>NC_045599.1:47802185-48427185 GCF_009762305.2 Zalophus californianus | reverse complement strand
CAGGCAGAGTGCTTCTGTTAATCTTCCAGGGCCATTATTATTTTGGGCCATATTTAAAAACCCGTGATTTCTGTTTCTGGAGGCGCCACCTGTCAGCGGAGTTTCCTTGTCACAACCTGACTGAACTCTAGGATGTGACAAGTATTTCAGCGATGGTCTCATTAGTCGGCCTGCCCGTGTTGGCTGATAATCGGTCCAGCTCTTAGAGAGATGTACAGCTGCAAGCTGGCCACAGGAACATTTTGGAGTGCTGACAAAATTAAAGCCCCCTAAACGGGCCCCACAGAAAGGGCAATTCAGTTTTCCAACTGTCCACTGGGCCTACAGGTAATAAAGGAAAGTAAGACAATGCTTTCATTGTAAAGTAATCAAAGAGAATGTGAGTCGTATTTTTTTTTTTAAAGCCAATCACATGAAAGTTTTCTATGCCACAGAAAAGGCTAGCTTTCTGTTTTCTGATTGGTAGACAGAACAGTAAAGGGAAAAAAGCCTTCTAATAAATAGAGATAAGCAATTCCAAAGTTCTAGAATGATAACATATTGCACATCACGCCCATCTCAACAATACCCCTAAGCATTCTGAAAGAGTCTCTTAAACAATAGGTTGAATATGGATATAGTGTGAACTAATGAAAAGAGAAATACACTATGGAACCAGGAAGCAAATCAGTCTACAGAGCTTAATTTGCAAGTAAAATCTCACAGAAAAGTGTCTGTTTTGATACCCTTCTTGCATACCAAACACTGTGGGAGGGAACTTTACCCAACCAACAGAATAAAGCTCTTCCTGCCTTTTTACATAAAACCAAAAGATATTGGTTGTATACGTAAGAGTGCATTTTCTATATTCAAGTGTAAAATTAATAATGAACTGGCTTAAAATTATTTTTTTCAGGAGAGATAGTGGAATATCTGCAGCACCCTCATACATGTTGTAAAGTTCAGGACAGTTAAAACCAGCGCACTGGCATGTTCCCAGGAAATCATTACAATGCGAAAATGAATGCAGAGGATATCTATCAAATGTTATTTTTTAACAACAACAAAGTCAGTGGAGAATGGCAACTACATTTTTTAAAAAAAATCACATTACTTATACTTTTCTAATACTTGCTTCAAAATGTGAGAAATAATACCATACTGTTAACAAGGTGAGTTCCTGCTCTTATAATATTTCATTAAGGAGCCCTAAAAATGTGGTAATTTGATTTTGATTGTACCACTGAGAATCATTAATTATCCAGTTTATTTTATATATGTATGCATACATGAATAATATAGGATATTTCATTTACTCGGGAGGCATTGTTCTAGGTGCTGGAGGTACAGTAATAAACAGAAGAGAAAAACTTCTGACTTTATGGAATTTTTATTCGAGTAGGGGAGCTAGGCAATTAACAAGAGCAGTAAGCAATACATGTATGCGGGTAAGTGTGTGCGTGTGTGTGTATGTATGCGTATAGTTATGTCTATATTTATATAGGTCATATATTCTCATGCATATTTACAAGTACTATATATTGCATATTGTATGTGTATGTAAAATATAAATAGCTATATAAGTCAGAGAAGGGAGAAAGGAAGTGTGAAGAGCGATAATAGTGGAGTAGGGCAACAGAGAGTTTGCACAGGCAATGCCTCACTGTGAATAAAGATATATGGAAATAAGGGAAGCAGTAAATAACTGTGAGAAGAGCAATCAAGGAAGGGGGAAATAGCATGTTCTGAAGTCTGAGACCTAAAAGTACCTGCAACACTCCAGGAATAATGAAGAAGCCAGTAGGTGTAATCAAGAGTTACAGACCCTTTCTTATCTCTTGAAACAATTCATTCAAGAAAAATAGCTCTAGAATGAGGATAAAAAATCCTGAAAGTAGTAAATTCCTAATTTACTACTATTCCTAAGTACTCAGAAATTAAGGAACTTACTTTTTGTATTAGGCAGTTTATCCATTCTGGAAGAGCTTCTATATCCATGTGCCACACATTACAAATACTTTGATCATCAGCAGAATCATGTCTATCCTGTTGTATCAAAATGCATGATATTAGTCGTTACCAGTTCCAGATTTATGTAACAAATTTCACATTTGAGTAAAACATAAAAATATAAATTCAGTTTTAGATAGGAAGAAAATATACACTGCTCTCCTCTTCTCATACCCATCCCTAAAACAAACTCACAAAGCCAAAAACAAATTTTCAGGGAATAACCATTTGTGAATTAAAAAAAAAAAAAGCCTCCATTTCACTGATTTCATCAAATTAAATTTAAAATTTTGCAAAAAGTCACTCAATAGACAAATCTGGCACCCTATTCTTTTTCCTGTGTGTGAGGAAAAAATAATGCCATTCATGACAACTTTCCCAGGTCTTTAATCCCTGATTCCATCTGGACTCTACTAATGATAATAAAGAAGTTGCTATATAATCTATTGAGATACTCAAAGTACAACAGGATGGGGGAGAAGAATAATTGCATAGGCAAGTAGAAAAGCCTCAACTAAATTTCAGCTGCATTAGAACAAAATAATTTTAGAGAGAGATAACTTTGGCTTTCTGAAACAGATATGTAGAAATAAATGTGATATACAGGTGAAACTATATACATATCAGAAAAATGCAGGGCAGGCCAGCGTGGAGATATAGGACTCTTTATTACCTTAGCAAACCTTAGGCCAATTTGCCTTTACCTCTCTGGGTCTCAGTTTCTTCCCCTGTAAAAAAAACTCTAGATAATTGCTAAGCTCCCTTCTGGGTATACAAAATTTCATTTTATGATGGCAGAATAGAGTTTCTTGAGAACAGGGAAAAAATAAGGCTTCTGTCCACATACCCATTCCCAGGATCAGATTTTACATAGAAGTAGCTTTTCCAAGTTGCCAAAGCACAATGCTTTTTAGATTTCACCAGCAGTGGCATTATTAGATACTATAATTAGATTAACAAAATAAGTAAGGAAATTGCTAGACATACCTGCTAAGTCTGTATTCACAGTGACAAGAATGAAACAAGACAGAATCTCTTTAAGAACCTTTGCTGAATAATCTACATTAGATTGTGACTTGGAACCAAGATCACCCAGAATTTCTAGGTTTAATTTCCCAAGTTGGTTCCTTTGGGACCTATATCACTTTTCTCTTCCATGAATACATCTTAAGATACTAAACGGTGGCCCAGTATACAAGAAAAGTTTCAGTATGATTTATTTACATATCAGAAAGATCTATAAAGAAACCATCTTTATCTGATTTCTGTCAGGCTCCCAAAAAACCACAAATTAATTAAAATGGGAAAGGGACATGAGCTATTGTTCTCTGTTAGACCACATTTCATTATTTCATATACTGTACACAACTGTATTTTATATACTATAAACAACAGGGCTAAGCGAAATTCAAGATTGTAACAGGGAAAAAATACTTTTGTTAAAAGGTCTGAAAATTTTCCATTTGTCATGTTTCAAAAATCAACAACACAGGTTGAAAATATTTCAAAGGCAAATATAAAGTCTGCTGAGAAGGGTTTATAGTGGGCCAAAGAGAAACTTTATAATTTTATTAATGATGCCTGAACTCTAAATCTGGCTAACAGAATGCAACTTACCACGTGAATAGTAAGAATATATAAGGGCAAGGTAAGTCCATGTCAAAATAAAGAAGGTATTATTGAACAGAAGCAAAGTTAGGAAGAGAGGAGGAGATACTAGGAACAGTCTCTAGCTCCATCATCTTAGTGCTCCCTAATACCTGTGTCCTCACAAGAGCGTCGGGCAGGCATACAAAGCTTTATTTTATTCTAGATTCTCATAAAATGAAAGAAGGAAAAATTCAGGCAGAGGGAAGTAACTACTGGTTTGAAGATAGTAAAGTGAGTACATATTCTAGTCTATCCTCCCTCTCAAAACAAAGAACCTATCAAAGACAGTTACAGAAAGTAACCAAGAGCTGAACTAGAAAATATAGATGGGGAGATTTCAGTGAACCAGAAATTATGAGGAGCCTCTGAAAAATTGAGAAAACAGCAGCACAATGTATCCAAGTTCCAAGTACAGAATAGATGAGAACAACACAAAGAATGGTCCATATCAAAGTGGTGAAAACCAGAAACAGAAAAAGGCCCTGGGGTATTTTTATCAGGGGTGGAATGGATGTTTGTCTGTCTCCAGGCAAAAGGTATACGTGAGGAAGAGAGAAATAGGGCAACATCCCAGGAGGGCTGGAAATGCCTAGAAAAAATGGAAAGAATTTGCAGCAAGTCCAGAAGATGAGCTACTGAGGATCAATCTCTATTCTTGCTGAAAATAGTACCATGACATGTAAAGAATGTGAGCTAGATTTGTTTGTACTAATAAGATACACATCTATTACATACTGTTTGTTATTTTTAAAAAGTCAAGTGAAAGAGAAATAACCGCACTCTGAGATATACTATTAAAAGCATATACAGCCTAAAAATAAGCAGTATTATAACTTTTCTAAGGAAACAAACATAAATAGAAAAAGTGCCTAAGAGGCCATGTACCAAGTTGACAACATTGGTTAGATGTGAAGGAAGAAAGACCAAGATTAGAAGTTACTAAAAGGAAACTTTAACTTTCTCATTATTGCTTTAATGGGAGAATATATTATATTAGATAATTAAAATTTTACTTGAAAATTGATTCAAGTAAAAATAAAATAAACTACTTCTGATTCTGGCAAGGCAGAACTAAGTGGTATTGGACATGCTCTCAGCATTATAATAGATAACACTAGGTAAAATATATTAAAAAATTGTTTTAAGATGTTGGGCAAAAGAACTGCAGGACTGTGATCCCTGAGAGAAGAAACATAAATGAGGTGAGCCTTAAAAATCACCCTTGATTTCTGCCCTAGGGAACTTTCAGAATCTTGATGGAGGGAGGAGGACCCAAGATCATAGCACCCTTGTTAATAAAATGAAGACTGGATTGAAGTATATAGAGGCTAAATAGCTAGAGTTTATAGGACACTGTATTGACAAGGAGAAGCCTACAAACAGAAAAAGTTCCAGATAATTGCATAAAGATTCCTCTGAATCTTTGAATACCAGTAGGAACACATGTTGCGTGAGATACGAGAGAACCAGATAAAGAAAATTTACCAAGGAAAAGACATCTACTAGTCTTACATCTACAGTAAACTTTATTGACACAGGGCTCACAGCAAGTAGGGAAGATGTTCATGTTCCAATTAGCTAGAGTAGAAAGATCTCACTGAACATCTCAGGTATTTAGGGGATTCCAGAAGAGTCCTGCCTTAAAGAGGAGAGCTAAACTAGCCCTAGAGTAAAGGCTACTAAAAAAAATCCTATAAAAACTTAAAAATAAGCCTGCAAAAGATGAAATTCAATCACTAGTAACTTATATGCCTGCTAAAACACTCTTTAAAGCAAGACAATAATATTCACTCAGTAGTATTAAATCTAACTGTCCAACCTACCAAAAAAAGAAAATATGTGCAAAGCAAAAATGACCCATAACCAAGAAAAAAAAAAACTGATCAATGGAAATATACCCAGAAAAAGGTGAAAATGACTGAATAAGCAGATAAAGACATTAAATCAGCTATTATAAATATATTCAAGTACTAAAAGTAAAACACAAGTAAAACAAAAAGTCTTAAACACCAAACGGTATATCTAAAGATACAAACTCTATCTGAAATGAAAAATGGACTATTGTGTCAACTACACTCAGATAAAAAATAAGATGTAAATTAAAAAAAGTTTCCTTTTCCATTTTCTGAGTTTTTATCATGAATGGGTATTGAGTTTTATTAAATAATTTTTCCACATGTATCAAAATGTTCATTTTTTTCCTTCTGTATTCTACTAGTATATTGAATTATATTACTGGTTTTTTAATGCTAAACCAATTTTTATTCCTGAGATATACACCGCTATTTCTTCCCTAGTTCTTTTAAAGGTATTTTGTAGTTTTCAATAGACAGGTCTTATACATAATGTGTACATTTATTCCTAAGTTGTTCATGTTTTTTGATGCAGCTATGACTGGTATTTTACAAGTTGCCTATTGCAGTCTTCCGTGGCCAGTTTAAATAGAGTTAAATTAGCATACTGACCTTATACTCTTTAGCTTGTAGGGTTTGTTTCTATGAAATAGTTTTTATTTCACCTTCATTTACAACATTTTATGTACAGTAAAATTACCCTGTAGTATACAGTCCCCTGGGTTTTGAGAAATGCATAGGGTTGACTATACATAATTACAAGCAAGATATGAAACAGTTCCACTATCTTCCTCAAATTCTTGCATGCTGGCCCTTCATAGTCATATCTTCCTCCCCATTTCCCGGTCTGTCCTCCATCCCCATAGTTTTATTATGCTGGCTCACCTTGTTCAAGTGGGACAGTCAGTTCAACAACGCTGTAACTTCAACTCCCCCTGAATCCCAGTTCAGCTTCTCCACCTCTGGGCCAGAGGGATGCATATCTAACTCTATGATGAAGGGGTCTAGTTTTTCTGACACATATTTACAATATCAAGATCAGAGACAATGAAAGTGGCTTAGGTTTCAATTCATCCTCTTGGTTGCCAGCTTTTCCTTGCTCTTCCCTACTTTACATTTATCTTCCTGTCTGTCAGCACACACTGTGTTCCTGGGTCTTAGGGGTTTAGCCATCTCCATGCTCCTGCTCTTTCTGGTTATAATTCTGGGTCTAGAATGTTTTTCATGTTTTTATTTGATTATAGTTGACACTATAGTTATATTTGATTATAGTTGATTATTTGATTGTGTATCAAAAATATTTTATTAGTTTCAGGTGTACGACACAGTGATTTGACAAGTTTATATGTTATGGTATGCTCACCGTAAGTGTAGCTATTATCTGTCACCATATAACATAGTCCCTATGTTGTATCTTTTATCCCTATGACTTATTCATTCCAGAGTTGTAAGTCTCTATCTTCCACTCCCCTTCATTTTGCCCATCCTCTCAACCCCTTCCCTCTGGCAAACATCAGTTTGTTCTCTGTATTTATGGGTCTGATTCTGGTTTTTGTTTGTTCATTTTTAAAAATTCTACAAATGAGAGAAATCATATGGTATTAGTCTTTCTCAGTCTGACTTATTTTACTTAGTATAATACCCTTTAGGTGCATCCATGTTGTGGCAAATGGCAAGATCTCATCAGTCTCTTCAATAAATACCGCTGGGAAAACTGGACAGCTACATGCAAAAGAATGAAACTTGACCACATTCTAACACCATACAAACGGACACACACAAAAACCCCTCAAAATGGATTAAAGACCTAAATATGACACCTAAAACCACAAAAATCCTAGAAGAGAATATGGGCAGTAATTTCTTTGACATTGGCCATAGCAATGTTTTTCTAGATATGTCTCCTAAAGCAAGGGAAACAAAAGAAAAAAATAAACTGTTGGGACTATGTCAAAATAAAAAAAACTTTTGTACAAGCGAAGGAAAGCATCAGCAAAACCAAAAGGCAACCTACTGAGTGGGAGAAGATATTTGCAAATGATATATCCAATAAGGGGTTAATCTCCAAAATATACAAAGAACTTATGTAACTCCACCACCAAAAAACCCCGAAAACAATCCAATGAAAAAAATGGGCAGAACTCACGAGTAGACATTTTTCCAGATGGCCAACAGACCCCTGAAAAGATGCTCAACATCAGTAATCATCAGGAAAATGCAAATCAAAACCACAATGAGGTATCACCTTACACCTGTCAGAAGGGCTAAAATAAAAAGCTCAAGAAATAATAGGTGTTGAGAAGGATGTGGAGAAAAAAGTACTTGGCGAGCACTGTTGGTGGGAATATAAATTGGTACAGTCACTGTGGAAAACAGTATGGAGGCTCTTTAAAAAATTAAAAATAGAAGTACCATATGATCCAGTAATTCCACTAATGGGTAATTTACCTGCCCCCTCTCCAAAAAACAATGAAAACACTACTTTGAAAAGACAGATACACATTTATGTTTATTGCAGCCTTACTTATAATAGCCAAGATATGGAAGCAATCTAAGTGTTGACTGACAGACGACTGGATAAAGGTGTGTTACACATATACAATTTATCCTCACTATTTCTATACCACACTGTATTGATGGTCCAAGTCAGCAGAGTATGGCAGGAAAAAGAAAAGAGACACACAGATTAAAAATAAACAAAACAAGATACAACTTCTCATCCACTAAGATGGCTAATAAAGAAAAAAATAACAGAGAACATAAGTGATGAAGACAAAGAAATAAAATAGTGATACATGCTATAACACGGATAAACCTTGCAAACATTATGCTGAGTAAAAGAAGGCAGACACAGAAGGCTACATATTGTAGGACTGCACTAATGTAAAATATCCAGAGTCTAGTGCATCTATAGATATAAAGCAGATCAGTAGCTGCCTGGGCTTTGGGGGAAGGGTAAATGGAGAGTGACAGCTTAATGAGTATGAGCTTTCCTCTCGGGAGGATGAAAATGTTCTGGAATTAGACAGTGATGATGGCTGTGCAACACTGTAAATGTACTAAATATCACTAGTAAATTTTATATTATGTATATTTTAGCACAATTTTTAAAAAAGAACAATGTAACATTTTTATTCACAGTCAACATAATATGAGGAAGATACTAAGGGATTCACCAAAAGGCTGTTTAAATTAAGAAATTTGCATAATATCAGTATACAATGTCAATATAAATTTTTGTGTGTCACATTTCTGTATATTAACAACAAATAATAGGAACGAAAATGTTTAAAATATCATTTAGATTTCCTGAGATTAAGAATTGGAGGGTATGTGCTATGGTGAGCGCTGTGAATTGTGTAAGACTGTTGAATCACAGACCTGTACCTCTGAAACAAATAATATATTATAGGTTAAAAAAAAAAAAAAAGAGAAGATAGTAGGAAGGGAAAAATGAAGGGGGGGAAATCGGAGGGGGAGACAAACCATGAGAGACTGTGGACTCTGAGAAACAAACTGAGGGTTCTAGAGGGGAGGGGGTGGGGGGATGGGTTAGCCTGGTGACAGGTATTAAAGAGGGCATGTTCTGCGTGGAGCACTGGGTGTTATACGCAAACAATGAATCATGGAACACTACATCAAAAACTAATGATGTAATGTATGGTGATTAACATAATTAAAAAAAAAGAAAAACACAAGTGTGATTGGAAAAAAAAAATCACTTAGAAAAGCATCCAAAAACATGACCCCATTAGGTATAAATTTAATGGAATATATTTAAGACCTGTCCACTGAAAACTACAGAACACTATACAAAGAAATTAAAGACCTAATTGAACCAAGGTATATACCATGTTTTTAAGAGATCAGTTCTTCCCAGATTAATTTACAGATTCACCACAATCCCATTCAAAATCCCAGCAGGCTTACTACTGGGTATTTACCCCAAAGATACAAATGTAGGGATCCGAAGGGGTATGTGCATCCCCATGTTTATAGCAGCAATGTCCACAATAGCCAAACTGTGGAAAGAGCCAAGATGTCCATCGACAGATGAATGGATAAAGATGTGGTGTGTGTATATATATGTGTGTGTGTGTGTGTGTGTGTATACACACACACACACATATACACACAATGGAATATTATGCAGCCATCAAAAGGAATGAGATCTTGCCATTTGCAACGACGTGGATGGAACTGGAGGGTGTTATGCTGAGTGAAATAAGTCCATCAGAGAAAGACATGTATCATATGACCTCACTGATATGAGGAATTCTTAATCTCAGGAAACAAACGGAGGCTTGCTGGAGTGGTGGGGGGTGGGAGGGATGGGGTGGCTGGGTGATAGACATTGGGGAGGGTATGTGCTATGGTGAGCGCTGTGAATTGTGCAAGACTGTTGAATCACAGATCTGTACCTCTGAAACAAATAATGCAATATATGTTAAGAAAAAAAAAGAAGATAGCAGGAGGAGAAGAATGAAGGGGGGGAAATCAGAGGGGGAGATGAACCATGAGAGACGATGGACTCTGAAAAACAAACTGAGGGTTCTAGAGGGGAGAGGGGTGGGGGGATGGGTTAGCCTGGTGATGGGTATTAAAGAGGGCACATACTGATTGGAGCACTGGGTGTTATACACAAACAATGAAACACTACATCAAAAACTAATGATGTAATGTATGATGATTAACATAACAATAAAAAAATTAAAGAAAAAAAATCCCAGCAGGCTTATTTGTAGAAATCGATAGATTACAAAATTTATGTGAAAATGCAAAATGACCTAAAACACCCCAAGAAATTCTGCAACAGAGAAAGGGAGGTAGAGGCCATACACTATCTAATTTCAACACTTATTAGATCAATGGAACAGAATCCAAATGTAGACCTGTATACATGGTCAATTAATTTTTGGTAAATATTCCAGGTAATGAGAAAAGATATACTTTTCAATAATTGGTGATGGAACCACTGGGTAACCATATGAGCTTAAAAGAAAACCAAAAACCCAAAACAAAAAAACCTAATGCTTACAGTACACCATACATAAAAATAACTCAAAATGGATATGAGTCCTAAAAAATAAAAGCTGTAAGTACAAAGTGTCTAAAAGAAAACAGAGGAGAAAACCCTATGATAGGAAATGTATTCTCAGAACAGAAAAACACAACCGATAAAGAACAAAACGATAAGGTGGATTTCATAAAAATTAAAACCACCAACTGTTTGAAAGGTATCACTAAGGAAATAAAAATACGAACCACAGATTGGAAGAAAATTCACACAACCTGTATCTAACAAGAAATTTTTAGCCAGAATATAAAAAAAAAAAACCTCTTACAACTAAGTAAGAAAAAACCCACAATTTTAAAAATGAGCACAAGATTTTAACAGACACTTCACAGAGGGAGACATACTAATGTTCAAAACTACATGAAAAAAGGCAGAACATCACTAGTCACTGGAGAAATGCAAATTCAAACCACAATGTATTCCACTGTACATTTATTTAAAAAGTTCACAAGGAAGAAAAAGAGGAGGATGAGGAAGGGAAGGAGAAGGAAAAAAAAAAGAACTAGCGAGATCAGTCCTGACACAGAGCAAGGGAAAATCTCACACATTGCCAGCGCGAAAGCAAAATGGTATAGTCATTTTTTTAAAAAGATTTTATTCATTTATTTGACAGAAAGAGAGACAGTGAGAGAGGGAACACAGGAAGGGGGAGTGGGAGAGGGAGAAGCAGGCTTCCCGCTGAGCCCCAATGCGGGGCTTGATCCCAGGACCCTGGGACCATGACCTGAGCCGAAGGCAGACGCTTAACGACTGAGCCACCCAGGCGCCCCAAATGGTATAGTCATTTTAGAAAACTGTCGGTCAGTCTCTTGAAGAGCAATGCCTACACTTACCATGAGACCTAGCAGTAATTGGCAATAACCAAGAGAAAGGAAAATATATGTCCACATAAAGATTTGCGTACAAATATTCCTAACAACTGTATTATAGCTCAAAACTGTAAACATCCTAAATGCCCCAAACAACTATGGCATCCCTACAATGGATAAACCACCACACAATCCCTATAATATAGTAATATTCAGTAATAAAAAGAAATCAACTGATATATGCAACATGATTCAACCTCAAATGTGCTCGCTTTTACTTCCTGTATTCTTAGAAAAAATTCCTTTAAAAATATGAATTTTTAACAATTTGGTCATATATGAGCCAAAGCTCATCGTAACAAATTTAAGTGGACTATACAAATCTGTTTGTTAAAGAATCTTGAGAAACTTACCGAAAATGACTCAATAACAATCAGTCTAGCTTTACCTAAATTTTTTGCCTTTGAAACAAAATGAAGGTACAGATAATACTTTTGCAGAATAGAATTAATCTCACAAGCAGAATAGAATTATCTCACAAACATCTGGCCTCATACACATTTAGCCCCTCACGTTAGGAGCTGACCTTTATTGAGATTAGTCTAACCGTGACAAATTCTTTAAAAGACTGTTATTGAGAATACAAACTGAAATGCACAAATAAAGTCATCTTTGCTTCATTATTAGATACAAAACTTAGTCTCTGACTTCTCAAGGTTTTATCTATATATGAACTAAGTAAATATTTCTACATTGGTACAAAGAACAGTAGCATATTAATGTCAAAGTAAGTTAAGTTAATGACAATCAACCTATCAATATTTACTGAATGATCACTAGACACAGTGTTAACCATATAAAGGGAGTGAAAATTTATATATATGTGTGTGTGTGTGTGTATACACACACAAAAAATGAAGTAATATATATGTGGGTATATATACATGCATGCCAGGGACTATGCTGGGTACCTTACATTTATTACCTCATTTTGTTATTTCATTGTGCATACTCCATTATATTATTTAATCATATAAAGTGATCATATTTAATCTTGTAAGATTGACCATAATAACTAAGAAACCATCACCGGCTATAAATAGTAGAGATGCTTCTTGAACATTCTTGTGAGAATAAATTGGAGGTATAGTTCTAGGTAGGTGAAAGGTATTTTAGAAGGTACTTACTTTTACTAGCGCACTAACATTTATACTGTGCGTACTATGCCCAGGCATTGTTTTAAGGATTTTTACTGTTTTATAGACAAGGAAACTAAGACAAGAGAAATTAAGTAACTTTTTAAAGATTTTATTTATTTATTTGAGAGAGAGAGAGAATGAGAGATAGAAAGCACGAGAGGGAAGAGGGTCAGAGGGAGAAGCAGACTCCCTGCTGAGCAGGAAGCCCGATGTGGGACTCGATCCCGGGACTCCAGGATCATGACCTGAGCCGAAGGCAGTCGCTTAACCAACTGAGCCACCCAGGCGCCCCAGAAATTAAGTAACTTTTAAGTAACTTTTAAGTAACTTGTCCAAGGTCACAAAAGTAGTAAAGCAAGGATTTCCACCAGGCAGTCAGGCTTCAGAACTTCTGTCCTCAGTCACTGAGCTTCCACCGTTACTTCCTGTATCAAATAAATACTATCGTTTTCAGGCAATCAACTTTTTGATATCTTTAGCATCAGTATGTTTTAAGCCATGATACTACTTTTCCCTAGGCTTACAAAAAACAAAACAAAAAAACAAGACCTTGAGACATAACTTACTTTTAAGTTAACCAAATATGATACACTAACTTATATAAGAGGAAAGGTAGGTTTAGAAAAAAATTCTACAGTTGATTCTGAATGGGACCTGATCTTTGAGAACTATTAATGTAAAGCAAGCACACATTTTCGTCTAAATAGTTAAGAGTTAAAGCATAGTTTCATGTCAACAGAAGAAGAGGAAAATCAATTACAGTAACTGATACAGGTGAGAGGAATATGAAAGGCTGGGTGAAGAATGTAGTGTTCTGTTTTTCTTCAGGAAACTTAGATACAGCAAACAAAGACAGCCAGGGTCAACAAAGGAGCCTCAATCATAAATGAGACCGCCAACTACTTCACCTGTACTTACACAGGGTCTTAGAAAATATATGTAATATTCATGATATTTACTTCTAATATAGTTTAACTCACACTATTAAGTTTATAAGTCTCCTGTCGCCTAATTTTTAAGAATCACAGATGTATGTGATAAGACAACTTTTAACAGATGTATTTTAAGATGAATGACTACAATGGAAACAACCTGATTTTAGGAATTTAAAACCTTTAAAGTAATGGCATGAGAGGTTATCTCCTTTGGAAAAAAATTAAACTGAAAGTCACAAAAACTATATAATTAGGACTTAAAAAAACCTTACTAGACAGTTTTTTCATGTCTCAAATTTATGTGTGGGGGAAGAAGGAAGAGAAGAAAGAGAAAGTAACAGCCAATTTCACTTAATGCTGTCAGAGAAATCACTGACAAAATATTTCATAAATGAAATAATTTGTTCAAGCAGCAGGGGGAGCTAAGGCATTGTTGTTTTGTTTGTTCTTTAAGGGTAGGGAACATTTCTGGTTGCTGTGTATAGGGAGAACTTCATTTAAATTTAAAATTACAAATTTTATTATCTTTTTATCATTAAGTGATCTTTAAGATTTTTAATTAAGCAGACAGGTTTAATGTAAAAAGTTGACCCTGACAATTTAATATTATATATTTTGAAAGATGTTTAACATTTGGCATTTCCAATGTTAGCATTAATACTCCCTCAGCTAATTTCTTATAAGTGAACCAACTATCAGTTAATTACATGGCTATAAGTGTAACAACGAAAAGATTGGGTAACAAACATGTCATTTACATTATTAAAGTGTTACAAATGTAAAGGAACCGAATTCTATTACACTGCCTTTTTTTTTTTTTTCTATTTGTACTCGAAGAAAGTACTTCAGGGTGAAAACTTTTTTTTACTCAAAAGGTCAGAATGAATTAAAAAATTATTGAAGGCCTCACTTAAGGTCTTCCCACATTCAATCTTGTCAACTTTCTAAAAATTCATTCTTCACACAACCAAGATAATCTCTTTAAAATTCAATGGTCGTATCACTCCTTTTCAGTAACTTCCCAGCTCTTTAGAATAAAGATCAAAGTCCTTGATTTGGTTTACAAGACCATAAGTGATCTAATAGTTTTCTTTCTAGCTTCAAGTCTTGCCAAACTCCCTCTTGATCTCTGAACTCCAATCATGGAAATCTTCTAGTTCCATGGATATCCCACATTCTCTCCACCACAGGGCCTTTCAACATGCTGGTCCCAAAGCTTAGAGTGTGCTACCTCGTGTACTGCTGTCACTACTCCATCATATCTCCACACAAGTCACTTCCTCAGACAAACCTTCCTGTTACAAGTCAGTTCAATCCTGTCTATGTCCTGTTCTTTATGGCTCCTTATACTTTTCCTTTTTGCCATTAACATGGCCAGTAAATTAATATTTATGATCGACCACTATGCCAAAAGCTTCGCAAGGGCAGGGCATCTCTCTTCTGGTCTTGTTTGAATTTCTAGTGTCTATTACTGGAACTGTTTGTTGTGTCTTAGCTTGGGCTGCCTTAACAAAATACCATAGCCTGTGTGGCTTAAACAGAAGACATTTATTCCTCACAGTTCTGGAGGCTAGAAATCTGAGATCAAAGTGGCAGCATGCTCAGATACTGGTAAGACCTGTCTTCTTAGCTTGCAGATGGCCCCCTTCTCACTGAGAGCGCACATCGTGGACAGAAAGAGAGATCTCTCTCTTCTTCTTATAAGGACACAGTCTTTTCAGGTTAGGGCCCTATCCTTAAGATCTCATTTGACTTTAATTACCTCCTAAAGACCCATCTCCAGATACAAACACACTGGGGAATAAGACTTCACCATGAGCTTGTAGAGGCAATACCATTAAGTCTACAGCATGTGGAAAGATTAAGTATGAAATAAATATATGCCGACACTAACAAAAGGGAACATAAAAATATTTAAAAATAAGCAATATGATTTACTTCAACATTATAGCCATCAAAAGAAAGATAACATCAGGTTAATAAAGTCAGAGAGAAAATGAACAAAATATGTAGACAAAAAAGGTGGAAGAGGTGTATAACCCAACACTCGATTCAACATTCAGTGATCATATCATGGCCACCTTGGTGCTGGCAATGGAGTTTTAAAGCTGAACCACCTCACAGTCTGTAACTGAAAAAGAGTCATAACCCAATAATTATAATGCTTTAAAGTAAGTGTTGGACCATTCCTCAGTCCCCATTTTCCTCAACTCACCAGAACCTGGTACTTGGCCTTCAACTCTCTCAACTACAGTAAACCTTGACCTCCTCTTTGCTAAAGCCAATGTACACTATTAATTGTCATGCAGGGTCTCTACATACAGCCAGTTTGTATGCCAATTCTACCCAAATCTGGAGGGCACCCCCACAGACCAGCACCCTGCAGAACTGTGCAGTGTACAACCTGTACTCTGAAGCCAGTGTCTGGTGTTTGACATCTCCCCACGATCCCCAGTGCTATTAACTAACCCCTCTTCCTAGGAGATACCCATCCACTGAATTGTGTAACACTGTATCCTGATTTTCAGTCCTACCTTTCTTGCTCCTCTTTCTTTCTACTGTGTGCACTTCATTTTTTCTGTCCATCCTTTAAATGCTCCTAGGCCCTCTTTCTCACTCCATTCACACCGTGCACGGTGATCTCATGTACTGTCACAGGCGCACTCTCCACTTGTATGCTGATGACTCCCAAATCCACACTTTTAGTTCTCAATCTCTGTTCTCAATCCCATATCCTTAGAATCTGCAGCCTCCTACAAATCTCTATTGGAATGTTCTATCGGCCACATAAACTTGACATGTCCAAAGCTGTATCAAAACTGACTAAAGAACTAAAACTGAGGAGATATCATTCTTAGCCACTGGCCAAGACTTCACAAACGGAGAGCATTTCTGTCATTTCATTTTTAAGTTTTTGGGGTTTTTGTTATTTTGATTCTGGTTTTGGTTCTTGCTCATATTTCATGTATCTCAGGCCTAAACGGTGGGGTAGGAGCCCCTTTTCTCTTGTGGACATTGTAAACTGTCTCAAAATTCCATTTCAAATTCCCTCTTGCATGCCTTACTACCTGCCAGTGGCTGGAAAGCTGAAGTTCAAATGTCCCAGATTCCCTTACAGCTCAAGTTTCACACATGACCTACCTTCCACCAAGCTGATATATCTTCTCAGTATTATGAAAGAAGAAGTGATGACTGCCTCTGTGCTGTTTCCTCTAGTAAGCTTGGTTTTGAAGGTATTTGGTTATTCTGCAGCAAAAGTTACTGAGATCCCAGTATCCAGTTTTGTGGTACTGAAAAGCAGAGTGTGAGACCTCCATTTCATGGCATGCACAGGGCTAAAGAAATGTGGTTCTTGAGCCAAAAGCTATGGATGTTGTCTTCCCAGTTTCCTGATCTTCTATGTTGTTCTGAGGGCCATTTCAAGTCTGCATGGGGTGCTGAAGACAGGAGACGCAGTCTGAGGTTCACTCAGGGTGAGGAGATTCTAAGGGGGACTTCCTACATAAAGTTGGGTTATAATCTCAGTGTAAGGGTGAACGAGCAATAAATGTGTTACTCAGAGGAAGACAGAAGGAAACTTGCTAATGTCAACTTTGATATTCAGTAAAAGGAAAGGAAAAAATCTTCCCCTCAGGGCACAGAACAATTTCTTAAACAAAAAGTACAAAACATGAAGGAGATGACTAATAAATTCAACTAAGTACATGATGAACTTCTGTTCATTAAAAAGTACCACAAAGAGTGAAATACAAGTTACACAAACTGGCCAAAGATACTTGCTATAGAAAAACCAATAAAGGATTAGTATTTAGAATACAAAAAAAACCAAAAAACAAAAACAAAAAACCTTTAAGAAACCAAAGCAAAACCACCTACTAAAAAACAGGCAAGAAAAAAAGACACTTTTACAGAAAATACAAAGAGCCTCAGAAATAAGATGTTGAGTGCTAGTGACGACGGGGGGTGATAAACAATGCTCAACCACCGCTTGTAACACTGTCAGTGGAAACAGCTTAGTGCTGCCCAGTGAGGCGGAGCGCGCAGACGCCTGAGGACGCTGCCGCATCTGTGCTCCCGCCCATGGGTGCCAAGGTATGTACCAGAGAGCTCACAACAACACTGTTTATTAGAGCAAAACTCTATAAGACTCAAATGTCTATCAAAGGTGGAATGAATTATACACTGTCATATATCAATTCGCCGGAATACTACACCAAAGTGAGAACAAGCGGGAACTGTACTAAACATGGCGATTTAAGTGAAAGCAACAATTCCTGCAAGAAGACCCACTTACAGTGTGATTTCATTTACAGAAATTAAAACAACACAACACTTTCAGAAACAAACTTATTTTATACACATGTATTTTTAACTGCATAGTTAAATAGGCAATAAAGATAATTTAATAGGTGATAAATTTAGTATTCTTTCAGTATAGCATCTGATAAAATTATGTTTAGACTCCGTATTTTATTTTAGTTTCCTTTAATTAAAACTGATCTCTTGTTCATTGTTAATAATTTTTATGAAATGTTTCCATTTGTAAAATGTAAAGTGTTTCTATAGTTTAAAGAAAGATTGAAAGAGAAACAAATACCAATATACCCACTACTCAGTTTAATTAATATGACCACTACCTTAGAAGCCCCTTTAGGATCCTTGATTACAGACTCCTTTTCCTAGACTTAACAATGATACTGACTTATTCTGAAGCTTAGTTTTTAGTAGGTTTTATGTATCTATGTCTTATTTTGCATGCATATATTTTAATATTTTATGGAAATACAAACATATGAATATAGATTTATTTCTATTAATATATATTTAACATAAATTATTTTATGTATTTTTTATCTTATAAGAGTTTCAATAGCTATATATGTCTATGTATATATAAAAAAGTATACATATACATTTTATTTTAAATATGAAACTATGGTGACAAAAATGCAGATCAGTGGTTACCTGGGGCTGGGCATGGGTGCAGGACAAATGGGCCTAAGGAAAATTCCTCATGTAAAGGAAAGTTTTAAAATTATAGTGATGGTTGCCCAACTCAAAATTTACTAAAAATCATTTAACTGTATTCTTACAATGGATGAATTTTATGGCTTACAAATTATACTTAAAAAGTTTTTTTTGTGTGTGTGTTTATTTTATTTTTTATTTTTTTGGTTCTTCTGGGAAGCCTTCCATAACTAGCCCAGGGAGCAGTTGGTTCACATTCCTTTGCTACTGTACTTATCAAATCAGGATACACTGCTTGGCCTGTTTTCAACTAGGTTTAAAGTTCCTAAAAAAATAAAATAAAAAATAAATATAAAATAAAGCTCCTAGAGAACTAGAATTTTTTTTTTTTTTTTTTTTTTTTTGTATTCTGCATCACTCTCTTCCACAATCCATGCCAATACATCGTAAAGTAGCATTTAAAATTTTCTGGCTCATTAAATAACTATTAAATGAATTAATGACTCAGAGTTCTGCAGGTAAATAAAAGTATCAGCCACTATATTGAGAAGGTGTGAAATTGCATGATATCCTGAGAGAGGAACAAAGGGAGCAAAGAGAGGGTGTAGTTTAGACTTCTTGCCCCAGCCCTTCAATGTCAGGTCCAATTCTAGCTGCACTGCTTAGAAAAAGTATCATCTGGGGCAAATTATTTAATTGTCTGTGCCTCAGTTTCCTTACCTATGAAGTGGAGATTATCTCCCTCAAGACAGTCTATTCTTATACATAAGGAATATAAAACATTTAAAACAATGCCTAATCAATAAACACATGTAAAGGTACCTGACATCATTAATCAGTAGGGAAATACAAATTAAAACAATAATGATATACCAGCATACATCTACCAGAATGGCTAAACTTACAAAGTCTGAAAAAGGGTTGACAAAGATGTAGAGCAACTGAAATTCTCATCACTGCTGTTGGAAATTAACATTCACTTTGGAAAACCGGTAGCAGTTTCTAAAAAAAATTAAAATATACCTGCTCTAACGACCCAGGAAGGAATACTGACCAATGAAGTTTAGGAAGATTCAGCTTGGAACATGAATGAAGGGGACTGTGACTGACTTCCCAACAGAACCCTGGAAAGCTCCCTAATTTAGATTTTGCATTACAGAAAAAGGCAGGCATGAGAAAGCCTAGTTACTGCCTTTTAGGATTGCAGTTGAGATTTGCATGCCTATAAAGTGAATTAATATTTGTAAAGCATTTAGAAACAATGCCTGACATAGCAATGTTATACTAGTATTTGGTAAATAGATTAAAAAAAAAATACCTATTCTGTGGGCCCTCAGAATTCATTCCCATATATATATACACACACCAAAAAAGAAAAAACGAAACACAAAGTCTTTTACAAGAATATTGATAGAAGTTTTATTCATAACCCAAAACTAGAAATTCAAATATCCAACAAGAGAAAAAAATTGATCAATTGTGGTATACCCATAAATGATAAATGGCATTACTCTGTAAAAACAAAAAAAACCCCCAAAAACTACAAATACAAAACATAAATGAATCTCTAAAACATCACGCTAAGCAAAATAAGTCAGGTACAAAAGAGTACATGCTGTATGTTTCCATGTGAATGAAGGTGAAGAACAGGCAAAACTCGCGTACAGTGATAGACACATCAGTATAGTGATTGTCCTATGAGAGGGAGGGAGGGAGAGAGAGAGAGAGAGGAGAGAACTGGCTGGCACAGGGTAAGACAACTTTCTGGAGTGATGGGAATTTATACCTTGATCTCATTCACAGCAGGAAGGACTGAAAAAATTTATCAAGTTGTATACTTAATTTTTTTTTTACTCTATGTAAATAATACCCAACAAAATACTCTTAGCATAAGTTTTTTTCCCCCCAATTAAAATGTTTTGTCAGTTTTTAAGAAGTATCTGGTATGTAGTAAGTATGCAACCAAAATTACCTATTATCAATTCCAGCTGGGTAATTTGTTAGGGTGGTAAGGAAATAATCATGATTACACATGGCTGAGGCAAAAAAACAAAACTAACAAAAACCAAAATCTGAGTGTCTCTCAAAGAAGGGGAAACAATGACAGGTGATTATAGCCACTGTATTGAAAGGAGAACGCCCTATAAAGTCTATGGATTACTATCTAGTTTGTATTTCTCTCATACTGCCTCTTGCATAATGCTCTTAGAGCAGTTTAGGGATTTTATTTTTATTGTTTAAAAACCATTTATTTTTACCAGGATGTCCAATTAAATGCTTTTAAATATTATTTAGATTTTCCTATTGACTTTCAAATTACACATTAACTTCCTCTTCTAAGCCCGTATCGAATAATAAATATATATATATGTGCACACAAATATATACATATGTATTTATACATCTATAAAAAATAGGTTTTCCATTTCTTACTAGGATCTTGAACTTAATTATGACTAAGGTTCATTCATGGTGGGGATACGAAAAACACTGACCATTACCTTCAACTTACATCTATGATATTGCACTTCAAACTTTAAGGGCATGTTAATGTTAGCAGCTAAAGGTAAAATTAATTTTAGCCATGGAAGATGGGCTGCCTTCTGAATATCCCTTTGAAATGTTTTCAATGGTAAAGTAAAATAAGGTGAAAGAACCCAAGCCAAGTGTTCAGGGATAGGTGTGCACCAGTGGTGGTGCCCACAGCATTCGGATACTAGGAAAGTGTTTGAAGACTGGAGCTCACAGTACTCACTGTAATCACTTGATTCTCAAGATACTTCATCAAACAACCAGAACTTGCTATACATTTTTTACATTTCCAACAACGAAGAATACTTATGTCTTCTTGATTATGACTTTGAGTTATCAATTCTTCAGTTCTTTTCATCTGTGGAAAAATTAATACAATTTTTAAAATGTTGAACTGTGTCAGATTAAATGTGATTTTTCTAAACCGTAACCACAATATTAGCTACATGTGGATCAGAAGAAAGAGAATTATCATTTAATGAGGTGCCTACTAGTTACCAGGTCTTAGGCTAGTGGCACTCTATTAACTATGTCCTGGATTGACGATTCCATTTAATTATGATGATGATGCATTTTGTTAGTGACTACCAGCTTATTTTATTTTTGCAGAACATTTTATGTCTATTTATTTCCATCTTTCCCTCACTAAAAGTCATAAAAGGCAACTGCTGAAGGGTCAGTTAAGCAAGTTAATGCAGTGGCTTTAAAAGAGTCCTAACAGAGAACTATAAATATTCTTCTAAATAGGAAGTTTTAAATACCCACAGCATTAAATCTGAAATATAATAGAATTTATTGAGTTGCAGTTAATTATGTGAAAATGGGGAGTGCTTATTTTAAATTGATGGCAAAAATTCCTTATCCTGAATGCAGTAATTTCTCTTGTATATCGTACTCAATGGAATAGTTACTATTACTACATCTTGTGGTATATAGTCAAACAAAAAGACTTAGAGAACAGCCCTACCAATTGTGTAGTCTATTTTTATACTGGAGATTTTATGTAAATAATGTAAATTAGACCATTCTGGCAGAAGCGTTTCACACCAATAAGGATCCAAAAATAGGTGGAGTATATTTATTAACTTGCCTGGTAACAGTTTATTTGAAAGAAAGGAAATGTCTACTAAGCCATCCATAAGGGACTGACTAACTTCCCTGGCCACATTTCCCCATTTGTTGGCTCTGTCATTTTTCATTCACTCATTCAACATTTACTGACAGTTAACCAAATGCCACACAGCGAGTCAAACTCTGGGGGGCAACAAGCTGGCAACAGAAAACATGTATTTTCTGTCTTGGAAGTACTCACTGTGCTACAGCTCAACAGTTTTCCACCTAAGATCATTACATTCACTTGGGAAGCTTTAAAAAATGATGCCTAGGCCCCACTCCTAGAAATTTTAACTTATTCGGGGATGGGGAGGGAGTTAGGAGCGGGCACTTTTTAAAGTATGGTCAGGGTGAAGACAGAGATGTAGTACAGAAGCTATTAACTAAATTGCAACAGCTGTAAGGACTATAAAAGAGGGAACACTGATGAACCTTAACCACATTTAAAGGACTTAAGGAACCCTGCTTGGGGGAGGGCACAGCATGCCCCTCTTGCAGCTAATCCCAGTTCTGTCTCGTCAGAGCCCAACTCAGTTCAATTGCCTACTCTGTTTAAACTCTGTCCTCAATAATCTCAAGAATATCTTAATTTGCAAATGTCTGATCTCCTCCTGCTTCATGTCCCTTTCTTCATTGTTGAAACCCTCTCCTCTTTGGCACTCCTTTCTCCTCTCTTCATTCTTCTTAGTGTCTTATGTCCTCATCTCCCTTTTAACCACAAGCAGCTCTCAGCCAAGAGTGGGGACTTGCAAGGAGGGGTCCTATTAGAATTAATGATGGAGAAACTCCCTATCTGCCTATGTTCCCCCTCTCCCTAAGATCCACACACATCTCCCAGTGTCTCCACCCCTCCCCCACATATCATTTTTCCATGCTTTCTTGGGGTACAAGTATGTAATTAGAAAAAATCCTGTAGGTGAGTCTAACCAGTATTCACTGAAAATCACTGAATATTACACTGTGTGACAAGTCTTATATCAATGATTTCTAAATCTATATATCTGATTTTTGTCTTATTCCAAAGCTCTAGAGAAATAATTCCACTTCCAGATGTCAACTGCACATCTCCAAATGAATCTCTTTCAAGGGCCTTTGTACTGGCTGTCTGCTGTCTAGATCTGTGCTACCCCATATGGTAGCCACTAGTCAGCTGTACTACTGAGCACTTCAGATGTGGCTAATTTCAACTGAGATGTGCAATAAGTATAAAGTATACAGTGGATTTTGAATATTTAGTAGGAAAAAAGGAATGCTAAATATCAATCCTTTTACATTAATTTCACATTGAAATATTTTTAATATATACTGAGTCAAGTAGACTATTTTGTAAAAATTAACTTCACTTGTTTTTACTTTGACTACTACAGTTTTTAAGTTACATCTGTGACTTGTGTCATGCTCCAGTTGGATGGGACTTGTCCTGACCTCCTCCTCACAGGTGTGTGCCTCATATCACTCAGATCTGAGCTCAAAGTTATCCCTTAGTTAGCATGGTACACTCAGCACCTGGGGGAGTTCATTTCAATGTAGGTCACAGGGCCACATTCCCAGAGATTCTAGTTCAATGTTTCTACAGTAGGAAGTGGCATATTTAACAAGCAGACTAGGTTATTATTAGGGTGATTCAAAGACCACATTTTGAGAGACACCAACCGACAGAATAGTCTACGCTCCATATGTCACAAAAGGTCCCTTAGGTGTAGCTCAAGGGATCTCTGTGATGGAACTGTTCTGAATCTGACTGCAGTGGTGTTCATATGAACCTATACATGTGATAAACTGCCCAGAACTAAATACACACACACACACACACACACACACACACACACACACACACACACAAAGAGTGCATGTAATTGGTGAGATCTGAATAAAGTAAATGATTTGAAGGGTATACAGGATCTCTCTGTGAATCTGTAATTCACAATTCACAGTCAGATCTACAACTATCTTGAAAGGAAAAGTTAAAAAAAAATTTACCACATACATTAATAACTCAAAATTTTTAAAAGTCATAGTATTTTTACCAGTTCAATGTGCTGGCATACTTATATAATCCTCTATACTGCCTTTTCTCAGTACTTTTGGCTGCATACTTTTTGACTGCCTCTTTGTACAAGGAATATTTTCTATAAGGAGAGTAAGAATATCATATAGCCTTTCCTCTTCAAAAAAAAAAAAAAAAAAAGCAAAAACCAAAGCCTCTTTACACCCTTAAAAATCGGACTCCCAACTGTTTCTCAAATCTTGGCATCCCCTCCATGAACACTCCACCAACACTAATGCAGATCTTTGTGCGGTTCACTAAAATTACTTTTTCCGTGTTCATACTTTCAAATTTGCTGTTCTCTCTTCCTATAATATCATTTCTCTTTCCCCTGACTTTATGTTAAGAAACACTTTATACCCTTTAAGGCTGAACTCAAATTTTTCTTTCACAGATACTTTCCAGGAAAATACAATTACACCGTCTTCCATGTTCCCATAGTACTTCGCACACACCTCTATAGCAGCACTAGTCATGCTGCATTACACTTATCTCTGCGTACATGTATCCTGTCAATAACTACAAGTTCCTAGAAAACACAGTATTCTATTCAACTCTATATTCTTCCAATCAAACATGGTACCTGGTACCAAAAAAGACACTCAATAAACATTTGTTGAAATCAAATCAGCAAGATCTGGGAGATAGCTCAGCTCACAAAAAGTCTTTTTCCAATACCAAGTGTTAAGTGTGTCTGGCCAACTGTCAGTGGGACAAACCAAATAGAAATCCTACTGTAAAATGTGAGGAGCCCAAGAAATAAAGCTATGTTTATATATATATCTAAGCTTAAAAGGAGAACTGGAGGTTACCCAACAGCGATACAGTGTAAGAGAGCTGAGGTGGCTTCTGTCAAAGAATTTATGCTAAAAGAGTCAAATATGGTAAATGAACCTATTAGCAAAATGGTAGTCTTTAAATAAATCTGAACACAGCATCTTCATTGGCTGATAACTGAAACTCATCCCACCTCAACACCCTAGATACCAGTATTGGTTCTAGGAAGAGGCAACTGTATAAGTAAACTAGTGCAAACTGGTTTCTTAACTCTGTGATATACTGGGGTCCAAACAATTTTGGGGAGCACACATCTACACCACATAGCTTTTTAATACTTGGAGGACTTTGGGGTAGCAACTAGAGTACTACAGAAGCAAACAAAAAAGGAACAGAGACAGGTGATCTTGGCAAATAGTACAACACAAAAATGAACTTATTGCCAAGTACATATGGCTGTCTCACAATGCTCAGAAATACTTACAGGGACTGTTCGCGGGGGCTGGGTTCTGAGTCAACAGATGCAGAGGATAAACTGTAGAATTCTGATATTATTGTTCATATGACTACAATGCAACTTACAAGTGCAGAAGGCCTTAAGAATTCAGGTATAGGGGTGCCTGGGTGGCTAAGTCAGTTAAGCGTCTCTTGACTTCTGTTCAGGTCATGATCTCAGGGTCATGGGATCAAACCGTGCATAGAACTCTGCGCTCAGTGGGGAGTCTGCTTGAGGATTCTCTCTCTCCCTCTCCTTCTGCCCCTCCCGCTGCTTGCGCTCACTCTCTCTCCCTCTTTCTCTGGCTCTCTAAAATTAAAAAAAAAAAAAAAAAAAAAAGAATTCAGGCATAGTAGTCTCTGGCTGCTTTTCTCACAAATCCTATTCCTCATTTCTTACTCCCGTTCTGGTCAGATCAGATATATATATTTTCCTAACATGGAATGCTCCCCTTGGACCCTAGTTCTTCCCACCATGTCAGTCTTTGTCATGCTAACCTTCTTATCTCCTATCCTACACCTGTCTCTTGGACCAAGCTAGCTACTAATACCTGCTTGATTTTCTCCATGTTGCCTGTTCATAGATTTCCCCTTGGTGGTACTTCACTACCTATCCTGATACTCTCATCACTTTCTGGTATTTCCTCAATGCACTGGGCATTTGGAAAACAATGTTTTCTTGAGTTATGCATATCTCCCAAATATCAACACATTACAGAATATCACAAAGGTCACATGAGTTAATATCACCACCACCCCCAGCAAAAAAGTTATTTAAATATTGGGCGATAGTCAAGCTCATAGTGGTGGATACAAGTTTTCCAAAGTGCTCATTTTTGTTTAAAGCTAAAATTCTATCACTTGAAATAAAGACTGCCAAATATCTAAGTCCAAAGAACCATGGTTTGTCAATCATTTAAGTAAAAATGGTATGACATTGATAGGTGTATGGTTCAGCTCTCAACCAAAACACCTGAAAGGGCTTTTCCTCAAGACCACCATCAGCTTTCAGCATACTGTAGAAGTGCTTTATGCAGGGACGCCTGGGTGGCTCAGTCGGTTAAGCATCTGCCTTCAGCTCAGGTCATAATCCCAGGGTTCTGGGATCGAGTCCAGCATCAAACTCCTTACTCAGCGGGGAGCCTGCTTCTTCCTCCCCCTGCTTGTGTGAGCTCTCTCTCTCTCTCTCCTGGACAAATAAGTAAAATCTTAAAAAAAAAAAAAGTGCTTTATGCATTCTTTCTTTTTTTACTCACATAGAGCATTAAAAAGGTATTTCAGAGGAAAGATTTAAGATCAATAATATGTACTGCTTCAATAAACAGTTTTTTTAACTGCATATGAGGGTAGTGAAGAATAAAATGACCCCTACTATAGTTTGTCATCAATGCCTTGATTCTCCTAAGGGACCAGCAGTTTTAATCACTATTGGTTTTGCATTAATGAAAATGTTAACACAGTAAAAAATTTTAGGCAAATGACATCTTAATAGTCCCAAGAAAACAGTTTGGCCAGATTCTCTGAAAGGTTTTTAGAGACACAAGGGACTATGGACCACATTTTGAGAACTTCTATTTTATGTAAAACTGCTGTCCCCTAAATGTTGCCTATGAAAATTTTATTTCTCACCATTATCTTTTAAGATATTTAAGAAGGATGTATGAGTCCCTATGGAGAAGTATATTTATAATGATTAAGTTGAAATTTTCTGTAAAGCTAACAACTGAATTATAAACTCCATAAAGAAGCTTTGTCTATCTCTCACTATTTACCACTTTTCCTGGTAAAATATCAGTATTTAGTACAGAACTAATTCCACACTCCTGGGTCTTCAAGATTTGCTCACTTTCTCTGTTGTTCATGAATTTAAACTGGACCTGAAGTGGACAAAATTATCAATTTTGAAAATTAACCTAAAATTAGAAAACCATATGAATAAACCACTTAACAACTTTAAAAATTAAAACAGAACTCAAAATATTGTCTCCAAAACCCATAAAAAATAGGGAGGGAGGTCCAGACAAAAATTATCTAATTGGCAAATTTTACTGATCCTTTAAGAAATGGGTAGTCTTTATAACTTATGTAACTATATAACTTACATAAAAGAAAGACTAGCTCTGAAAATATAACTTTGACCTATCAGGTAGACAAGGATACATAAAACAAGGTAAATATAAGAAAATTGTATACCAATTTATTTATGAAAGTAGATGCTAGAAGCCTAAATAAGACATTAGCCAACAGAACCCATCAATTAAAAGAAAAAAGTATTTTGACCAAATAAGATTATTTTCAGAAATTCAAGGAAGGTACAAAATAGAAATCTATTCAATATATTCAACAAACTGAAAGATTCAAAGAAAAAAAAACACACAACCACTTTAAAAGATGCAAAACACAACTTGTGAAATTCCACATTTAATCATCATTAAAAAATGAAAATAATTAGCATTGTAGAAATAAAAGGAAGTTTCCTTAACTTGACAAGGAGGAAATTTATTGAAAACTTTAGTAATTATAATACCTGATCACGAAACTTTTTAAAAGTATCCCCTGAAAATCAAGAAAAGAAGACAATGATGCTCACTATTTACCATATTATTCAACTTCATAGCAGAACTACTAGCTAACACAATAGAAGAAACATAAAAGGTTTAAGAACTGAAAAGAGTTAATAAGTGAAAAGGCAACTAAATTTCTGTTCTAATAAATGACATCCTTTTTTTTTCCTCTTTTGTGCTGCAGATGTTTCCATCTTCTCAGGACTACATAAATCACAGTGGTTAGCAAGTTTGTTCCTTGATACTGAGGAGAAAATGTCTGGATAAACAACATTTCTACTGCGCGTGCGCACGCACACACGCTTTCTTTGTTCCCTTACCACATTGCTCATTGTCTTGATTTTCATCTCAACTACATCCCACTTTTATTTACGTGGTACTGTATATAAAACTTTCATATATCGATATATGTATTTGGCTTAAAATGTTTAAATTCAACTTAAAAAAAAAGATTTTATTTATTTATTTTAAAGAGAGAAAGAGAGCATGCACTCTTGAGCAGGGGGAGGGGCAGAGGAAGAGGGAGAGGGAGAATCGCAAGCTGACTCCACCGTGAGCACTGAGCTTGGCCTGGGGCTTGATCTCATGAGCCTGAGATCATGACCTGAGCTGAAATCAAAAAGAGCTGGACCCTTACCGGGCTGAGCCACCCAAGCGCCCCTAAATTCAACTTCCTGATTTACATTCAATACTTCCAGTATTACTAGTGAGCAGAAGGACACCCCCTCCCCCAAGTACATTTCTTACCAGTTTACATGGTTAGAATAAAAATCATGGAAAATATTCTCTCACCTGTTTTCCTTATTGGAAGGACATAGTGTGCTGCTCAAACAAATCTTCTAGAACACAATGTTACATTTAAAAATAAGGTATTGTAGTACTAGTAATGTACTAATTCTAATGTAGTATTGGTTTCTCAGTCTGGGTGCTTACTTACTGGTACATGTACTCTGTGAAAATTCATCAGGCTGTACACTTGTGATCCATTTCCTTTTCTCTATGTAACAACTTTCAATATAAAAATTACTTTAAAAACTTGCAGTGACTTTAAGTCAGTGCCTGTTTTCCTCTCCTCTATCATATAATCCCATGGTTCCCTCTATTTGAGAACAGTGGGTAAAGAATGCTCAATATGGAGCAATGTCTATAGTGGCAACTTTCATCATCTAGTCCTGGTTACGAGGTCAGTTTTTACAATAGGTGAAAGTCAAGGAATTCCAGTGGGAATGGGACTAGGAATCAGAGATGTGTTTTCCTACCTCTGTTTAGAGCAGGATTACTTCTCCATTACCAAGGAAAAATTGGAGAATGCAGAAAATGTAGCAATGTACCCCTGCTGGTCTCTCATTATAAAACTGATGTGGCAAAAATCAGTTTATACATGGATACATATATAAAAGCCCCTTTCACCACCAAAGAATTGGTTAAATGCTAAAGAAGCCTTTTGTAATCCAAATTCTGAACAAGTTGGAATGGGTCAAGATAGAAAAATCTAATGTTAAGACCTCTCACATAAGCATAATAGTGCGCAATGTGCTACTCTCCACCCCAACCTCAAGTTTAACACATCAGACAACAACAAAAAACCATTTTTGTGTTTCATGCATAGAACTTTCTATTCTAACTTTTCTATCAAAAGAGTAAAAAAAGAGACAGTTTTAAATTAGTGATTTCCAGCAGTTTCATCATCTTTATATATTATTACCTAATATTTGGGCAGAGAGAGGGAGGGATGAATAGGTGGAACACGGGAATCTTAGGGCAGTGAAACTACAGTTTAGAATACTAGATTAGTGGATACATGATGTTATATGTGTGTTAAAACCTACAGAACCATATACAACACAAAGAGCAAACCCTAATGTAAACAGTGGACTTTAGTTAAATATATCAATATCCGTTCATTAATTATAACAAGCGTATCACACTAACAGATGTTAATAGGAGAAACTGTACAGGGGGAGAGAAATACATGGGAGCTTTCTTTACTTTCTGCTCTTTTTTTTGTAAAGCTAAAACTGCTCTAAAAATAGTGTATTAAAATATATATAATTATTTTGATGTCTAATAATAGCATTATTTACTCAAAGTTATTAGTATTCATTAACAACACTAGGTAAATTTATTTTTGCCTTGGTTACTTAAATAATTCAAAATAGCTCTTCCTCTGAAATTTGATATAGTTTTTTAAAATATAAGAACAATTTCTACATTGTAGAACAGGTATGATACCTGTTTTGGTTTACTTGGGATACTGTAACACAATACCACAGATTGGGTGGCTTCAACAAGAGAAATATATTTGCTTACAGTTCTGGAGACTAGAAATCCACTATCAGGGTGCCAGGAATTTGGGTCTCTCTACCTTCCAGACAGCTGCTTTCCCCCTGTATCTTCACATGGCTGTTCCACCGTCCATTTCTGGTGCCTCTTCCCATTCTTATAAGGATAACAGTCCTATTAGATTATGGCCTTACCCTTATGACCCCATTTAACCTTAGTTACATCTTTGAAGGCCCTATCTCCAAATACCATCATATTGGGGGTTAGTGTTTGAACAGATGGATTTGGTGGGGTAGGTGGGGGGGGGCAGAGTTCAGTCCATAACATTTCTTCCTCTGGTACCCAAAGTGCATGTCCTCCTCACATGCAAAATACATGCACCTTATCCTAACAGCTCCAAAAATCTTAACGCATTCCAGAATCAATTCCAAGTAGCATCTAAGTCAACTATGGGTGACGCTTGAAGTATTCTTGAGGCAAAATTCTACAGCTGTGAACCTGTGAAACCAGAACAATTATGTGCTTCAAAAATAAAATGGTGGGACAGGCAGAGGACAGACACAGTTCTATGCATGAAATACAAAATTGTCTTTTTTTGTTGTCTGACTGATGTGTTCAACTTTAAAAAAAAGTCAGCGTAAAGACAGAAATCTGAAAGAAAAGAGGCGACAAGTCCCAAGCAAGTCTAAAACCCAGCAAGTCAAATTTCATTGGATATTAAGGCTCAAAAATAATTTTCTTGGGCTCAATGCTCTGCCCTTGAGGGCCCACCGAGGTGGTGGTTTTGTCTTCTGTCCACTGCACAGGCGGCTTGGCACCCTTGACCATGGGAGGCAGTCTTGCCCCCGAGGCTATGGTCAATGACAGCCTGGCCAGATGAAACTGCAAAGGTGGCCCCACACTATGAAACTCAGGAGGGGATAGCCTTGGCCCCCGGGCCTGTGTACTCAGGGCCTGGAAAGGCGGTGGCAATCCTGCTGATCTCAGTTACACTCACGGTCATTCTTCCCTTTTCTTGAAGGATAAGATATGCTCCCAGTTGGGTAGCTCTCTTGTCCTGTTTTACAGGATCCCATAAATTTAAAAGCCTTTCTTTCCTCTGTCCCCTTTAGTTCAAACTGGCAGTCTCTCTGCTGGTATAATCTCATCTCTATTCTTTGTGTTTGTAGAGAAGGCTAATTAGATCCAAAGGCATTCTCTTTTTGGAGGAATTAGGACAACATTCCTATTGGATTAGGGCCCCATCCTATGACCTCATTTAACCTTAATTACCTCCTTAAAGGACCTTACTCCACATAAAGTTACGTTAGGGGTTAGGGCTTCAACATATGGATATGGGGGCCGGGGGGGGGGGGGAGGAGACAATTCAGTCCATAATAGTACCTAGAGATACGAAGCCTATTTTCTCAACTTTCACATTATTAGAATGCTTATGTTTTATTGTGTTTTCTGTTAAAGAATGTGTAAAATAAAAGTTCTGGCATAAAAGAAAAAAATACTTAGTTCATAATTCCTCAAAAGGCAAAAGTTATCTGTTAGTGAAAAAGAAAGAAATATGGCTAAAGAATGTACAGGTCCCTTATCAATTATTTATGAATTTCTTAAAAATTAGAACCAAAGGATGTAAAATTGGTAAAAATGTGATACGAGTAATACATACCAAATTAGAAAATAAAACACTAAACTGATTTAGCCAATTCAAACCATCTCAGAGCAAATAACATTTCTAAGTTGGTTTTTTTTTTTAAGAAAAAGCTAATGAAACTATACTACAGTAAGAGTTGATGTCAACCTCAACTCTCAATACCATGTTCACTCAGTATCATGTTACTATTATGTTATCTAAATGATGAAGCATCTATATCTCTCATGTCTGCTAAAGACTGGCTTGGAAGCAGTAGGTCTATGGATAAATATGTCAGTGGGAGTCTATTTTCTGCTGATGAGATAGGATTCCTCTTTAATGTATAACCAAAACAGACATTAGCTCTTATAAAAGAATGATTCCATGGAGAAAAATAAATAAATAGAGACAGACTGTCAGTCTTACTCTGTTGCAATGACAGCAGTAAAAAATTTCTATTAAAAGAAATTTGAGTATTTTTTTTAAAAAGGGTTTTATTTATTGATTTGAGAGAGGGGGAGAGAGCATGAGCAGGGGTGGGACAGAGGGAGAGGGAGAAGCAGACTCCCCACTGAGCAGGGAGCCAGACGTAGGGCTCGCTCCCAGGACCCTGGGATCATGACCTGAGCTGAAGGAAGACGCTTAACCCAGTGAGCCACCCAGACACCAAGGAGTTCATATATATGTACATATATATGATATATATATATATATATATCTTTCCTATATATATGAAGTTAATAAAAATATGCTGATGTCTGGCAGGATTTTTTTAGAGAATGACTACTAAAATCAGAGAGAAAATGACTTGCAAAATAGGTATATTCCACTACTGGTTAAGGAACACACTGGTCATACCTTCTGGGTCTTAAAAATATGTATATGATTTTTTTTGCTTAAAAGCATCATGGTGTATTTTCAGCTTTTAGACTAAGGCATAGTTTGTCAGCTAAAGGTTGTATACTGGAAGTGTTTGGTACATTATGTCTCCATAAAATGAGAAGGATTATTCCTTTTGTAATATAAAAAGCAGAATGTTCTTAATGAAAAAGAAATCTCATTGTTATATAGGACACAGTAACCCCAGAAGTAATCCACAACTATTTTACAGAAGTGAGCTTTGGAACCATGATTGTGAAGATGAATAGGACACCTGATGTAGTAAATCTAATGAAAATAACCCGCACAGATATTATTTTGTTCACTTGCCAGGTCGGCTCCCCTTGCTGATGGTCAATCTTGATGTGTGTTGTCAACACAGAAGAATAAAATGTGCCCAAATCCAAGCAAGCCAAAGTAAAGAAGTATCAATAACACTGTAATCAATTGTCAGTAAAAAGTTACAAAAATATAAATGACTTAGTTTTCAAAGTAATAAAGTCACTACATTTGTTTGTGACCTGTATAATAACACATCAGGACCCAAAAGTAACCTTATGTTAAGCAGAAATTAAAAAGGGGTCTTACAGATACAACTAGATTCCTATGGAATTTATATGCCTTATATGGATCAGTAGTTATTTCTAGAACACACATTATTTAGTGAAAGCTAGCTTACAATTCAGCATTCCTCTTCCATTAGTTTTCAGTCTTTCTCAAGGGTATCAGATCCCATATAAGTACAAGTAAAAGAGTGAATTGGGTGATTTCTAAACTGCCAATCCTGCAATTCTAGACTTAGTAGCTATAGAAACTAAAATGGCAATTGGAGCCAGCAAATTATTAATTCTAAAAATATCTAAGTCACAAATCACAGAGAGAGAACTCAGTCTTCTTCAGTAACTGTTGATGTTACACACTTCTGGATTCAAACGTGATAAAGTCAGCTTCAACAGCTTTATTTAAATGGTGCTGCATATACTTTGGTATTCACATCCAGAAACATTTTACTTGAAAAGCACCCAACTTTTGTTGATACCCAAGTACTGAGTAGTTCTGAACTACTGAGTAGTTCACACCACCTCATCTCCATCTACTTACCTCTCACCCACCCTCTCTTCTACCTCCCCTGGAAATTCTGAACTCCTAGGCATGATGCAAAGCATATTCAACTTTAAGGAGAAAAGGTAATATGAATTTGATGCTGTAGTAGCTACCAGTTACTTCCTACCTTCTCCTGTTAACTTCTTAAGCTACATACTACAATGTAATACCACCTCTTTATTCTTTTAAATTTCTCCTTTTTCCTTTTCTTTCACTCACAAACATACCTCAGACATTCAGCCTTGAATGCTCACTACAGTTTTTCAATACAAGTCACACTTTTAAGAATTGTTAAAAAAAAAAAAAAAGAATCAGGGGTGCCTGGGTGGCTCAGTCGTTAGGCGTCTGCCTTCGGTTCAGGTCATGATCCCAGGGTCCTGGGATCGAGCCCCGCATCCGGCTCCCTGCTCAGCTGGGAGCCTGCTTCTCCCACTCCCCCTGCTTTGTTCCCTCTCTAGCTGTCTCTCTCTGTGTCAAATAAATCAATAAAATCTTTAAAAAAAATCATTGAAGAAGCACAGACATTGACATTTTGTAACTTGTATTTTGATTAATCTTGCCCATTTTAACTGCTACCATTCTTTGGTAAAAGAAAGAATGAATTTGGGGCACCTGGGTGGCTCAGTCAGGTAAGCCTACGACTCTTGATTTTAACTCAGGTCGTGAGATTGAGCTCCGCGACTGCCTCTGTGCTGGGCGTGGAACCTGCTTAAGAGTCTCTCTCCCTCTCCCTCTGCCCCCACTCCTCCCGCTCACATGCACACATGCACATGCACTCCTTCTGTGTGTCAAAAAAATAAAAAATTAAAATTAAAAAAGGAATGAAATGATGTTCTAAAGGTGAATGAAAATAATAGTGTGTAGGACACATATATTCACTCATTTCTTCATGCTACTTTCTAAGGAGAAAATATAAGAAAAGGTAGAAATTACATACAGAATTAACAGAACTGTAAGGAAAGCAAAATACACTTTACAAATAAATGGTGTATTTTTGTATTCACATGTAAATATTAGAAATCACCATAGTTAAGGAAGTCTGCCATTTTTCATTTCAAGGAATAGATTTAGTCATTTTGGGAATTTTTGAGCAATCTAAAATATGTCTAATGTATTTTAAATAAAACTCCCAATAATATTCCTAACTGGAAGAGACAGTAGGAAGATGAAAATAAAATCAGGGGATTGTTTAAAATTAATTTTAAATTAATTTTAAATTGTGCTTTGAAGCTACAGATATTCATTCATTCATTCAGTATTTGCCAAGCACCTACTATTTTTTCAGGGAATACGAAGAATAACACATACATGTACTACGAAAACGTTTGAGAAGTTGAGAGGGGTTCTAAGCCAGTTGGGTGCGAGAGCGTACACGAAATTATCAGGGTCTGGGAGGGTAACATCTCAATAAAGAATTGATCCTGAGGTTAAATGGAGGCTTATTTCCCCAAATGTTTCTCAGACTGATTTCTCAGAAAAGTAAATAAAAGCTATAAGGGATTTACTTTATGTGAAATATTTTAATATGATGTGAGTCATGGTCTTAATCAAAAGGTGGTACTAAGTAGTTGTCTAACTTGCCATGCTTTTATTGGGTGGCTCAATTATTTTTGATGGGTCAAGTATCCACAACCAAGAAATGATTCAGATGAGAAAATGGCAGCAAAGACAAGCACACTGACCTGGCTTCAAAATCCATTTTTCCTCTAGACAAAAGGAACAATTACACAGAGAGGCTTTTTGTTGGCTACAGAGGCAGCTATATACTAGGTTACTGCGAAAGATTGCTAGATAACTGAGACCCCCCCCCCCCAAAAAAAAGTAGCTATGTCCTAGTGGATAAAGCACTGACCTGGAAGCCAAAAACTTTGGGCTTATTTTACTTAATAATCCCATCATCTTGCCCCCAAAAGGATTTACAGCTCCTGGTATTTTACTGCTTGCTCTTTCCTGAGCAGTCTTTACTTCTGAATAGTTCATGAGTTACTTAAGCCTCTGATGAATCTCAAGTCACTGCACCATCAGGTATGACACTAATGCATACATTTGTTTCTTCCTATAAACTGTAAGCTCCCAGAAAAAGGCATAAGATTTAGTTTTAGATAAAATTCTTTTTTAAAAAAAGATTTTATTTATTTGAGACAGAGGGAGAGTAAGACAGCATGAGTAGGGGGCAGGGCAGAGGGAGAGGGAGAAGCAGACTCCCCCACTGAGCAGGAAGCCCGATGAGAGGCTCGATCCCAGGACCCCGAGATCATGACCTGAGCCAAAGGCAGACACTTAACTGACTGACCCACCCAGGCGCCCCAAGTTTTAGATAAAATTCTAAGTATAAAGCAGAAATATGGTTATTAAAACTATCTATTACCTCTTCTACCAGATAAACTTCATTATAATGGAAAAACACCGCTGCAGTAATCCAGCCCAAAGACAAGACTCTGATCAGGGTGGTAGCAGTGGTGGTAGTAAATAACGATCAAATTCTGGATATACGTTGTACATAGAGCAAACAGGATTTCCAGACAGATTGAACATAGGGTCTAAGAGAAGAATCAAGCATAGCTCCAAATTTTTTAGCATGAGCAACTCTAAGGATGGAACTGCCATCAACTGATATGGGGAAGGATGCAGGTGCAACAGGAGGGTAGATCAGGAGTTCAGTTTAAGATATATTAAATTTGAGAGGCCTATTTGACTTTCTTTTTTTTTTAAGATTTTATTTATTTATTTGACAGAGAGCTAGAGAGCACAAGTAGGCAGAGTGGAAGGGAGAAGCAGGCTCCCTGCTGAGCAGGGAGGCTGATGTGAGGCTCGATCCCAGGACCCTGGGATCATGACCTGAGCCGAAGGCAGATGCTTAACCGACTGAACCACCCAGTTGCCCCTTGACTTTCAAATATAACTATTAAGTACACAGCTGGATTCAGGAATCTGGACTTGTAAAGAGTTCCTGAGCAGATTTAAATGTGGGATGGTTCTCTAAAGCCAGAAAATGGTTGAGATCTACTTAAAACCTTAAGTATGAAAAGGAACCAAATACTGACCCCTCATTCTCACTCAGTTCCTTCTGAGTTTTATTATCTTGGAATATAAACTGTACCATGAGACAAATATGGGGCCCTGTTTGTGGACCTCTCTCTCCAGAAAGAACAGTTTCACACTAAACAGGTGCTTAAGGGACATCGCCAGCACAAGAATACTCTTTAGGGAAGTTTCTCAGTTTGGTGGTCCCTGGTAGTATAAATTCGAGACCTAAAATCTAGAAGTTAAGGCTTCTCAGGTGATTTAGAAGACATGAGAATCTGAAAATGGATAAAGGGAAAGAATCAAATAAGCACTTATTCTTCCTTTGCTATACAAACTATTTTAGGGTTACCAAATAGTTAACGAGGAAAATCTCATGAGGCATCATGCTAATAAATGTAGGATGATTAATACAATCACCATTTTTCAACCTCTAATAAAATGATAGATTTAGGGAAAAGGACCAATAGTAGATACCAAAAACATTAGAAAAAAAGGGTGGTGAACATTTTATAATGTATATATGAGGCTGTACCACATGAACTCAAAGATCAACCCTAACATCATAACTAAACAACCATAAGCAAATACAGGACAACTGTATTAGTTTGCTAGGGCTACCATAACAAAGTACCAGAGACTGGATGGCTTTAACAGAAATGTTTCTCACCGTTCTGGAAGCTAGAGATCTAAAATCAAGGTACCATCAGGACTGGTTTCCTCTGAGTTTTTTCTCTTTGGGTTTTAGATGGCTTCCTTCTCATGGATCTTCATACGGTCTCTGGAGGCACCCATCCTGATGTCTTTTTGTGAATCCAAATTTCCTCTGCCTATAAGGACACCAGTAAGACTGGATAAAGGCCTACCAAACAGCCTCATTCTAACTTAAGCCTCTCTTTAAAGGCTTTATCTCCAAACACAGTCACATTCTGAGATACGGGGAATTAGCTCTTCAACATATTAATTTGCAAGGACACATTTCAGCCCATAACAACAAACAAACACTATGCACCTCCTCATATAATGCAATTAAAAGCATTCAGTACCATCTATATTCTTTAAAAAAAAATTGACTGGAATCAAATCAAGAAAGCCGCTAAATCCAAGAACCATTTTCTTTACTAAATGAAGAATAAGGGAACATGTTAAATGACACCATAAGCATACAACTGGCTGTATACAGAATGTGAAAAATTCTACAAATGACTTGTTTTTTTTCCAACAAACAAATGAATTTTTAGGAGGGAGGAGGAACTTAAGAGATATAAGATATCAGTCAAATGCAATGTGTAGACCATGTTTCAACCCCGATTCAAAGAAAGCAACTCTAAAAAATATGTTTTTGATACAAATGGGGAAAATTACACACTAACTAGGTATTGGATGATACTAAAAAATGGTTAACCTTGTGGATGTGATAATATAATGCTGTTATTTTTTTAAAGGTCCTCAGGCTAGAGATAAATACTGTAACTTTGATTATTCACAGGCAAAACTATTTAATGTAGAAACAAATGATATAATGTAGGAAAAAGAAAAATAAAAGAATAATAGCTATTGAAGTTGGCTGATGGATACATGAGGATTCATTATGCCATTCTCTCTACTTCTGTGTATGTTTGAAATTTTTTTTTTTATTTTAATTTTTTATTGTTATGTTAATCACCATATATTACATCATTAGTTTTTGGTGCAGTGTTCCATGATTCATTATTTGTTCATAACACCCAGTGCTCCATGCAGAACGTGCCCTCCTCAATACCCATCACCAGGCTAACCCATCCCCCTACCCCCCTCCCCTCTAGAACCCTCAGTTTGTTTTTCAGAGTCCACCATCTCTCATGGATCGTCTCCCCCTCTGACATACTCCCCTTTTCTTCCTCTCCTGTTATCTTCTTCTTTTTCTTTTTTCTTAAAATATGTTGCGTTATTTGTTTCAGAAGTACAGATCTGTGATTCAACAGTCTTGCACAATTCACAGCGCTCACCGTAGCACATACCCTCCCCAATATCTATCATCCAGCCACCCCATCCCTCCCACCCCCAACCACTCCAGTAACACTCAGTTTCTTTCCTGAGATTAAGAATTCCTCATATCAGTGAGGTCATGTGATACATGTCTTTCTCTGATTGACTTATTTCACTCAGCATAACACCCTCCAGTTCCATCCACGTCGTTGCAAATGGCAAGATCTCATTCCTTTTGATGGCTGCATAATATTCCATTGTGTATATATACCACTGCTTCTTTATCCATTCATCTGTCGATGGGCATCTTGGCTCTTTCCGCAGTTTGGCTATGGTGGACATTGATGCTATAAACATTGGGGTACACGTACCCCTTCGGGTCCCTACATTTGTATCTTTGTGGTAAATACCCAGTAGTGCAATTGCTGGATCGAACGGTAGCTCTAATTTCAACTGTTTGAGGAACCTCCATACTGTTTTCCAGAGGGGTTGCACCAGCTTGCATTCCCACCAACAGTGTAGGAGGGTTCCCCTTTCTCCACATCCCCGCCAACATCTGTCGTTCCCTGACTTGTTAATTTTAGCCATTCTGACGGGTGTGAGGTGGTATCTCATTGAGGTTTTGATTTGGATTTCCCTGATGCCGAGCGATGTTGAGCACTTTTTCATGTGCCTGTTGGCCATTTGGATGTCTTCTTTGGAGAAATGTCTGTTCATGTCTTCTGCCCATTTCTTGATTGGATTATTTGTTCTTTGAGTGTTGAGTTTGATAAGTTCTTTATAGATTTTGGATACTAGCCCTTTATCTGATACGTCATTTGCAAATATTTTCTCCCATTCTGTCGGTTGTCTTTTGGTTTTGTGGACTGTTTCTTTTGCTGTGCAGAAGCTTTTTATCTTGATGAAATCCCAATAGTTCATTTTTGCCCTGGCTTCCCGTGCCTTTGGCGATGTTTCTAGGAAGAAGTTGCTGCGGCTAAGGTCGAAAAGGTTGCTACCTGTGTTCTCCTTTAGGATTTGGATGGACTCCTGTCTCACGTTTAAGTCTTTCAACCATTTGGAGTCTATTTTTGTGTGTGGTGTAAGGAAATGGTCCAGTTTCATTCTTCTGCATGTGGCTGTCCAATTTTCCCAACACCATTTGTTGAAGAGACTGTCTTTTTGCCATTGGACATTCTTTCCTGCTTTGTCAAAAATAAGTTGACCATAGAGTTGAGGGTCCATTTCTGGGCTCTCAATTCTGTTCCATTGATCTATGTGTCTGTTTTTGTGCCAGTACCATACTGTCTTGATGATGACAGCTTTGTAATAGAGCTGGAAGTCCGGAATTGTGATGCCGCCAGCTTTGCTTTTCTTTTTCAGTATTCCTCTGGCTATTCTGGGTCTCTTCTGGTTCCATACAAATTTTAGGATTATTTGTTCCATTTCTTTGAAAAAAGTGGATGGTATTTTGATGGGGATTGCATTGAATGTGTAGATTGCTCTAGGTAGCATTGACATCTTCACAATGTTGATTCTCCCAATCCATGAGCATGGAACGTTTTTCCATTTCTTTGTGTCTTCTTCAATTTCTTTCCTGAGTATTTTATAGTTTTCTGAGTACAGATCCTTTGCCTCTTTGGTTAGATTTATTCCTAGGTATCTAATGGTTTTGGGTGCAATTGTAAATGGGATAGACTCCTTGATTTGTCTCTCTTCTGTCTTGTTGTTGGTGTATAGGAATGCCACTGATTTCTGTGCATTGATTTTATATCCTGCTACTTTACTGAATTGCTGTATGAGTTCTAGCAGTTTTGGGGTGGAGTCTTTTGGGTTTTCCACATACAGTATCATATCATCTGCAAAGAGTGAGAGTTTGACTTCCTCGTTGCCGATTTGGATGCCTTTGATTTCTTTTTGTTGTCTGATTGCTGTGGCTAGGACTTCTAATACTATGTTGAATAGCAGTGGTGAGAGTGGACATCCCTGCCGCGTTCCTGACCTTAGGGGAAAAGCTCTCAGCCTTTCCCCATTGAGAATGATATTCGCTGTAGGTTTTTCGTAGATGGCTTTTATGATATTGAGGTATGTACCCTCTATCCCTATACTCTGAAGAGTTTTGATCAAGAAAGGATGTTGTACTTTGTCAAATGCTTTTTCTGCATCTATTGAGAGGATCATAGGATTCTTGTTCTTTCTTTTGTTAATGTATTGTATCACGTTGATTGATTTGCGGATGTTGAACCAGCCTTGCAGCCCAGGAATAAATCCCACTTGGTCGTGGTGAATAATCCTTTTAATGTACTGTTGGATCCTATTGGCTAGTATTTTGGTGAGAATTTTTGCATCCATGTTCATCAAGGATATTGGTCTGTAATTCTCTTTTTTGATGGGGTCTTTGTCTGGTTTTGGGATCAAGGTAATGCTGGCTCATAAAATGAGTTTGGAAGTTTCTCTTCCATTTCTATTTTTTGGAACAGTTTCAGGAGAATAGGTATTAATTCTTCTTGAAATGGCTGATAGAATTCCCCTGGGAAGCCATCTGGCCCTGGGCTTTTGTTTCTTGGGAGATTTTTGATGACTGTTTCAATTTCCTTAGTGGTTATAGGTCTGTTCAGGTTTTCTATTTCTTCCTGGTTCAATTTTGGTAGTTGATACATCTCTAGGAATGCACCCATTTCTTCCAGGTTATCTAATTTGCTGGCATAGAGTTGCTCATAATATGTTCTTATAATTGTTTGTATTTCTTTGGTGTTGCTTGTGATCTCTCCTCTTTCATTCATGATTTTGTTGATTTGGGTCATTTCTCTTTTCTTTTTGATCAGTCTGGCCAGGGGTTTATCAATCTTGTTAATTCTTTCAAAGAACCAGCTCCTAGTTTCGTTGATCTGTTCTACTGTTCTTTTGGTTTCTAGTTCATTGATTTCTGCTCTGATCTTTATGATTTCTCTTCTCCTACTGGGTTTAGGCTTTCTTTGCTGTTCTTTCTCCAGCTCCTTTAGATGTAGGGTTAGGTTGTGTATTTGAGACCTTTCTTGTTTCTTGAGAAAGGCTTGTATTGCTATATACTTTCCTCTCAGGACTGCCTTTGCTGTATCCCAAAGATTTTGAACAGTTGTGTTTTCATTTTCATTGGTTTCCATGAATTTTTTTAATTCTTCTTTAATTTCTTGGTTGACCCATTCATTCTTTAGTAGGATGCTCTTTAGCCTCCATGTATTTGAGTTCTTTCCGACTTTCCTCTTGTGGTTGAGTTCTAGTTTCAAAGCATTGTGGTCTGAAAATATGCAGGGAATGATCCCAATCTTTTGGTACCGATTGAGACCTGATTTGTGACCTAGGATGTGATCAATTCTGGAGAATGTTCCATGGGCACTAGAGAAGAATGTGTATTCCGTTGCTTTGGGATGGAATGTTCTGAATATGTCTGTGAAGTCCATTTGGTCCAGTGTGTCATTTAACGTCTTTATTTCCTTGTTGATCTTTTGCTTAGATGATCTGTCCATTTCAGTCAGGGGGGTGTTAAAATCCCCCACTATTATTGTATTGTTGTCAATGTGTTTCTTTGCTTTTGTTATTAATTGCCTTATATAATTGGCTGCTCCCATGTTCGGGGCATAGATATTTACAATTGTTAGATCTTCTTGTTGGATAGACCCTTTAAGTAGGATATAGTGTCCTTCCTCATCTCTTATTACAGTCTTTGTTTTAAAATCTAGTTTGTCTGATATAAGGATTGGCACCCCAGCTTTCTTTTGGTGTCCATTAGCATGGTAAATGGTTTTCCACCCCCTCACTTTCAATGTGGGGGTGTCTTTGGGTGTAAAATGAGTCTCTTGCAGACAGCATATTGATGGGTCTTGTTTTTTAATCCAATCTGATAGCCTGTGTCTTTTGATTGGGGCATTTAGCCCATTTACATTCAGGGTAACTATTGAAAGGTATGAATTTAGTGCCATTGTATTGCCTGTAAGGTGACTGTTAACTGTCTGTTGTCTGTGTTCGTTTCTGCTCTTTGCTGCTTTTAGGTTCTCTCTTTGCTTAGAGGACCCCTCTCAATATTTCTTGGAGGGCTGGTTTCGTGTTTGCAAATTCCTTTAGTTTTTGTTTGTTCTGGAAGCTTTTGATCTCTCCTTCTATTTTCAATGATAGCCTAGCTGGATATAGTATTCTTGGCTGCATATTTTTCTCGTTTAGTGCTCTGAAGATATCTTGCCAGTCCTTTCTGGCCTGCCAGGTCTCTGTGGATAGGTCTGTTGCCAATCTAATGTTTCTACCATTGTAGGTTACATATCTCTTCTCCCGAGCTGCTTTCAGGATTTTCTCTTTGTCTCTGAGACTCGTAAGTTTTACTATTAGGTGTCGGGGTGTTGACCTATTTTTATTGATTTTAAGAGGGGTTCTCTGTGCCTCCTGGATTTTAATGCCTGTTTCCTTCCTCACATTAGGGAAGTTCTCTGCTATAATTTGCTCCAATATACCTTCTGCCCCTCTCTCTCTCTCTTCTTCTTCTGGGATCCCAATTATTCTAATATTGTTTCGTCTTATCGTATCACTTATCTCTCGAATTCTGCCCTCGTGATCCTGTAGTTGTTTCTCTCTCTTTTTCTCAGCCTCTTTATTTTCTATCATTTGGTCTTCTATATCGCTGATTCTCTCTTCTGCCTCATTTATCCTAGCATTTAGTGCCCCCATTTTTGATTGCACCTCATCAATAGCCTTTTTGATTTCGATTTGGTTAGATTTTAGTTCTTTTATTTCTCCAGAAAGGGTTTCTCTAATAACTTCCACGCTTTTTTCAAGCCCAGCTAGTATCTTTAAAGTCATGATTCTGAACTGTAGGTCCGACATCGTACTAATGTCCGTATTGAGTAGGTCCCTGGCTGACGGTACTACCTCTTGTTCTTTTTGCTGAGGTGATTTCTTTCGTCTTGTCATTTTGTCCAGAGGAGAATAGATGAATGAGAAAACAAAAGGCTAACAGGTTTACTACGTCCCCAGCAAATATACTGTATACAAGTCAGAAAAGACCTGAAACCAGGGGAAAAGAAAGGGAAAGAAAGAAAAAAGAAAGAGAAAAAGAAAAAAAAAAGAAAAAAAAGATAAAAACAAAAACAAAACAATTCAAAAAAGGCAGAATATGATCAAATATGATCAGGCTAGTGCATAGATCAGTGCCACACACTAGATTTTGGGCGTATTTTGGTCTGTTAGAAAAAAGTGCCTCCTAAAATTTTAAAGGAAGAAAGACATATATGTACAAAATAAGGGTTGATACAATGAAGGGATGGAAGATGACTGTAAAGATGAAAATTATAAAAGATTTTATAAAAGGACTTGGTAAGATAAGTTGTTTGAAAAAAGAAAGAAGATTTAAGGAAAAAAAAAAAAAAGGAAAAAGGGAGAGAATGTGATCAGGCAGGAGACTAGAACAAAGCCATACACTAGTGGTTTAGGGTATATTTTGATCTGTTAGAAGAAACTGTACCTCAAAATTTTAAAGAGAGAACAACTTATATATATATGCCAAAAACAAGGATAACTACTATGAAGGGATAAAATATGACTCTAAAAATGAAAAAAAAAAATGTTTTTTTTTAAAAAAAAGGGATTTATAAGATGTTGGTTGAAAAAGGGAAAAAGAAAAATAAAAAAAAGTCAACAAAAATTAACTTTGATGAAATAATGAATCATGGTAAAAAAAAAAAAAAAAAAAAAAAAGAAGCCATGAATCTATGTGCAGTATTCCCCTAGCGCTGGAGTTCTCCTATTCTCCTTGATCGATCAACTTGGTCTTGGCTTGCTGGCTGTTTGTGTTGATCTTCTGGGGGAGGGGCCTGTTGCTGTGGTTTCCAAATGTCTTTGCCGGAGGCGGAATTGCCCCGCCCTTGTCGGTCCGGGCTAAGGAAGTTGCTCCAGTTTGCTCTCAGGAGCTTTTGTTCCCTGCAAGCTCTCGGTACAGCTTTGGAGGACCAGGGCGAAAATGGCGGCCTCCCAGTCTCCGCCCGGAGGAGCCGAGAACTCGGGGCCCCACTCCTCAGTGCGCCCCCAGAGAAAAGCAGTCACTCCCGTGTCCCCGGTCTCTGGCCGCACTCCGTGCTCACCCGGCCTGTGATCGAGCGTTGCTATCTCTGGCACCCGACCCCGCTCGGAGTCTCCAAACCCAGCAGATCCCTGCAGTGCGTTCCCGCACCGCTCCTCCCCGGGAAGGAAGGGGAGTCTCCCCGGATTTGCTGCTTGTTGGGTCCTTGCTGGGGGAGCCGTGCCCCGACTGGGCCGCAGATCACAGTTTATGGCAACCCCGAGCTGAGAGCCCGCGACTCTGCTCCGTATCTGCAGCCGGCTTCCCCGCCCCGACACCTGGGAGCTCTGCTGCACTCAGGCACCCCCGGTCTCTCTGTGACCCCAAGGGTCCTGAGACCACACTGTCCCGGGAGGATTCCACCCCCCGCTTAGCCACTGCAGCGACGTCCCTCCGCCGAGCCAACTTTTAAAAGTTCCGATTTTGTGCTCCGCGGCTCTAGCACTTGCCAGAAGCGGCCGGCGGAGGCCCCTCCCCCGCCGTCTATCCTCCCGAATATCGCCTCGGATTCACTTCTCCGCACATCCTACCTTCCAGTAAGTGGTCGCTTCTCTGTTCAGAGAGTTGTTGCTACTCTCCTGTTCGATCTCCTGTTGAGTTCGTAGGTGTTCAGAATGGTTTGATCCCTATTCAGCTGAATTCCTGAGACCAGACAAAATCTAGGTCTCCTACTCTTGAAATTTTTTATAAATTAAATTTTTAGATGAGAATTTTCTCGTGTTCTGCTCAGAGATTAGGCCAATAGAGACTTCATTCTAATCTCTCTGTGTCAGCAATTTTTTTTTTTTTTTTTTATCTACTGTTATACTGAGAATGTTGCCCTTTCTAAGTCCTGGCTTTGCCGGGACTTTTCTGTTACCAACTCCCTGCCCTCATGTGTACCCAAGGATTCTGGTCCTGGATGAGGAGGAGTATTAAAAACAAAATAAACAACAAGCCCCTAGGTCAGTGAGTTAAGGCGACCTCACCCTAGGAGCAAGGACAGTTTCTGTCCTGTGTCTACTTTCCTAGCCTCCCCACCTGTGTTCTTTTTGGTTCCTCTGCTTTCTTTTACTTTGTTACAATTTCATCTATGAATCTACATGATACATGATCAAATATTTCTAGACAAGTTCTAGGTATCTGTAGCATAGGTTTTCAGGTTATCATAACTGGTAGCCTTTCCTTCAGTTAACTACTCCAAGAAAAACTACTTAACCCTGTTATTTAGCAATGTCACTCAGAGTTATAGTCATGATTCTTAGAACTTGTTCTGAAAACTTGAAAATCCTGAAAGGAAGGTGAGGGAAGAGGATTAAGGTGGATTGAGGGCAAAAGCTTGCTTGTCAGTTTTTTCAAAAAGACAGAATGGAGGGGAGCCTGGGTGGCTCAGTCAGTTTAGTGTCTGGCTCTTGATTTCGGCTCATGTCATGTTCCCAGGGTCCTGGGATCAAGCCCCGCACTGGGTTCTGTGCTCAGCGGGGAGCCTGCTTGTCCTTCTCTGTCACCCTTTGCCCCTCCCCAACTCGTGCATGTGCTCTCTCTAATCTTTAAAAAAGGGGGGGGGGGGTAGAATGGAATTTCTCTAACAGACTAAGGGAGAAATGTGGAGAAAGGAAGACATGTCATTCCATACACTCTATAAACAATAAGCAAATAAATGTGCAGCCTCAAAAATTCTAGGCCAGAAATTATGGTTCTAGTCACCAAAATTTTACTTTATGAAAATCTGAAACATTTTAATTCTCTACACTGAAAGAAGAGTCTGTTGAAAATGCAAAACCAATCATTACTCTCCTGCTTCCTTCAGAGGCTTCCTAGTACTCTGCTGACAAGGGTGCTGCCCATTCTCTGGCCCATCTGCCCTATAGTCCCACGGTCCAGCCTTTTCCAGATCCTCCACTCTCCTACTCCGATCGCTGGATCCCTGGAAAGCTTACCTGTAGCCTCTAGGGAGTACCTCCATATCTTTCAAGTCTCAGCTTAAATACCCCTTTCTGAAGGGGTGGGGATAATAAACTATTATTTTCCACTGAAGACCTTTCTAGTTCTCCCTCAGAACATTCATCACACTTTTAATTAGCTGTTCCATGTCAATCTTCCTTGCTGAGTTGCAAGCCCTTTGACAGTTCAATCTACCATAGTGCTGACACAGTGTGGGGCACCAATCAGTTGACTGAGTAAGCAAGTAAGCAGAGGCAAGACCAAAAAAAAAAAAAAAAAAAATCACTTCCTTACTCTGCTTAAAATCAAGGCACGATTTACTGGCATCACCAGGGAACTCTCACAAACACCACCAAAGGAAGCTGGTCTCAGCCTCATAAAGCTGTTATAGAGATTGACTTTTTAGAAGCTCCATCTTAGAACACTGAGTTGCATGACATCATATGTGGTTTGAGGACTGTGTGTTACTGGATGTATTCAAATTACTTACAAACCTCTATGGAGCAATCCATCAGAAAACTAGACTTTTTCTCTTTTTATTAGCAAAGGGCCAGAAAGAGATACATTCTTTATATTTTTAAACTAAAATCTCTATATATGCAACATGAAGTCAAAGGGTTGATATTATTTTAAATACTAGCTAGTATTTTTTGAGGACAGTACTTATTAAATGACATTAGCTCCTTTAATCATCAGGACATTCCTGTGAAGTTAGAATTGTTAACTTCATTTTATAGATAAGGAAACTGAAGCCTAGAGAACTTAAGTAACTTCCTAAACTATTCTCACCACTTTGTGAGGACAAAGTTCTTAATTTCTTGAGTCTTAAGATTTATAAGGATAAGAGGAGTGAAGTGGATTGAAGCCCTCACAGACAGTTTAAAGTTGGGATGGGGGTGCAAAGTGCTCCCTGTTAAGCTATTTACTGGAACAGAGAAGGCAAAAACATCACTGGCTGTCCACCCCTGCTCCCCCTCCTGCTGGCATCTTAGATAACTACAGTTAAGAAGGGCAGAAGGTAAGGCATGGAAGTGGTAACTAGTTACAACAAGTATCAAGATCTACTTTCAGTCTTGATCAGCTTTTGGGTGGCTTCAGAAGCATTCTCCTTTAACCATTCTAGCAATAAAACAGGGTCCACTAAGTCAACAGAGCCTACAAAAACTGCACACACTCCTAGCTTACCATCTGGATAGTGGTACTTTTTTGCTTCTAACATTTGCATTTTTGCATACTTTACATCACGACATACCTAATGGACTATCATTTATTCTCCCATTTACCACTGTCTGGCAAGCAAATGCTTGTCTACGCAGAACCTGTTGTTCTACACAGACAATCCTTCGTCATGGATCACTCTGAAATTCAGTGATGCTCTGAACTAAGAAGACGAGGCTTATGACAATCCTAAAACAGCCATGCTGCATAGCTGTTCTTTCTGTCCTCCCCTTCACTGAGGCCCTCAGAGGCTACTGAAGAATGTACGGGTTAGCTTGCCTTCTTTAAGTGTTTCTGCACCTGTGATGCACTAATTTATCCCACATTCTGAGCAGTTACGCATGATTCAGTACCTCTAACATCCATAATTTCTCAACAAAATGCTTAATGATGATCAGTAAGATTGCCTAATGAAACTGATTCAATTTATGACATTTCTTTTGAGAATACCAGTATTTAAGGAAGCAGCAGTGGCACTTTTCCTCTCATACAAAAATCTTGAAAGGGATTCCAAAATATCAACTTGACAAAAGAAAAGAAGAGCTTAAATATTTCACTATTTGCAGAACCCCTGAAGCATAAATTGAATACTCTGGATACAAAACATAGTATTCACTCAACTACTACCTATCAAGCCTTTGAAATTAAACTTACATCACAATTCCTTTTAATAATCAATCTTCCTGTGTTCCACAGTATTTCAGAGATTTCATTTTAGGAATGAATCACAGGAAGACCTGACTAGACTTGGTATGAAACAGACAAAGTAAAAAAATTACCGTGGTCACTCTTCTGCCCACCTACTCAGATCTATGGTGGCAGAGCTTGCTGATACACAAAGCGCTCAATCTGGTTTCCCTATCTCTAGCAGGCTTCCACCAATTGGTTCCCTTTTCTCTCTTCTGTTCTTCAGAGGGGGCATCATGCACCACCCTTTATCACCTATCCATTTCCCTAGGAGAGAAAGTGACAGGACCCATGAAAACACGTACAACAGCAATTGCGGCCAAATACTATCAACAGGCTTCTTTGCATTTCAGCTCTCCAAATGCTCTGTGGCATCCACCACAAACCCCCTACATTCCCACCTGTGCATTTGCTGAAATCTGCGTGGAACACAGAAAGTGAAAGAACATCCAGGAATTTCAGAGTAGTATCTGAGAGGTTGAGAGGGATGTCTTCCCAGTTTGCTAGTTGGTAAAGGACCTACCCACCTGAGGGAATTGACTAAAGGGCAGAAAGAAGCTCTTAGTCCGTATTCATCAGGCAGTCTGTACCAATAGGCAAGGGTGGCATAGGGAATGAAGGTGCTAATGTAGAGAAATTCTTCTTAACAGAGGACAATCTGTTCCTTAAGGTCATTTCCTCCTAGTTTTTGTGTTTTATGAGTTTTTTTGCTTTGTTTTGCTTTACGTTGTGTTTTCATTTTACTCTACATCTTCATAGGAACTTAATGAAAAATGAGAAAAAACTACACTGGAGGCTGCTATTCAGATACCACTTTTGAACTGGGAAACTTTTGTACAACTTGTTAAAAGATTAATAATCTTATGCATATTCCAGTGTTAAGTTTTTGGCATGTTTACTACTTATCCAGATATAATTTGTATCAGTAAGGTAAAAAGCTGCAAAACTTAGGAAAACACTATTTCTAGAAGAGGAACTGCAAATGGCTAGCAGTCATATGGAAAGTGTTCAATTTCACCCAAATCAGGAAAGTTAAAATTAAAATAAGATACCATTTCATGACCATTACATTGGGGAACACTGAAATGTCTGACAATATCCCATGTAAAAACGATATGAAGCAACATCAAGAGTCTCATAAACTTCTATGGGGAAGTACAACTAGGCACAAGCATTTTGGAAAGCAACTTAGCAAAATCTGGTAAGAGAGAATGTTTATCTACTGATTTTCAGTTTTACATCTAGGTTCTTAGGTGCATACAAAATATATAGGAACATCCCATGTTAGCAACACTTTGCAACAGATTTGACAAATTTTTGTTCATTGATACAATTTAATACTGTATAGCAATAAAAGCAAACTAAAGGTACATGTATCTAGAAAAATTTCTAAATTATGTTAAATAAGGAAAAAAGGCTACAGAAATATACTCATTAGAGAATGACACAACAGAGTAACAGTCACAAAAAAAACTTTTAAGGCATGTGCAACAATGTTCTATCTTCTTTACAGATAGATGCTGAGGTAGCCTAAGTTTAAAAACATGAATGGGAATAAAAGACACCAAGTTTAGCATAATGGTAACCACTGAGAAGGAATCTAAAAGGGCTTAAATCTTATCTTTTAAAAAATCAGAAAAAATAATAAAATATTAATTTTTATATGACTAAGTAATGAGAACATGAGTGTTCACTGTATTGTTTATTTGAAATGTGTTATTTTTCTAAACTTCAAGTTTTTTATTAATAACATGGAAATCAAATACTTTGCATTCTGTATCATAAGCATTTCTCAATGTTAAATATCTAAAACACTTATTTTGCTTTCAAGAGTATATAAATCAACATTAGAATTGATTTGAGCCTTATGTCGAGTGCTATATATACAATGAGGAGAAAAGGGGCTACAACCATAACCTTTGGGTCAAAGTGATTACCTTTGCTAGTGCTTCTCATGTGTTGTGTATCTGAAATATCTAAATATTTTTTAAAAGAACAGATGCTCAATAAACAAACAAACAGATGCTCAAGCCTTATCCTAAACCTGCTTGAATCAGAATCATTGCATTGAGAACCATATACACTAAGGCTGAAAACCACTGATCTATCAAAATGGCACAAAGAGAAAAATGAGCAACTTTGATTGATTTAGACAAGTCACATGGTTGAAATGGTAAAGGTAACAGATCTGCCAATGACACACAGTTCTATGTCTCCCATGCACTGTACAAGCAAAACATAAAGTATGAAAAAATAAATGAGAAGGCATGTATAATAATACCATGCCATCTAACACCATAAGGGGGAAGAAAAAGATAGTGGTTCAAATGAAATGGATTATTCATAAATAAAGTGTTCTTTCATGTTAGTAACTCAATTAGACTAGAAAAAAAAACAGGACATCACAGGACTGTAAGAGAGTGAAGCCGCGCTGTTTATTTCCGCAGCTCCTTCCCTGCCTGATCACAGGCCAGAGCTGTAGTTGGACAGGCTTTTCCACATGGCTACCCTCTTTGTGTTTTAGTCACGGTTCCCTTCTTATATCCATTCAGGCCTATACACGATAATGGCTCTCACTGCTGCTAGTCCTGGGACGCTTCACCATCCACTGTTGGTTTCTTTTAATGCAGGCATACCTTTCAAGTTCAACTCTTCTCCATTACCCTATTTGAGACTGCAGCCTATTTTCTACTAGAACAGTAACTGATATGATTATGAAGCATGAAGGCACTGTGCCTGAGTATCTGATTAATAAATTTATTTCATAGATCTAATGTTGTAAGCTGATACACCCTATTATCCAGTGTTCTAGTTGATGCACGTGATCCAGAAAAAAATATATATTTAAGGTATGCCTTGTGCCTTTGAGGAAAAAATCTAGGTGGAGAACAAGTTCAAGGACAAAGTAAATGAAATAATAAAAAACACAGAAAGTAACCAACACATAGAACTACTTGGTAAACTAAAAACAAGACTTAGGGAGTAAGGCAAAGCTTTGTGGAAAACAGTGGTATTACAGCTGGTCTTAAAGGACAGAGAGGATTTAGAGAGCATTGGTCAAGTAGAGTGGAGAGAAATGGGTACTTTGAGCAAGGAAAATAATATAAGCCATAACACTAAGATGGGAAAGGATATGGTTGTTTGGTGAGCAAACAGTATAATGCCTGACTAGGAGAGAGAAAGCTTTATTTAGGACCATACAGCCTTAGCTGGTTTTAAGTCAGACAAGTGAAGCTATATAAATATTTATTACACAACTTATATATTCTCCTAAAGACAAGTAGCCTGAGAAAGAATAGTTGCTGCCTTAAAACCAAACATTGGAAGAGAATATGGCCAGAAAAATATACCTCAGTTTTAATTTCTATCTCTATTAAATAAACTTTACATAAACCGTCTTCAGTTGACTCATTGTATCATTGGCCCACCTGTCTATACTAGTCATTAAAAGCTGACTACACTGGTGTCCATACTTCAATTCTGGCCCTGTGGATAGATTTTTTAATAGGCTTCTAAATAGGACAAGCAATTCTCATTCAGAATAACTCTCATGCTTATCTCAGCAATTTTATGAAGGATGTTTTGAAGCTGCTTTAAAAATGTGTGCTAATGACCTACTGATTGTTTCTAAAGTTTTCCAGCTATCAAACCATCAGTGAATTAATCAGGTAAAGAGATTATAGAATTTGAGGTCAGTTCTATTAATATAGCTATCTCTAATACTTCTGCTTGCTACAGAGAAATTTATCAGGATCAAAAAATACAATGGATCTAATTTCTTTAGCTAGCTTTTCTAAAAGATTTGACAATGAAGTCATTTCCCTAAATTTTTTCAAAATCTAAGAAAGCAATGAAACACCTTGTTAATTAAGTGCTTAATGTTTACAGTACCAAGAATACTTAGTTTTCATCAATAAGATTCTATTTTTATACACTATCATACACTAGGGTGAAAAGATTTTTTTTTTTTGAAGATTTATTTGAGAGAAAGAGAGAGAGAGAGATGGCGCAAGCACTCTTGTGCAGGGTGCAGGGGGAGGGGCAGAAACAGAATCTTGCAAACTCTGTGCTCATGGGTCCCATCATGGGGCTCCACCTCAAGACCCCTGAGATCATGACGTGAGCGGAAACCAAGAGTCGGATGCTTAACCAACTGAGTCACTCAGGTGCCCCAAAACAAGATATTTTAATGTATTTTTATGTCCCCATTTTATTGTGGACTGCTATAAATTGTTAGGGTACAATACAAATTATTAGTTTCAAAATATTTAACAAACATGCAAACGTACACATAGAAATAAATATATCTATGTACAAATATACACAGGAACACAGAAGTTTAGCCTTCGGGTAGGCATTGTCCCCTTCAGACTAGTCACTCTGGGAAGGATGCAAAGTTATTCTAAGAACGTTGCCATTATTTAAAACTATTTCTAAATCACCCTTTTGAAATTGCTTTCATAGCCTTTCAAAAATCTTTTAAACATCCTTAATAATGGTAAAATCTTGAAGATAGAAATGAGTTTCACAATCACGCAGAAATCATGTTATCAAGGTAAGTTTAGTAAATAAAATATGGGTTCAAACTCAGTTATGTAGTTTTTTATTAAAAAATACAAACAAAAACCAGGACTTATAAAAGTGATCCTCAAAGCATGTTTTTGTTACTTATAAATTGACTAGAAATTTCAAAAGATTCAAAATAATTTTAACTAGCAGCAGCACTTTTGGAAGTGCTTAGCTTCCTAAAGTCACTACTTGGAATGACCACTCTCTTTCAAAAAATAATTAACAGCATGTTTGGGAGAGGGGCAGGGTTTCATGACTCTACAGTCACACTTTGCAGTCACAGGGCATCTTTTTTCCATGTAGTTAACAATATTTACTTCATTAATTCTCCACACATCCCTTATGAGAGAAAGACCAGATTATCATTCTTTTTTTTTTTCAGGTGGCTGAATGAAGGATGAATAAGGAAAGAACTGTGTTTATTTCACAAGTCAATAATTAAGTCTAGGCATTAATGCCCTAACATTTGTGCTATGTAGTTAGCAAAATTTAAATAAAATGTTTTAGCCTTATACTGCTTGATAAAAAGGCATTAAATGAGGTAGGTGTGTCATGAAATATTACAAAGATCTATTAAAATGATTATTAATTCATTGCATAGCTGCCTGAAAGAATTCTTGCTTGATGTAATGACAGCTACTTATTAAAGAGGCTGGTGTCTACCTTAAAATACACTCATATAAGCATCCTACTGGAATCTATTTTACCAAAAAAAGGATGTTTGGTTTTTCAAATACTTGATTTTAGAAGAAAAAATATCTTCACTTTGAAAAACCAAATATATAAATGAAAGAGAGGAAGAAATATGGGCAGTAAAAGATCCATCAGCAAATTCATGTAAGAGCAAACCCTAGGGAAACTGGTGAACTTTTGTTGCTTCTGGAGAGTTAAAAAAGTACAATGACATAAATGCACATGATTACAAGTTAAATTTCATTGAAATTATTGAAATGGCTGTTCTCTGAAATATTAAATTCTTCTGTTGAGAAAACTTGCTGCTCAGTATTCTAGAATACCTATGTGCTCACTTCTTTCATTCTACTTATTCATTAAATAAATATTTAAGGCTCCCAGTGGCACATTTATATAGGATATTAAAAACTTGACAGACCAAAGACAAATTTAGCCCTTACAACTACTCTGGTGATCCTATTCAGCAACTGAAACTATAACAGCACTCCAGCTGGTCATAAGGGTTAACTTGCTTTAAGTGAACACACTCCTTGCTTGTTGATTTAAGGCCCTTGATCTGCAATAGAACTAATTTGCTTTCTTTGAGATCTGCAGACCACTGGCCTTGGGAAGAAGAGACTAGAACTTTCCCTGGCTACAGAGGCCACCAAGGATGCTTGAAGCCACCTTGAACATTCTGATTAGCTCAGCAATCTTTTAGCAAAAAAAAATTTTTTTTTATCTTAAGGTCACTCAAATGACTTTATTGATCTCCCTTTGTGCATCCGTAAACCTTGCCCTCCACTGCAGAAAGAACAGAGTGCTCTTGTACAACCACCCCTGGGTACCAAGGAACCAGATCTTCTTGCACAACCTCCAAGTACCAAGATAACTCTGTAGCTGGTATCACCAAGTCTGGAAACATCACAGAGACACTGTACTCCCTTAACTGATTAAACCCCTTTAAAAATCTCTGGGTCAGGCAGAAACTTAGGGGGAGGCCTTTGGCAAGAGGCCACCTTCTCCCCCAGGTGGCTGGTCTCCTGAAGAAAGCTCATATTCCTTTCCAATCAAAACTCCTCTCTTGAGTGTTGGTCTTTCAGGCAGGCAACAGGCAGCTGAACTTGGATTTCCACAACAAAATGATTCCGGTCTTTTAAGTTTCACTTTTTAGGGGTACTATTCCAGGAGTCTGAAAGGACTCAACTCTATTTTTAATGAGAGCTGTTAATAATTAATGACCAAAACATAAAAAGTATCCGACGGGCACTCTGAGCCCTACATTTTGTATGAGGTTGAGTGACTGACGGCACGGAGAATAACTCTCAGCCAGACAAGTTCTAATCACAGCTCCCACAAGGGCTGACTGCTGAGTTTTGATATAATCATGTTTCGGCGTGGGTGCCTCAGCTGTCTGGTCTATAAAATGGGGTAATTTAAAAGGAACCTGTCCACACAACGCTCCTTTGAAGTTAACTAATGAACGCTGTCTTGGGTGCACCTGAAACTATTAGATGCTACAAAAGTATTGAGTACTATCCGGAAAAGAACACTGTAATACATACACATTAGTGCTAAATACGGCAGTAATAATAACAGCCCCCCCCCCCAACCCTCTCCTCACCTCCACCCCGCTGCCCAAGGCGTCCTTATAACCTCAGCCTAGCCAAGTCTGTGCACTCTGGATCCAAGGCTGCAACAAAAGCAGCTGAAAGGCCAATACCAAAATGGACCAGACAAAAGAAAGTGGCTCTGTGCAGAGGCAACGGGCCACGGAAGGGGGTGTGTGCCGACTCTTCCCAGAAGCTCTCAGATGAAACGGGACTCAGTTCCTCAACTCCGACTTGGAGGGCATCCAACAACCGACCCAGTCGCCCACCACCGGCTCCCTGCCCTCCACCGGAACCCTGCTTCGCCCCCCCCCCCCCCCCAAGCCCGGTCCCCGATCTCACGGCCCTGGCTCACATTTCCAGACTCGGTGTAATTCCACCCGGTCTACGGTCACGCCCCGAGGACTCCACTGAGAGCCTCAAGTGCGTAAGTTAAACCGCTGAGGCCGCACCACCTGAGGCCGGGGCGGGAGGCAGCCAGGCCAGCCCCAGCCCCAGCCCCAGCCCAGCCCCAGCCCCTTCCCAGCCCTCCACCAGTCCTAGCTCTGCGAGCCGAGCCCCGGCAGAGCCACCGCAGCCGGTCAGGGCTGGCGGAGGCCAGACACTCTCGGGGAGGCGCGCCCGGCCGGGCTGCGAGCCGCCGGCCCTTACCTGCGTCTGCGTCCGGGAGCCGCTGGCTCCGCGCCCCCTCCCGGCGCGGCCCGCGCCCCGCAGCCCGGCTCTGAGGACCCGCCGCGATGCGGGTCCTGCGAGACGGGAAGCGACAGGAGCCAAACCCCGCGGAAAGCGCTCCAGCTCGCCTGGGTCTCGGTGCCCGGGCGCTCCCCGCGGCACACCGCCCAGCTCACTCACCTCGGTGGGTTCCGCCCCGGCTGAGTGTGGGCGACGCCCCGCCCTGACCCGGTGCCTACTCGAGCAGCGCCGGCAGTGCCAGGCTCGGCGAGACCGGGGCGAAGTTGCGCTCTCCTGCCATCCCCTTACCAGAGCAACTGACGTTTCCTGGGCCTTCTGCAACCTCACCCTGTCCCCTCCTGGAGGTCTGAGTTCTGAGCCCACCTGCTGGGTCTATTGCTTCTTGTGCCTAAGGTTCCACCTTTTTTCAACTGGGATTAATCCCTAAAGTGTTCTTGACTTCACTCTTGACGAATAACGGTTCGTATATGAGTTGATGACCAGAGGTAAATCAAAAGTGCTTATTCGGGGAGTGGGGGGGGGGCCCTCTTGGAGTAAATCTTGACTTGTCAGCGGTACATCAGAACAATGAAAATAGATGATCCAAAGGCTATAAATAAGGTTCAGGACATAAAAAGCAAGTTTTATTCGTTGGGTTGAGGAAGGGGAAGGAAGCTCGGGGTCGGGGGGTGGCGGGACTCTAAAGACTGTATCGCTTTTTCTGCTAGATAGAAATTTCCATTTGCCTGAAGTGGCTTATTTGGATTCGTGTCTAAGCCCAGGGTTGCATGTAATGATTTCCCACCTGAGAATCCAAAGCAATCAATAACAAAACCAAAGACATCCAAAAGTACAGAAAACTACAGACCAATATACCTTATGAATATTAATACAAAAATCCACAATATAAAACTGGCAACCTAAATCCAACATAGAAAAAACATTTTACAACATGACCAAGAGGGACTTCTCTGAGGAATGCAAGTGGGTTTATTGAAGTCATACTCTTAAAGGCAAAGGCCACAGGATCATCTCAATAAATGAAGAAAAAGCACTTGATAAAATCTAACACGTTTTCATGATAAAAACAGTCAACTTTCTCAACGTGATAAAAGACATCTATAAAAAACCCAAAGCTAAGATCATACCTAACGTTGGAAAAAAATGAATAGTTTCTGCTAAGATCAAGAATAAGACAAGAATGTCCTCTCTTCCTACTTCTTTTCAACTTTGTACTGCAGGTTTCAGCTAGGACAATTAGGCTAGAGAGGTCAAATACCTAACAGTGAATACAGCAAATAGAAGACAAAGAATTATTGAGGAAAACCAAGACAACAGTCCTCGGAACTGAAGGGCAACAGGACACAAGCTTTCAGCTCAACGGATTAAAATGATCTATACCAAGGTGTATTATTGTGAAATTTCAAAGCATATTGGTCAAAGATTTTAATAGATTCCAGGGAGGAAAAATATAGATCATTTATGAAAATTCAGAAATTAAAATGGCATTGGCCTTTTTGACGGAAACATGAAAGATAAATTCTGAGGGAAAATGGTTTCCAAACTAGAAAATAACAAAGATAAATTCTGAGGGAAAATGACTTCCAAACTAGAAAATAACAATTGGAGGATGTGCTCCATTACAACAAAGGGGTGAGGTAACGGTATGCCAGAAGAGAGAAGTGAAATTTACACCCAAGTCAACTGTGGTAGGCACAGTGGCCTTCAAAAGATGGTCGCATCCTAATCTCTGGAACCTGTAAATATGTCACATTACATAGCAAAAAGGACTTTGCAGATATAATTAGAGTTAGGAACTTAAATAGGAAGATTATCCTAGATTATCCAGGTAGGCCCAATGTAATCACGATTCTTTAGATGCAGAAAACCTTCTCCAGCTGGAATCAGGAAGATGAGACATAAGGAAAAGTCAGAGATATTTAAGGCCTGAGACTTGCTAGAATCTCCCAGTGCTAGAGGAAACAATATGAAAAATACTAGGAAGAATATGGGCAGCTCCTAGAGCCAGAGACCTGGCTGATTCACAGTATTTTTTTTTTTATTTTTTATTTTTAGAAATAAATTTTTAGAAGTACAAAGTTTATTGCCAACAGGCCTGAAAGAAGAAAAACAAGACAAAAAGTCTTAACACTTTTTGATTAAGGCATGTAATTTTGCCTCTTATTTCCCAAGAAGCCACAAAATATAGTCAGAGAAATGACAGGGTTGAAAAATTTGGCAAATAAAAAGAGGATACCCAGTTAAAATCAAATTTTGGACAAGATTTTAGTATAAAAATACTTATACTAAAAAATGTTTCATTAGAAGTTAAAATTCAACTGGTTATCCATAGTAACCTAAAAAGTGAACCCTCAAAACAATGGTCCTCAACGATGACTGCACACTGGTGTCTCCTAAAGAGCTGATGAAAATAGTCATGCCCATGGTCACTGTGGTACAACTGAATCAGAATTTCCTGGGGTGGGATCTCAGGTGACTCCAATGTATGATCAAGGTTAAAAACCAGAACCCTGGAGCGGAGTTAACGTGTACGGGTCTGGTGAACTAAAACCAACCTCCCCTGCCAGTTTACAACCTGAAGCAAAGAAACACAATTCTCTACAATAAATATCCTAACAAATACTCATGGTCTCAAAGTTACAAATGAAGACTATGCAGAAGAGCTTTAATCTTTTTGTAAAAAGACCGATAAAAACTCAACTTCATGGTTATACGGTACCAAGTAAGTATTAATTTAACTGCTAGGTAATTGCTATCTCAATATTTACTAATATTTACTAATAGTATCTGTCATCCCACCAGATGTAATGGCTAGCGGAGTATGAAGTCATCTCAGTAGTCAGTAGTCTTTGCATTACCTGAGAGTTGAGGTTTCTAACTTCCGGTTGCAGTTATAATTTCCAGTCAAAATTAAAATAAATAACATGGGAATTATAACTCATTCCTAACAACCCAACAACGCGTGCCACAACTCCTGCCATTTGAGATCTGAGCAGGACATTTAGGTGATCTGACACAGCAGGTAGTTTGAAATGAAAGCTTGAGTTAATGGCGTCCTTTGCCCAGAGGCAATTGTGAGGCCACCATGAGAAGATAGAGAGTCCTTAGGAAAATTCTAGATTTAGGACCACAGCAGAAAAAGAGCTAAAGAAGTTCCTGTTAGAAAGATCAGAAAGAACTATAAGAAAATCATAGTGTAGAAAGCAAAGGCTTTCCATGAGAGTGTGAAGAACAAGTAAATAGTGTTGGACATGGCGGAGAGGTGAAGGACGAAGAGGAAAGACCACTGGGCTTGATGACTCATGAGGCAGTATAGGATAGCTCAGCTTTTGGGCTCTGGAACCATAATGCCCCGGCTTGAATCCCACTTAAATTCATAAAACCTCAGGACAGGTTTCTGTGTCTCTCTTTGCCTTAGTTTATTCATCTGTAAAAAGGAAATAATGTAGAGTTATTATGAGGTTTCAATGATTTTATCTATGTAAAGGGCTTAAAATGGTATCTGACATAGAGTAAGGATGCAACAAATACTGGCTGTTAGTGCTAGTATTATTGACAACCTTTAAGAAAACAGTTAGTGTAGAATAGTACTTTAGTTAGGACTCATTTCAATGAAATGACACAAACCCAATTCAAGTTGACCCAAGGACAATAATCAGTAGTTCATAGGAATAAGTCTATGACAGTTTTATGCATATTTGGATCTAAGTGCTCAAATGTTGCCATCAAGCAGGATATCTCAATCTTTTGGCATTATTTTTCTGTGTTGGCTTTATTTTTAGGCAGGATGAGTCTATGCAGTGGCAAATTTGGCCTCCATAGCTCCAGGCTGAAATTCAAGCTCTTTAGCAATTGCAGTGGAAAAAGAATACCTCTTTCCCAATAGTTGCAGCGAAGTTCTAGAACTGAGGCTTAGTATACAAACTTGGATTGCATGCCCATTCCCATCAATCACTGTGAATACAAGGTAACTAGCAGGTTGGCCAAGTGTCATTTTCTCACCCATAAAACTCACGTGTGAGTGTATTGAGATGTGGGTGTTGGGAGGAATTAGCCTCCTTACTCAGGCCATAAAGGTTGAAAGTGGAGGAGGCATAATTCCCAAAAAGAATATTGGGTACTATTATCAGAATATGGAAATAGATATTTAGGCAGGCAAAAATAAAATGTCTATTTTGAGGGGTGACTGTGTGGTTAACTGAGCACAGAATAAAAGATTACTGGACATCAGAGAAAGAGCCAGGCTGAAGCTTGAGTGATGGAAGAAATCTGTATGTAAGTTTTGAGACTTTCTTCAAAATATTCATCATCTTGGGAAGAAAAATAAAAGCAGACTAATGTTATGATTTACATTAGGCCCAGACCTGGGAAAGTGAGCATGGTCAAAAGACAAGGATCAAAGGAATGAGTATTTCATAAAAGAACTGCTGGTGAATCTGTGCGACCCAGATTGGGCAGGGATGCAACAAGGCCAGAAAGACACTGGCAAAGTAATCTCTATGTTCCTGCAGTAGAAATATTACACAACTAATGCTGAAAACATAGAGCAAAGCAATGCTCCTAGCGATGTGTAGGTAACAGGAATGGAGATGGGAAAAGCCCTCAGGAAAAGGTAGTTGTGTGTTGTTGCTTTTACTCTCTTTCTTCATGATGTGAAGACTACAGACAGACTGGAAATTGAACTCAAGTTAACTGAAATCTGAAAAAGCTGAATAAATCTGATTTTGCATTTGCAAGTAATCAATACACACTAATTTGTATTTTATTACTGTTGGAATGAAATGTGACTCCATTCAAAACACTCTAGTGACACTAAATCAGAGGCTTATTTAGTTACTATATTAAATCATAATTATACATAATATAGTTATATATACTAATTAAAATACATAACATATATTTATCATAAATACAGATTGAATAAATTAGTATTACTAAAATCAGGACAGAAATTTTTTTACGAAGTATGTTCATTCCCTAATCTTTAAAGCATTAGTAGGAAAAACCTTCTTTCAAAGAAAAGCACGATATTGTGAAAATATCAAAGATGACTTGAGTTTTATGATTTATTAGCTACATTATCCTGTGCAAGTCACCTGACTTAACTATCAACTGATTCATCTTAAGTGGTATGTCTTAGTCCTGTTGTGATTATCAGATGCAAACGGTATGTGACAATGTCTTGTAAACAACAAAATCATTTAAATAGGTCATTTTTTATTAGGAACACTTTACTATTTAGATACCTACTACAATAATCATTAGGTAGACTTAACATTAATTTCTAGCCTACTCGTAAAGGATACACATTTTAACACTAACTGTTCAGTTAAGTGCTTTCTTCCAGATTATTGAGGTAACTCCCGCAATCAGAGTCAGCTGCCCCGCACCTGAGTTGTGTTTTCTCCATTAATAATCCAAAGCAGTTTTTCAATCAATATGTTTATCGGAGTCAATACAACCAATTCATTTATCGAAACTGAGACTATTTTCAAAGAAGTTATATATCCCTTCCATCTTCAAATATTGTTATGGAACCCATTCCAAATGTTAGTTGCTTGGTTTCAGAATTTATTCATTTTTAAAGATGTATTCATCTATTTTAGGGAGGGAGGGAGGGAGGGAGACAGTGCGCACATGCATGCACAGAGGGGCATAAGGAGATGGAGAGACTCTCCAGCAGACTCACCACCCAGTGCAGAGGCCGATGTGAGGCTCCATCCCAGGACCCTGAGCTAAAGTCAAGAATGGGAAACTCATCCTTCTGAGCCACCCAGGCACTCCTGGTGAGGACATGACATTCACAGATTTACCAAAACAGCATCATTTATATTGGAGCAAATCACTCGAGTGTCATTTGTGTAACACAGACATCATCTTTATTTTGAAAACCAATTACGTTACTATTTTGTGATGTTACTATATTCAAAGTTTAATGAAAAAAATTCTCTGAAGTGATTTTGTGAAGCAATGAGTTCATGAAAGAAATGAAGCAAAAAAAAAAATTAATACAGTTGCCCTCAAGGGGCATTTTATTCAGTCAGGGAATGAGGCTTCGGCCTTTGGGATTATCAGTTAAAGTGCAACCAAAAATCTCTGGGTCCAGAGCATTAACAGGGCATAGGTTGGGAGACTTAAGAATGAATGACCTTAGTTGGTTACTATCAGAGAGGAAGGAAAGATTAATGACATGATGGCAGTATCTTGTACTGACAGAGCTAGCTGAAACATATCTTGCATCTCTACCAATCTCAAGTGAAGAAGAGCATTCAGAATCACAAATGTGCACTGTAAAGAGCACCTAACTGCTGTGGTGCTAAGCAATGATTAATGATTGTATTATAATACTAGACTTTTTAAATTACTAATATAATACCAACATTGCAGTAATATTTTAAAATAAATTTTCAGCTTTATTCTGATACTGAAGAATTCATTCTACACTGGTGATTTTCAGTTTTGGCCTTGACTTTGGCCAAATATTGATATAAACATTCAGTTGTTCAACCAAAATGTATATGTGGTGCACTGCAATGGGGAATTTAAACTTTCCATTCAATTCAGCAACTGCTTCCATAATATCATGGAAGAAAGCCATTCAGTTCTGTTAGGCTCTTCCAATGATGAGCAGTTTACTTGTGAACAAAGCAAAATTTTCCTTGTCTTGTTAGGAGACAGCTCTAATTAATCAAATATTCTTTATTATATCATCCTGAAATCTTCTTCATAACATTTGGTTCACTGACCCTAATACTGTCCTCTGATGGAACATATTAATAGAATGTCTGTTTCATAGGGTTAACCTTTAAAGATCTGAAGGCAATCCACTGCCGTTTCATTTTTAGGCTAAGTATGATCAGTGCCCGTCAGGCCAGGCACTTCATTATCCTAGTGCTCTTCTCTAATATCTGATGCCCTTCTTAAAAATGTAGAACCCAGGATTTAGAGCCTTCATTCACTCAAGAGATTTTTATTGAGAATCTCTCAAGAAAATGTGTCTATCTACAGTGGGAAGATACAGCAGTGAATAAAACAGATAAAAATCCTTCCCCTGTGGAGCTTACATTCTCACAAGGAATGACAACAACTAAGTAAAACCCACTAGTGTGTTAGAAAGTAAAATGTGCTATGGAGGAAAGTAAAGCAGGGAAGGCCAACAAAACGTTCTGAGGGTGGGGGTGGGGTGACATGTCATAAACCTCCCTTGAAGTACCCTGTTTCCAAGTATGCTGCTTCCTGTTGGGACCCCAACTGATACAGTGATATCTGAGCAGATATGGAAGAAGTAAGCCATGTGCGTACCTGCGGACATGCGTACTCCAGGAGCAGCCAATACAAAGGTATGTTGCTACACACATAGTCTGGGAGTGCAGATCCAGAGGACCTCTCATCTCCCTTGACCACTGGATTATATGCCCGTCGGTGTAGTCAAAGGATGTAGACATACTCTGTTAATAGATTCGTTATAAACTCAAATTCAATTCTTTTAAGATTTTAGAACAGAATGCAGGATTATACATGTATATCTATCAACTTTTATCTTTTTTTTTTCATTAAACATATATTTAATAGGCACCTACTATGTCAAATACCATGCTACTTACTGGGAATCTGATGGTCAATACCATGAGAGTTGTTTCTACTTTTCTGGAAGTCTTAGCCTAGTGTAGGCAACAAATAATCACACAAATAAAAGTAAAATTCAAATCATAAGTGCTAGGTAAAGAAGGTACAAGGTAGTATGAGAGACCATACCTGGAGAATTTGACTAAGTGTGGGCACTCAGGGAAACTTCTCTGAGAAAATGATGACTGAGATAAAAGTAAAAAAAAGTATATATAGTGGGTAATTTGGTGAAATGGGAAATTAAAAACATTCTAGAAGAAGGAAAGAGTGTGTAAAGGCTCTAGGGATGAACCATGAATTATCAGTTCAAGAAACTGGAAAGAAGCCCTTACGGTTGACACAGAGCCAGAGAATAAAAGTGTAAGGAAAAATGAGGCTAACAAAATAAAAAATGGCTAGATCATGCTGGGTTTCACTGGCTATGGTAAATATTTTTTTTTCCCCAAAGCCTTAAGAATCCACTGAAGCGTTCAAGCAGCTGTGTCTGATACGTGTTTTGATAATACCCATCTGGCAACTGTGTACAGAATAAACTGGGGGAGTTAAGAATAGACTTGAGAAGACCAATTGGGGGGCTACTATAGGAACCTTGAGGAGAAATGTTGGGATTATGGAAGAAATAGAGTACCTTTCCTCTTTGAGAGATCATGAGGCGAAATTGTCACAAAAGAGAAAGTTGGTGCCTATGATGACTGCACTATATTTCTGGTTTGCATAATTGGCTAGATGGTAGTATCAAATTAAATGTAGACTACTTTAAAAGACCCATGCTTTAGAAAGAAAGATGGTGAATTTGGATATATGAAACCTAAGATTGCCCATAAAGATATCGAAAAATAAAGGACAAGCAGGCAGATGGAAATGTGGATCTGGAGCTCAAAAGACAGGTCTCCATATAACCAGCAAACTATATCACTTGTCATCATCATACTGGTTTTATGATACATATCTACCAAAATTCCAAAAATCTTGATTCTATTCTGAGCCCTCTGATATTTGGTAATGTGCTTTCCATGTATTCCTCCAATTTGGTGACTATTAAACCAGACAGTGCTAAATCCTAATCAAGAGCTCAGTTTGGAAACCGTGAATCCTAAGTGGATACTGTGATTTGAAACAGCATTCTCTAAGCTGTGAGTGTTCTCTGGGCTATTAGCATATATTTTACATTTTTGGCCACCCCTGTGCCTTATTTTCTTTCTTCTTGGTATAAGTGTCTTTCCTATTTCTGCTGTGTACTTTTGGTATAATAGCCTTAAAAGATAGAATTGGGTAGCTAAAAAAGTAGAGAAAAATGATTTTTTTCCTTTCTTTAAATTTTTTATTGTTATGTTAATCACCATATATTACATCATTAGTTTTTGATGTAGTGTTCCATGATTCATTGTGCATAACACCCAGTGCTCCATGCAGAACGTGCCCTCTTTAATACCCATCACCAGGCTATCCCATCCCCCACCCCCCTCCCCTCTAGAACCCTCAGTTTGGTTTTCAGAGTCCATTGTCTCTCATGGTTTGTCTCCCCCTCCAATTTACTCCCCTTCCTTCTTCCTCTCCTGCTATCTTCTTCTTTTTTTCTTAACATATATTGCTTTATTTGTTTCAGAGGTACAGATCTGTGATTCAACAGATTGCACAATTCACAGCGCTCACCATAGCACATACCCTCCCCAATGTCTATCACCCAGCCACCCCATCGCTCCCACCCCCCACCACTCCAGCAAGCCTCCGTTTGTTTCCTGAGATTAAGAATTCCTCATATCAGTGAGGTCATATGATACATGTCTTACTCTGATTGACTTATTTCGTTCAGCATAACATCCCTGGTTCCATCCACGTCATTGCAAATGGCAAGATCTCATTCCTTTTGATGGCTGCATAATATTCCATTGTGTATATATGCCACATCTTCTTTATCCATTCATCTGTTGATGGACATCTTGGCTCTTTCCACAGTTTAGCCATTGTGGACATTGCTGCTATAAACATTGGGGTGCACGTACCCCTTCGGATCCCTACATTTGTATCTTAGGGGTAAATACTCAGTAGTGCAATTGCTGGATCATATGGTAGCTCTATTTTCAACTGTTTGAGGAACCTCCATACTGTTTTCCACAGTGGTTGCACCAGCTTGCATTCCCACCAACCGTGTGGGAGGGTTCCCCTTTCTCCGCATCCCCGCCAACATCTGTCATTTCCTGACTTGTTAATTTTAGCTATTCTGACTGGTGTGAGGTGGTATCTCATTGAAGTTTTGATTTGGATTTCCCTGATGCCGAGCGATGTTGAGCACTTTTTCAGGTGTCTGTCGGCCATTTGGATGTCTTCTTTGGAAAAATGTCTCTTCATGTTGTCTGCCCATTTCTTGATTGGATTATTTGTTTTTTGGGTATTGAGTTTGAGAAGTTCTTTATAGATTTTGGATACTAGCCCTTTATCTGATATGTCATTTGCAAATATTTTCTCCCATTCTGTCGGTTGTCTTTTGGTTTTGTGGACTGTTTCTTTTGCTGTGCAAAAGCTTTTTATCTTGGTGAAATCCCAATAGTTCATTTTTGCCCTGACTTCCCTTGCCTTTGGCGATGTTTCTAGGAAGAAGTTGCTGTGGCTGAGGTTGAAGAGGTTGCTACCTGTGTTCTCCTTTAGGATGTTGATGGGCTCCTGTCTCACGTTTAGGTCTTTCAGCCATTTGGAGTCTATTTTTGTGTGTGGTGTAAGGAAATGGTCCAGTCTCATTCTTTTGCATGTGGCTGTCCAATGTTCCCAACACCATTTGTTGAAGAGACTGTCTTTTTTCCATTGGACATTCTTTCCTGCTTTGTCAAAAATGAGTTGACCATAGAGTTGAGGGTCCATTTCTGGGCTCTCTATTCTGTTCCATTGATCTATGTGTCTGTTTTTGTGCCAGTACCATACTGTCTTGATGATGACAGCTTTGTAATAGAGCTGGAAGTCCGGAATTGTGATGCCGCCAACTTTGCTTTTCTTTTTCAACATTCCTCTGGCTATTCGGGGTATTTTCTGGTTCCATACAAATTTTAGGATTATTTGTTCCGTTTCTTTGAAAAAAGTGGATGGTATTTTGATGCGGATTGCATTGAATGTGTAGATTGCTCTAGGTAGCATTGACATCTTCACAATGTTTGTTCTTCCAATCCATGAGCATGGAATGTTTTTCCATTTCTTTGTGTCTTCTTCAATTTCTTTCATGAGTATTTTATATTTTTCTGAGTACAGATCCTTTGCCTCTTTGGTTAGATTTATTCCTAGGTATCTTATGGTTTTGGGTGCAATTGTAAATGGGATCGACTCCTTGATTTGTCTCTCTTCTGTCTTGTTGTCAGTGTATAGGAATGCCACTGATTTCTGTGCATTGATTTTATATCCTGCCACTTTACTGAATTCCTGTATGAGTTCTAGCAGTTTTGGGGTGGAGTCTTTTGGATTTTCCACATACAGCATCATATCATCTGCAAAGAGTGAGAGTTTGACCTCCTCTTTGCCGATTTGGATGCCTTTGATTTCTTTTTGTTGTCTGATTGCTGTGGCTAGGACTTCTAATACTATGTTGAATAGCAGTGGTGAGAGTGGACATCCCTGCCGTGTTCCTTAGGGGGAAAGCTCTTAGCTTTTCTCCATTGAGAATGATATTCACTGTAGGTTTTTCATAGATGGCTTTTATGATATTGAGGTAGGTACCCTCTAACCCTATACTCTGAAGAGTTTTGATCAAGAAAGGATGCTGTACTTTGTCAAATGCTTTTTCTGCATCTATTGAGAGGATCATATGATTCTTGTTCTTTCTTTTGTTAATGTATTGTATCACGTGGATTGATTTGCGGATGTTGAACCAACCTTGCAGCCCAGGGATAAATCCCACTTGGTCATGGTGAATCATCCTTTTAATGTACTGTTGGATCCTATTGGCTAGTATTTTGGTGAGCATTTTTACATCCATGTTCATCAAGGATATTGGTCTGTAATTCTCCTTTCTGGTGGGGTCTTTGTCTGGTTTTGGGATCAAGGTAATGGTGGCCTCATAAAATGAGTTTGGAAGTTTTCCTTCCATTTCTATTTTTTGGAACAGTTTCAGGAGAATAGGTATTAATTCTTCTTGAAATGTCTGGTAGAATTCCCCTGGGAAGCCATCTGGCCCTGGGCTGTGGTTTGTTGGGAGATTTTTGATGACTGCTTCAATTTCCTTAGTGGTTATAGGTCTGTTCAGGTTTTCTATTTCTTCCTGGTTCAATTTTGGTAGTTGATACATCTCTAGGAATGAATCCATTTCTTCCAGGTTATCTAATTTGCTGGCATAGAGTTGCTCATAATATGTTCTTATAATTGTTTGTATTTCTTTGGTGTTGGTTGTGATCTCTCCTCTTTCATTATTTATTTGGGTCATTTCTCTTTTCTTTTGGATAAGTCTGGCCAGGGTTTTATCAATCTTGTTAATTCTTTCAAAGAACCAGCTCCTAGTTTCGTTGATCGGTTCTCCTGTTCTTTTGGTTTCTATTTCATTGATTTCTGCTCTGATCTTTATGATTTCTCTTCTCCTGCTGGGCTTAGGCTTTATTTGCTGTTTTTTCTCTAACTCCTTTAGGTGTAGGGTTAGGTTGTGTATTTGAGACCTTTCTTGTTCCTTGAGAAAGGCTTGTATTGCTATAGACTTTCCTCTCAGGACTGCCTTTGCTGTATCCCAAAGATTTTCAACCATTGTGTTTTCATTTTCATTGGTTTCCATGAATTTTTTTAATTCTTCTTTAATTTCCTGGTTTTCCCATTCATTCTTTCGTAGGATGCTCTTTAGCCTCCATGTATTTGAGTTCTTTCCGACTTTCCTCTTGTGATTGAGTTCTAGTTTCAAAGCATCGTGGTCTGAAAATATGCAGGGAATAATCCCAATCTTTTGGTATTGGTTGAGACCTGATTTGTGACCTAGGATGTGATCTATTCTGGAGAATGTTCCATGGGCACCAGAGAAGAAGGTGTATTCCGTTGCTTTGGGATGGAATGTTCTGAATATGTCTGTGAAGTCCATTTGGTCCAGTGTGTCATTTAAAGTCTTTATTTCCTTGTTGATCTTTTGCTTAGATGATCTGTCCATTTCAGTCAGGGGGGTGTTAAAGTCCCCCACTATTACTGTATTGTTGTCAATGTGTTTCTTTGCTTTTGTTATTAATTGCCTTATATAATTGGCTGCTCCCATGTTAGGGGCATAGATATTTACAATTGTTAGATCTTCTTGGTGGATAGACCCTTTAAGTAGGCTATAGTGTCCTTCCTCATCTCTTATTACAATGTTTTAAAATCTAATTTGTCTGATATCAGAAGTGCCACCCCAGCTTTCTTTTGGTGTCCATTAGCATGGTAAATGGTTTTCCACCCCCTCACTTTCAATCTGGGGGTGTCTCTGGGTCTAAAATGAGTCTCTTGCAGACAGCATATCGATGGGTCTTGTTTTTTAATCCAGTCTGGTAGCCTGTGTCTTTTGATTGGGGCCTTTAGCCCAAAAAATGAATAAACTTTTACGGTACCAAATGCTTTAAGTGTTTACTTGAAAAATGACTAAGGGAAGAATGTTCCATAGCAATCATGTGTGTTTATTGCTCTTTGGTAAATCTAGGCTATTCCTTTTATTGATTTATTGTGTCTCTGTTCTGGTACTTAGTATAAAGATATCAGGATCAGCCAGCTGCAATATCCCTGGTTATATGCAGAACATGGCTCCATCTTTTCCACTGTTCCAAATCCCAATCCTTCATACACAGAGCTGAATTCTAAGGCATCTTATGCATCTGTACATAACCCAGAGGTCAGCTGTCTGCCTTCTTCTCAGTCAGCTCTCTTCTGTCTCCATAAGAAGTCAAATCTCACCAAGCATATTGCAATCTTTGCAGTTTTGGGGATCACAGCAGGATCACACTGCCCAGCCCCCCCCTCGCACCCCCAGCATACCAGTTTCAAAATCTGACTCTGCTGTTCCTTCCCAAGTTTCTGCTTCTGGCCACACCATCACTAGACTCCTCTTTGGGCACTCCCATCCTACTGGCCTCAGCTCTGACCCCCTGATGTCTGTGCTCCTGGCCCTTTCTTCCTCAGGAATTTCTATCTTTGCTTCTCAATGTTTCTCCTATAGAGCAATTTCGTATTTTTCTAGTTTCTAGCTCTAACTTTTCATACCTCACAGAGCTCACCAACAAAGGACCTTCCAGATACTAGGGTCCATTCTCCGAAGGCAGCGGGATATTGTGAATTATAATGAGTATTTTTTATATGAGATATTTACAACATTTTCTCATTCCTCCCACACAGAACGAAAGTCAGGCTCTTTTTCTCAGTGTCTCAATGCCATTCCAGGGCAAAGAATAGTATTGGGAGGAACCTAAGACTGGATTTAACGTAGAGGCTATTCACTAAAACACTCAAACATTAGACTGCAGGGGAAAATAAGAAATCTGAGAAATTACGAGGGGTGGAGGGGATGAATTATTTGGAGAGGTTATAGGGCAGGTAGACAATTTATGCCCAGAAAATGCTTCCTTATAACAACCTATGTTTTATTTGAAAAAAATTAATGAAGGGCAATCCATTAACTAGTAAGGCTATTAATATCCAAGTAGAGAAATAGTGGGATAAATATGCAAACTAGTTTTAATCTATACTCTAGAACAATTGGTTAATGGCTGAGAAAATTAATAAGGAATCCATATCCCTGAGATGTTTGAAAGAGCCATCAGAATGACTAGCTTTATCAGTGATCCACACGAAAAATTTTGACAATTAGTATATGGATGTTAGAAATGATTCTTTATTCATGTTGCCAGTGGTTCAAAGTATAGAGACTGGCAAGAAAGAAAAACAAAAACAAAAAACACTTCACAGTTAGCTCCATGCTTGCATGAATAGCTAATAAAAATCTCCGAATCCTAGGAGACTATGCTGTTGAGAGTAGCCTAACCCTAAGCCTATGGACTCCACTGGGTCATGTGTATGGATTTTTCTGGAAGTGTCTGTTATCTGATCTTACCAGAAAGTTGACAGAATCCTATAATTAGAACATTATTGCCTCTGCCTTGGGTGAATCTTTCTTATGAAGTGCTTTAAAGGACAGAGGGCAAGGATGTCACTGAGTTCACACAATAGGTTAGTCACCTTCCCCCCCCCCCTTTTTTTTGTATTGTGGTAAAATACACATAACAAAATTTACCACCGAAATGATTTTTAAGTGGACAGTTCAGTGGTATTAAATACATTCATAATAGTGTGCTACCATCATCACCATCCATTTCCCGAACTTTCTCTTTTCCCCAAACTAAAACTCTGTACCCATTAAATAACTCCCTATTATCCCCCTTCCCACTTAGCCCCTTGCAGTCACCATTCAACTTTCTACCTCTATAATTCTGACTACTCTAAGTACCTAGTGTAAGTGGAATAATACAGTATTTGTGTCTTCTTGACTGGCTTATTTCACTTAACATAATGGCCTCAAGCTTTATCCATGTTATAGCATATATCAATTTCCTTCCTTTATAAGGCTGAATATTATTCCACTGTCACTCTTTTTTATTTTTATTTTTTGCCTACTTTTTCTCTAGGATTTATAGCTGGGACAAATTTTGGCCTGAGACTTGTTTTCATTGAAATATTCCATCTGGTAGCAAGACTTCGGGAAGAGGAGACTGAGCCCTTAGTTCTCTCTCTTGAACCAGAGTATTGCTATTTACTAAAAGTATCTAATAATTAGGATTGATCAAATTGGCTTAAGTCAGTTATCAGTGTTTAGTATAAAATCTTTATCATCAACATCTTTAAGCGCTTATTTATTAAATCTCAGGATTATAAGCCATTTCTTAGAAAAAATGTAGCCATATTTAGTGAATAGTTGTGTTACAGTCAAGTAGGCAAATTTTTAGCATTAAAAAAAATTCTTATTTTTTATTCATTTATTTGAAAGCTGTTTACCAAATAAAATAATTCTAAGTAATTCTTTGGAGCTAGACTTTTGATTTCTAAATGAAGTCAGAGTTTGTATTCAGTCTTTTAGAAATATGACTGGCAAAGATTTTTTAGCTTCAAGTTAATTTTTTGCAGGTGTTTTCATTGCTCACGGCAGGGGGCACAAGGGAGAGATTCCCTTACAAATGCTGTGCCTGTTCTAGGACAGGAACCTTTCATTTCTGATTATTGCGATTGAGAAAGAGCCCAAGGAGGAGCCAAGGCAAACAAAGAGAGGGAATTAAAAGAAATCAAACAGAAAATGTTGCCCAAAGGAAGCAAACATGATAGGAATTGGAGACAAAAGAAATGATCAAGTTCAGACCGATGAAATAAGTTAGTGCGCACTGCAAAGTCTCTGTCTTGGGTCTAAGTGTTTAAAATTGTAATTTGAAATGTAAATTATTTTCAATCGTTTTCTAGTATTGGGAGATACTGCTGGGAGATAAAATAACATATGTTGAGTGTATTCATTAAACATTACCATGTGCTAAACTCTTTCAAAAAACAATACCTTTGTTTTTTAACTCCTTACTATTCAACTCAATACTAAGAACTTATGACTTGCAAATTCACCATAATGGGAAAGTGGTAAAACTGGTGGAAAGATAAAATGGGCACATTTAGAGGATGTACATTTACTTAAGATGCAAAGGATCTAGAAAAAATAGGAGATAACACAGAGCCCACCCAGATGCTGCAATAGTTTCCTAAAATCAGAGTTCCCCATGGAGACTTTAGCTATGGACGATGTCACTGATGCAGAGTAAGGATTCCCCCAACACAAAAACTCTGCTTCCTAGTGTTCTGGGCCTGTCTGCCCACCAAGTAGAGGTAACTGGGGGAGAATAACCCAGGAACATTCATAAGTATTTGCTGCAAAACGGAATGACGTGATGGTCAGTCTCCCGAGAGCATCCTTCAGCAGGACAGGTTTGTGTTGGAGGTCATTTCTGAAAAGTACTAGAGAAAATAGAGCCTTTACCCTCTTACCCACTTGGGCATCCTCAAAGATAAAATTTAAAGACCTCAGGGCAGGCCTGAGGTATGTAAGGATACAAAAAACAACAAGAGTCAAGTGTGTGTGTGTATAACATGCATGTAAATATTGTCACTAGGTATGTTTTTTATAGGTAGCCAAAGCTTATAATTTTAAATGCCAGAACTAGAACCATTTTTTCCTGGGTCTCAATCACCATTCTGAAACTATAACTATCACCTCTTCCCAAATCCATATTACCTATTAAAAACAGGTAATTATTTACTTTGAGGTCAAACATCACACCAGAAATGTTACAATCCCAAAGAGCTCAATTTGTCACTGAAATTAGCCATATTTTAGGAATACAATGTGTGTTTTCTCTGTCTTCCCCCATTAACTCCCAAAGTAGCAAGTTGACATCCATTTTTAAAGTACTAGTCAATAGCCTTTCATTATAAAAAATACTCTAACACAAAATAAAACCTGTTTAAAAACTTTTTAAAAACCCAAACTTCCTTGGGGCACTGGGTGGCTCAGTTGGTTAAGTATCCAATTCTTGATTTCAGCTCAGGTCATGATCTCAGGGTTGTGAGATCCAGCCCTGTGTTGAGTTTCATGCTGGGCGTTGGGCCTGCTTAACACTGTCTCTCTCCCTCCACCCCCCCACTGCCTAAAAAAAAATAATAAAAACCAAAGCTTCCTTGTCTTATAACAGTATTTATATCTTTAACATTCACCACTAATGAGAAGACAGGGGATATAAAACTTATGGGCATTCTGAAAATATCTGAGCTTGTAAACTTTAATTCTTACTTTACATATTAATGAAAATGAAAGCAAAAACCATTAAGATTTGTGCTTTTGGTAAAAACAAGGCACTTTAGAACCCTGATTATACTTTAATGTTTGTCCTTTCCCCTAATTCCATTAGCACAACACCCCTCCTTCTAAGTAGAACTTTATGATTGTTTTAAAGTTACAATACCAATATTCAAATACAAAAAATTGAGGACCTCATGAATGATTTTAACATATCTGTGAATTTATGCAACACTTAACTTTTCAGTTATCTTGTTTTAATACCTCGATCATGCATAATACGTTATATACATTTTTTTCATCAAAAAGTTTTGGTGTTTATAACTGGTTGTCTGGCCATCGCATTCTGCTCTAACTTGCAGCATAAATTCTGGGTGAGTTATATAAATTCTTGAGTCTTAACCTATCTGTCAACCTCCTTTCAGTATATGCAAGTATCTGAATGCATGCGTATATTTCTGTGGGGAAGATTCACAGCATCCAGTGGCTTCTTAAAGGAGCATATGATACAAAAGGGGAACAATTTTAAAAATCACAGAGGTAGGTATTTTTTTAAGGCCTTGTAATAAATGCTATTGGTGCCTGCCCAGATCCCCTTTACGGGCTGGTCCACTCACCTGTGATCTGTTGTCATGGCAACAGAACTCAAGATGCCTTCTTCCCTAAAGGAAAATCCTCAGGGAAATGGGAGCTACCTTGCCTGGGAGGCTGTCTAAACTACTACCCCAAATCCCTGACCCAAGGCAGGGGAGACCTCAACCAATGACTAATTGGCATGTGGCAGACAGGCAAACCTCAGGTAGGATCAATTCTCTGGTGCAATTTGAGCAAGCCTTATCTTCTTTCCCTCTTTCTTCTCCTCAAAGTTCTCATTAAAAATCACTCGAATAGAAATCCCTGCCTCAGGCTCTGCTTCCAGGGAAACAGAATAAGACTGGCATCTTTGAGCTCTAGGAAGTGGTTTTAGGATGCAGACTCTAAGGATGGATTTCTATAGTTCCCTCATTCATTCTGGATTATTCTGCAGCTAGGTAACAGTGAGGATACTATCACTGAGGGTAGGTGGAATTTGATGGTCCCTAGCATATGCAGTAGAATAATTGCTAACACATTACTTAGTTCACCATGGTGAAGTGGGATGGGATATACCTGAAAAGGGATCTATTACCTGGTTCAATATTCAGTGGGTTGAGCAATGTGGGGAGAGAACTGTAAGGACTGACATTGGGTTGCTCTAAGTTGATCAATGCTTGAGAGATGACAAAACATTTCTATCAGTCAACACTGTAAAGCAAAGAGTGAGGACAGCGGGCCTCCTTGGCAACAACTAAAATTCACAGAAGATTGAATTCTCCACCCTGGCAAGTGTTTTACATCAAAGTCAGTGCCCTGATAGGAGTGTGACTGTCAGACATGGGAAGCAGGTATTTGGGTAGATGTACATGAGAATCTTTGAGAAACATGAACTCCTGGATTCCCTTAAATGCTCTGAATCTGCAGGATTGGGTTACTCTTTGTGTTTGAAGATAAAAGCCCATTTGCTTGAAGACGACGCAGAAACTTCAAAGGAGGCGGGTGCCTTATAGAACGCCTACCCTTCTGAGTGTCTGCCCTGTGTTTTATACTGGCCACCAGAAAACAAGATCTCAGCATATCCCAAGTGGGCAAGCGCTAGATATGTCCAAAAGAGCAGAGAAATTATGTGCCCAAAGTGCTGCAGCTCCTAGACAACATATACCACCCCAAACCAGGAGATGCCGGAGAATGAATCCCGATGTTGGATCACGAAGGGAGGATGATCAACTGGCTAGGAGGCAGTTTGATGACATGCGAGCACTCCTCTGTGATAATGACTTAAACCCTTTACAATAGAGGTGAGGATTCTAATACATTTCTGGAATGACAGGCATATACAGATGTTGGAGCTGTGGTGGCCAAGTGTAGAGGAAGGAATAAAAAGGCTTAGAGAAGTGGGAATGCTTGAATGGTTCCATTATCTTTTAAAAATGGAAAAGCCATCAACTGAACATATCCTTTGGGAGGGCCCACATCAGAAGCAGGATCAGAGGCAGTGTGCATTCACAGGAGACAGGGAACAGAATACATATGTGGTCTTGTCTCAGGGCTATGTTAATTCTCTTGTTCTCTGTTCTAATGTAGTTTGAAGGGACCTTAATCATCTGATCATTCTGCTAAATTTCACATTAATCCACTATATCGATGATATGTTAATTAGATCTGATAAACATGAAGCAAGCATGTTAAGATTCATATGCTCCAAAGGGTGAGAGAGATATACTACACCAAGTTTCAGAGGCCTCCCACATTTGCAAAATTTTTAGGGATCTCTCTCATCTTCTGACTCAGGATAAAGCAAAGGAATGGCTTAAGGTGCAACTGATTTACCAGCTTGAGAATCACACCATGTCAGGAAGGCATACTGTCCTCAGAATGCAGTTTTTATCATTAATGGCAGTCGTACTCTCAGTTTCAAAGGGGAAAACCACTTTATTGATACTATGAAAATCTAATAGAAACAGAAAGAAAAAAGAGAAATCTGCTCAGAGATGAGGGCAATAGTAAACAGTGAAGGAGAATAAGCCAGAGTTATGTCAAATCATCAAAATTACATCAAAGTGTACCTAAAGAATCCAACCTCATCAGCTGGGGAGGCCCCGTGGAGACAGCCAGGCTGGAGTCCTGGTTCAGAGGCCGGCGGGGGAGCATCCTCCCCTCAGAGGAGACTTCCATCTGACCACCCCCATAAGGGCGTATTTATAGGGCAAGTGAAGGGGTCTGAAGTTAAACATTTGTTTGCCTACATGCAGTTTGGAGCGAACTGCATTTCTACGTTATCATGTCTTTACATCTTCAAGGAGTCTGGGCTAGGCGTGTTTGCGTTCTCCCCTCCCTGGATTCCATTCTAGGGGGCCAGCCCAGGCGGGAGCCAGAGGGGATGCAAAGCAAAATTTATAGATTTAGGCATCCAGACCAGAAGGGCAAATTCTGACCTGGAAGCCAGCTTATGTCAACCAATGAGGCTCCCACGGTCACATATGCAGCACAACTCTCACAAACAACATTCTTTAGCCTGCCTGCGTACCTGAAGTTTGGGGTGGTCAGTTATGCAGGACACATCACAGAAACCTTTACCCATACAATACAGTGTTATTTTCCTCTGCCCTATTCTGCTTCTGGTACTCATCTTTTATCTGAGCTCACTCTGTGAATAAATCACTTGAACAGAAATCCCTGTCTCAGCTCTTTCAGGGCAATGAACCTATACAGTCATTATGTAGTTCCAGCATGATAGGAATCTATGATTGTAGCAGGTGGAGGGAACGCAGAGTTCAGATTAGGTATGCCAGAGATACAGAGGAAGAGTAGATGAGTAATGTTTGGTGGCTACAGTCTAGATCACTGCATCTCAAGTTTTAATGAGTGAATAAGTCACTTGGGGACTTTTTTAAAATGCAGATTTTCACTTTACATTTCTCCGAAGTTCCCAGATGACACCTTTATTGTTGATATGCAGACCACAGTTCCAGCAGTAAGGCTCTACACTGGAGTGTGCAATAAAAATATATGACCTGGGACGCCTGGGTGGCTCAGTCAGTTAAGCGTCTGCCTTCGGCTCAGGTCATAATCTCCGGGTCCTGGGATCCAGCCCCACATCGGGCTCCCTGCTCAGAGGGGAGCCTGCTTCTCCTTCTCCCTGCTGTTCGTGTGTGCTAATAAATAAATTCTTTAAAAAAAATAAGTAAAATAAATAAAAATATAAGACCTATGTGCAATTTATATTTTTTCTAGCAGCCACGTTAATAGATGAAATTAATTTTATAATATATTTTAATTAACTCAATATATCTAAAATACTATCATTTCACCAATCAATATGAAAAGTATTAATAGAATATTTTATATATTTTTGTACTAAGTCTTCAAACTTCAGTTTGTTTTATACTTGTAGAACATCTACATTCAGATGCTAAATTTTCACTGGAAATATGTATATATTTGCATTCCATATCATCTTCAGTCAAAAGTAGATTCATGTAACTCAAGTTATTCAAAACATACTTAAAAGTTTCCTAATAAGTGAATCAAGTATGAGCTTTTAAATATAGTTTAATTAAAAGGGAATACAATTTAAAATTCGTTCCTCAGTCACACTAGTCACATTTCAAATGCTCAACAGCTACCATATTAAGCTGAGTAACTAATCAGGCAAAATAGACAGGAAGGATGCTGAATGGAACGTGAGGACAGAGGAACTTGGAAAAGGACTTGAAGAGAATGAAAACAGAGGGTTGGTGGAACTATGGTGTACTTTTTTTTCCTACTTCAAGGAATGAGGATTTATCGGGGGTAAATGACAAGAGTCTGAGTGAATAATGGGAAAAGTCCCTGTATTTTTCTGGCCATTTGTGGCTACAATTATTTTAACTTATTTTGATAGTGCAGAGGCACCAGTTTCTGGTTTTCTTCTGCAGCAACATGGACCCAAGACTTGCTATTATTGTTTTTACTTAACAAAATATTAGATGTCAAACATTTCAATGGTTAAAATAAACTTGGCCCTCAGGGAAGAGGTGCCATACATGACGGGACCTGCACAATTCCCCATCTGTCTTTTTAGAGATAGGTACGGTTTGACTCTAGACTCTGGCTACGAAGATAAATTGGCTTGTATTTGAGATGGTTACCTCTTTGTGCCCACTATCAACAGGTTTGGGTGACTTTATTGTGATCCTTTGCCTAATTCTCTGGCACCTGATTTGGTTCTCTATCAACCCAACCATTCACTCCATAGACCCCCAGTGCGGGTCTCGTTCCCCTAGAAAAGTTATGTCTTCCTCTCTTTCCTACCTCTCTCCTTACTTCTTGGTGGGGACACAGTCGGAACCAGCTCTCTTACCTCACTCTCTTCGGCTCAGACTCTCTGTGTGAGCTGGGTCTAATTTTCTGCTGTCCCTTCTGAATTGCTGACCCAACATGGTGGCTCCCTATTGAGCTGGTGAAGCTTTGCTGCCCCCTTCTGGTTTCAAGCCACAATCAATATTGGCTTCATGAATTCTCGAATTGTATTTTAATCATATGCTTTTCCAACTGCTAGTGTGTAATGAAAAGCTGCATAAAAATTTTCAAAGTTAAATAGTATTTGTTGAGCCGCTTCTGTGTGTCACAGATGTTAGCACTGGAGATACAGCGGGAATAAAATAGACAAAAATCTATGCCCTCAGAGAGTAGTCAGGGGGAGACTGACAAGAAATACATAATGTATGTGGTAAATCAGGAGTTTTACAAAAATAAATAAAGCCGAGAAGGGAGATAGGGAGTGAGCAAGGCATTTAAATTTTGGGTAAGGCCAAGGAGATTCTCCTTGAGACCTAAGGGACGTGAGGGAAGTAGCGAAGAACAAAACAACAACAACACAACAACAGCAAACAGTGAGGCAGAAAGCTGTTTGGTATGTTTGAGTAACATTAAGGAAGATGGTGGGGCTGAAGCAGTAGAGCAGAGTGAATGTTGGAGAGTAGAAGGACATAGTTCAGAGAGCCAAGTGCGGTAGCACAGGAGGGAAATTACATAGGGCCGTGCAGTCAACTACATATATATATATATATATATATATATATATATATATATGTAATTTATATGTATAAAATATACACACTACTCTGAATCAGACTGAGAGCTAATGGAGAGTTTTGAATAGAAGGGAGCCATGACATGGCATAATTAAATAGATCACTCCGAGGATTATCTGATGAAGAGACTACAGGGGTGGCAAGGGGCAGGGAGGTGAGGAATAACACTGACTTGGAGAAGCAGGGTAGAATGGAGAGAGTGTGATGTGGTCAAATTCTGGGTGTGTGCTGAAGGTAGAAAATTTGCTGGTGGATTTAATTATGGGTGTAAATGAGAAGGCTCAATGATGATCAGATGGCTGAGCAAACAAATGGTTGTAGTTGCCATTTACTGATATGGAGAAATCTGGGGAAGAGCAGGTTGGAGGGATACAGATAGAGAAGAAAACAGAAGTTATTTGGGAGTGTTTGGTTGAGATGCCTATTGGACATACACCAAATTGGAGATCAGAATAGAAATCTAAGGTAGTGATATAATTTTGGGGAGAGATAGCCTATAGATAGATGGTATTTAGAGCTATAACTCCATGAGAACAAATTAAGAACATTAATTCAATGTGGCAGAAGTTGGTGCTAAAACTGAATCGTCACTTGCAGTGTGAACATGGCTCTGACTTCAGTGGTGCAGCTTCATTTTAGATTTAAGTGCCTATTTTGCTATTGGATGTATGACTTTATTCTCCTATCATTTTTCTTTTTCTTTTAAAGATTTTATTTATTTATTTATTTGAGAGAGCGAGAATGAGAGAGAGAGAGAGAGAGAGCACATGGGGGGGAGGGTCAGAGGGAGAAGCAGACTCCCCGCTGAGCAGGGAGCCCGATGCGGGACTCGATCCCGGGACTCCAGGATCATGACCTGAGCCGAAGGGAGTCGCTCAGCCAACTGAGCCACCCAGGCGCCCCCTATCATTTTTCTTTATTTGAACTTTTATGAAACCAGAATTCACATAACTCACTTTGTCTGGTCTTCGCATGGCATGACTCTATGAATTAATTGTACCTCTGACTTTGTTCCTTTAATTCATTATAATTCAAGTATTGGCTAGCAGTTCTAGGACTGTGAACACAGGTACAAATACTGGCAGCATTATGCTGTGCCTATCATGCTTGGCCCACTCCCACATCCTCTTGTTCAACTAGAAAATTTCTGCATGTCCTCAAAGACTCAGTTTGTACGTGAGGCTTTCTGGAAGTCCTTGATGTGACTGGTCAGTAACTAGTGCTCCCTATTTTTGTGTTTTCACCATCCCTCTTTCTACGTCTCTTACAGCCCTTGTCATATACTTTGAAGTTCACACATCACTGGTGAGAGAAATTTAAAAACCTTAAACAAATGGAGAGTTATACTGTGTTCATGAGATGGAATATGCCATTTCTCTCCCAATCCCAATCTCCCAATACAGTTTATGCAATCTCTGTCAATATTTTTATAAGTTTACAACTGGATTCTAAAATCTATATGGAAATGCAAAGATACTAGAATAGCCCAAGAAACCTTGAAAAAGATGAACAAATTTGAAGATTAATACTGCCTGACTTCAAGACTTACTACAAAGTTACAATAAGCAAGCCAGTGTGATATTGCCACAAAGAGAAACCAGTCAATAAGGCAGAACAGGGATTCCACAGTAGGTCCACGCTAGAATGAATAACTAATTTTCAGTGATGCAAAGGCAGTTCAGTGGAGCAAAGATTATATTGTCAACAATTGTTACTAGAAGAATTGGAAAGTCATATGAAAGAAATGAGCTTTGATTCTTACCTTGCATCATATAAATGTATAGCCTGAAACTCATAAAACAGGCAAAAAACTTTGTGACCTTGGGTTAGTGCAAAGCTTTCTCATAGACACCACCAAAAGTATGATCAATATGAAAATATAGATAGAATTTTATCAAAGTTAAGAATTTCTGCTCTTCAAAGGCAGTGTTTAAGAGAGTGAAAATACAAGCCACAGACTGGGAGAAAATATTTTAAGTTTCGTATCTGAAACTTGTATCCATGGTAAGTAAGGAACTCTCAAAACTTAGTAATAATAAAAACATGCAACAAAAAAAGTGGACAAAATATTTGAACAGATGTTTTGGTAAAGAAGATATACAAATGTCAAACAAATGAAAAGATGTTCAATATTACTCATCATGGGAGAAATACAATCACAACTATGAGATAGCACTAGTGTTGTATGCCTTCTCAACGAAAGAGCACCAAATAACAAGCATAAAATTCAGAGCACTGTTTGAAACCTATTAAGGTATGCAATATATCAAATGAATACTAAAGGATCAAGATTAAGATGGACCATTCAAAAATAAAAATTTCAGTAATGGCGAACTATTTTAGTCTTATAGAGCATTTATGACATTATCTAACTGCTGTTGATAGAAGTCTTTAACAGGTCAATATGCTTTCTTCATATTGCATTGTTAGAAGATGGATTAGAAGGATTTGCCTTTTTTGTAGGATGATCTATCTGTTATCATCAATTTTACAAACTGGATATAAAATTGTATTCAAAGAAGCACTTGGGGATGTTTTCCTCCATCATGTTGATCAAGAAATTCTTTAGAAATTCATGGTTTTCTGGCATACCCAGAATAGTAATAGGAGGTACTAAGCAATCAACACAAAATCAACTTGAGATAACAGGACGCCAAATAAAACTTAATAACCATTAAGGAATTGTAAGACCTTTCATCTCAGCACTACCATTAATAATTGACTATCTGATCTCATTACCGAACACATCAAAGAAATGAATGTATCGTTGGCCCTCACTGTCCTTGGGGTTAGCACAGTCTGTCACTATCTCCGAAGGCAGTCATCAATTTTCCCAGTGTTTTCTTCTCTCTTGTTTTATTGTTATTTTCATTAATAGCAGCAAGATACCTTTTGTAGTTTTGATTTAAAGATAATACTTTGGCTATGAGTTGAAGCATTTTTGCAGGTACTCTTATGTTGCTACCTTCAGTCTTCATTAAATATATTTGCATATTAAAGGATGTACAGTGTTTAAAAATATCCTGGGATTTGAGAATGGCATTAATTTCTAATATGTTCTTCCAGAAATACATCACATGTACTAATCTTGGGCTGGGAAAATAGAATCTACTTGCCTATGTGGAGACAAATGAAGCCTAAATTTCGCTTTGGGAGAGTCTTCTGGAAACTTGGAAGCAGACAGCATTCTTTTTGTGGAGCATTACTTCCAACACTCCAGCCTTTGGGTGCATTTAAGGATTTGAAGGAGCTGAATCTGGACCTCTCTCAGGACACAGTAAGAGAATGCTGAGGAGGCAGCTAAGATGCAACACCAGGTGTTTTCATGGGCGGGCTTTGCTAATGTAATCCTGGGGCATTTTGAACAAGTCCGTTGAAAGGGTTCTGGAGCATTGTTGTTGCTAGCAGAGCACAGTTCTATGGTGAACTCCCTTTGGAAGAATTTCACTGAGCTGTGTGCCTGTGTGGAGGGAAGTGGAAGCTGTTTTGGGGAAGGAGAGAGTCAGAACTGTTGTTGCTGGAAGCTGTTGGACCTCTTAAGTTACCATCATGGAGTCAATACCCATAGGAGCTGCTGCCCAGAGTTTCTCACAGGTCTCCACAGGGCGCTCTGCTCGGGATAAGGCTTGTTATTCTGTCATTACAGACTAAATAAGCAGAGAGCAACTGTTCATGGCCCAAATCTGCTGTTTGGCTATGCATCCTTGGGATGTTTTGTTACATGGCAAGAATAACTGGAATAGTAGTGGACATACTGTTTTGTCTGTCTGAGAAAATATCCTGCTTCTTTGACTTCTCTTCCAGTACAACCAGGATGCTACCTTTGGACACTTTAACCAGTATAAGGGTGGGATGTGGCTTAGATTGGGCCAATCATATTCCTATGTTACCTTTGCTGAAGTGATTGGACCAAGAGATGGCACGTGACCTGACCAAGGACAGTGTGGGTCCATTCCTACACATTTGATTAGAGCTAGAGGAGAAAACCCTTTTTCCTATTACGTTAGCAAGTAGCCTGTGGCCATGTTCCCACAGTATGCAGAAAGCCTTCCTGCAGTAGGCCAGAATGAAGTTGCACAAAGAAGAGCTCAGATCAGAGAGGAAGGGAGAGGGAACTGATTGTGCTTGGGCCTCTGGTTCCAGTCTCCAACAGCACTGGAGTTTCCCTGGTCCTGCAGGTCTTTTTTCAAATTTTAGAGCTATGATATCATTTGTTTATAACCTAGCTGAAAATGTTAATGTGATTAATACCTAATTATGTGGAGGACAGAAAAATCAAAACCTACAATAACAACATTGGATGCTACTTAATTCCCAATATATAATTGATAAGGAATAAAAAATTAACAAAGAAATATGGTGGTCTTAATCAATTTAAAAGGAGTGAAATTGAGCAAAAAAAAAAAAGTTGCTATTATGTAGTCTTATTACAACATTTTTTGATGTTGCTTTCGGAGAGAAAATGACCCAGCAATACCACATAGACTCTGGACGTTGTTTACTATTTGTGTGGTACTTTAAAATTTGTGTCACCATGGGAATCTTAGCTAATAAGATGGTGAAGAAAGATATTGAGATGTTTGGTAAAGGGAAAATAACAGTTGGATTATGTTTCAGATGAAGAATCATTTAGAAGGAGGTCTCAAAATTGAGTTTTCAAATATTTCAAAATTCAAGAATTTTAGCAAATCACATAATTTTGTCTTGGTAGTTCACTGATGACCCTCCTTCAGAATATGTGTGTTTAATATGATGGTCCAGCCTCTTTTTGTCAGTCATGAATAACATCCTGGTCTTAACTCTTACCTACTTTCCAGGAATCTCTTAGACTGCTCTCTCCTTATTTGTACCCACACATATATCTAAGGAGTAAAAAGTAATGTAACAAAAACGTTAGCAAAATCCAATTAAGAAGTCTGATTGTAGAAGTTTGTAATTGGAGGAGATGTTAGAGCTCATCAGGTTCAATGACCGTATTTTATAGGTAAGGGATTGAAATGCAAGGAGATTAATTTGAAGCCCAAGGATATGTTTGCTACTAAGAAAAAAAAATGCTCCCCAACTAAATATAAATGATTCTTAGGTTATCCATTGTTTTGCCGTTTCTGTGCCTGAGGTTTTTCTTTCTTTTTATACTCAAATCTCTTTGAATGGCCCTATATTTAATTTATTGAGTGATAGAGTTTAGTGCACTGATTCTGAAAGCATAGATCCTAGACCAACAGTATCAATAGCACCAAAAACCTAATAGAAAATACAAATTCTTGAGCCCACCCCAGATCTGGTGAATTCAACTCTGGTAGTAGGGGCAGGCAATCTCTGTGTTAATAAGCCCTCGGGTTATACGGACGTACTAGGCTTGTGGAATACTATTTCGTCTGAATGTTAGTAAACTGAAGTCTTAAGTTGAGCTGCTTTAACTAACCCGTGACTATTGGCAGCTCACCAAACTGAAAGCAAATCTATTATGCTTTTCCCTTTCTTAAAACCCTCTAAGACTCCCCCACCCCTACCCCCGACAGGCTACTGAACACAATTTAACCCTTTTAGCACCATGTGAAATGATCCCCTCTAAGTCTTCTCCTTTCAACTCCTCCCTTAACTTTTGGCACCAACAGCACCAATGCCTCTGTTCCATTACCCATAGTACTCCCTTGCCAGGAGTGCTTTTTCTTACCTCTTCACCTGACTCCGTTTCTTTGTGAATCAGACTAGAGGCCCAGGCCTTTATGAAGTCTTTGGCTTCCTCCCGAGAGAGGTTCTGTGTCTCCTCTATTGTTTTCATAATATTCTACGCACATGACATCACTGAGAGACGAAAACATGTAGGTATTTAGTACTTAGAGGAGGATGAAAGAGCTTCCCAGGACAAAAGAACAGCTTGTACAAAGGTCCTGTGCTAGGAGTAAGAATGGCACAAACAACGAAATGACAAATGCCGTTGGAATGGAGAGGATGAGAGGAAAGAGCATGATATAAATGGAGGCCGGAGAGATGGGTAAGGGCCCAATCATGCAGCACTGTAGTTAATAGGGAGATTCGCTTGTATCTTAAGACCAATAGGAAAATGTGGTCCCACTTTGAGAAAAGCAATGTAGTTAATATTTGCATTTTAAGAGGACCAATTTGGCCTTTTGTTTGATGGTATTAAGAGCAGATGTTAGGTGACCAATTAGGTAACCACTGCAGTAATGCAAGGAAGAGACAACGGTAGCTAAGACTTCTCATTGTTTTTATAGTGAAAATAAAGAGGAGGGAATGGATTCATCAGATTTTTAGGATTTGGTGATGGCTGGATAGGAGAGGGGAGGCAGAGTGAGAAGTCAAGAATGACTCTAAGGCTTTTGGTTTGTGTAACTTGCGCATTCAATCACTTACTTGGACAATACCGGAAGAAGACCAGGTTTTGGAAGATTATGGACACCAGAAATTTGAGGCAAAGTCATAATCAGTCATCAAACTCAGAGGGAGGTTATGGATGAATATAAAAATCTGGGGTCAACTGCTTAAAGGTGAGCTTTATGTAAAAGGTTTTATTAGATCACTGGGGATGGAGGCCAGATTGTCATGGGTTGAATAATGAGTGGTTGCCAGAGAGAAGATGAGTAGGGGAAGGGGAGAGGGAGGTACAGGCCTCCAGTTATGGAATGAGTAAGTCATGGGAATAAAAAGCAGAGCATAAGAAATACAGCCAATGGTACTGTAATAGAGGTGTAATGGGACAGATGGTGCCTATACTTGTGAACATAATGTATAAACTTGTCAATTCACTAAATTGTATACCTGAACTAATGCAACATTGAATGTAAAATTTTTTAAAAATAGGTGGAAAGTGGGGCACCTGGGTGGCTCAGTCGTTAAGCGTCTGCCTTCGGCTCAGGTCATGATCCCGGGGTCCTGGGATCGAGCCCCACATCGGGCTCCCTGCTCGGCGGGAAGCCTGCTTCTCCCTCTCCCACTCCCCCAGCTTGTGCTCCCTCTCTCTCTCTCTGTGTCTGTCTCTGTCAAAATAAAACAGGTGAAAAGTAAGGAAATAGAATTGGTACATTTTGTTAAGTGTCTTGAGAAGTGAAAATGTGAAAGAAAGGAGAATGATAGGATTGCTACTGAAATGGGGAGTGTAGACAAATTTGGGTTTTAAATTAAAAAACAGTTGAGGGAATTTCCATCCACAAGTTTATATTCTCTCAGGAAAGTTACAGGCTTGATCATATACAGAGCCTGAAGGGTTTACAAACCCTCATTCTGTTGGTTAGCATTTTAGGGATCACTTCAGGGCTTGGAAATCATATCCTATATTATTAGGAGATGCCAGGTACGCAGAGTGAGGCATTGAGAAGTACATGGGATTTGACTTCATTGGTTTTGATTCAAGTCTTATCTCTACTATTGTGAACGCTTGGAAGGGTAACTCTTGTCTCACAGGATTGTTGAAAGGGGTCATTATAAATGAGAAAACTCTGAACAAATGTTAATTACTTTAGTACAGCAGAGTCTGTGGCCATGGAATTTTAGAGCCTGAAGTTTCTTAAGTGTCCCATTCATTGTGTACTTCCCATTATTTTATGTTGTTCAATAGCCTTCGGAAGAATTGATTTAGGTGGTTACTTTGTTCTGGCTTGCTAACTTTCTATTTATGTCTATTGTATCTATTTACAAAACCAAATTTAATGCAATTTATAATAAACATCCTTGTTTTCTTGTATTCTGGGTAGGTGTAGGTTTGAAGTTAGTATCTAGTAACTCAGTAGTGGCAATATTGGCTATATTGTTTATACCTGCCATCTTTATACTACCCAATAGGGGAACACTACGGTTTAAATAATCTGAGCAAACTTAACAGGTATCTCAGTCCCCGTGTATTCTCGAAGCATGACCCATTTTTTATGAGCAGTGTCCTACTATTTAAGACTGTCTTTAAGAATATGGTAAGTAAAACCAGATTTACTGTTAATATCCTTTACTTGCCACTATATATCTATAGATAGCAATGGAGAACAATAATTCAATTAAGTTCTCCTGAATTATTTCTACATTTTTTCCAGGTATTGCCTCTCATCATCATTTGTTCCCAGGCAATGGTCCTTGTAGTGTTTATGAATATTTCATAAATCTTATCTTTTGCTTCATGTTGAAGTTTAATGATTTTCTTTCACCTTTACTGTCCTTTTGATATATCATTCTCATTACAGTGGAAGGATAAGGGTTGAATAGATTTTTTTTGAGCCAAGTATAAGATTTGTAAAACTTGCACAATTGTCCAATCATTAGAATTTGTGATTTAAAAAAATCCGGCTAAGAGTCTTAAGATGTATTTATTACACACATATTGATTTGAGGTTAATAACACTAATGTTTGGGTAGTATGTAAAAATAAAATATCACTAAATTTGAAAAACTCTTGGATTCTATATGAAATAATTATTTAGTTAACTGAAATGGGCCCTCCAATTTCAACAATTTTAGAAGACTGACAAAAAACAAGATGAACAATTTCTTAAGAAACTAAGTCACCAAGTGAAACCTGAATGGGTCTATAATATTCTTCCTCCTCGTCCTCTTGTGCAAGAAACAGAGTTATCCTCAACAGTTACTGGATAAATGCTTGTTGGTCTTCTGAATACACTGAGGAGATACTATAGTTGAAGCTTGTCTAGAAAGTCAGCTAAATGCTGTGAAATAGGGACTGGTTATCGGGTAAAAAAAACATTTTCTCTTTTCAAAGAACTTGGCAGCAAAGTAGTGATTCTATTTACATCAGTAAGATGTTTCCAGTGCAGGAAGACAGTGTCATCATCCTTGAGTTGTGTGCCATGAGAATGATTAATAGATAAGAACCAGTAAAGAGGTTTGTCAGTATTGACATACTCTTTGGATGGGGTCTAAGACAGACTGGCTTCTTTATGAAAATGATACTGAAGTGAGTGGTTTTGGAAAGAGATTTTATTCTTATTTGCATTTGACAGATGAATAAAATAGCTGGCAAATTTTTTGATGAAATAAAAGCACACTGTTAACAGAATGCAGGCCAACACACATCTTCTAATCAAGGTCTGGGATCTAGTTTATATATCCTCTGGCCTTCAGTAAAAGATGAAATCATCCAGAGCTAATAAGAATTGCTCCTGTCTCCACAATTCTCTGGCAGCCCATTTACATGTGTAACAATATATACTCTGAATCTCTTCCATTTACTTTAAAGCCTTTTTCTGAATTCTGTCGTCTGGAAAAAGACCAGCTGGTCACCACTCTCTTTTTACTTATTGATGTTAAAAATATTGCCATCTATTTTCTCAGCTTGAACAATCCAAATGTATGTAACCTTTTCACACAGGATCTGATTTTCGCACCCCTGAACTTAGACTGATAATCTCCCTGAAATTCTCTCCAGGTTCTTCCTGCCGTTGGATGTAAAACTTGATGAAGTTATCCTGATACCAGAGGAGTCCTGGCTCTTTACTCCCCAAGGCTCAGCCTGCCCCTTATCTTGCACACCCCCTACGGCTCACCTTCCTGATACTGCTGTCTCTGATCTCAGATCGCATCTATGTCTAGAGGGCAGTGGACCTGACATTCCCAGCAGGGCTGCCCTATGAGTAGGGGCAGAGATGTAGTTCTAGGGTTAATAAGAAGGCCCGCCATCTCCTTATTTACTCCCTGCAGTCTGTTATTTCCTTCAATGGAGTCAACACTTAAATCCACAATTATATAAAGTTTGTAATACAAATATACTCCAAAAGAGATAATGTAATGATGTTATTTGCCTAGGATTATAAATGCCTAATATAAGCCTCAGAGATTATGTGATGATTGCATTTAAGTGCCCGATTTAACTTTGCTTACTCCATTGCACTATCACTTTTGTTTAGAAGCCTACTACTAGGTAGTGATGGGATGCCTTAATGGGCTCTCAATGAACCTGAATTATCCATTGCTTAGACCTAGCTCTGAGGGTATTATTTCTTGACCCATCTTCAGGCATACTGATTCTATTTTTCCTTTTTTCTTTTTAAAGTTTTTATTTAAATTCCAGTTACAGTGTAATATTAGTTTTGAGTGGACAATATATCCAATCAACACGCCCATACTGATTCTTTCTTTGGCCATTTCCAGTCTACTAATGATCCCATCAAAGGCATTCTTTCTGTTCTTTATTCTTCATTTGTATAAGAGAACAATTACAGATGACTGGATTGAAGAAAAAGTGACTTAGCCACAACAGCAAGATACAAGCAACACACATAGGAGATACACCTGAAATGCCAGATTCCAATAAAGAGGAGACACTACACTGCATGGCACTACAGGACCTCATCTTCACAAGGCAACTACTTTTAGGATCAGGAGATGTAGTTGACTTTCCTAACACACAGAAATAGGCACAAAAAGTTAGACAAAATGAGGAGACAGAGGAAAATGTCCGAAATGAAAGAACAGGACAAAACCTAAGCAAGAGACTTAAGAGAAATAAGTAATATGCCTCATAGAGAATTTAAAGTAATGGTCATAAAGATACTCGCCAGACTTGAGAAAAGAGTGGAGGACATCAGTGAGAACCTGAACAAAGAGATAAAAAAGAAGCAATCACTGAAGAACACGATAAATGAAATGAAAAATACACTAGGTGGAATAAGTAAACTAGGGAAAGCAGAAGAGCAAATCAATGACTTGGAGGACAGAAAAATGGTAAGTAATCAAGTTAAGCAGGTGAGAAAGAAAAAAAAAACTATGCAAAATGAGAATAGACTTAGGGAAGTCAGTGACTCCATCAGCATAATAACATTCACATTAAGGACCCCAGAAGAAGAAGAAAGATAAAAGGGGGCAGAAAAATTATGTGCAGAAATAATCTCTGAAAACTTCCTCAACCTGGAAAAAGAAAACAAAAGTTCAGATCCAGGAGGCAGAGATCCCCCAACAAAAATCAATCTAAGGAGGTCCATACCAAGACACCTAGTAATTAAAAAGGCAAAAGGTAGTGATCAAGACAGAATTTAAAAGCAGCAAGAGTAAAGAAGACAGTTACACAGAAGGGGAGCCCCATAAGGTTATCAGATTTTTTAGCACAAACTTTATACACCAGAAGGGAATGGCACAATATATTCAAAATGCTTAAAGAAAAATATATGCAAACAGTAATACTCTATCCAGTAAGGCTATCCTTCAGAAAAGGAGAGCTTATAAAGTTAATAAACAATCAAAAGTTAAAGGACTTCATCACCACTAGACCAACCCTACAAGAATTGTTAAGGGGGACACTCTCAGTGGAAAGAAAAGACCGTCAGTAAGAGTAAGAAAAGTAGGAAGCACAAAAGCAGTAAAAATAAGTGTACCTGTAAAAAAATCAGTCAAGGAACTCACAAAATAAAAGGATGTAAAGTATGACACCATACACCTAAAACATGGGGAAGAGAGGTTCAAGCTTAAGTGACCATCATTTTTTTTTTTTAACTCAATTACCTAACATATAGTACATCATTTTTGGTGTAGTTTTCATTAGTTGCTCATAACATCATGCAGCCATCAACTGTAATGTAGACTCCTATATGCAGAAGATATTATATACAAACCTAATGGTAACCACAAATCCAAAACCAGTAATAGATAGACAAAAAATAAAGAGAAAGGAATCCAAGTATATCATTAAAGAAAGTCAGCAAACCATGAGAGAAGAGAGCGAGTAAAGAGAGGACCAGAAAAGAACTATGAAAACAACAATAACATAATGGCAATAAATACATACCTATTAGTAATTACTTTGAATGTAAATGGACTAAAAGCTCCAATCAAAAGACACAGGGTGACAGAATGGAATAAAAAAAAAGCAAGACCCTTGTAGGCATCTAAATGCTGCCTACAAGAGATTCATTTCAGACCTGAAGACATGTGCAGATGCACAGTGAGGGGTTGGGGAGGCATTTATCATTCAAATGGAAGTGAAAAGAAAGCCAGGGTAGCAATACTTGTATTGGGCAAAATAGACTTTAAGACAAAGACTGTAACAAGAGACAAAGAAGGACACTATATAATAATAAAGGAAACAGTCCAATAAGAAGATATAACGAATGTACATATTTATGCACTCAACGTGGGAGCACTCAAGTCCATAAAGCAGCTACTAACAAGCATAAAAGAAGTAATCAGTAGTGATACACTAATAGTAGGGGACTTTAACACCCACTTACATTGATGGACAGATCATTCAAACAGAACATCAATATGGAAACCGTGGCTTTGAACGATACACAGGAAGAGATGGATTTAACAGATATTTTCAGAACATTCCTTCTTACAACAGCAGAATTCCCATTCTTTTCACGTGTACATGGAACATTCTCCAGAATAGGTCACCTATTAGGCTACAAAACAAGTCTCAACAAATTCAAAAAGATCAGTCATATCATGCGACTTTTTTGACCACAATGCTATGAAACTAGAAATTAACCACAAGAAAAAGTCTGGAAAGAACACAGATACATGGAGATTAAATAGCATACTATTAAACAATGAATGGGTCAAACAAAAACATCAACAAAGAAATAAAAAAATTACATGGAAACAAGTGAAAATGAAGCAATGGTCTGAAGTGTTAGGGATTCAGCAAAAGTGGTTCTAAGATGGAAGTTTATAGCCATATAGGCCTACCTCAAAAAGCAGTAAAATCTCAAACAACCTAACCTTGTCCTTAAAGGAGCTAAAAAAAAGAACAACACACACAGCCCCAAGCCAGCAGGAAGAAGGAAATAATATTAAAGCAGAAATAAGTGATACAGAAACAAAAAACAATAGAACAGTGAAAACAGCAGTTGGTTCTTTGAAAAGATCAACCAAAATGATAACCCTCTAGCCAGACTCATTAAAAAAATAAAAGAGTCCTCAAACAAAATCAGAAATGAAAGAGAAATGACAATGGACACCAAAGAAATACAAAGAATTGTAATAGAACATTATGAAAATCAAATGCCAACAAATTGGAAAACCTAGAAAAAAAATGGATAAATTCCTAGAAACATATAACCAACCAAATTGAAGCAGGAAAAAAGAGAAAATTTGAAAATCCTGATTACTGATTCAGTGTCATTGCTAGCAATCAAAAAATTCCCAAAGAACAAAAAGTCCAGGACCAGAGGGCTTGATAGGCAAATTCTATGAAATATTTAAAGAGTTAAAACCTATTCTCAAAATATTCCAAAAAAATAGAAGAGGAAGGAAACTTCTGATTAATTCTATGAACCCAGCATTACCGTGATAGCAAAACCAAATAAAGGTATCACAGGAAAGGAGAACTACAAACCAGAATCTCTGATGACCATCCATGCAAAAATCCTCAAGAGAATTTTATCACACCAAATTGAACAATACATTAAAAAAATTATCCACCACAAACAAGTGAGATTTATTTCCAGGATGCAGGGATGGTTCAATAGTCACAAAATCAATATAATACATCACATCAATAAGGATAAAAATCATATGATCATTTCAACAGATACAGAAAAAGCATTTCATGAAGTACAACATCCATTCATGATAAAAAACACTTACTGAGGAGGCGGAGCAAGATGGCGGAGGAGTAGGAGACCTGGATTTTGTCTGGTCTCAGGAATTCAGCTGAATGGGGATCAAACCATTCTGAACACCTACGAACTCAACAGGAGATCGAAGAGGAGAGTAGCAACAACTCTGAAGAGAAGCGACCACTTACTGGAGGGTAGGACGTGCGGAGAAGTGAATCCGAGGCGATATTCGGGAGGATAGATGACAGGGGAGGGGGCCTCCGTCGGCTGCTTCTGGCAAGTGATAGAGCCGCGGAGCACAAAATCGGAACTTTTAGAAGTCGGCTCCGTGGAGGGACGTCGCTCCAGTGGCTAAGCGGGGGGTGGAAACCTCGCGGGACAGTGTGGTCTCAGGACCCTCGGGGTCACAGAAAGACCGGGGGTGCCTGAGTGTGGCAGAGCTCCCAGGTATCGGAGCGGGGGAAGCCGGCTGCAGAGACGGAGCCGAGGCGCGGGCTCTCAGCTCGGGGTGGCCATAAACTGTGATCCGCGGCCCAGTCGGGCCACTGCTCCTCCAGCAGGGACCCAACAAGCGGCAGATCCGGGGGGACTCCCCTTCCTCCCCCTGGGAGGAGCGGCGCGGGAGCGCACCGCAGGGATCTGCTAGGTTTGGAGACACCACACAGTGTCGGGTGCCAGAGATAGAAACGCTCGGTCACAGGCCGGGTGAGCACGGAGTGCGGCCAGAGACCAGGGAGATGGGAGTGATTGACTGCTTTTCTCTGGGGGCACACTGAAGAGCGGGGCCCCAAGTTGTCGGCTCCTCTGGGTGGAGATTGGGAGGCCACCATTTTCGCTCTCATCCTCCAAAGCTGTACTGAGAGCTTGCAGGGAACAAAAGCTTCTGAGAGCAAACCTGAGCAGACTGCTTAGCCCAGACAGACAAGGGCGGGGCAATTCCGCCTCCGGCAAAGACATTTGGGAACCATGGCAACAGGCCCCTCCCCCAGAAGATCAGCACGAACAGCCAGCCAAGACCAAGTTTACCGATCAAGGAGAACAGAACGGGAGAACTCCAGCGCTGGGGGAATACTGTACATAGAATTCATGGCTTTTTTCATTAGTTTTTCAAAGTTAATTTTAACTGGTTTTTCTTTGAATTTTTCTTTTTCCCCTTTTCAACCAACATCTTATCAATCCCTTTAAAAAAAACATTTTTATTTTTCATTTTTAGAGTCATAGTCTATCCCTTCATGATAGTTACCCTTACTTTTGGCATATATATATAAGTTGTTCACTCTTTAAAATTTTGAGATACAGTTTCTTCTAACAGATCAAAATATACCCTAAATCTCTAGTGTATGGCTTTGTTCTAGTCTCCTGCCTGATCACATTCTCTTTTTATTTTTAAATCTTCTTCTTTCTTTTTTCAAACAACTTCTCAATTCCTTTTATAAAATCTTTTATAATTTTCATCTTTACAGTCATCTTCCATCCCTTCGTTGTATCAACCCTTATTTTGTACATATATGTCTTTCTTTACAATTTTAGGAGGCACTATCTTCTAACAGACCAAAATACACACAAAATCTAGTGTGTGGCACTGACCTATGTACTAGCCTGATCATATTTGATCATATTCTGTTTTTTTTTTTGTTTTGTTCTGTTTTTGTTTGTTTTTATCTTTTTCTCTTTTTTTTTCTCTTTCTTTTTTCTTTCTTTCCCTTTCTTTTCCCCTGGTTTCAGGTCTTTTCTGATTTGTTTAGAGTATATTTTCTGGGGACATTGTTAACCTGTTGGCATTCTGTTCTCTCATTCATCTATTCTCCTCTGGACAAAATGACAAGACGAAAGAAATCACCTCAGCAAAAAGAACAAGAGGTAGTACCGTCTGCCAGGGACCTACTCAATACAGACATTAGTACGATGTCAGACCTAGAGTTCAGAATCATGATTTTAAAGATAATAGCTGGGCTTGAAAAAAGCATGGAAGTTATTAGAGACACCCTTCCTGGAGAAATAAAAGAACTAAAATCTAACCAAATTGAAATCAAAAAGGCTATTAATGAGGTGCAATCAAAAATGGGGGCACGAACTGCTAGGATAAATGAGGCAGAAGAGAATCAGCAATATAGAAGACCAAATGATGGAAAATAAAGAAGCTGAGAAAAAGAGAGAGAAACAACTACTGGATCACGAGGGCAGAATTCGAGAGATAAGTGATACCATAAGACGAAACAACATTAGAATAATTGGGATCCCAGAAGAAGAAGAAAGAGAGAGAGGGGCAGAAGGTATATTGGAGCAAATAATAGCAGAGAACTTCCCTAATGTGGGGAAGGAAACAGGCATCAAAATCCAGGAGGCACAGAGAACCCCTCTCAAAATCAATAAAAATAGGTCAACACCGCGACAATAGTAAAACTTACGAGTCTCAGAGACAAAGAGAAAATCCTGAAAGCAGCTCGGGAGAAGAGAGATGTAACCTACAATGGTAGACACATTAGATTGGCAACAGACCTATGCACAGAGACCTGGCAGGCCAGAAAGCACTGGCATGATATTTTCAGAGCACTAAACAAGAAAAATATGCAGCCAAGAATACTATATCCAGCTAGGCTGTCAATGAAAATGGAAGGAGAGATAAAAAGCTTCCAGGACAAAAACCAAAGGAATTTGCAAACACAAAACCAGCCCTCCAAGAAATATTGAAAGGGGTCCTCTAAGCAAAGAGAGATCCTAAAAGCAGAATAGACCAGAAAGGAACACAGACAAAATACAGTAACAGTCACCTTAAAGGCAATACAATGGCACTAAATTCATACCTTTCAATAGTTACCCTGAATGTAAATGGGCTAAATGCCCCAATCAAAAGACACAGGCTATCAGATTGGATTAAAAAACAAGACCCATCAATATGCTGTCTGCAAGAGACTCATTTTAGACCCAGAGACACCCCCACATTGAAAGTGAGGGGGTGGAAAACCATTTACCATGCTAATGGACACCAAAAGAAATCTGGGGTGGCAATCCCGATATCAGACAAATTAGATTTTAAAACAAAGACTGTATAAGAGATGAGGAAGGACACTATAGCCTACTTAAAGGGTCTATCCACCAAGAAGATCTAACAATTGTAAATATCTATGCCCCTAACATGGGAGCAGCCAATTATATAAGGCAATTAATAACAAAAGCAAAGGAACACATTGACAACAATACAATAATAGTGGGGGACTTTAACACCCCCCTGACTGAAATGGACAGATCATCTAAGCAAAAGATCAACAAGGAAATAAAGACTTTAAATGACACACTGGACCAAATGGACTTCACAGACATATTCAGAACATTCCATCCCAAAGCAACGGAATACACATTCTTCTCTGGTGCCCATGGAACATTCTCCAGAATAGATCACATCCTAGGTCACAAATCAGGTCTCAACCACTACCAAAAGATTGGGATTATTCCCTGCATATTTTCAGACCACGATGCTTTGAAACTAGAACTCAATCACAAGAGGAAAGTCGGAAAGAACTCAAATACATGGAGGCTAAAGAGCATCCTACGAAAGAATGAATGGGAAAACCAGGAAACTAAAGAAGAATTAAAAAAATTCATGGAAACCAATGAAAATGAAAACACAACGGTTGAAAATCTTTGGGATACAGCAAAGGCAGTCCTGAGAGGAAAGTATATAGCAATACAAGCCTTTCTCAAGAAACAAGAAAGGTCTCAAATACACAACCTAACCCTACACCTAAAGGAGTTAGAGAAAAAACAGCAAATAAAGCCTAAGCCCAGCAGGAGAAGAGAAATCATAAAGATCAGAGCAGAAATCAATGAAATAGAAACCAAAAGAACAGGAGAACCGATCAACGAAACTAGGAGCTGGTTCTTTGAAAGAATTAACAAGATTGATAAAACCCTGGCCAGACTTATCCAAAAGAAAAGAGAAATGACCCAAATAAATAATGAAAGAGGAGAGATCACAACCAACCCAAAGAAATACAAACAATTATAAGAACATATTATGAGCAACTCTATGCCAGCAAATTAGATAACCTGGAAGAAATGGATTCATTCCTAGAGATGTATCAACTACCAAAATTGAACCAGGAAGAAATAGAAAACCTGAACAGACCTATAACCACTAAGGAAATTGAAGCAGTCATCAAAAATCTCCCAACAAACCACAGCCCAGGGCCAGATGGCTTCCCAGGGGAATTCTACCAGACATTTCAAGAAGAATTAATACCTATTCTCCTGAAACTGTTCCAAAAAATAGAAATGGAAGGAAAACTTCCAAACTCATTTTATGAGGCCACCATTACCTTGATCCCAAAACCAGACAAAGACCCCACCAGAAAGGAGAATTACAGACCAATATCCTTGATGAACATGGATGCAAAAATGCTCACCAAAATACTAGCCAATAGGATCCAACAGTACATTAAAAGGATGATTCACCATGACCAAGTGGGATTTATCCCTGGGCTGCAAGGTTGGTTCAACATCCGCAAATCAATTCACGTGATACAATATATTAACAAAAGAAAGAACAAGAATCATATGATCCTCTCAATAGATGCAGAAAAAGCATTTGACAAAGTACAGCACACTTTCTTGATCAAAACTCTTCAGAGTATAGGGTTAGAGGGTACATACCTCAATATCATAAAAGCCATTTATGAAAAACCTACAGCAAATATCATTCTCAATGGGGAAAGCTCTCAGGTTTTCTAAGGTCAGGAACACGGCAGGGACGTCCACTCTCACCACTGCTATTCAACATAGTATTAGAAGTCCTAGCCACAGCAATCAGACAACAAAAAGAAATCAAAGGCATCCAAATCGGCAAAGAGGAAGTCAAACTCTCACTCTTTGCAGATGATATGATACTGTATGTGGAAAATCCAAAAGACTCCACCCCAAAACTGCTAGAACTCATACAGGAATTCAGTAAAGTGGCACGATATAAAATCAATGCACAGAAATCAGTGGCATTCCTATACACCAAGAACAAGACAGAAGAGAGACAAATCAAGGAGTCGATCCCATTTACAACTGCACCCAAAACCATAAGATACCTAGGAATAAATCTAACCAAAGAGGCAAAGGATCTGTACTCAGAAAAGTATAAAATACTCATGAAAGAAATTGAAGAAGACACAAAGAAATGGAAAAACTTTCCATGCTCATGGATTGGAAGAAGAAACACTGGGAAGATGTCAATGCTACCTAGAGCAATCTACACATTCAAGGCAATCCCCATCAAAATACCATCCACCTTTTTCAAAGAAATGGAACAAATAATCCTAAAATTTGTATGGAACCAGAAGAGACCCCAAATAGCCAGAGGAATATTGAAAAAGAAAAGCAAAGCTGGCGGCATCACAATTCCGGACTTCCAGCTCTATTACAAAGCTGTCATCATCAAGACAGTATGGTACTGGCACAAAAACAGTCGCATAGATCAATGGAACAGAATAGAGAGCCCAGAAATGGACCCTCAACTCTGGTCAACTTATCTTTGACAAAGCAGGAAAGAATGTCCAATGGAAAAAAGACAGTCTCTTCCACAAATGGTGTTGGGAAAATTGGACAGCCACATGCAGAAGAATGAAACTGGACCATTTTCTTACACCACACACAAAAATAGACTCCAAATGGTTGAAAGACCTAAACGTGAGACAGGAGTCCATCCAAATCCTAAAGGAGAACACAGGCAGCAACCTCTTTGACCTCAGCCGCAGCAACTTCTTCTTAGAAACATCGCCAGAGGCAAGGGATGCAAGGGCACAAATGAACTATTGGGATTTCACCAAGATAAAAAGCTTTTGTACAGCAAAAGAAACAGTCCACAAAACCAAAAGACAACCGACAGAATGGGAGAAAATATTTGCAAATGACATATCAGAGAAAGGGCTAGTACCCAAAATCTATAAAGAACTTATCAAACTCAACACCCAAAGAACAAATAATCCAATGAAGAAATGGGCAGACGACATGAACAGACATTTTTCCAAAGAAGACATCCAAATGGCTGAGAGACACCTGAAAAAGTGCTCAACATCACTCGGCATCAGGGAAATCCAAATCAAAACCTCAATGAGATACCACCTCACACCCGTCAGAATGGCTAAAATGAACAAGTCAGGAAACGACAGATGTTGGCGGGGATGCAGAGAAAGGGGAACCCTCCTACACTGTTGGTGGGAATGCAAGCTGGTGCAACCACTCTGGAAAACAGTATGGAGGTTCCTCCAACAGTTGAAAATAGAGCTACCCTAAAACCCAGCAATTGCACTACTGGGTATTTACCCCAAAGATACAAATGTAGGGATCCGAAGGGGCATGTTCACCCCAATGTTTACAGCAGCAATGTCCACAATAGCCAAACTGTGGAAAGAGCCAAGATGTCCATCGACAGATGAATAGATAAAGAAGAGGTGGTATATATACACAATGGGATATTATGCAGCCATCAAAAGGAATGAGATCTTGCCATTTGTAACGACGTGGATGGAACTGGAGGGTGTTATGCTGAGTGAAATAAGTCAATCAGAGAAAGACATGTATCATGTGACCTCACTGATATGAGGAATTCTTAATCTCAGGAAACAAACGGAGTGTTGCTGGAGTGGTGGGGGGTGGGAGGGATGGGGTGGCTGGGTGATAGACATTGGGGAGGGTATGTGCTATGGTGAGCGCTATGAATGTGCAAGACTGTTGAATCACAGATCTGTACCTCTGAAACCAATAATGCACTGTATGTTAAGAAAAAAAAAAGAAGAAGATAGCAGGAGGGGAAGAATGAAGGGGAGTAAATCGGAGGGGGAGACGAACCTTGAGAGACGATGGACTCTGAAAAACAAACTGAGGGTTCTAGAGGGGAGTGGGGTGGGGTGATGGGTTAGCCTGGTGATGGGTATTAAAGAGGGCACGTTCTGCGTGGAGCACTGGGTTTTATGCAGAAACAACGAATCATGGAACACTACATCAAAAAGTAATGATGTACTGTATGGTGATTAACATAACAATAAAAAAATAAAAAAAAAAACACCTACCGTAGTAGATTCAGAAGGAACTTACCTCAACATAAAACAGGGCTTATATAAACCCATCCTCAATGGGGAAAAAGCAGAGCTTTTCCCCTAAGGTCAGAAACAAGACAAGGATGTCCAGTGTCACCACTTTTATTCATCATAGTACTGGAGTTCTAGCCACACCCATCAGATAAGAAAAACGAATAAAAGGCATCCAAATTGGTAAGGAAGAAGTAAAACTCTATTTGCAGGTGACATGACACTATATATATAGAACACCCTAAAGATTCCTCCAAAACATACAAGAATTGATGAATGAGTTCAGTAAGGTCACAGGATACAAAATCAACCTACTGAAATCTGTTGCATTTCTATACACTAATAACGAAGCAGTGTAAAGGGAAATTAAGAAAGCTATCTCATTTACAATTGTACCAAAAAGAATAAAATACTTAGGTTGTAAAAGATGTAAACAGCCCAAATGGCCATTGACTGATGAATGGATAAAGATGTGAGATATATATATGTATGTGTATATATATATATATATATATACACATACATATATATAATGAAATACTGAATGAAATATATTATATATTATATATAATATATAAATAATGAAATATTACTTAGCCATAAAAAATAATGAAAACCTGCCATTTCCAAACTACATAGATGGAGCTAGAGGGTACTAAGTTAAATAAGTCAGTCAGAGAAAGACAAATACCATATATGATTTCATGCATATGTAGAATTTAAGATACAAGACAAATGAACAAAGGGAAAAAGAGAGAGAGACAAACCAAGAAACAGACTCCTAACTATAGAAAACAAACATATGGTAACTAGAGGGGAGATGAGTGGGGGTTGGGGTGGGAGGTGGGATGGGGGAAATAGGTGATGGGGATATACTTACCACGATGAAAAAAAGTTTTTAAAAAGATGCTGATTCTTAAAACTAAAATAAAATTATTTTATATCTTTTAGACACTGGGATAAATTTTGAGTCAGAAAACAGGGTGAAGGTCTCCTGGGTGGCTCAGATGGTTAAGCGTCTGCCTTCGGCTCAGGTCACGATCCCAGGGTCCTGGGATCCAGCCCCACATCGGGCTCCTGGCTCAGCGAGGAGCCTGCTTCTCCCTCTCCCTCTCTCCCTGCTCGTGCTCTCTCTCTCTCTCTGTCTCAGATGAATAAAATCTTTTTTTAAAAAAGAAAACAGGGTGATATATGGAATTAATGACTATTGTACACCTGAAATTCATATAACACTGTACATTGGCTATATTGGAATTAGAAAGTTTAAAATACCTGTCTGAGAATTCTGACACCTATGTCTTACCTGAGTCTGATTTTTATGATTTCCTTGTCTCTTGTGCTTTTCCCTTGTCTTTTGGAATGCCAGGTAACTTCTTTGTTGAAAGCCAGACATCTTTACATCAGGTAATAGGCACTGAATTAAATAAGCCTTTAGTGTGAGGATTTGTGATTATCTGGCTAGGAATTGTGCTGTTTAATGTTTGCTGTAGTTATAAGTGCCAAGGTCTTAAAATTCCTCTAGGGACCTTGTGTTATCTCTCTTCCTCACTTTGGGTTTCCCTAAGGATACCTCCTCAGATAAAGTCTGTGTCTTGAAGCTTTTTGAGCTGTAATTCACTGTAGTTATACTCAGTCTTGTTTATGTAGTGGTAAACTAGGTGGGAGGTGATGCATTCTATGATATTATTTGTGGTCCCATGTCTTGAGTATGTGACCTTCACAACTATTATTCCATAATACAGTTTTTATTGCCCCCCTTAGCTAAATCAGAAAGGCTAGAGTACACAGGAGGGTAAGGAATGCCCTTCTCCCTGCTCTGATAAGGCTTTGGGAGCCTCTCCTCTTACTGCATAGGCCTTTGATATAGAGAACTCTTTGGGCTTATCTCAGTGTTTGCTCTTTGTCAGATATTTACTATGCGAACATGGTAGGGATGCTGGAGGTAAATTCGTGAAGCATAGGTTCACCTTAAAACTGTGACCTCCAGGAGTTTTTCATTCTCATACTAGTGCATGTTCAACCCCCAGCAAGTCATTAAAATTACCACTTAAGTGTTCCTACCAGTTAATGGATCTAGCAGCTTTTGCTCCGGGTAAGCACATATTGGCTATTACTTTCTGGACTCCTTTCTCTCTCCAGATTCTGGAATGATGGTTTGTCCCATAACCACTGTTTTCTAATGGAGGTCTAAGAAAAGTAATTGCTTTTCAGTTTATTCAACTCTTTCTTGTTTTAAGGACAGTAGTGATGACTTCCAAACTCTTTAGAGGTCAGAGCCGAAAGTGGAATTCCATAACTCCTTTATGCAAATTTTATCTTATGTTATTCCTCCCAGGTCACTTCTCTTGAGAAAACAAGACTTTTTTTTTTTTTTTTTTTTTTTACTGAAATGACTGTAGTTACATTTACATATAAATCAGGTCTGACATTAGCAGAGTTGAAATAATAAAACAAGATGATTTTAGAAAATGAAGCAAGTGTTGGAATGGTTTCAAAATTCTACTGATGGGACCCTCAGAATCGAGAATTCATCTTCTCCAGTGCAACCATTCCTCCCTTGAAATGTTACATCAAGGCTACCTTGATATGGGGCTTTAACTGATACAAGCTAAACATTTAAGAACAAAGTACCTTGTAATAGCTCCTTTTTCCAGCTCTGATTCTTTGGGATAAGAATAAATCTGTTTACTTTTTTTTTTTTATTCTACCACACCTACAATGAACTTGTAAATATTCTATGGATCTTTTAAAGGTCAGATCATATGCCATGTACTATATTAAGCCATCTCTGAAACAACCTCAAATGAAAATAACTTCTCTCACCTATTCTTTAGTTATTATAGTGGTGTACTATTAACAGTTAATACTGGATCAAAGAGCTGAGTGTGAACATGCATCTCTTTCCAATTGCAGATTCAGTGACATCACATTGGTAGACTGAAATCAGCTATTGTAGCAATACTTACACGACTGGTTTGGCAAACACTACAAATCAGGGTTTTTGTTTTTTCCTTAGAAAGCTAGTTAGACATCTACCATCACATCATCATGTGTGTCTGTGTAGATATATACATCGATGGACAGGGGGTAGGGAGAGGGAAAGAGAGAGAGGGAGAGAAGAGGGAAAGGAGGAGGTAGGGAAGGAGGGAACAGCTGTTTATGTACTGTATGTCTTATTGTACTCTGTAGTTTCTTGAGATTAGATGTTGCCAGTGTTATTTTTACTCCTGGTTATCCATTACCTCTTTTTAATTCTTGGTCATTTGGGTGGGGCTTAGTTTTCTCTTGGTGCCAAGAGGAGACCTGAACTGGACAAATCAGCATATTGGTTCTCTCTGGCCACAGTGGTGGTTCAAGGGTAATCATATGACATAAACAGATTTTATCAAAGCCAATAAACAGTGTTCCTGAGACTTCAGTTGGTAGATATCACGTTTAAAACTTCTGGTGGTCATTTAGCCAATGCAGAGGTAGACCTATCTATGAATAAAGTTAACGAGCAGAGTAGACCTATCTATGAATAAAGTTAACGAAGAGAAATGAAGAACCAAAAGATGAAGAGAGATCAATAATAATGAACTGGAACTATACTCATGTTGCATGACATTTCATGTCTGTGAGCCAGGAGTTTTTGTTTGTTTTTGTCTTGTTTTAAATACTGACTAGTTTGGATTGGGTTTCTGTCACTGGCCACCAAAAGAGCCCTGACTAATGCAGTAAATAAAAGGTTCCAAATATTATTATAACCCTACATCAGCACAATGCCTTGTTTCTAAAGAGGCTCAATGATTGTTCACTGACTGAAAGAATAAGTATGAAATTATTGGGACTACACCAAAATAAAAAGCTTTTGCATAGCAAAAGAAACATCAACAAAAGAAAAAGGCAACCTATGGAATGCGAGCGGATTTTCACAAATGATACATCTGATAAGGGGTTAATAACCAAAATAGACGAAGAACTTATACAACAATAAACAAACAAACAACCCAATTAAAAAATGGGCAGAGGAACAGAAAGGACATTTTTCCCCCCAAAGAAGGCATATAGATGGACAGTTCTAGCATATACAACTATGAGAAAATAAATTTCTGTTATTTCCACCACTCAGGCTGTGGTATTTTGTCATGGCGCACTGGCAAACTAACATAGTGGTTTCCTAATTAAGAGGGGTCCTAAGAAAATTTCCTGTAGGGAGTAGAAATGTAGTGAATAGTAGGAAGGTGTGACTGACATCTCTTCTCCCAGTATTTGTTGGTTTAAAGTTATAAAATTAGAGACCGTGTGTAAATTTGGTTTTGATTTTCATTGATGGTGTTTTTCATACCTAAAATTTAACTATACTCACTAAAATGGGAATGAGAGGTCATTAAGGAGCGTGGAAGGTAGATCTCATAAATTATGTTTGAAATAAAATTCTGTCTTGTTCAGATTGTTCAAAAAGCTGGTTATGCATGCAATATTGGGACCCTCAGTATTACACAGAGCTACATGTGTCACCAAACTCATTGCATATGCCCCAAGATAAGTGATGGTTTTCTTTTATGGCATTGGTATTTTTCAAAAACTGCTTAGATTTTGACCCAGAATATAGTCTCCAATCATTGGATTTATAGACTAGGAAAGGAATGTAATATAACAAATATTGTCTCTATTTTCATTTTGCCTTTATTTTCTAAAACTAGAGAAAAGCAGGAATTTCAAAATATTGACATTTCTTATTTTCTGTATTGCCCCCCTTTTTTTTTCTTGGCAGATCATATCATGACCATTGCTTCTTTCTCAGTGTGTGTGTGTGTGTGTGTGTGTGTGTGTGTGTGTGTGTGTAAAAGAGACAGAGAAGGATAGAGACAGAGAATTCGCATATTTAAACATTCTCTATTTCAAAATCAACTTTGACCAAGAGGAGTTTTTTTTTTTAATTTTATTTATTTATTTCAGAGAGAGAGAGAATGAGAGATAGAAAGCACGAGAGGGTAGAGGGTCAGAGGGAGAAGCAGACTCCCCGCTGAGCAGGGAGCCCGATGTGGGACTCGATCCCAGGACTCCAGGATCATGACCTGAGCCGAAGGCAGTCACTTAACCAACTGAGCCATCCAGGTGCCCTACCAAGAGAAGTTTTTAATGGATCATACGGATGGCTCAACAGAGGAATTTAATTATCTGTTTAAGCTTGGCTCAGATACTGCAGAATTTCAATCAATACTGATTGCATTTACAAGTCATAAACATCTGATAATGCAATTCCAACATTAACTGACTTGGGTGTTTCAGTGCATTTGCCACCAGACATCCTACCACCTGCCAATACTGCTGGCATATTTAGTTGGCATCTCACTTAACTAGTTTTTAATGCTTCTTAGTGTGAGAATAGAGCTATGAATTTTTCCTATGAGATGTTCTGCTTTAGAGAATATAAGGTGAATAAGAAGCTTAGAATGTTTTAAGTACCAGGATATCACTGGAGTAGAGCAGAGGAAAATCGTCAGAATTTAAATAAAGGAAATAAGCAATATATTTATGGTAATTATATGAGGGGGGATAAATGAGGAGGATGACTGAGAGAGCAGCTAAATACCAACTAAAGTATGATCAGTGTAAAACAGTTTGCAGGGGAATCCCCAAGGGGTGTAACAAAATTTATCCCTTATTGTTTGATGAGGTTAACCTTGTAGTATTCATGTAACCCTTAACTGAGCTTCACTGAAATACATTTACAAATACTCATTCAGCTTACATTTATCTCACACTAATATAGGTAGTGTCAGTGATCATAATAACCGAACAGAAGGCAAATACATAGAGTATCCCACACTTGGTCATTCACTTTAGGGAAAGAACTCACACTGCAGCATAAACTACTATCTGTTTTTTGAAACTCTGTGCGATGAACTCATTCACTTGCTTGATAATTGTGAGCTTTATTTACCTTCTCTTAGGGTTATAGGGACTTCCTTGCAGTGCTTGCTTCCTAAACCAATTGCAGTTGGCCTAAATATGGCCCCCAAAATATAACCATATTAAATCCCTGGAACCTGTGAATGACATCTTACTTGAGAAGAGGGTCTTTGCAAATATATTTAATTTAAGGATCTTGAGATGAGGAGATAATCCTGCCTTATCTAGGTAAAGAGAGACAGGCATGTAGATAAGACACACACATAGAAAGGAAAGCGACATGAAGACAGGAAGAGACTGGAGTGATGTAGCCACAAGCCAAGGAAGCCAAGGAATGTCAAGTGGGACCAGAAGCTGAAAAAGCTAAGGAAGGATTCTCTACTAGAAGTGTTAGAGGAAGTATGTCCCTGTCAACACAGACCTCGATTTCAGACTTAGGGCCTCCAGAATTGTGAGGTAAATTTCTCTTTTAAGCCACTAACTAGTTTTGGGTGTTTTTTTACTGCAGCCCTAGTGAACTGGTATGGCAACCAATACATACAGATACATACACACAAACTTTATACACTATTTGGACAATTATTATTTTTTTTAAAGATATTTACTTATTTGAGAAAGAGAGAAAGCGCAAACACAAGCAGGGGGAGGGGGAAAGGGAGAAGGAGGCTCCCTGCTGAGCAGGGAGGCTGAGGCAGGGCTTGATCCCAGGACCCTGAGATCATGACCTGAGCTGATGGCAGATGTCCAACCAACTGAGCCACCCAGGCACTCTGGACATTATTATTTTTTTGTTTTAGTCTTTCTTAGTCTTAAAATTATTTAGACTCACGCTCTGTTTTCTTTTTAAGATAGTGTTCAAATTCTCTCTTACTGCCTAACAAATTACCTCAAACCTTAGGGGCTTAAAAAAGAAAAGTATGATCTTCTCTCACAGTTCTGTGGATTGACTGAGCTCAACTGGGTCGTTTCTACATTCGGGCTCTCATTAAATCAAATCACATAGCTGCTGGGGCATGCATGATCTCAAAGTTCTACTGGGCTGGATATTTCAGATGACTCACGCTTACAGTGAGAATTGATTCTAGTTGTCCCCTAGGAGGTCAGCTGGAGTTATTGCCTTGGAGCTTCTTACATGTTTCCTCTTGGTAGTTTGGGCTTTTCCTAAGATGGCAGCTAGCTTTCTAGAATGAGCTCCCCAAGAGACATTTTCCAAAAAAACAAGATAGGAAAGTGCCAGACCCATTCTGCTATACTTTATTGCTTGGGAGGTACAAATCTTACCCAGATTCAAGAACGTGGAGAAATCAACTCCACTTCTTGATAAGGGAGTATCATCAAGGTCATTGCAGAAATGCATGTGAAAAGCAAAATATTTTTTTGACCATCTTTGTAAAATACAATCTGCTATGCATAGTACTCAGGTTCAAAAATAACACCAAATTTGGAAAAAAAATATTTGTGCTTGAGTAAAAAGGATTAAAATTCAAAGGCACCTTGAGAATATAAGCTTCCACAGGAGACTCCTTGTTTAATAATGCATTGGTCTATATACCTCAATTATGGCCTCTATTTCTCCCAATTTCCACTAAAAGAAACAGGGTAAATGTACATCACCTCCAAAAATTGAGAGCAATGAGCAATATCATACGAGTTCTTTTCATGGCTCATCTAGGCTCAGTTTAATGAAATAGAGTACACCTAAAAAAATCTGCATAAAGACTCTTCCTAATTACTACAGTCCGTTCCTAGATCCAGGGTCTTGGGATCTAAATCACTTAGAAAATTAGGCAGCTGTTGCTCTATCCCAAAGGAGCTCAGCTGTCTGTTTCTCTATCCCACTCTCAACCTTCAAATATTATTTCTCCCTACAAAGTTACTACTCCTATTAAGGGCATTTCCACCAGGAAATAACTGGGCAAGAATTGGGGAAAGGAAGAGGTTTGGAGTTGTGGTGCTACATAGGCTTTGGAGAGTGTAATACTAAAAAGTAAAGGACTTTTGGTGAAAATTGAGACAGGAGGGGCTTGTTTTGGAGTTAAGGTTCAGAGTAACACAGTTTCAGGTAGTAAAGATAGGCAGTGAGGCTGCTTCCAGAGAACAGAGGTGAACAAAAAAAAGCCTGCAAAAAGCTGAGCATTCAGCTTGAAATGGTGTACATCATTCTGCCCTTCAGCTGCAAATTTGAGAAGAAAAATGAAACATCACTGAGTAGACCAAGAACAGGCTACATTAAAGGTCTTATGAACAAACATTACTGCTAACCAGAACTTGTCTTGTTCAAACAGAAGTGTTTTAAGGATCATCACTAAAAATAATCTATGACAAAGTATAAGAGACACTTCAAGAAGTTGTATGATAGTCCCATCAGAGTCCAAAAATATCCAGCTACCATAACATGGGAATAGAAAAAGGAACGAGAGATGCATAGAGAGATAGATAAAAATATATATATAGGGCAAGAAAACATTTTCTCCCCACTGAAATTTCTAGGCCAATGAAGACATTAAGTATACTTTCCTTAAATTTAAGGCAATGGTTTTCCTTAAGAGAAAACAAATAGCTACAAGATGAGAACTGCTGGGACTAATAATGGTATGAAAAAGACTAGTACACTTCGATAATTCTAAGGATTTTAATGTTTTATTACTGAATCAAGTATGTCGGCAATGGTATAGATTTAAGGACATAAAAACACATTCTGCCATATGTTCTTATTGATGAGACTCACCTAGAATTTTTAACATTTTAGGATGATATTTTTAAAAAAGTAGCAAGAAAGAATAAAGAAGGAAGAAAGTAGTTGGAAAGAGTTAGTACAGAGAATACAATGTTACACATTAGCTGAGTAACCACAGAAGGGTTCTGGAGCGGAGACAGATTTCCTATCATATCTGGCAATCAGGCCTGGGAAGAAGTATGGTGGTCTCGGTTAAAAGGGAAAGAAAGCACAGCCTCATCTGCCTTGGGGTTAACGTCCCCCAGGTGTCAATGGCAATCATTGGCTGGTGCATTGTGGGGAATCAGAGAGGCTTTGGGCAGCTGCAGCATGCCAGAACTTTAGGACTTGGGGAACAGGAAGAACAAAAAAAGGCCTCAGAGATAAAGAAAAGGACCTGTTCCTGGGGGAATAGAGCTTGGAATTTCAGCAATAAATATACATCTAAGAATGGGATTAAGTTCAGTCATGGCTGAAGCCATGAGGGCAATTCATAGTCAATGATGCAGTGGAAAATATTTTGGTGAAGGCAATCTTATGACATACAGGAAACATGTGTGTTCATAGGTTACTCTTTTGAAATGGCATCTGTGTGGCTGAGCCATGCAGAAATGGATACCTCATTATCAGAAGCATGTGTGTTCAGTATCCACACACACCAGGAACATTTTTTTCCAGTTATATTTTTATTATTTTGCTTAATGACACAGAGACTTATTTTAATTCATAGCCATTTTCCTAACCAGAAGTATTAATGTGATTTTTTTTTTTAAAATGTAACTTTAGTTTTGGAAAACTTAGAAGTCTAAAATTTTTCACAATCTATGAAATTTTTTTGTTTTTTGATTTCTAGTATTATAGACAATACTGCCTTGAATTGCATTTTATCTACTTGATCTTCTGAAAGCCTGTGGGCTAAATAAACCTATAGGAACAATACTCAAATATATTCTACGTTTTTAAATTATTAATAGAAAGTCTCCTCTATCATCTAAGAGGGAAGGCAGCTCCAATATTTCTATGCCAGCTAGAAATGTGAAAATGTTTTGTAATAATCTGTGCATTAGTGATGCACTTTATTGAAGCAATTAGCCTCAATTATCTTTTTCTCCTTCTTTTATGTTTTAGAGCAATGTTGGAGTTATCACAGGATTCACTGTATACATTTCCGAAGCTAATTTTGTGTCATAAAGATCAGCTAGTGCTCTTGGTTGGTCATAGTTCTTTGTGAAAATCTGGTGAGGACTATGGAGCATCTTCCCTGAGCAAAAGCTAATAGATATCAGTTTTGTATACAATGTTATAAAGTTCAGAGATCATTCTGCCTGGTCATGGAGTATTTCCAATGCACTCCAATCCTTCTGATGTGTTTACAAAACAGTTAAACATACGGGGAAAGATTTATTCAAAGCAGAGTTTATTAACAATTATGTTCAAATAAGCTTAATTTCAATTTCCACTCAGTTAAAATTATTATTTCTCATGCAGATGACTTTTGACCCATTTAGACAACTGATTAGACCTAGTTGCATTTTGCCTTGGTCAGTAGTTGTGTTTAACTGAGACAGAATGACTACCCTTCCCTTCTCCCCCAGTTGGATGGAGACATCGTGCACATAGGAGGGAGTCAATTTCTGTTCATGCAGCACCATCATGTTTATATTTCCAAATGGTTCTTGAATTTACAACTAATCTAAATACTGATTTAAAAAGAAATACTGCTTCTGAATCAATATGTTAAAAAATATCATGCTGATTCAAAGCAACTTCCTTTTATGAACCCTAATCCTAATCTTGCACCAGTACCTATTCACAGTTCTTTTATCTTCCTTCCTTTTCATTCAGGTGTTTCTATTTGAAATTTCTGTCATGCTTTGTGGTTGTATATCTTACCCTGAGTTTTTCCTCTTCAAGTGATGGGTCAACCACACTGCTCTTCTGGTATTGTTTATCACATATATCAACGCTCTCTTTATTTGTGGCAATTGCTATTTAAAAACTTTCTAATCACAAGCTAATCCTTTTTGCTATGTAGTTTTCTAGTTACCATAACAACAGAAGAGCTGGTCAAAATTCACTATCCAGTCTCCCGATAAGCCAAAGAACTTCCAGAAATACCAGTTTATAGGAGTTACTTAAAGGAACAAAAAGAACAACAGATGATTTTTAGATAGAGCATTTGTAGAATATATATTTTTTATTGTAGATATAATTATATATATTCTATATTTATTATCGATATATACACTATATCATAAAATACATAGGTTTAGAGTTGTAAAGGGCCTTTGATTTCTTCTGTTTGACCGCCTTACCAGGAAATCCCCTGTACTGTAGCATTCACAGGTAGCCATCTAACCTTGGGCCTGCAAACTTCCTGTGATAGGACATCCTCCCTTTTTGGCACAGACTCATCATTATTAATGATTACCCAGCTCTTTGTTGTGTTGCTTAGAAATATATTCCCAGCAACTTCTACACATTAATTCTTGTCACGTCAAGTGAGTCTTCACTAAATAAACTGGGTATATTTTTAATCTTTTCAGAAAATCAAATATTTGATGATATTTTTTAAGTCATCATCTCTATTTTTGCCTACCTACGATCCATTTCCAGTTTTTCAATGGGAAACTATCTTCATCCTATTCTTGATTGATACAGCTTAACATGGGGTGAAATGTTTCTTTCTCTCACACCCTCTAGGATGTGCAAATAACAGAGCCTCTCTCATCCAACATATTACATTCCTCTGGCCACAGTGATTATTTTGGTCCCAGGCTAGTGATCCAAATTGCTCCAGTAGATTTCTATACCAGAAGTTCTATGAAAAGTCTCCATCTTTTGGAGTTGCTAAGATGCTTGACTAGGAGCTTGGAACTGTGGGGAGAGCCCACATGACTAAATGAGGGTAACACAAAGATAGCAGAACCTTGAGATAGAAACAGAGCTCTGACCACATTGTTAGAACACCTGGAGCCAGCCTATATGTTAAGCTATGTTACTTGACCTTTTAGATAGTGGACCAAAAAATTATGCATAAGCCAGTTTGTATTTCCATTGATTGCCCCTAAAGAGTCTTGAGTAATACAATTCTATTTTTGTGAGTCATTTTTCCTTAGCTAAAATTTGATGGCATGATTATCAGACCTTTTCATTTTTAAGTCACACTATGCTATACATGCTTTCAGTTGTCAATGTCTCCGTGAAAATGGGGTACCTAGAGTGGACCACAGTGCAGTAGATGAGAATAGAACATACTGGAGTGGAATACAAGTAAACATATTCCTTCCTGGTTTATGCCCCCTGCTGTCAATATTCTGTGACAGAGAACTAGACTGCCTTAAAATTTTATCCTCCATTTTAATGTTGCTTGTCATCCTGTTGACTTGTACAACATCTGAATTTCTTAGGCCTTCTTCACACAAACTTATATTAAGCTATTCCTCACCTCTTCATCTTTACTTCCAGTCCTTTCTCAAGCTACACAGGGGTATATCCACGTATCTTGTCTATGGAAATAGTTTGAATTTTGAGCTTACACAAGTAACTCAATGTCTCAGAGCTTCAGTTTGCTTTACTGTAGAATTGTATGGTACTACTTAGGATGCTTTTGATGGCAGATACTAGAAACTCCAAATTAAAATGGCCAATCAACTAGAGGATATATTATCCCTAACAAGAAGTCTGCAGCTTTCAAGAAGATGGCACAGTAGGAGGATGCTGAGCTCATTTTGTCCCCACCTCCCACCTCTATTGTCTATGCAACTGACTCTGTAAACGGCCTGAGGATTGGCAAAAGTAATCTTCCACAGCTAGTTGTAGAGAGTAGGTAGCATTGAAAGGGGTAGGAGAGGCAGAGAGACAGTCAGGAACCAAACCACCAGCACAACAAGCCACCAATGGGAAGGGTCTCAGTAGCACTGAGAAGTGAGAGGACCATATTCCACACTGGGCACCTCCATTACTGGGGACCCACCCTTAGAAGATGAGTGCCTGTATCATCCGGCTATGAGAACCAGCAGGGCTTAATTCCGGGAGACGGGTGTGAGATGAAATGGAGACCCCACCCTTTAAGAGCCACATACTAAATAACTTAGCCTCAGACACAGCATAGAATCAATAGTGTGAAAAGCTTCTGGAGCATATGTGCAAGAGATTTACTAACTAAACTTAGAACATGTGCTGATGGAGCAGGGATCTGCAGGAGATTTCTTCAGGAACAAAAGTGCTGGTGGGCACTATTTTTCTTCCCCTCCTTCAATTTAGACAGCCAGATGCCTTTAGGAATGAGTTTTAACAGTCTTTGTCTATCTTGCTAGGACCATGTGCCCCTACCAACCATCCTACCCAACCTGCCCACCTTAGTAGGTTTCCCTCTAAAGTGGCTCCTGCCGCACCACACTCAGCAGGCAGTCTCAGCTGGGACAACACTCCAAAAGTACTCCTGCCCTGGGGAGGTGAAGCGGGATAACTAAATACACCAGGCTAAAAGCGCTGCCGGTAGCCAGCCTCTAAGGTGGTTGCACAAGGAGCAAACTCTGCTCTTCAGTGCACTTGCAGTATGGCACAGCAGCTTACCTCGGACAGACAGGCTGACTGTTGGCCCTACCCACCAATGAACCCATACCACCACGTCGTGGCCTCTCAACAGCAAAGCGAGCAAACCTTGCCCAGTGCATCTACAGCAGGCAAAACAGATCATTGCTGCTGGCTGGGCTGAAGGCAATCATGGTGCAGCTACAAGAGGGCACAGGGTGCAGCTCACACAAGGACACCCCTGGAGCATCTGGTCCTGGTGACTAGGAAGGAATGGACCATAGGGCACCCACCATAAGAACTTTTTTACACAAAGCCACTACTTTCAAGAGTAGGAGACAGAGCTGACCTACTTAATACCTAGGAAAAAAACACAGAGTTAAATGAGTAGACAGAGAATATGTCCCAAGTGAAAGAAGACAAAATTAAAGTCAAAGACCTAAATAAAGATAAAATATGCCTGATAAAGAGTTCAAAATAATACTCATCGGACCTGAGAAAAAAGTTAATGAGTTCAGTGAAAACTTCCACAAAGGTAGAAAACATAACCACCAGTCGGAGCTGAAGAATTCAACATTTGAAATGAAAAACACAGCAGAGGAAATCAACAGCAGACTAGAGGATGCAGAATGATCTGGACGACAGGGTAATGGAAAACAAAAAAATTTAACAGCAAAGAGAAAAAAAGAGTAATAAAAAATGAGAGTAGGTTAAGGGAACTCTGAAACATCAAGCATAGTAACATTCATGTGACAGGGATTCCAAAAGGAGAAAAGAGAGAGAAAGGGACAACTTATCTGAAGAAATGGTACATGAAAACTTCTAGAATCATAGGAAGCAACAAACACAGGTCTTGTAAGCACAGAGATCCCCTAATAAAATCAATCCAAGGAGGATGACATCAAGAAACATAGTAATTAATTTCAACAAGTAGTAAAAAAGAAAAAATTAAAAGCAGTAAGAGAAAAGGCAACAGTTGCATACAAGGAAAACCCCATAAGGTTATTGACTAGTTTTTCAGCAAAAACTTCAGGCCAGAGGTAGTGGCATGATAATATTTAAGTGCTGAAATGAAAAACCCTGCAACCAGTAACACTCTACACCTAGCAAGGTTATCATTCAGAACAGAATGAGAGAAAAAGTTTCCCAGACAAATGAAAGTTAAAGGAGTTCATCACCATTAAACCAGACTTCTAAGGTAAGTTAAAGGGAATCCTTAAAGTGGAAAGAAAAGGCCCAAACCAGAAGAAAATTATGAAAGAAAAACATTTCACAGGTAAAAGCAAACATAGAGTAAAGGTAAATTAATCACTTGTAAAGCCAGTGTTACAATGTGTTCTAACTTAAACAACCATCAATTTAATACATACTGCTATATACATAAGATGTTACATATGAACTCAGTGGTAACCAGAAATCAAAACCCTGTAATAGAAAAAAAAAAAAAAAGGAGAAAGGAATCCAAGCCTAATACCTAAGAAAGCCATCAACCACAAGGGGAAAAGAGCAAGGGAAGAAGAAAGAAACAAAGAAGAACTACAAAACGATTAGCAAACAATTAGCAAAATGGCAATAATTGACATACCTATCAATTATTTTAAATGTAAATGGACTAAATGCTCCAACTAAAAGAGTGACTGAATGGATAAAAATAACAACAAAAACACAAGACCATCTTTATGATGCCTACAAGAGACTTCAGATCTAAAGACACATATAAACTATAAGTGAAGGAATAGAAAAAGACATCCCATGCAAATGGAAGGAAAAAAAAAACTGGAGCAGCAGTACTTTCATCAGACAAAACAGATTTTAAAACAAATACTGTAGGGGTGCCTGGGTGGCTCAGTCAGTTAAGAGTCCAACTTGTGATTTCGGCTCAGGTCATGATCTCAGGGTAATGAGATCCAGCCGCGTCAGGCTCCTTGCTGGGCATGGAGACTGCCTAAGATTCTCTCTCACCCTCTCCCTCTGCCCCTCCCCACCATCAATCAATCAATCAATCAAATACTGTAGCCAGACATAAGAAGGGCATTACATAATGATAAAGGGATCAATCCAACAAGAGGATTTAATTGTGAATATCTATTCACCCAACATAGGAGAACCTGAATACATTATTTTTTTTTTAAGATTTTAATTATTTGACAGAGAGAGATAGCTAGAGCAGGAACACAAGCAGGGGGAGTGGGAGAGGGAGAAGCAGGCTTCCCACTGAGCAGGGAGCCCGATGCGGGGCTCCATCCCAGGACCCTGGGATCATGACCTTAGCCAAAGGCAGACACTTAAAGACTGAGCCACCCAGTAGCCCCACATTAAGTAATTATTAACACACATAAAGAAAGAAATTGACAGTAATGCAGTAATACTGGGGACTTCAATCCCTCCCTTACACCAATAGATACATTAGCCAGACAGAAAATCAGCAAGGAAACAGTGCCTTTAAAGGCCACACTAGACCCCAACAGATATATATGGAACATTCCATTCCAAAACAGCAGAATACACATTTTTTTTCAAGTACATGAGAAACATTCTCTGGGATAAATCACGTTAAGCCACAAAACAAGTCTCAATAGATTTTAGAAAACTGAGATCACTTCAAGCATTTTTTCCGACCCTGATGGTATGAAACTAGAAATCAATTACAAGAAAAAACTGGGAAAAAAAACCACATACACATGGAAGCTGAACAACATGTTACTAAATAACCAGTGGGTCACCTAAGATATCAAAGAGCAAATCTAAAAATACATGAAAATGAATGAAAATGTAAATAAGAGTCCCATGTCTTTGGGACACAGCAAAAGCAGTTCTGAGCAGGAAGTTTATAGTGATACAGGTCTATCTTAAGAAAAGAGAAAAATCTCAAACAACCTAAGCCTACAACCAGTTAAGCTAGAAAGAGAACAAATGAGGCCCAAAGCTAGTAGAAGGAAATGATAAAGAGTAGAGCAGAAATAAATAGAAACAAAATAAGAAAACACCAATGAAACCAAGAGCTAGTTCTTTGAAAAGATAAACAAAATTGAAGAATTGTCAACCAAACTCATAAAAAAAAGTAAAATGAGAAATGAATGAGGAGAAATAATGGACACCACAGAAATACAAATTAGAAGATTATGAAAAATTATATGCCAATAAATTGGATAACCTAGAGGAAATGGGTAAATTCCTAGAAATATACACTCTCTTGAAACTGAACAGACCAATTTATTGGTAATGAAATTGATTTAGTTATCAAAACACTCCCAACAAACAAATGTCTAGGATGACAGGGTTTCACAGGTGAATTCTACCAAATACCTAAGAAAGAATTAATACCTATTCTTCTCAAACTATTACAAAAAATAGAAGAGGAAGGAAAACTTCCAAATTCATTTTACAAGGTATTATATGGATACCAAAACTGGATAAAGACAATAACAAAAAAAAAGTACATGCCAATATATTTTATGAACAAAGATAGAAAATCCTCAACAAAATATTAGCAAACTGAACTCTACAATACATTAAAAGCATCATTCACCATGATCAAGTGATATTTATTCTCAAAATGTAAGCTTGGTTCAATAGTCAGGAATCAATCAGTGTGATACATTACATCAATAAAAGGAAGGATAAAAACCGTATTGTCTCAATAGGTGCAAAAAAAAATCATTTGACAAAAATCCAACAGCTGTTAATGATTAAAACTCTCAACAAGGTGGGTTTAGAGGGCATAAACCTCAACATAATAAAGACAATATATGAAAAACCCACAACTAATATCATATTCCATGGTGGAAAACTGAGAGCTTTTCTTCCAAGATCAGGAATAAGACAAGGTTGTCTACTCTTGCCACTTTTATTCAACATAGTAATGGAAGTCCTAGCTGTAGTAATCATGTAAGTAAAAGAAATAAAAGGCCTCCAACTTGACAACTAACAAGTAAAACTGTCACTCTTTGCATACAACATTCTTCTATATGTAGAAAGCCCTAGGGACCCTACCAAAAACAATCAGAAATGATCAATGAATTCAGTAAAATTTCAGGATGTAAAATTAACACAGAAATCTGTTGCCTTTCTATGCACTAATAATGAACTAGCAGAAAAATAAAGAAGACAATCTCATTCATAATTAGACCAAAAGTAGTAAAATACCTACAAATACATCTAACCAAGGAGGTGAAAGACTTAAACTCTGAAAACTATAAAATACGGATGAAATAAATTAAAGAATACGCAATGGAAAGATATACCCTGCTCACAGATTCAGACAACCAATATTTTTAAAATGTCCATACTACCCAAAGTGCTTTACAGAGTCAATGTAATTCTGATCAAAATACAAATAGCATTTTTCACAGAACTAGAACAAAAAATTCTAAATTTGTATGAAACCCTGAAAAACCCTGAATGGTCAAAGCATTCTGAAAAAGAACAAAGATGGAGGTATCACAGTCCCAGATTTTAAACTATACTACAAAGCTAAAGTAATCAAAACAGTATGATACTGGCACAAAAACAGACACACATATCAATAGAACAGGATAGAGAAGCCAGAAATAGACCCATGCCTATATAGTCAATTAATCTATGACTAAGGAAGCAAGAGTATACAGTTGGGAAAAGATAGTCTTGTCAACAAATGATGTTGGGAAAACTGGACAGCTACATACCAAAGGATAAAACTGGACACTTTCTTATATCACATGCAAAAATAAATTCAAAATGGATTAAAGGAGTAAATATAAGACCAAAACCATAAAAAATCAAAGAAGAAAATATAGGCAGTAATCTCTTGAACGTCAGTGTTAGCAACATTTTTTTTCTAAATAAGTTTCCTTTGGCAAGAGAAACAAAAGCAAAAGCAAACTATTGGAAGTACACCAAAACAAATGTTTTTGCATAGCAAAGGAAATCATTCACAAAACAAAAAGGCAACCTACTGAATGGGAGAATCTATTTGTAAATGATGTATTTCATAAGGGGTAAAGATCTAAAATATATAAAAAACTTAAACACCTCCCCCCCAAAAATACGAATAAAAAATGGGCAGAGGATCTGAATAGCCATTTTTCCAAAGATGACACACAGAGGGCCAACAGACACATGAAAAGATGCTCAATGTCACTAATCAACAGGAAAATACAAATCAAAACAAGATACCAACTTAAACCACAGAGAATGCCTAATATTAAAAGGCCAAGAATTTCAGGTGTTGGGGAGGATGTGGAGAAAAAGGAATCCTCCTATCACGTTGGTGAGAAAGCTAATTGGTGAAACCCCTGGGGGAAAATAGTATGGAGACTGCACAAAATATTAAAAATAGACATATCATATGATCCAGTGATTCCACTATGAGGTATTTACCCAAAAAAATACACAAACACTAACTGGAAAAGATATGTGCACCTCTATGTTTATTACAGTGTTATTTATAATAGCCAAGGTATGGAAGCAACCCCACGGTCCATCAACAGATGAATGGATAAAATAGTGATAACATATATGTATGTATATATATGTTTATGGGTGTGTGTATAGGAATATTACTCAGCCATAAAAAAAAAAAAGAAATCTTGCCATTTGTAACAGCATGGATGAACCTACAGGATATTATGCTAAGGGAAGTAAGTCATGGAAAGAGCAATACTGTATAATTTCACTTGTATGTGGAATCTAAAAAAAACAAAAAAAAACCCCAACTCTTTTATTACTATGTCATGTTAATCACCATACATTACATCATTAGTTTTTGATGTAGTGTTCCATGATTCATTGTTTGTTCATAACACCCAGTGCTCCATGCAGAACATGCCCTCTTTAATACCCGTCACCAGGCTAACCCATCCTACCACCCTCCTCCCCTCTAGAACCCGCAGTTTATTTTTCAGAGTCCATCGTCTCTCATGGTTCATCTCCCTCTTCGATTTCCCCCTCTTCATTCTTCCCCTCCTCCTATCTTTTTTTTTTCTTAACATATATTGCATTATTTGTTTCAGAGGTACAGATCTGTGATTCAACAATCTTGCACATTCACAGTGCTCACCATAGCACATACCCTCCCCAATGTCTATCACCCAGCCACAGCCACCCCATCCCTCCCACCCCCCACCACTCCAGCAAGCCTCCGTTTGTTTCCTGAGATTAAGAATTCCTCATATCAGTGAGGTCATATGATACATGTCTTTCTCTGATTGACTTATTTCGCTCAGCATAACACCCTCCAGTTCCATCCACGTCGTTGCAAATGGCAAGATCTCATTCCTTTTGATGGCTGAATATTCCATTGTATATATACCACATCTTCTTTATCCATTCATCTGTTGATGGACATCTTGGCTCTTTCCACAGTTTGGCTATTGTGGACATTGCTGCTATAAACATCGGGGTGCACATACCCATTTGGATCCCTACATTTGTATCTTTGGGGTAAATACCCAGTAGGGCAATTGCTGGGTTGTAGGGTAGCTCTATTTTCAACTGTTTGAGGAACCTCCATACTGTTTTCCAGAGTGGTTGCACCAGCTTGCATTCCCACCAACAGTGTAGGAGGGTTCCCCTTTCTCTGCATCCCTGCCAACATCTGTCGTTTCCTGACTTGTTAATTTGAGCCATTCTGACTGGTGTGAGGTGGTATCTCACGGGGGTTTTGATTTGGATTTCCCTGATGCCGAGCGTTGTTGAGCACTTTTTCATGTGTCTGTTGGCCATTTGGATGTCTTCTTTAAAACCCCAACTCTTAAAGACAGAGAACAATTGGTGGCTGCCAGGGGAGAGTGGATGGGGGATAAGCAAAATAGATGAAGGGGATTAAGAGGTACAAAATTCCAGTTATAAAACAAGTCACCGGGCGCCTGGTTGGCTCAGATGGTTAAGCGTCTGCCTTCGGCTCAGGTCATGATCCCGGGGTCCTGGGATCGGGTCCCGCATCGGGCTCCCTGCTCCTTGGGAGCCTGCTTCTCCCTTGCCTCTCTCTCTCTCTCTGTTTCTGTCATGAATAAATAAATAAAATCTTTAAAAAAAAAAAAAAACAAGTCACCATGATGAGAAGTACAGCATAGGGAATAGAGTCAGTAATACTGTAACAATGATGTATGGTGACAGATGGTGACTATATTCATTATGGTGAGCACCGAGTTATGTACAGTATTGTCAAATCAAGTGTTCTACATTTGAAACAAATGTAACATCGTATGTCAATTTTATTTCAATGAAAGAACAATGAAGTCTGGAGGTAAGACAATTTTAGTTTTGATAAATTTGGTGGCTAAGTGATATCATCAAGATTCAAGTTCCTTTCATCTTCCAATTTTGCTACATTGCAAATTCCCTTTATGGTTTCAAATAGCTGCATAGTTCCATGCATCAAAGGTAGGAATATGTCCCCCAGCAAAAGAGGGACTCCTTTTTCCAAACTGTTTTTTTTAAGAAAAAGTTTCCTAGAAGTCTCTCAGATTTCTCCTTGCATCTCAATGGCCAGAATTTTATCACATGACTAGGTTTATATCAGTCCCTAGCAAGGGCTATGGGATGATCAGATTGGCTTATATTAGTGGTCTCAAAATAATTATGTATCAGAATCATCCAGAGGTCTTGTGAAAACACGGATTTCTTCTTCTAGGGTTTGATTCAGTAGGTCTGAGGCGTGGCCCAGGCATTTCCTTTTCTAGCAAAATTGTGGATGATACCGATAGTGTGGGTTGAGACCACAGCTAGATAACTGCTGGTTTAATCAGACATCATGCACTCCCGGGCCTCAAGCTGAGGTTGGGGCCATTAAGGGGCAGGTGGTTTCCCTCAAGGCTTTTTTATTAAAGGAAGAAAAAGTCCTACAATGGGAGTTAATAATACCAAACTCAAAGGATCATCCCATGGGTTATAGATAATGCATATAAATTGCCTGTCATAGTGTGTTCAATAGATGGACCTCCTATTGTTTTTACTGATTTTGTTATATACAGACATTGTATTTATAAGCTCTGTTTTACTTGAAAATTTAACTACGCTTTTCCATCTTTATTCAGGTCGTTGACAATATATTAAACAGGCCAGGAGCAGACAGAATACTAAAAAGTACAGATTTCCGTGATCAGTGACATCAGTCCACTAGTCAAAATGCTTATGATTTGGTTCTTTAGTGATTTCACTTCATTAAAATGTCATTTAGCCTTATTTTTCCATCTTATCCAAAAGCATGTCTTGAGAGACTATAAAATAACTGGCTTCAAAGTGGCTTATGTCTCTCTCTAAGAAATAGAGAATAAATGAAATGTTCTGGTATTTTATTAAAAGGTTCATCCAACATTTTTATGGAGTGCTTACCATGTGTCAGATACTGTTCAAACTCTTTTACATGAGCAGGCACTATTATTATTATTCCTATTTTACAGAGGGAGGAAATTAGCACAAAGAAGTTGAAAGGCTTTCTCAGGGTCATGCAACTGATAAATGGAGATAGTGTGATTCTAATATAAATGTAATCTCTACTAATAGGCACCACCACACATAAATGGTACAATCACAGGAAATGGGCGCGATTATAATTCAGTAACAGCTGGTATCTAAAATGCTTTCTCACACAGACACATACACACACACACCGGTCTTACTCATTACAGCCTTTAAATGTTACACACTTTAGTATGTCCTAGTTCTCTGAAAATGGTTCAACAAGTCAAGGTGCATAGGACAAGATTTATCAGCGTTTAGTGAACCACTGTGTGGAAGAGGGCCATCATGAAGGATAACGGAAGTATTACATATAGAAAAGCATATTTTAATATTGTATTGCTTATTTCATATTTTAGTAAGCATTTAGAGGAGAAACATTTGCACATGTTTGCAACAACTTTGGCAGTTTCACAATGGCTTGGAATTGGAGTAAAACAGTGATGGATGACAACTGGGAGAACAGGAATTGGCATTATACTAATTCAATTCAGTATCCAAACCCTCTGTCATCGTCCTGTCTTAGTTATAATCAAGTTGCCACATTTTCATCTACGGGTGTTTCTTCATTAGAAAAGAAATTTACCATTCACACTAGAGACTGCAGAAGGAAATTAATTTGATCTTCCAATTCTAGAACAAATTTCACAATAAGGGATTCTTAAATTTTCAGAGAGTGAGGGGAAAAAAGCAAAGAGAAAGTCATTCAGAATGGTGTTTCTCGAATTTAGCTACTTTCACAGACATTCTTGGCGGGGGGGGGGTTCCAAGTTTTCTGTGATAAGGTTCTAAATGGTTTTACTTTCGTTCATAAACAAATTAGTACACACTTGTTCAGGATTACCTGGAAGACCACATTACCCAACAGAGTTGCTCCATGATCACCAGATCTGCTCTTGTACGTCTGATCCCTCTTTCATCAAGTGAAGATCAACCATGCCAAACTTCTCATGGGGTGCTTCTCAGCCTGGGTCCTCAAGACCCCCTGGTGGTTAATCTTTAAGTGACTAAAAAGTACCAACTAGATAAAAACCTCTTTATTGGAAGTTAAGCCTCGCCTTCCAAGTATTTTGGGTCCCTTGCCTCTGTTTTGATGACTTTTCTGTGTCTGGCCTCTCACTGAACTTATTTTTATCTCCTGCTCACTTGCTTCTTCTTTGCAACTTGGCCAGGAGCCTTGCATCCCAAGAGCAAATTAATCTGTATTTTGGGAATGCCCCAGATCTACCTGGCCATGCATTCTAGCCAATCTAGGGCAGCTTGGCAGAGGAGTTAGGTATGGCTCTTTGGCTGTTCTCTGACACTTTGTGTTAGGTCTATTGCACCAGCAGGTGTCATGGTGGGCCCCTCTTTCCCACAGAAATACATCAGGTTAAAACTCAAAACCATTTTTTAAACTCTGAAAATAGAACACTAGCCTCAAGCATTCTACAACACAGAAGCAGGAAGTTATGCTATCTTAATAATGAATGCATCAGATATGAAGGCCATCTCCTCCTCCCAAATATCTCATGAAAAGTGCATACAGAATTTGGGTTGCTAATCTTGCCAGCTAGCCTGCCTTTTGTAAAGGGGTCAAGAAGGCTAGGTATTTCATGTGTGCTAGGGCTGAGGTTACCTGCCCCAGTGGGGCATGTATTTAACTCAGTGGTTCTATTTTGAGCATACATTGGAATCATTGGGAGGGCTGGCTATACCAAGGATTGCTGGCCACCACTTGCTGAGTTTCTGAATTTTCATTCTGACAAGTTTCCAGGTGATTCTGGGAGGTTTTAAGAGCCACTGCTTTAACTTAAGGCTTTGCTTTTTATTTGACTTATCCAGTTGAATGTAATAGATCTGCCCTTCTCCCTTTTTCCCCATTAAGAACTGCCCAACAGTTGAAGCTCTGGGCGAGTAGCTCACATTAGGAAGGCTTCTTAAAAATAAGGGCATGGGACAAAAAAAAATCCATTTCAGATATTCTGTTACATCTTAGGATTTTTGGGTCTAGGTAACAGAAATGACTTTAACTAACTTAGTGTAGTAGACACCATGCAGCCCCCAAGCAGATCCCCTCTTTCAGCCAACACACCTATTCCCTAACAGCTCCAAATGCTGTGGAACTGGCTTCTATTTCTTTTCAGAGAATTGCCTTTGACTACTTCAGCCAGCACTGTCTAAAGATGTTTCACACCCACTTCACCTTACTTCCTCCTGACTGATACGGAGGTACCCAAGTCTCCTTGACTCAAGGTGGGACAACTCTATGGTACAATTATGCTCTAAAGTTGATCTAATATGTTCTAGCCACATGAGGCTACTGAGCCCTTGAACATGGCTAGCTAGAACTGAGATGTGTTAGAAGTATAAAATACAGATTTCAAAAACTTACTAAAAAAATGTAAAATGTGCCACAATTTTGTAAAATACTGATTACACATTGAAATGACAATCTTGTATATATTTGAGATTAAATAAAATATATTAAAACTAATTTCACCTGTTTCTTTTTATACATTATGCTTCTATTGGGTTATACTGGTCCAGAGCCTCCACAGCTGCATGGGTCAGGCCAAGGCTAGACCTTATTTGACACTATATATACACCCATCTCCAGAAGAAGTCAGGATCGCGTGAGTAAAGAAGACTGAGATCAGCTGCCCAGTGCAAAGTCACGATCCCTTAGACAGGTTCCTCTCTGAGCCATTTCTTGAATCCAGAATCCACTGATTAAAGGAGAAACTCAGTCTCTATGAGGAAAGATCCTACAACACTATGAGAAAAATATACAGTACTGAATACGCTTGATTCTTCCGGTGCTCCCCCAAAAGACACCTGCAGCCATTAATAAATGCAAAATGCAAATGGTAAAAATAAAACAGGGAAAAGGGAATACCCATGTCTTTTGAAGGCTGTTTAATACAGAGTCCATACTGACAATGACACCAGGGAATGATCACTGACCCCCTGTTAGAATAGGTGCATACCAGGGTCCATTAATAAATGGAGCTGTAATCACATTCATCTCACAGCAGGTCCATTAGGTCCATGTCTCCAGTTCCTAAGTATATATTCATAATAGAACTCTCACATTTGTTCTTTGACCCATTAAACCCAAGCTCAGAAGGCCAAGTAGATCCCCTGAAGATGTGCCTTCCCTACTCCTGTCAATCAAGTCAAGTAATAACTCATCCCAGGGAAAATTAGAGATTAGCACAGCACTCAAAGGCTTAAGAATACAAGGAGAGTTATCTCAATCAGACCTCCATTTAATTTACTGTTCCGTCACTTGAAAAACTGCATGGATCAATGTCAGTGTATTATCACACACTTAACCTAGTAGTATCTTCAGTTGAAGCCGCTAGTACATAGTTGGTAGCTATTCATTTGTAAATGCATTTTTTTCCCATACCCATCAGGAAGAATAAGAAGTGATTTGTCTTTATACTGAAGAGCCAATGGATACCTTCCAGCCCGTCTCCAGGTCACCATTAACTCTTCCACCTGCTCTACAGCCTAACTACAAGGGAGCTGGGCAGGCTGGAGATTCTGTAGGACATTACTTTCATTCAATGTTTTTATGGCATACTGTAACTCTTCAGAACACCTTGGTAAAAACACATGTATAGCAGAGGTTGGGTAATAAATCTCACAAAAATGCAGGGGCCTGCTATATTGGTAAAGATGTTAGATGTCCAGTGAGCTGAAGTTTGCTGATACATGCTCTGCAAAGTGAAGGACAAGATGTTGCAACCTGTACTTCCTACCATTAAGAGATCGACAAAATGCCCAGTAATCCTCTAGGGCTTTTCGAAGCAACACTTGCTAATACTGTGATGACCATTTACTGGGTAAGGTGAATGTCTGCGAATTTTGAGTGAGATCCAGAACGAGCAAAGGCTCTAGTACGTCGAGGCTGGAGTACAAGCAGCTCTTCCACTTGAGTCATATAAACTGGGTTATTAGAGGTATCTGTGGTAGAAAACGAGGCACTAGAAAAGTCTCAGTAGTTGAACTGCAGGGCAGAAACCTAGAATCTGGTGGGGAAAAGGCTATTCAGTTCCCTCAAAAATTGCACACTATTCGTAAAGCATGTCTTTGAATGCACCTGGGACATAGGAGATTGAGCATCTGAGCATGGGCCATGAAGTGACCATATGGCCATCGTTGCCTATCATGACCTGGGAGAGTGTTCAAACCCCTCCATGCACAAGGTAAGGAGGGCCTAACAGCAATGTGCTAGAAGACTGTAAGATCCATGATGAGATGGAAGGAGTACTTTCAAAAGACTTGAGCAAGTCTAGAGGCATAATTAAGTGGCATAAAGAAGTGGTGTACATCCATTACCTGTCACTATTGCCCAGACACTTATCCCTGAGCTCATACCTATGGACTTCTCGAGGAATGGGCACTGCCTATGGTCAGCTGTCAGCTCCCAAGAGGAGGCAAAAAAACCCAAAACAAAACAAAATAAAAAAAAACAGTTTTGTTCATGAATCAGTTGACTTGCTGTAGTGGTCCAAACAAAAAATGGACTGATTTTAAACTCTAACTGTACCCAGGGGTACACCAGAAACACTATGGTGAGGGGGGAAATCCCCCCAAAAGGGCAGAGCTTCAGTTAGTATGGAGAAAAAGAGAGGCCCACAGTAGGATAAACATGCAAGGATAAATGGCTCACCAAGTTTATCAGGGACCTGGAATGAGCCAGAAACACTGATTAAGCTCAAGGAAATGAAGAGAAGAGCCACAGAGATAAACCTATGGGAGTAGACACAATATGCGAAAGTTTTTATATGCACGCTAGGGAGTATCTAGAACGAGGCACTAAAAATACCTGCAGACAGCAGGGTGGAGAAAAGGATATTCTTTTTGAAAACTAAAGGGATGATGCACGGCAATGCCTATTTTGATAGTTTTTCTGATTTAGGGAGTGCAGTGAGGGAAAGTAAAATACCTGGTTCGGTGACTAGGATTACAGACTAGGAAACAATCTCAGACTTATTACAGGGAAATTAAACAGTGTGAATCGTATTCTTTTAGGTCCCAGATTGGGTAAGACTGAAATTCTCATCAGTTTTCCAGCTTTAGTACAGGAGACCACCAGAGGTGTTCATGATGAATTTTTTGGCTTCCAAGGTCTTACGGGACTTAAAATTACTACAGCTTTCTTAGAATATTATTTTTGTTATCTGAACCATATTGGAAAGGAGGTTTCAAAATCTTTGTTCATAGTCTTTTCTAACCACTTGGAAGGAAACCTCAGAGACTTGAATGAGCCTTCGCTGAACATAGTAGGCAGAATATTGGCCCTTCCAAAAATGTCCATGTCCTAATACCAGAACCTGTATAAATGTCCATGTTTTAATACTAGAAACTTTGTCTTTTATCTCAAAGGGGACTTTGAAAATGTGACTAAGATGAAGGATCTTGAGATGGGGAGAGTAGCCTGGATTATCCAGGTGGGACCCTCCTAATAAAATGGACTTAAAATCAGAGTGTTTTCAAACCGTGGCTGTAGAGACAGTAGACAAAGGGGGAGCGATTACGAATGTGAAAGTACAGTGACTGGCATTGAGGAGGTCGGAGGAAACCATGAGCCAGGGAATGTGGCTGGCCTCTACAAGCCAGGAAAGACCCGCCGCTGACAGCCAGTCTTAAAAGCAACTGGATTCTGCCAAAAACCTGCAGAAGAAAACAGATATGGCCTTTGACCCTCCAGAAAGGAATGCAGTCCTGGCAACATCTTAATTTTAGCCCGGTAAGACTGTGTTAGATTAGTGAGCTACAGAAATGTGAAATAAATTTGTACTGTTTAGACCATTTTATTGTGTACTTTGCAACTATGCCCACAGATAACTAGTATATACTAGACTTTCCTGGTCTTTATCTCTTCATCTGCAAAACAGCCTACTACTGAGGATGAAATGACATGCTACATGGGACAGCACCTGAAAAACTTTAAAATGCTGTGCAAACAATAGATTCTATTTGATCTAGAAGCAGTTGATGTGGTAATCTCAGGCGAAGTCCTTTTGGTGCAAACAGCCAATTACACGGATTGTTTCTAATGCTTGAGTGTGCAATAAGGTAACGGAAATAAATTATTTCCTATTCTGTTTTGGTACATTAACATTTGGCAAGATCTAAGCTTAATGAGGTCGTGAGGATAAACATAAAAAGCCCTGTTAGCAAAGATTATATATCACAACAGGCATAAGAGATAGAACCATTGCTATTTCAATATAACTTATGGAAAGGTAATTAACACATGCTAGCAGAAACAAAGGGCAGATTCCATTTCCTTTTTAGTGTTTTGAATCTAATTATGCTGATTCTCAAGCACCAATAGCTGCTTAGTATTTTCAGTCTCTTGGTCCTGATTTCTTAATCAGCCCAGTAATACAAAATAGCGGCTTATTTCTTGAACACAGTTCATTAGCTTGGCTCATTAATTTTCAAAGGGACCACAGATCTTAATTAGGTAGGTGGATGGGTCACCCATTACTTTTGGAGATAATCATTTCCAAAGAAACTTTTAAAATTTAGGCCAGTTCATTCTAATTTTTTTTTTTTTTTAAGGACAATCAGACCTTGGTGGTTAAGCATCTTAGTCAGCGAGTGTTTATTACAAGGAAGCTAGCTATTCAAGCTAGTTCCAGTGAAGGGAGATTAATTTCAAGGATTCCACAGGCAACTTCAAAGGTATAAACACTGAAATGCAGGTACACTTGTAAAACCAGCAATTGGGAAACGAGAAAATATGGCTTGTTTATCCGCCCTTTATGGAGCTTTTGGTCTTTTCCTTCTGCTTTTCTCTAGATGCTTGCTCCACCTTTATGCAGATGTCCTTTTTCTCCCGAGTTGCAGGCACACATGCAACAAAAATCACTATCTCAGGCCGACCTCCATGTCCATTGAAATCAATTGTACATATCTTTTCCTTCATGGCGCTTCTTAAATTAAGTGTAGAGAATGTGATTGATCACTAGCTGCTTAGACAATTAGATACTGTAAGTCCGACGGGTACTCCTAGTTCAATGAGCTGTGGTGTTGAGATCACATGGTCCACATTTGGCTGCAGTGGTCTCCAACTTCTGACTTGAGTCTAAGCTTCCAGTGAAGAGGGTATGGGGAGGCAGACACCACTTTTATATTTAGTCCCACTTAAAACTTTAGTTTCTTGCACTTGAAGAAGGGGTCAATTTCCCATTCGGTTTATGGCGTTGACCAAAGTTTTTCACTAACTTCAAAGCACTACATATTGCTTTCTTCCATAAAGAACTCATGAATTAAGCTAACACTTTATCTTTAATAGACATGTCATAAATATTGTTGTAACAATTTTCACCCTTTCTGAATCTATAATCCTAATCTTTCTACAGTCATTTCCATTAAATATACAAGTAATATGTGTTCATAGTTGGGATTATACCAAGGTTGCTGTTTTTTGCCCTTAAAGAATGGATATAACACATATCACCTTGGACTATTGTAAAGAGCATATGGAAGTATTTTTCTGCTTTTTGAGGAAAGCTTCTGGGACATCTAGTATCAAATATATATTGATTTATAACTAGTAAATCAAGTAAAATTCAAGTTAGCAATAAAAACCCTGAGTTCACAGGGTCTAAAAACAAAGCCAAAGCCAAAATCTAAATTCCCCATTATAGAAGAAACTTTGTCCTGTTTTATCTGTGGTTGCCCATTCCAAGGAACATAAAAGTTATTGTGAGCAGTGCCACTAGAAATTTTTATGAGCCTGGTAATCTTGTGAAAAGTATCTCTAAGGCTGTTTAAATTCTAGAATTCTAATTAATTGGAAATTTATGGAGAAATTGATTATAAAAGGATTTTTTTTATAGATTTTTTTATTTGAGAGAGGGCATGCGCAAGTGGGGGGAGGGGCAGAGACAAAGACTCTCAAGCACACTCCCCACTGAACTAAGCCCAGAGCCCAAAATAGGGCTGTATCCCAGGACTCTGAGATCATGACCTGAGCCAAAATCAAGAGTAGGACACCCAACCAACTGAGTCACCCAGGCATCCCACAAAAGCATTTTCTGATAGAATTTTGAGCCTGGGTCTATTAGCCAAGACCATTAAGGACTAAGATAAAGGTCTGACAGAAATGACATCAGCTTGCCTGAATTTACCTTCACCATGGTTTATTTCTGACCCAGAGGGGACTCTGATTTTGAATACTTACGGTAAGGCTGCATGGACTAAACAAGCCACAAGGTTAGAAAACAACAACAACAACAACAACTATGTACTGCTATCTTTTGTACTTTCTGGCTGGAGAAGAGACTAAAGTAAGTTACCGCCTGCTACCACCATGGTTATATAACACCATGTTCTTTATCTTTGTCACTAGGCTTTTGGTATACCTGTCTGTGGCTTACCACATAATGTTATTTTTTTTTTTAATTTCACTTCAGCAAATTGAGGCCCTAAAAAATTAAATCTCAAAACACTATTGCCAGGCTCTCCATTAGAATACACACTCTGGAGCCAGACAAGACAAATTTAGGTCCTGGCTCTGTCCAGATAAAGGATATTGGTCAAGTTTTTTAACCTCTCTTTGCTTCAGTTTTTTTCAGCTTTAAATTCAAAATAAAAGGACTTTTGATTCTAAATATAACCTAATCATCATTACCAGATAGATCCTCCCACAATAAAAAACTATAATACTGGAAAAATGTATAAAACATGTTTTGGGCACTGGACAACCAACAGTAGAATGCTGTAGCCTATGGGTAATGGAAAAACAAATGATGTATTTCACCCTGGCTTTCGGCTTGAAGGCACTTTCCCAGCTAATGTTTTTAAGTGGAAAACAAACAGGTCAACAGTCTCACTATGCAAAACAGAGAGGATTTGGGACTGCTGAGGTGAGTGATGTTTGTAGGACAGAAATTTAGAGTAGAAGGAGCTGGATACATGTATTCACTGAGGGATCCCCTTGATTATTTGGCTGAATACTCAGCTGTGTAAGGTCAGAACAAGACCCCATGAAACCTGGAAAAAAGCAGCTATTAGGGGACTGTGAGGTGAATACAGATTCTAGGTATCACATTGTTCTGGGAGACATTGGGATTGGAATTGGTGTAGAGACTTCATTGAAAACCCTGGACATTTCATTGCCTCCCCAGGAAAGCCACACCTTATGACTAGGGCTAATCTAGTCTTAGAGTGAGTAATACTCTAGATGCTCAAACAAAGCTTAAAGCCAAGTTTTCACAGCATAAAGTTGACCCATCCATATACTAACTATGTGACAGAATAAATTTGAGTACTCTCTCAAGTAAGATAAATTCCAACTCTCAAAAATGTATCATTCAAAATGTTTGGCACAAATTAAAAAACAAGAATAATATATAATCCATAATGGGAATAAACAATCAATAGACACAGACACAGAGATGTCACAGATGTTGACATTATTAGTATACAAGGACTTTAAAACAGCTACCATAATGTCTGAGAACTTTTTAAAATGTGGGTGTAATATAGAGAATCTCAGAGAAATGAATACTATAAAATACATTTCTTTCTTTGAATAACATTTGCTTTATCTGAATTGAAAATTTTCCTGAATATACTTTCATTGGTACGTGAGCTATCAGAGAAGCAAAGATCAGGAAACTTGCCAAAGGTTAATAGAAACCATTCAAGATGAATCATGACAAAACAAAGGACAAAAAATGAAGAGACTCAGTAACCTGTGAGACATTATCAAGTGATCTTACATAAATTTTGAGTCCCAGAAAGAGAAGAGACAGAGACTGAGGGTAAAACCTATATTTGCAAAAATAATGATCATAGTTCTCCAAATCTGATGACAGTTATGAGCCCAAAGATCCAAGACATCTAACAAATCCCAAACAGATTAAACATAATGAAAACCACACCTAGGCACACCATAGTCAAAATGCTAAAAATCCAAGATAAAGGGGACATTTTTAGAAGCTAGAGAAAGAGACACATTACATATAAGAAAACAACAGTAAGAATGAGCTCTTCTTCTCATCAGAAATAATGTAAGCCAGAAGACAATGGAACTACATTGTTCAAGTTCTGAAAGAAAATTGTCAGTGTGGAGTAAAAATAGATGGAGATCAATGGAACACAAGAGAAAAAGCTTGAAATAGACCTATGCCACTGTTACAACGTCAGTTAACTTTTGACAAAGGTATTAAAGCAATTAATTTCAACAGAGGAAGGTGAAGTTTTTTTTTTTTCCCCCTAATGATGCTAGAGCTGAATCTCTATATGGAAAAAAAACTTTAACACGTACTTGACACTATACTTAAAAAAAGAAAAGTTAAGATGAGTCATAAGCCCAAACATCAAGGTCACATCTACAAGTTTCTAAAATAAAGCCTAGGAGACTATCTTCATTATCTTGTTGTAGAAAAAGTTTTCTTATCTCAAACACTGCCCACATTCACCCTGAAAGAAAAAAAAATGACAAATTGGACCTCATCAAAATTTAAAACTTCTGCTCGTTAAACCACTCTGTTAAATAATGAATAGTGAAGCCACACACAGGAAGAATATATGCATATTGAATATTTCTGACAATGGATTTGTATCCACGATATACAAAGAACTCTTAATATTCAATAATAATACAAACAGCTTCAGGTGAAAGTAGACAAAGGACTTTAACAACAGACGCTTCACAGGGGAACAATACAAATGGTCAGTAAGCAAACAAAAGTATGCTCAGTGTCACTATTCATCAGGGACATACAGATTAAAAGCAAAAGAAAATACCACCATACACATCCATAAGCATGGACAAATTTAAAAAGGGGAACACCACCAAATGTTGATGAGGATCGGGAACAAGTGGAATTCTCAGACATTGTTGGTGGGGATGCTAAATGATACAACCACTTGGAGAAAATGCCTGGCTCTTTCCTATAAAATGAAATAAGCACCCTCCCTATGGCCTAATACTTATAATCCTAGTCCGAGAGAATAGAGGTCACATGTTCACAGAAAGATGTGTACATGACTATGGACACCAGTCTTATTCATAATAGCTCAAAACTGGAAAGAACACAAATGTCCATCAATGGGAAAATGATTAAACAGACTGGAATACTCACACGAAGGTTTATTACTGATTTATGTTACAAAAATGGATGAATCTGAGCCAAGGAAGCCAGGCACAAAAGAGCAGACACGTTATGATTGCACTTCTATGTAGTTCTAGAACAGGGTAAACTACAGGGTGGTGGTAGAAATCAGAAGAGTGGTGGTCTCTGGAGATGGTTCCTGAAAGGGAACTTTTCTATCAAGGGCATGAAGAAACTTTGTGGGATGAAGGACAGTTCTGTATCTTGCATCCATTTGCCCAAACTCATTTTTCTCCATGTACATTATACTTCAATTTAAAAAAAATGAGGTAACAATAGTAACTATTTTGTGAGTGTTGTGCAAATTAAGCTAATATATATATTATATATATAATGCAATATATATTATACATATATAATGCTTACAATAGTGTGATAAACTAGGATTCATTTAGAAACATTAGAAATTACTGTTATAGTTCATGTTGTTCTCTCCAATGCCCTATTCATTTAATGTACTACGTGTGGCTGTGCACAAGGATTCCAACCAAGGAATCTATTTCAGAATGTTAGAAATAATACATCACATTGTATAGAATAAGACTTTCCTGGTATTATCAGCTCTGCTGTGAAAAAGGCATTGCAGCTGTTTCTACTCATGAAATCTCTTGACACTGTGCAAATTTCCCATCTGTGGTTTCCCTGCCAGCTGACTTCTAGAAGGCTCTAAGTTTTCCTTTCCATTCAATTACCTAGAATTTTAAATACAAATAATTAATCCCTTGATCAAATGGTATAGAATTAGACTGCTTTGATTGCGCCCTCTCCTCAAGAGATCTTAAGCTTTCACAGAATGTAACATTTAAAGCACATTTAAACAGAACTCATAAGGTGGCTTAGAAAATGGGTTTTGTGGTAATCACCTCAAAATCCATAGCCTAAAGCATTCATCCAATGGCATCAAACAAGAAAGAGCTTTCGCCTGAATTCTTTCGGCAGTTGCTTCATGTACACAGTGTAGCAGTGCTGACATTTCAGCGCGAGGCTGGGCTGTGACTACCAGAGAATTACCTTCTTCGAGCGACAAAAAGAAACCAAACAGTACAGTGGTGAGGATACTAAATACCAGGGGTAATTTATCTTGTAAAAGGAAGCGTGTTCTGTACCCCTCTGACTTGGCAAGAAAACGTTCAGGGACGGATGCTGACGAGGGCAATGTGAATAGTAAAATTGCAGAGCTGAAGAGGACGGTTTCCCACCTGCCATGGACAGCGCGAGTCGGCTGAAAATCATTTCTGGGGTCCTGTCCATTTTCACAGATTTCAAAGTTAAAAACATTCTACCCCCTGGATGGCGTGGGTTCTCTTTCTGGCAGGTGCTTATGAAGTACGCAGTGGCTCAGAATAAACATCATGGGAGACTAAGAGACCAAAATAATTTATTAAATTAGCAAAAATTAAGCCACACTGTAACTCCTAATTTGCTTGGGTAAAATTATTTTGCTTTCTTCAAAAACTAGATGTAATACAATGTCCACCAGTTGGCTGGTAGTAGCCTCATTACCCCAATTCCACAAAATTGCCGCGTTTGATCAAGCAAAACTGAAGAACAGCTGGCCCAGATAGGAGTTCGGTTGGGCTCCCATTTTGGATACAGAAGTTTCCAGAGTACACGTTCTCTCCCCCGACACCCCAACTTTATTTCCTGTAGCATGGACATTCCATACTGGACGATTAATCCATAAAAGTAATTTTAATATTCTACATGTGCGTTTTTATAGCCACTAAAAAAAAAAGCCTTTTTTGTTTGTTTTTGGAATGCTTCTGCTGGGAAGTTGCTTTTTCACACATAAAATCATTTCAGGCAATCATTTACCAGACCCTTTTTATCATTCGATTAGAATAGCTCGATAAATTCTTCTCTGAAAATGCTACACAAAATTGGCTCAGTTAAAGTATCCCTGTAAACCCACAGACTGATTTCAGCAAAAATCAACCTACCGGCCCCCAAACACCCACCAATCCAACCAAACAACAGTAAAACTATATTTATAAGCCTCAGCTTTTCAACAAACAGCAGAACAAAACAGACAAGCACAAATCCCTCTTAAACAAATACCCTATAATGTGGATACCTGACATTTTAGCTTTTGATCGTCAAGACATCCATTTCAAAAAAGTCCATCTCTAATCAACATACTGTCAACTGTAGTACAGCTACTAATAAAACAATTAGATAAGAAACTGGGCAGCCCCAGCCAGTGAAGTTCCCCCTTTAGAAAGCCCCGGGGAACCTAGGAAACTGGCCTCGTGAGTGACCCCCATCCTGCTTGTCTCTTCCCACATCCCAATCCCAGCTCTTTACGTTTTCAATTTACCAGTGAAGAGTGAATTTAAAAAGCCCTAGGCATCCCATCCGTATACCGCAATAAAAGAAGAGCCCCCTCTACCCTCCCTCACACTGTGTGGCCCTTGGGCACATTGTGTACCCCTTAGTACCTGTGCGGAATAAATCTTTTTTCCAAGTTCCTCGGTGGTTGTTGAAGTGCATCTTACAATCATAATAAGAACCACAAAAGCTGGTTCAACCACCAGGCAGGCTCCAGTGAGGGAACAGTCTGCAGAGGCTTGCCTTAAGTAGGTAGAGGCCCAGGTGAGTGCCCCAGGCATTTCTAAGCAGATCGCATCGCTATCGATGGGCTGAGACTGGAAGAAAGCTATGCCCAAAGAAGTTCATTCACATTGTTTTTTCCCAAAAATCAAAGAAAACGTTTTTTAAAACTCCAACTGAATTTTATGTAAAAACCCAGCACAAAACAAAGTGCTTTGAGTGTGTCTTCAGGGTTCCAGGAACTGTAATCGAGAAAGTTTTTGTTTGTCAAATATGAATGACGTATCTCACAGATTTATCCAACAAAGGCCACACATCTGTACACACATCTTAAGAGCACAAATTAGAAACACCAACAGGACCAGAACTTTCCTTAAAATGTATTCTAATTTTTAATTAATCTCTAGACATGTATAGTGGGTTGGGGGAAGGGGTGCCTCACTGCATTTCCACCTTCTTTTGATTTATTTATGCTTAATTATAAAAACAGAATAACCATATTTCAAAAATTAGAGATGAGGAAAAGCCAAAATACGTTCATAATTATTAAGTTCAACACAATCAGTGTTATCTCATGTTTAAAAAAAAAAAGGTAAGGAAACCTCTTTTCTGCTGGGAAAATGAGGAAGGTCACGTTTTCTCTGGAGTGCACGTGTTGGTACACACTCCCGTGGCACCACATAGCTAAACCTTTAATATGTCACTTGCATAGTCCGGGATGCAGAGGAGCTGGTAGTCTGACCCACACCTTCGTTTGTAATATTATCCCCACCTGCTGGCACTTTGGGACATTGCCCCCCAAAAGCCTCTGAAGGCAGGAAGCACCACTTTGCGATTTCACAACTATTAAATTGTTGTAGACTGTTTCTACTTGATTCCAGGTAGCACACTCATATCAGACATTACTGAAACCTAATAGTCTATTTTTATTTTCTGCACCATTCAGAATCTGATAATCTTCCCTGCACAAAGTTTGTAGACTTGTTGCTGCCCCCTTTGAATGTTTGTCATTTTGCCTTCTCTCCTTTGTTAGAATCAACACTCCTTACAAGGAAAGTATTTCTTGTACTTAATTAATAATCTGGACTGACTTACTGGTCCAAATAATATTTTAAGCATCAGAAAGGAACACTAATATTCAATGCAACGTAATAATTTATGTGCCTCTTTCAATATGCCCTATCACCTCTCTGTGACTTGGTTTCCTCATATATAAAGGCAGCCATCTACTGGATCTACCTGAAAAACTACAAATTTGCAATTAGCACCTAGCCCCTTGCAGTCAGCACCTAGCCACTTTTTCTCCTGGTTAAAAGTGAACCCCCTCCCTCTGACGCCTCATCCCACAGAAAGCGGATTTCTATCCCCACTCACTCCACGGCACCTTCTCTTGCCACGGTGACCTGCCCAGGTCTTCTTGCTAAATCCAGTAAACATGATTCAATCATCATTTAATGTGACCTCTTGGAAACATTCTGTACCATGGACTATTTTCTTCTTCTTGGAACACTTCGTCTCATGTTTCCATAGTGCCTTACACTCCTGGTCTCCTCTGACCTCCCTGGCACTCTCTTCTTTGGGTCTTACAAGTCTCCTTCTCTGCCAGGTTGTTCTTTAAGGTTATTTCCTGCCCTTTCTGATCCTGGTGCTTCCTACGCTTTTTTTTCTGGGAAGTATCATTTACTCTCAGCGCCTGATTTCCAAATCTGAATCTGAATCCCAGTTTTCCCTTGGGGCTTTAGACGGTTTAACTTACATGTCTCAGAGGCGAATGAAATTCAGCACACTCAAAATGTACTATATTTTCTCTTTTCCAAAATGTCTTTTCCATTTCCCATCTCAGTGACCAGTCTCACTCTCCATTCTGAGGCTGAAGCCAGAAACCTTACCCTCACCCCCTTCTTTTCCCTACTCTCACAGTCAATCAGGTGTCCAAACAATCCTGAGCCTATCTCCAGGCCCCCAGATGTCCTCTCCTTACTGCTACCTCCTAGTTTGAGCATCTCCTCTTTTGGCCTGCATTCTTATTCCCTCCGATCCCTCCCAACATTGTTGTTAGGGTCATTTTCTAAAAGAAAAAGATGACTATGCCACTCCCATGTTTAAGAGCCTTTGGAGTTTCGTGCTGCCCTCAGGAGAAAGTTTAAAATCTTTTAACGGTTTACAAAGTCCTGCTTACTTTCTAGCCTTAATTCACCATTTCTTCCAGGACGCTGCCTTCCTACCCCACGTGAAGGGCATTCTTGTGAGTGAGTTAACGCTCTGTAACCTCTAGCAGTTGCACCTGCCGACACCCGCCCCCAGAATACACTTGCCCTCGATGTGTCCCCATTCACTTGACTTATCTCCTCTTCATTTTTAAGTTGCAGGCTAGCTCTTACTTTCTTCAGGAGAGGCTTTCCTAAAAACTCGACATCCACCCCCGCCATGACTGTTCTCCCACTTCTTACTATCTTTATCACTACCTTGGCACTAGCTGTGTTCTCCACCAGACTGTAAATTCCTTAAGGAGAGGGTCTGGGTCTTGTTTAACATTATATCCTAAGCATAGTGCCTGGCATAGAGGGGCCCATATTAAATATATTTGCATCCAGTTGAGCTAACCCTGAAATAATCTTTAAGATAATTTTTAATAATAACATTCTGTGATGCTGAGTCAGTGTTATGGTAATGATTTTCTTAAAGATCTTTCTCCTTCTTATACAAACCTTAAAATGAAGGTTTACAAAGGCATGTTTCACGTAGAGTTTCTAATAAGAACTTTCAAAGCATGTCACCAAGAATCTTTGTTTCTAGAAACAATTTATTTTTCTTGAATACAAACAAGAAAATCCGTAATCCATAATGCTGGTAATTGCATGATTCAGGAATAAAAGTTTAACCCTTGTGCTAGTTTCCTAGGGCTGCCAATAACAGAGTGCCACAAACTAAGTGGCTTAAAGCAACAGAAATTTATTCTCTCACAGTTCAAAAGTCTGGAAGTTTGAAATCCACGTTTCAGCAATGTTGGTTCCTTCTGAGAGCTCCGAGACAGAAAACCTGTTCCGTGTCTTTTTCTTTTTTTAAAGATTATTTATTTATTTGAGAGAGAGAATGAGATAGAGAGAGAGCACAAGAGGGGGGAGGGTCAGAGGGAGAAGCCGATTCCCCACTGAGCAGGGAGCCCTATGCGGGACTCGATCCCGGGACTCCAGGATCATGACCTGAGCGGTCTAACCAAACGAGCCGCCCAGGCGCCCTCTGTGTCTTTTTCCCAGCTTCCATCCCCTCTCTAGCCATGCAGATTTGAAGTCTTTGCTGTGAACAGCATGATTCCTGGGCTTGCTCATCTCCATGCCATCCTGACAAAAACAAAAGACAATGGGACAAAAGTAATCACTCTCAGCTCTCTGTTCCCACTTAAGTCCCACCCAACAATTTCCAATAGCCGTTTACTAACCAGCTCTTAGCTGCTTGGCCACATCTATCTTAGAGAGAAGAGAGAAAATGTACATTTCCAACCTTGTTCGCGATTCTGAAGCTTTCCCCCATCTATTCTTATGGATACGTCTGCTCCACACTTTTTATTCGCTCTTGAGAGGGAATTCTTAAGATTGTATCCCTGCGTTTGTTTCTCAGAGTCCTAGAGGGGAGGGGGGTGGGGGGATGGGTTAGCCTGGTGATGGGTATTAAAGAGGGCACGTTCTGCATGGAGCCCTGGGTGTTATAGGCAAACAATGAATCATGGAACGCTACATCAAAAACTAATGATGTAATGTATGGTGATTAACATAACATAAAAATAAAATAAAATTAAAAAAAGAAATTCAATAAATGTAGTTAAAGAGAAAAAATAAATAAATAAAAGATTGTATCCCTGCCAGGCCCTGCTGGGTGCTGACAGCTTCCCAATTTGCTTTCCCTCAGGCTCTGCTCTACATATTAAGATTTGTGTGCTCCCTCCCTATTCTGCTGAGTTGTTCCTGCTTTCTGCCAATGGTTGCCAGCTATCTGCAAAGGCTCACTCTTGCTGCCCTTGGGGTGCCTGACACAGAATGAGGGTACGTGTGGGCAAGCCAGTGGGCCAATCTTGGGGCGATCAGTAGGCTGGTTTCCCCAGGGGCTCATGGAGTCTGCAAAGTGGTTCATAGCATCTGCGTCCATTTGTTACTATTGTTCCAAGTCCTGACTGCTTTTCTACCGGCCACTTACTGTCTCCCTGTCATGCAGTTCGTGACTTAGCACTGTGGCATTCTGGTGAGCAAGAGAGAAAAGGGCCCCTTTGGCAGTGTCCTGCACAGCTGGGGAGGATGGCTGCTCACTCATGGGTTCTCACTTTCCCCCACGGGTGGAATCAAGACCTAAGAGAGTACCTTCTATCCAAATGAGCTGTGCTTATGAGGGATGCCAGGAGTGGTGAAGTGGGTAAAGTGAAACTATCTCTTACCCTCTCCAATGTATTCTATCACAGATTTTTTTTTTTTCTTCAACAGTATGCTCGGACTCCTTCCACTGGACTCTTGGAGTTGCACAAAGCCCCTCTTGTGTTCTTTGGGAGAAAGATGGTAGAAAACTCTTATTTTGCCATATTGATGACATCATTCCCAGGGTTTCTAGTGTACTCTTGATGGCTCTTTATGTGCTGTCCAATTGTGTACCATTACAAATAATGCTGCAAAGTGTATTATTGCTCATGGGTTTGTTTGTTTGTTTGTTTTGCATAAGCATGAACATTTCTTTAGGATATATTACTAGGAGTTGAATTGCTGGGCTGTAGGATATACCTCCTCTACTTTACTAGAAATGGCCAAGTTGCCAACAAAATTGATGGTAAAAATATATATACTAAGATTTATTTATCTATTTTAGAGAGATAGAGACAGAGAGAGAGCAGAAGCAGGGGGAGAGGCAGAGGGAGAGAGAGAATCTCAAGCAGACTCCCCACCGAGCACGGAGCCTGATGTGGGCTTGATCCTAGGACCCTGAGATCATGACCTGAGCAAAAACCAAGAGGAGGACACTTAATTGACTGAGCCACCCAAGCACCCTGGGAATGTATGGTTTTAACATAACATTCCCATCAGTAGTATGCCAGTATATGAGGGTCCCTGTTGCTTCACATCTGGTACGTTCAGCCCTTTTCATTTTTACCAGTCCGAAGTCACATCCCATCTTGGTTTTTAAGTTGCATTTCCCTGACTGGGGGGTTGCATCTAGATTTTCCCTTCTCTGATGTTCCCATTCATATCTACTTTTTCTGTTGTATTGCTCCCTTTTTCTTGTTAATGTGAAGAAGCTATTTTTTGCCTGGATAATATTTGTTTTGTTTTGTTTTTTATTGTGCACAGTGCAAATAGCTTCTACTAGCTAGTGGACTTAGCTTTTCATTTTGTTTATAGTGGCTTTTGATTTGCAGAAGTTTTAGCTTTAATGTGGTTGATGTAGTGCTCCTTTCCTCTGTTGCTTGTGATTTTCCTCTCGTTTCAAATTCTGAATTAATAAAGTAATCTTTACGTTATCTAAAAATTTTTAAATTTTGCTTTTCACAAATTATTAATCCATTTAGCATGTGGTTGAGGTAATGATATGATGATTATTGCTGTTAATGTTTGGATAACCTTTTCTTTTAGCACCATTATTGACATTCTTCTGCCATTGATTTGTAGTTCTTTGAAATATTTAAACACATCAAGTTTCCATATATATGTGTGTGTTTTATTAATTATTTTTTAGTTTTATGAATTTGTTTATCTCTGTGCTTATACTACTCTTCTAAAATCACTATTTCTTTATAATAAACTTTGATTGCTGGTAGGCAATAGTCTATCTCACTATTCTTCAAATCTGTGTGGTCTATTCTTGGCTCTTTGTTGTTCTGTGAATACTTTAGAATCAGCTTGCTAAATTTCATGAAAAAACCCAGTAGGAATTTGATTAGGCTTCATCTGAATTGAATATATAGATCAATTGGTGAAGAAGTGATGATAATGAATCTTCCTATATAGGAACACTGTATGCCCTTCAGATTATACAGGTCTTTTATATTATCTTTCAATAAAGTTAAGAAAATTCTTTGTAAATATCTTACAGATCTTTTGTTAATTCCATTTTTTTGCATAGCAAATGAACAGCTAAATAATATATATTGCTATTTGTTACAAATGTTGTGTTTTTAGAAATTACATTTTCTAAGTCTTTGTTAGTGTATAGGACTACAACTGGTATTTTAAAATTGATTTTATATCCAGAACCTTTGATGAGCTCTCATGAATTCTAATAATTTGTCAAATTTCTTGATTTTCTATTAAGACACATCTTCTTTCTTTTCAATCATAATTATTTCCTTTTTCTCTTTCTTATCAGCTCTTTAAAAAATTAGAATTCAACTGTAAAACTATCTGGTCTTTATCATTTTTAGTGGGGAAATGGGTCAGTTCTACAAATTCCAGCTCTGGGATGAGCCCAGGGCTTATCACATATTTGGGGGTTTTCCTTCTCTGGTTCTCTTCTCATCGTGATTACCCCCGACCCCTTAATTCTCAGTAGCGCCCTGTCCTGGTCCTCTGGCTTCACAGCGGCTGTCATGCCATTCCTCTGACTGGCTCTGCCTTGAGGTAAAGCTGCTCGAGCAAAGAGAGGAAGGAAAATAATGATTTCCTCTTGTATACTCTCTGAACAACAGAGACTGCTTATCTCAGCTCTGAGATTTTTCTCTCAGGTATTTAGGTATTTGTGTGGCAACGGCTACTGCATGTAGCTTCATGACAGAGACTTGCCTGAAGCAGAGATTGGATAAGGAAAAGGTAGGGGCAACCCAGGATTTCTCCCAGAGCCTCTGTCCTGAAATGATGTCCCTCAACCTACTTCATAGTCCTCAGGCCAGAAAAATAATTTCTCTCAGAGTTATTTCTAACTCCCCCCCACTCCCCGCCCCGCTCTGTTCCAGAATTCTGGGTGCTTTAGAATCTATGCCTAGAGGCATAGGAGGGGGAAAAAAAGTCCAGAAAACTATCTGCCGTATTGGTATTCTTGGTATTTTAATTTGTCTCCCTAATCTACTCATTCTTACTTACTTTTCAGATTTTCTGATTTTCAGATTTTTTTGATTTTCGGAGTTCTCAGATAGTTGTCTTGTGCATCCTATTCAAGGTTTCTCATTGTAAATCAGTGGGAGGAAAAGGGTGGAGATTGCTTACTCCATCCTAGCTGGAAGCAGAACCTCCATATTGCAATGTCTCCTCATGATGGAGAGGGGATGCACAACCTCAATCACTAATTGCACCCCCCCGCCCCGAGGCTCTAGACTGTTTATTTTTTAAAATTTAATTATTACTTCCCATCTATTCTCTTTTCTCCTTCTGGATATTCCATTACAGTTTCATCTGCCCTTCCTTTGTCTTGTATTTTCCTTCATAATTTTCATACCTTTGTGTTTTTTATGTATTGGGAGATTTTTTACCACTTTTTTTTCTAGAATACAAATTTGGTTCCTATCAGCAAATGTCCTCGTGCTTAATTATCTATTTACTTGTGAAGTAAAAAAAGTTATAATTTTAATTTTAATTTTTAGAAAATCTTTTTTTGCATTGTAAATAATCCTTTTGAGGATTGTAATTAATCCTTTGTAATTAATCCGTTGTAAATAATCCTTTTTTTAATTTTGTTTTTTAATGAAAGCTCTCATACATCTTATCTATCAATTCTTCAGTGGGATTCACCTCTTCTAGATGTTTAGCTTGGTCTTCTTCTTAGCCTGTTGAGGCTGCTCTAACAAAATACCACAGGGTGTAAACAGTTATAAATAACAAACATTTCTCACAGTTCTGGAGGCTAAAAGTTTGTGATTAAGGTGCCAGTGTGGTGGTATTCTGGTGAGGGTCCTCTTCCGGGTTTTTACCCAGAGCCTTCTGACTGCATCAACCTGGTGGAAGGAGGCAAGGGATCTCTGTGGTGTCTTTTTTTTTTTTTTTTTTAATAGGAACACTGCTCCCATTCATGACCTAAGCAATTCCCAAAGGGCCCAACTCTAAATACTATCAACTTCGGGGATTCGTATTCAACATATGAATTTGCAGGGACAAACATTCAAACAATAGCAGTCTTCCTCCATCAGATTTTGTTTCCTTTAGTGACTTTTAATTTTTATTTGCCTGTCTATGGTTTTCTGAAAGCACCCTAGACTGGTAGAGCCAAGAAAATGACATCCATGTGAGGAGTAAGTGTGGAGATAAGGCAACATTTAGCCTTTCCCACAAACCTGATCCTGAGAGCAATTCCACTAATCAATGCATGGGTCATTCAGGTCCACTGGGCTTAGCTTCCCAGAGCAATTCACAAGCAGCTGCAGGTGGACATAGAGCTTCGATTTGTTGGGACCTACAGGCTTCCACCTTCCTGAATGGCCCAAAGGAATCATGTTCCTATTCTGCTTCTCTCTCTCTCACCAGTTCTCATGCCTGCGCATTGTAGAGGTTATGGCTGACTACCCTCAGCACCTGGTGACCTGTGCAGGCCTGCACCAGCTCTACTGGTCTAGTTCTTGTGTTATACTACAGAGAAGGTTGAGATGAAGAAAGCCAGGGGAGGACACCGAGGACTCCTGAATGCCCCATACGTACATTCTCAATCTTTAATGCCCGGTTGAAAACCATTAAGTGACCTGTAAACTTTGCGGGCACTGATGTAAAGTTAACAACTTTGATTTGTTTCATTTGCCAAAAATTACCTCATCTCAGTGACTTCCTTAATTTTGTCACAGTGTCCTATTAAGTTGTAATAAAGTATTACCCCTTAAAGGTTTACTCTCCTATTCTCTGAATACATCATGTAAAACAGATAAAGGGGGACGTGCTCATTTTTATTTTCACATATTTCTCGCATTGCTTTACTTCATAGAGTGCCTCGGGAAGATTTAAAATGAGACAAGTTTCTGAAAAATGATTTTCTTAAATCCCAGACCCAGTCCTGTAAATCTGATAGTTTCCTATTCCAAACAAGCAGTGACTATAGGACAACGGATGATTTTTTTCTCTCTGTTAGGCTGTGGAAGCAAAACTTTTACTTTATGGATGAAAGACTGAACCCAAGGAAGGACAAATAACTTGTTTTGTTGTTGCATTACACACAGGTAGGGCTGGGATGCAGACTCTCATGTTGTTCTTTCTACACAGCCACCCTGGAGCACTGAAATGACTTAGACACGGTCACAGTTGATGGTTTTCAGATAAAGAGAGGCCGACAGAAGCACATGTAAGAGAAAATGTGAGGTATCATTCCTGTTAGTCAGCAGCTTAGCCAACTCGGTCCTCGACTCTGGTGGTGGATGTTTCAAAGAATATGGTGCTTCTCATATGGGGCCATCTTTTTTTTTTTTTTTTTTTTTTTTTTTTAAAGAGCTTGAAGTTAATTGACTACACTGCAAGGGAGCGGTGGTCAGGACAGCAAGGGAGAGACGGTCTGCTCTATGAGGCCCTCTTGTTTGGACATCTTTCCAGGAAACAGAATCTTAAGAGCTAGCATAGCTGAAAGCATGTCCAAAAAGGTCAGTTCATCACTTCACACACAATCTACTGGCCATACAGGAACTAAAAAATTTTAAGGCACTTAGATAAAGGAATGATCTTATATGTTAAAAATAAATAAAATTAATGAAGTTTATCTTTAGCTTTCCAAGTCTCCTCTTTAATATTTAAAATAACATTCCCTCAAATTTGTATTTATACTTTACAAGGTATTCTTACATTTATGATCTTGTTTGATTTCTCTCCTGTCTCTTATCTTTTATCAGTTCATCTCCACCCATAGCCAGGGTCACATATCTGGAAGGTTCACAGTGGTTGATTTTATTCTTCAACTTCTTTTGGCAACAGAACAACTTGTATTTTTATTTTTCTACCACCACCACCAAGACATTAAAAGAGTAAAAGTAAGAGAGAATGGAGAACTCCTTATACTCTCTGTACCAGCAAAAGATTTTCTGAGGAAAAGATTTGCTACCAGGTATTACTTTTGTGAATTTACACATTACCCTTCTCAGCATATTTGCTTAGAAACCTGATGCTTAATTGGGCAAGAAAGGTTTCATTAATGGAATTTACACCCAATAAGTGGCTTTAGAAGCCAATAAATGGAGCAGTTATTTTGGGGAATACCGAGTGGATTGACTGTATTCTGCCCTACTTACACTAACCCAGAGGAAAGATCACTGATGGCTGGAAATATCATTATTGCATTTGTACTTAAGTGCAAGGTCCTTGTAGCCTCATGCAATGATTCTTAAACGAGCTATGAGGGAAGCCAAGCCCTAAATGGACATTAAATATTGAATGATATTACCTTTTATTAGATATATTCAATTAGAGATATTCAAAAGTCATATTTTTATGTTTTCCATTTATGTGTTTGTCCTTAACAGCGTAAATCAAATGTTGATAAGAATGGCTGTCATTCCTGATGAAAGGCTGTGCTCACAATAATTGCATCGTCTTAGTTCACTGAGAGGTGCCATAACTACCTTTGCTTTGTGGCCAGTTTAATGCTTCACTGCAAACATGCTCTTTCTGCCCAGAATTGCTAATAAAGAACACCAACCCCAGTGTGTGGAGCTCATTGGGATCTTAGGAGAGTTGCTCTGGTTGAGTGGTTTATTATATTTTATGCCAGTCATAATTCAAGGGCTGTATAGTTTTATTTTGAACTGGTTGGACAAATATTCATGTTCTCACACAAATATTCTTCATAATAATGGGTTGTTTATTTGGTATAAATTGCACATAGCAATATTCATATTCCAGACTGGTTTCAGAAAAGGTTTATTGGCTGGTATGTTTGAAGAATGGTGAGGAGGCCAGTAGTTCTTTATCAAGGAGGTGTTCAGAGTTATTGAAACCATTATTTTCAGATGGTTTCACACTAAGCTGGAAGTGCTTTCACTGTGGCCTTTCCCCAGCTGGAGCTGGCTATGGTATTTATTCATTCACTCAACAAATGTTTAATGAGCGTATGCTATGTGCCAAACTCTCTTCTGGTTCCCGAGGATACAGCAGTGAACAAAACAGGCCAAATCCCTGCCTTTGTTGAGCCTATTTTTAGGAGGGAGATGGATTATAAGCAAGGTAAATAACATGTTAGGTACTGCTCAGGTGCTAAGGAGAAAAATAAAGCTGGAAAGGCTTGGGAAAGGGATTGAAATTTATATAATGGGGCCAGGAAGTCTCCCCTGAGAAGGTGACTTTTGCACAAAGATCTGACAAATTGAAAAACAAGCCATGTGAATAGTGGGGGGAGGCTAATTCCTGGCAGGAGGAGCAGCAAGTGAAAAGATGCTGAGGCAGGAGCATGAATTGGTGCATTGGAGGAAGGGCATTGGTGCACTGGTGAAGACGAGGCCGAGGGTGCTGAAACTAGGTAAACAAGACAACAAGAATAGAGGGTGAGCTAACAACAAGCACTGGGGGTACTCATCAGGTAGGGCCTTGTAGGCAATGCCTTGGCCTCCTCTTTTTCATTTCAAATGAAACACTATCTAGGACAAATAAGGAATTCAATTTCTACTTTCAACAGATATTACTGATGCTAGGAACATTTCCTGGGTGTCAGGAGCTAACATATATCTTCCCATTAGCACCGTAGGATACCTTGCTCTGCTTTTCCTAATGAAAACAAAGACTAATGTGTGCTGGGTGTTGTGTCTACATTTCCTAATAGAGATTTCCTCAATAAATTCTTGAGGAGTTATACTTTACTTGGCTCTCTGCTACTTCTTTATGGCCACGAGCAGAAAGCCTCTCCCTCTGCCTTCTTGGAAATACGATGCAAGAAGTTATTATTACTTTTCCCATATTGTGTTTATCTATTTTGACATACTATTTCAATGTCAAATAACTGCTTGAATGTCAAAGATTATGGCTTTAACCTCAGTTCCATATTTGAGATCATTCCCATAGTGAGCACTCAAAAAATTATGTGACATTGAATGGAATTAACTCAATCCTGAGTGTAGATGACTTGATTCTCTTTGGCCTAATCCTTCCTTTGACTTGAAGACCAAAGAGATGGAGTCTTTTCAAGCAGTTCCTATAATGTATGAATGCTTAGGGAGGATGTTTCTGAAATGGAAAACTGGAGGTAGGGGAAACACATTCTACCTGCTCAAGGCCTCTCACGTTAGGATGGTCAACTGCCCCTCCTGAATCCTTCTCACTATCATTTAATTACTATATTTCTTTGGGATGTGGTTTTCCTACTAAAACATAAGAACCACAAATAAAGAATTCATGATTGTTTTATAATCGTTCTATCCCCGTTGTTTAATGTCATTCCAGGTCCATTTTAGGCACACAGAATATTTATTGAATGAATTAATTCACGAATTTAAATATAATGTATTATTCTGACCTCCTTCCAAAATTCCAGAATTTTCACCCTGGGAATCCAGTTCAGGATGTTCTTCTCGAGAAACTGGGTAACTCTGACAACAGTGTAAGCCGGGATGGGTAAGGAATTGGCAAGCAGTGATGCCTTCAACATGGGGACTTTGGATGTAGTTTCTTGAGAAATCCCATGGAGGCAGCTGATTCAGACACCTGACTCAGACTAATCTGAGTGGCTTGCGAGAAAACAACAATAAAAACATCAGAAATCAACAGAAACAATAAAAGAATTAGTAAGGACCTTGTGACTAGGAAGATTCATGTATTTTTTAGCCTAAATCTCTCCACCACCATCATTCTCACATCAGAGTTTCTTTTTCACCTATCCTTTCTTCACTGCTTAGTACAGATGTGGCAGAAAGAGTAGGCATGGGTGACAAGTGGAGCAGGATATGAATTCCTGATTCCCAACTAAATCACAGTTTATTCACCTATAAAAATGAAATCAAGATTCCCTAACTCATAGGCTTGTTAAGATTTAGTGAAATAAGATACGTCAAGTGCCAGGTTGATTTTGGTATATAGTTGCCCCTTGAAGCCTTGCTTCCCTCTCCCTTCAAATGGTGGCCCAGAGGTTACTAGCAGCTTTTGTTCCTTCTTTCCTATCATTCCCTGGGCCTTGTGGGCCTATTGGATGTTTAGGGTTGAAAGGCACACAGTTATATATAGAAGTAGGTGGGACCTGAGGGTGGAGAGGAAAGAAGAGAGATGGAGGGAGGGGGGAAGAGGCAAAGAGTCAAGAACAAAGAAAGGACAGAATATTAGATAAGTGATGGTTCAGGTATGAGAGGATGATTTAAGTAACTTGTTAATATGACTTCTTGCCTCCAATAGTTTACCTGGCTAGTTCAGTCTCCACACTGCAATTAGAGTTATTTTCTCCATTGGCTCATGTCACTTCCTAACCACTCACCCCCCATCCCAAATCTACCTTTACCTCCCGGGCACATTCCACACGCTTACTTGACCAGATTGCCCACTATTTCCTAAACATACCATGAATTTTTCTGCCTTTGTTAATTTGAGAATGTCCTTGTCTTGTCCATCTCCTGCTCAATCTTTCAGTCTTAGCTCAAGACACATGCTTCTTCAGAGTCACTTGTTTTTTATTTTTTATTGTTATGTTAATCACCATCCATTACCTCATTAGTTTTTGATGCAGTGTTCCATGATTCATTGTTTGTGCATAACACCCAGTGCTCCACGGCAGAACGTGTCCTCTTTAATACCCATCACCAGGCTAACCCATCCCCCCACCCTCCTCCCCTCTAGAACCCTCAGTTTGTTTTTCAGAGTCCATCGTCTTCAGAGTCACTTCAGACTCACTTCTTCCAGGCTTCCTCCTATAGAACTTGATGTATACTGTGGTTATATTTTTTAATTTTTCTAACTTATATTAATATAGAAAACATGGTTATTGACTATCTTAATCTCTGAAGTTATGAGTCTGTATGAGAAAACAGAAATAATAAAGAATGGGAATAATCATCAATTAGCTGAAAACTTAAAATAATAACTCTAGTACTTCTCCCCACTGATCCTAAATGACATATATCTCTCATCATGATGTCTTTATATTTTCCTTCTGGTTGGGGGATGCTGCAAACATCTAATACAATTCAGATACAATGTGAATAGATTGCTGTGAAATTTCAAGAACAATAAAAATATGGGAAATCATGAAATCTAGGTAAATGCTAAAATCACAAACTGTGGACAAGATAAAATACTGAGAGAAAACTGAGAAGGATGATGACAAGAGCATTAAAGGGGAATAATTTGCAGTCATTAGGAAAATTTATGAAGCTGGCTAACATTTTACAAAGGAGTTCCCTTTTGTGATAGTGTTATAAAAATTTACATAGGAAATGAAGTAATCATACTGTACCTTTTGTAGAAAAAGTTACATACAAAACCCAACACATGACTTCTTTTTTTTTTTTTTAATATTTTTTGACAGAGACACAGCGAGAGAGGGAACACAAGCAGGGGGAGTCGGGGAGGGAGAAGCAGGCTTCCCGCCGAGCAGGGAGCCCGATGCGGGGCTCGATCCCAGGGCCCTGGGACCATGACCTGGGCTAAAGGCAGATGTTTAATGACTGAGCCTCCCAGGTGCCCACACGTGATTTATCCTTTGTTACAGTTATAACCTATATTTTGTTAAATGTAAGATAAAATAAACATTTCTTTCATGTTTTGAAAAACAGGCCAAAACTAAAAAAAAAGAACAAAAAAACTGTACTTACTCTGAATTTTTGTTCCTCACATTAAGAGGATTTTCCTGGTACCATTTGTTCTAGGAAAAAGGACTCCTCTGTAGTTAGGTATTTGCAGAACTTGGGAAGTCATTAGAATGTCAGCTCCGTGAAAACAAGTCATGTTTCACAGAGGACATAATGCCTCACACGGAAACACTAATGTACCATTTAGTGTGAGCTCAAAACTGATCTCAGGATTTCACCAACATGAACCCATTTAACTACCAACATACTCCTTTAAGGTAGGAATTTCTTCATTTTAGAGATGTGGAAACTAAGGCACAGGTGAGTTAAATAAATTGCCTGAGGTCACACGTTTTATAAGTGGTAGAGCTGGAACTCCTGGGCTGTCTGGCTCGAGTCCATGCTCCTAGCCAAGACACTAGGTTGTCTCCACTATTTTAAGCCTAAAATGTGGAATAAATGAAGATTTTAATAGTCCATGTCAGTATGGTAACGTAGTTTGCAGACCAGATACAAATGAGACTCTGAGAAAGAAGGGACCATTAAGGAGGTTTATGGTATCTTAGATTATGATAAATGCTAGAAGAAAAACGCAAACACAAAGACAGAAGCAAACAGAACTCCCAAAACTCTTCCAATGAAATTAAGACCATCTGGTCTCTTTCAGTATATTCTTTTATCTCGTTTATATCATCATTTTTTTTATTAGAAAGCAGAAAACACAAATGTAAATATTACAGAAATATACATATTTCACCAACCGTTTCTTCTACCACATATAGGTACCTTTTACACTGTAGTCTGAATTGCTTTGCTTTATGTGTCCACTATTGATGTGCTGCTTGGTTATACAATGGGAATGCCTGTAGGCTGAGGATCAAGACCTTATTTAACTTCTGCTGTGCAGTATTTGGCATGCAACCAGCTCCAGGCAAATGCTGGTGTTGTCCCTCTTCCAGTCTTACTCCTCCCTGGGGTCCTGAAGTTTTCTACTTCCCCAGCTTCCCCCAGCAGCTCATCCTTGTCTTACTTTAGAGCAACCTGTTATCCTTTAGGTCCTTGTCCAGTCTTCTGTCTCCATCCCTGAAGGACCTGCTCTCTGCGGGGTGACAGAGGCCTAATAGGATGGCCTACCCAGGACTTCTAGGCTTGCTGAGTTGTTTCAGCAGCTGGAGGCAAGGCAGTTTGGGTTAGGACTGGCACTGAAGGTAGCAGGCAAGCTCTGGGCCCTCCATATCTCCCTCAAGGAGAAGACTTCACTGTTTATCTTTCTACGTGTGCTACAATGAAAACTACATTCTCAACAGCTGATGGTAGGATTCCTCTTAGGAAGGGAAATATAAAGGAGCTGCCTATGTTGGGCAAACACTTTGATAGACTCCATGGAGACAGAAGGTTAGGGATGGCAGGAGCCCAGATAACAAAAACAGATAGTTAAACTATTTTACATGAGAAAGTGTGAACAATTTTTTATTTGTTTATTATTCTTTTGTTTTAAGAGGTGTGTTTGGGGGGGAAGGTGGTGAGGGAGGTAAAGGAGAGAGAAAATGAGGGAGGAAAAAAAAAGCAAGATGGTATGAGATTGGAAACTCTGTTGGGGTAAAGGGTCAGTGGGATATTCCCTTGTAGGGAAACAACAGAAAGAACTTTCTAGAAGGGAGAATTTTAAAATATGCACCTTTATGTTTTAGTTAGAAAATAATTTAACCCCAAATGATTTGTGTGAATGTGATGAGTCTTGAAAACCATGACGAAGAAGTTTTCACACCAACACAGCACAGAATTGGAACAGCATTTATGGCAGAGGAAGCTCCAAAAAAAGCAGACTATGTTTGACCTAGCCCCAGGAAGTCATGCACTGGGGTTTTGCATTGCCACAGGGGAGGGAGTTTCAAAGTTCATAGCAAACTCATGTCTCCTGCAAAGAGATTGGGGCAGCTTGTTGTCCTTGGGTTACATGTATATTTTGTTTGAAAAAAAAAAAAAAAGAGCTCTCCTGGTTAAAAGAAAAAGTGAGGCTGTGTGTTTGTGTGTGTACAAGAGCACACATGCATGTCCGTCAAGCACATGCTTGGCAAATAGTAGAGGTGCCCAATTAAAAGTCATTGAATAGAAACCATAAGACAGTACTTGATGATACCACATACACATGTGGGTCCTTCCCTGGCTGGTAAGGTCTTAACTGTATTCTTGCATGTACCTTGGTTGCTTTTCTACTCTTGGGAGAACGCTCCTTCTGGCACAGACCAAGTCTGCCCGTAACCCCAGTCTCAGTGGAAAATGAAGTATTTTGCTGCTGTTTTCTCCCACTGGCTCATGAGGAAGCTTCCCTCCTGATTGTACAGAGGTTTCTGTATCCAACATTAACACGTGATATTTAGCACTGTACACAGAAATGTATAGGAAATGTGCTTTTCCACTTCCTGGGAGCAGGATCTTCCCCAATAAGCTATATTGTAGTGTTTTTATCTATTTATATTCAATGTTTTGTTTCCTGGGTGGACTTTCTCTCACTCAGCCTTATGGGCACATAGTTGAAAATGAAAAGAAGGCAAAACCCCTCCTTCCCCCACCTGCCCCCATGCCCCACAAACCACTTAGAACATTTAGTAACTTTTGGAATAAAGGCACCAAAGGAAGAGGAACAGAGAAAGAAGATCATGCTTCTCCAGTCTTTCGGGTCTTACCAGGTTCCCAGCCCTCACTTTTTTCCTCTTGCCACAACTGTGCTTTCAATTTCTTTCTCACTTGCAGAAGCAGCCCCAACCAGGGCCAGCCTGGCCGGAGTCATGGCGGTGTGGGGTGGGAAGAAGTATCTCAAGACAATGCTTATTTTTTTCCCTAAAAAGAATATCATCCCCGGATGCCTGGGTGGCTCAGTCGGTTAAGCGTTTGCCTTCAGCTCAGGTTATGATCCTGGGGTCCTGGGATCGAGCCCCACATGGGGCTCCTTTTCAGCGGGGGGGCCTGCTTCTCCCTCTGCCTGCTGCTCCCCCTGCTTGTGAGCACTCTCTCTCTCTCTGACAAATAAATAAATAAAATCTTAAAAAAAAAAAGAAAATCACCCCTTCCCTTTTTCTGCTATCACTATGAACCATGGATTTTTTTTTTTTTTTTATCTGATGTGTTATAATCACTGCCTATAGACTCAGCTAGCTCTAACAATGTACCCCAAGGCTTGTTTAGGGACCATGGTTCTTTGTATTGCACTGTTAGGAACTGAATAATTGTTTTGTTTTTTTCTGGGCCTTTTGTGATTTTTACTGTACATCTAGGTCTTCATTCTGGCCAGTATACCCCACTCTCAATTTGACTCATCTCCATTCCTCTCTCCCCTCCCCCACCCCACAAGCGAGAGCTCCTGACTAGCCCTATGTTGAGCTCTCATGAACTATGATTCCAGTGGAGTTGGGTGGGGTGGGCAATACAGGTCCTGGGTTACTCCAAGAATTGGTTTCTTGGAGCAAAATAGACACTAAAGCTAAGCAGAATTCCTAAAGTATTTTCACTTGTTTTCTATAGAAACAGTTATATTGGATTTTGAATCTAAAATTTTCTTTGGATCAGCACTATTATGGAATGCTTTAAAAATTCAAATTTCACCAATTGTTCCCAAAATATATTTTAAGACTTTTTTTTTTTAATTCTAGAATCTTCTTAAATATTACTCATTGTATTTAGTTGTTATGTGCCTTTGGTTTCTTTTCACCACATTTGTTTGTTTCTCAGGACATTTATTTTCTACTGACCCTCTTTGAAGTTCATTTTCTCCAGAAAACACCCCTGCCCATTTATTTTCTCCAGTCTCTGCTGCTCCTCAAGAGTCTTCACTCACACTCTTCTGGTCCTATTCTAGTACTTGGTAATATGATTGTGCAAATTCTTTAATAATCTGTCATTCTCCAAAGACAACATGGAGTAGAAGGAAAAGTTTGGGGTATAGACACAAAAATACACAGACACAAACACACAGACATACAACACAAGACCCTCTCTTCCCTGGGGTTTCTCTCTTAGAATTGTGCATTATCAGACCAGGGAACCAGGATGGGAGAAACTAAGCATCCTCCGTGGTTGCCAAGGGTTACACTGACATCCCACCTTGAGCATTAAGTAATAACTGCAACTTCTGGTTGATGGACAGATACTGGCTTGGCAAATGACTGGAAGATTCCACTATAGCATCTTTCCAGAAAATAGTCTTCAAACACAGAGATGGTTCAGAAAGGCCAAATGAATTTTTATTGCAGACAGAGGTTTTTAACTTGTCAGAAAAATATTTCTCTTCAGGGGAAAGACAATAATTAATAGATGATAAAAACTTGTCAGAACACTTCCCCAGAGCCTGGAGGAGACACTGTCGGGACACGTACTGATAGGGAAGTGGGGAGTTGTCAAAGCTGTTCCAGGCCTGTTCTGGGTTTGTTCTCAACATTATCTGCTGGTGCTGTTTCCTGCCTCTGAGTTTGGGTCAAGTTCCTCAGGACAGCTGACATCCCCTATGCCAATTCTTCACTGGGTAGTGGCTTCCTCCACAAGTGATGTGAAGCCTCATCCTGTGTGTATGCTTTGTCTTCCCTAGAGGAGCTTCAGTCCTTCCTCCCTTCCTGTTTTGTCAGATGAGTGCCGACTGTGAGTGTCCCAGGCATCACGAGTCTATTGTCACACAGCTTACACTCAAGTCGAAGGGTAAGGCTGTGCCTTTCAGAAATCTGCTCTAGTCTACACCTCATACTTTAGAGGAGCTCAGCAAATCTCATTTATTACCAAAGTTAGCCGAGCTTTCATCACTCTTTCCAGTTTCCATGCACTGAACTGTTTGAGATATCCTTGAATTCTGAGGTTTCTTGAGTTGAGGGGCAATGAGACCATGGGTAGCTGTTAAATCTCATGTTGCTTTTAGTCAACACGAAGGTAGTTAGAACTCCTCTAGAGTGGTCTGGACTTCAACTCCAAAATCTGGCAGAGGGTCAGTTTAGCAGATCCCGTGAGAGCCTGGACTCTTGCAGTGAGTTCAAATCCTTACTTTGCCATTTTACCAGTTGCATGACTTTGGGTACTTTAACCTCGCCTCATCAATACAGTGAGGATCGTAATGGTAGTCACCTCATAAAACCTTTAGAGGGTTTTACCACAACACATGAGAAGTGCTTACCATGTGGCCTGTCACATGGGAAGGGCTCAAAAAATAATAGCAATAATTACGGGGTGGATTTCAGCAGTTCAGATCTTTGGCATCTCTTAACTATTCTTTCACTTAATATCTGCAAGTTATCTCTATAAGACTTTTCCTAAGTTATTAGGATTCTTCTTTAATTTATTTGATTTCTCCAAATGGCAAAAATTGACGGGGCAAGAAACAACAGATGTCGGAGAGGTTGTGGAGAAAGGGGAACCCTCTTACACTGTTGGTGGGAATGCAAGTTGGTACAGCCACTTTGGAAAACAGTGTGGACGTGCCTCAAAAAATTAAAAACAGAGCTACCCTATGACCCAGCAATTGCACTACTGTCTATTTACCACAAAGACACAGATGTAGTGAAAAGAAGGGCCATATGCACCCCAGTGTTCATAGCAGCAATGTCCACAATAGCCGAACTGTGGAAAGAGCCGAGATGCCCTTCAACAGACGAATGGATAAGGAAGATGTGGTCCATATATACAATGGAATATCACTCAGCCATCAGAAAGGATGAATACCCAACTTTTACATCAGCATGGATGGGACTGGAGGAGATTATGCTAAGTGGAACAAGTCAAGCAGAGAAAGTCAATTATCACATGGTTTCACTTATTTGTGGAACATAAGGAAAAGCATGAAGGACATTAGGAGAAGGAAGGGAAAAATGAAGGGGGGGAAATCAGAAGGAGAGATGAACCATGAGAGACTATGGACTCTGAGAAACAAACTGAGGGTTCTAGAGGGGAGGGGGGTGTGGGGGATGGGTTAGCCTGGTGATGGGTATTAAGGAGGGCACGTACTGCATGGAGCACAGGGTGTTGTATGAAAACAATGAAACGTGGATCACTGCATCGAAAACTGGTGATGTATTGTATGGTGACTAACAACAAAATAAAAATAAAAAGAATTTATTTGATTTCTCCAAATAGTTAGATGATCAAGATCTCCAATATCTCATACATTGCAAGTGACTAATATTACACCTTATTACTTGATGGTAAAGACTTCAGACCCTGGGGGGGAAATGGTTAAAATCCTTTTTTAACATGTTAATAAAAATGAATAAGATATATACAATTTTTTAAAAACTTCCTCCTTGGGGCGCCTGGGTGGCTCAGTTGGTTAAGCAACTGCCTTCGGCTCAGGTCATGATCCTGGAGTCCCGGGATCGAGTCCCGCATCGGCCTCCCTGCTCAGCGGGGAGTCTGCTTCTCCCTCTGACCCTCTTCCTCTCATGCTCTCTATCTCTCATTCTCTCTCTCTCTCTCTCTCTCTCTCAAATAAATAAATAAAATCTTAAAAAAAAATAAAAAAAATAAAAAAATAAAAACTTCCTCCTTATTTCTCATTTGATCTCTTTTAAAGGGACTTGCAACGTTGTGAATGAAATTTATTTGATCTGATTCTGTTTAATTTGCAAGATAAAAGAATGAAGTAAAAAGCTATATTCCCCAACACTGTGCTGGGGAAAGAAAGCTCTTAATATTGAAAAAGCACGTCAGACAGAGTTGAAATCCCAGCAGTTTTCAGTTGTTTTTTGCTTCTGTGTGGTGGATGTACTATTTGGTCTTTGCCCCTTCTCATACAAGCCTTTATTTATTTAAGCAAAATGCATTCTCTCTGCATCTAGAATTAATTATCAAGCTAATAGAAGGCAAGCGTCGCTTCAGTTGTTCTGTAAGGATAGCTACTAATGTTAAAAAGCAGGTATATTTGTTTGTTCCTTGTGGAATCTCTTGCCCCTGATGTCTGCATAGCTTGAACCCTCATTTTGTTTCAGGTCGCTGCTCAAAAAGTTAACCTCGTCTGAGAGAACTTCGTTGAGAGCATAATCTTAAATAGTATCTCTCGTCGTTCTCTCTCCTCTAACCCTGATTCATTTTCACAGCACATACATTTCCCTGAGATGTTACAAATTCATTGTGAATCATTGCCTTCCTCCCACCCTTCCCCCGCCCCTGCCACCACTCCCGTCTCACAAGCTGGGAGAGGATACGGATTTAGCCTAACTTGACTGGTTCCGTACTGTATGTAGAATAGTTCCTGGCACATATTGATGCTCAGTACCTATGGAATACATGAATGAATGAACAAACAACCAAACAAACCAAGAGGCCGAATGGCGTGGTAGAAAAGCCTCAGCTTTGACTGCTAGTTATGTTTATACCAGGGCTGTATGTCTACTAATTTTTTGAGGTTTAGTTTCCTCTAGTAAAAGATGAAAAGAACTAAATCTATCTTGTAAGAGTGTAATGACATTCAAATGAGATGGTATATGTGCAAGTGCTTTATACACTCCTTATAAACACTATTAGTTTAGGAAAATTTTCAGTTAGCAAGGATTTCTTATTATCACTCCTAAACTAATAATTATGACTGTTGAACTACTCTGTTTTAAGTTCAGAAGACAGGACAACACTTTATATATTTGGCAATTGGTCAGTTTAACCGTGTTAGGTGACAGTTAAGTTTTTTTTTCTTTCCCCAGAAAACATGGGAGGATTGTACTGAAGTCTCATAATTTTGATCATTTGGACGTGGCTCTGATTTTTAACCCCAGTATTCACGAAATCCAACTATTACCCAAAGAGCCCCTGCTCATGCAAGAAAGACCATTCTCTATAGGTTTCTTGGTGAGAACATTTCAAATAGACACTTAGTGTGGGTATCATTAAAACAATTTTACCTGAAAGCCCAGGAATGATATAATGTGGTGGGATTTTATTGTGAGGGTGATGGTAGATTGCAGTTTGATTTGAAATGTTTCACTATTGACTAAAAGTTTAAGTTTTCATTTCACATTGGCTACCTTCTATTAACTAAATGCTGTACAACACAATTTTTGATATTTAGAATATTCTATTTTCAACTTTTACTTTTGGCAAATAAAATGCATATAAACTTTATAAGATTCTGAGGAGTTACTGATATGATTTTAATTGAAGATGTATTCACTGATAAACTATCCATTTTGAAATTTGGCAATATATTTTCAAAACTTCAAACATGTATAATCATTGATGTAGTAATTCCACTTGGAGATATATCCAAAAGAACTCATCATGGTTGTGGGCAAAGCTTTATATGTAAAGTTATTTATTGATTTATTATGGCATTGGATATAATAGCAAATAGGCAAAATATCTAAATATTTAATAAGGAATCAGTGAAATAAATTACCAAGTATTTATAAAATGAATATTATAAAGCCAGAAAAAAGATGTAGAATATTAATGCCATGAGAAATATTCATGATAGTATTAAATGAAAACAACAGTCCATATAACATGTGTACGTATGTGTGCATAGATCGCTTTTTTAATGGAATGATTTGAAACCGATAGCATTCAAAAAGAAAATGGCTTACTTTTGGCCAACCAATGTCTTCAGACATACTCTGTTAAATCTCCTTCCCCTGCCGCTATGCTATTTTGGAAAGATGTCTTAGCTTTTCTGTAATTTTCTGTTGGGAGCACAATCTCCATAACTATAGGTCCTTTTCAGGCATTAAAATGCCCTTCCTCCTGTCCTTTTCCTGCTGCTTCTGGCTTCTTTAGGGCTGGGCAGGGGGAATGGGTATCAGATGGAAAGGGTAACGGTATTATGGTCCTGATGCTATTATAATCTAGCATCCAAAGTCTAGCTCTTTACTTGGGTCCAAACATGGATTCTTTGGAGATTCTGAAAAATAACCCTATTGAATAGTTCCTTGATGTAAGCAATGTGTTCACTTGAACTCTTAAAATAACCCCTCTTGGTTTGCCCTTGGTGATGCATTGCATAACCTCTTACACTAGGGTCTCTTGCCCCAGCTGGTTGCACTCTGGAGCAGAATAATTCCAAGAAGAAAGAAATAAAGGGAGCTTTCTAACTCCCAGGGTTGGAACTAAGGGAGTTCAAAAAGAGATGAAGAGATGTTACAGTGTCCATGTATTTTCAACCTGAGAGAACTGAAGTTCAGGACATTTTCTAATTATTCCTAATTCAACATGTAATAATTTATAGCTGACCATCAAGTTTGAGATATTCTGTCTTAAAGATGAAAAAGTGTATCAAAGCTCAACATCAGAAAATATTGAAAATGTACTCATGGCTCCAAATAATTCATAATTCATCTACTTTTTCCCCATCTGACAGGAGTATAATTTTAAGAGGATATATTTTTCTGTTGGAATAATATTGGTGAGAAATTTAGTTTACAAGATCTGAAGTATCATAGCCTTCTTTTATTAGGTTGAATTTCATTCTTCTGCACAAAAAGTTAACAGCTTTTTGGTTATAGTATTTCAAATATTCAGAGTGATTCTCTCCTTTGTTTGAAATTTACCGGGTGGCTGCTTAATCCTTTGCTTCATTTTGAATAGAATTTTTTTTTTACAATTTTATTTATTTGAGAGCGAGAGAGAGTGAGTGAGTTAGAGAGGGAGAGAGCGAGAACACAAATGAGGAGAGGGGCAGAGGGAGAGGGAGAAGCAGACTCCCGGCTGAGCAGGGAGCCCAAGGCAGGACTGGATCCCAGGACCCTGAGATCATGACCTGAGCTGAAGGCAGAGGCTTTACCGACTAAGCCACCCCGGCACCTCTTGAGTAGAGTTTTTTAACCTTCCATGTGTATTCATGAAGAGAATGTGCGAAAGCAAAGTTAGACTCCCTAGAGAAAGGACACCAGACCCTTTGGGTAGTATTTGATATCTTCATGAATGTACTAGTGGCTAAATAAACATTAGTCTTGGAGGCTCCGTTTCTAAAATCATCAGCACACTGAAAACAAATTTATTTTTCAGAGAGAATAATAGTTATATCTGTAGAACGAGTAGAGCAGATTGTTCTCCCCACTGTGGATGAGCCTCATCCAATGTGTTGAAGGCCTAAATAGAATATATTGGTTAGTGAGCATGGAATCAAAACAAGGGGGATTACTTACAGGATTTACATATGAGTGACATTAGACCATGATCGCCTTAATTATCAGGTTATCCAAAAGAACTCTCTCTCCCAGGAGCTGGAGGGGCAGTCCTTGGACCAGGGCTTTGCTCTCTTGGACAGTCGTTGTAGGATTCTGTGAGGTCCAGTCACCAGTCTCCTTTTGGTTCGGTGTGTTTCTGTGACTGAATAGTCCTACTATAGATGTGTATCTTTCTTTAAATATGTTAAGGTGTTTAATCTGAGTACAGTTATAAAAGATTCCTTTGGCTCATTCTACACATGGAGTCACCTTTAAAGAAGCACTGTTCAGGAACCAGAAGTAACTGAAAAATAAATTCCCTTCTTTTCCTGCATCTCTCAGAACAGTAAGTGGGATACAGACCAAAACTCAGGTAACATTCCTCAAAACCTTCTCTCTTTCCTTCCCAGTTGTCTAGAATCCTGCAGCGAATCCAGAGACTCATATGAAACCCTCTTTCTACCCTCTGGCTTTTTGTCCCATCCCCAGATCTTGACTTAATTTCCTTTAAAAAAAAAAAAGGTTTTCCAATATTTTAATCCATTACCCAGATTCTGCACAAGATAGGGAGGCTGGGAGCCTGGGCTTTCACTCAGCAAGCAAACATCTTTCCCCCTCCTCTCTCTGGGCTATCCAGATCGGCTTCTCTCTTCCTATTCTCTCTTTTCTGTGACACTCAAAGCCTGGGACCAGCCTGCCTAAGAACTTGTTTACAGGATGGGTGTGTGGGGTAGCTGAGCCAAAAAACGAAAAAAATTCTTGTGTTTGGAAGACCAAGAAGTCAATCCATTTTGATTCCAGCACATAGTCAGATCCTACGGACCCAGAGGTCATTCTCACTCAAAAATAACTCGACATCTTCCTGCTCAGTGCTACTGTGTGTTAATATTAGAGCTGAAATCTCCAAGGACAATGTTATTTGTTGTATTTCCAAATCTCGGGGGTGGTGATGGGATGAGGGTGAGGTCAGGGGTGAAGGAGTTGGTGGAGTCTCACCGTGACCCCTAAGTACCAGTGATGGCCTAAGCTCCCTCTCTGCTTAGATTGATTTGTTTTGCATTGTTTCTTGGCCAAATTAAACATGAGTGCTATCGTGCACAATCTGCAAATCCATCACTGCCACTGGGCAAACTGGCCTCAAGTGTGTGCCCTACTAATGCTGGGTCAGCATCAATATGTTTAGAGACAAAGGGAAGCATATCCATTACCATATTTTTAAATATTTATTTTTAGTCTAAAAAGCACTTAGGGCAATTTGCATGCGTTTTAGGATTGAAACATTACACTTGGTATGCATATCATTGAACTGGAGCTCTATGTGACATTGCCCTTCACCTTTGCACCCTACTCCATGGTTGCCTGCAAGGGGAGGGAAACTCATTTCATAAACACGTACGTTGTCTGATAACTGTGCGTAACTGTGGCTAAATCACAGAGCCAACAGACACGTCCACATTATACGTAAGACTAATCTTTATGTAACTGGAGCCACAATTTTGAGAGGTCTGTTGCCATTTATAATTCTGTGTTAAATGTGAACAGAATGAATGCATTCCCTTTTCACTTGGAAGGAAAAAACCTGGTAATTTCAGATGCAGAGGTCACATTGTGCCAGAAAGTCCTGAATAAATTTTCAGTATTCTGGGCTCATCTATGAATTATTTAATATTGTACACAGATGCCTTTGGCCTGAGATTTTCTTCAGCTCTTTATGAAGACCACACACCGTCAGATGCAGCTCTTCTCTGTGTTGTTGTTCAGATCTACTCATATGTCTGATTTCTATTGATGTCATATTGGTGTTTGTCTCATTGATTTGTGTAGTGTTAATTTAAGCCAGATAGTCTCAGATAAGGACAGGCTATCAGAATCACCTACATGCTCTCTTTTCCCCCCAGGGATTCTGATACATCTCAATATCCTGGCTCAGAGCAGTTGATTATGATGTTTCTGTTTATATACATTGTATCAGGGCAGGAAGTGGTTTTGAGAGTGGGAGGACCTTATCTGGTACATGCATTGGGAAGGGAAATGTGAAAGCTGAGATGAGGTGAAAGCCTCTGAAGGAAAATGACCGACAATAAGACGGGGTCTGGTCCTGAAGCTTCCCAAGCTAAATTTGGGAAGTTGGCTGAGCTGCTCATCTCCCGACCCATGAAGACATAGTCCAAAGTCCCAGCTCACACTGCTCGAGTTGGTTCGGAAAAGGATCCTTCTGCCCATCTACTTATCTAACCCCACCTGTGCATCAGGATCCTCCTATCTCTTCCTGGAAACCTTATAGGTAACCAGAATTTATGCTTTCCTTGATTTCTGTCATTCTTGAACACTTAGCATTTGCATTCCTCACTTTTACAGAAATATTGCTTATATTCTTTAACTGTCCCTGAATATATGTTTCATCATTCTAACAGGATTACAAGTTCCTTGAAGTCTATAACTTTTTTTACTTTTAAATTTTTCTAGTGGAGAGAACTTCAGAGAGAACAGGAAGACAAGCAGGAAGAGAGTATTTGTGTAGCCCTATGTGCTACGTACCACAGGAAGGAAACCCTTCATAGCTTACCTTATTTCTGCCTTGTTTCTTCTGTATTATATCCTTTTCCATGGATAACCAAAATGAGGCTTGAAGTTTTAAATAATTAGCTGAAAAGCACATGAATGGTAGCCGAGAATGCGGAGATTTGCTTTAGGCTTACAGAATTCTAATTTCATCAGCATCACAGAATGTAGGGATTAGCCTCACTACACCTTTAAAGTATGTGGGGCACCTGGGTGTCTCAAGTCAGTGACGTGTCCGACTCTTGGTTTAGGTTCAGGTCATGATCTCATGGAGATCGAGGCCCAGGTCGGTCTCCTCACTGGGTGTGGAGACTGAGATTCTCTCTCTCCTTCTCCCTCGGCTCCTCTCTTCCCCTCCCCCCACCAAAAAAAGTGTGCCCAGTGTCCACCTTATTTAGGGATCTCAGTCTTTTCTTCTTAGTATGTAATATAGGTGATACTTTTTTCTACTCTATTTATTCAATACTAGGCTTGTTACTACAATTTATCTTATAATTGCAGATTAAATGGAATTGTATAATGATAGTATAATCAAGCGGTTGCCCCAAAGTCTTGATACAATATCTTTGCGGGGGGGGGGGGGCACTGGGCTTATAATTATCTACATAATTATTGCTGTCAAAATCATCTTTGCTCACCTATTATAAGGATGCTTCTACTAGTGGAAATAGAAATAATTTACCTTAAGAATGCTCTTTATATTAACACTGATTTTTATTCATCACGGGAAATAATCTTCACATAGAGAATCAGAAAATCATCAAACTGCAATTATATTCTTATTATCTAATATTTCACTTTCTCCAAGTACTTGAGTATCAACACTGTTAATCTTTCAGGGGTTTTTTTGTTGTTGTTATGGATGATTTGAAATCAGTAAACATCATCAACGCTTCTGACTTTATAACAGTAGCTAGAAAATTTTTATTAATTCTGACACTTTCCAGTACGCCAGCTACTTTTATCAGTTTTAATTCAACTATTGAATTCTTGGAAGATTTCACAGCCAGTACCACTTTTCAGGCACTTTTGTCATTTTTATTACTTTCTGACTGCCAACGTCATATTATTTCATCTTTTTCAGTAAAAACTTAAGTTTGTAAAACTGTACTTAATAGTCTCAGACTGTTAAAATGTTCACTATGTATATATATTTTTGTACATGCCAGCTTTCCTTTTTCTTAATTTAATCTCCCTGGGGTATGATTAAGATCTCCGTCTTCTCTGTCTCCATCCCTTTGCTAGCCTTAACGTCTTCAGGTTTAGAAAGACTTCAGTGGCTATCAACTTGAGGTTTTATCTGACATAATTATGTCTGTAGCTTGCCACTCAGCTTTTTATTGAAGTCTCCTGGCAATTTCAATATAGTTTCTGATTATTTGCACCAGGGGCACCAGATCTCGGGGGAAGGAACTATTACGATAGGGCCATATCATCATTTGCTTTACTTGACCCTGTAGACATGTGGGAGAACAGTGGGGAGCTCTGTGTCTCTCTGGTAGCTGGGGAAACACAGATATCCAGTCAGGGGTAAAGGGATCAAGAGCATATTCCAGAACCATATAGCCATGATTTTGAGACTTGGATCTGCCATTTACTAGTAGCAACTTTGGGCAAATTATTTAACCTTACTGTGCTTTAATTTCCTCATCAACAAAATGGGGTGATAGTAATCACTACCTTGTAGAATTGCAGGGGGGATTAAATAAGCTAATACATTTAAATTGCTTAAAATAGTGCACATACATATACCAATTTGTGTGTGGGGGTGTGTGTCTGTCTATAGGGAGCATTTTAACAAGGGTTTATTTAAAATTAATGTGTCTTTGTTTTGCTGCCAAACATACAGAGAAATCCATGGCACTTTCTACCTTTCCTACCCATAAGGTAGTAAATTTTGGTATTCCACAGGGGCATTCTTATGACACAGAAAAAAACATGTTTTTTTTTTTTTCTTGGTTTTTCCCTTTTTGAGTAGCATAGGCTGATGTACAATGCTAGCCAATTCTTCTGTCCCTTCCCCCTTGTTCTTGTCATTGTTTACCAGCAAATACTGGCATATCTCTGTCTGGCTCGTGACGTTCTCAAGAGGGAAAATCAATGCAATAAGTAACAGATATAAAGATGTCTAACTCTATGATTGTCTCTGCTCTTTATTTTTCTTGTCTTTAAGTAAAGGCAAGAAAATCTTAAGATTTTCACAAGCCTTGGTAAATTGTTCAAATGTTCCCTGAATAAATCTGAAACCATATTCACATATAAAAATAGTTACATGAATACAAATTTCCAAGAAAAGGCCAGTGGCTGAACCAGAAGGAAATATACTACTTTGTTACATGCACTCACCTATGGTCACCTATGTGCTTTAGAAACATTTCTTCCCAATTCCATTTCTGTCAGTCAAAATCTCACCTCTCCTTGAAGATTCTTGAACTCAACTGTCCTTTCTTTTGTGAAATCTTTGAAAGCCTCCATTAGAATGGATCTATCTACCCTCTTTATTTTTGCAATGCTCCTTACATCTCTTTGATGACACTTTATACACTGTATCATAGATGTGTCGAGGCCAGAAACTGTCCATTTTATCTGTCTCGCTGTTAGTTTTATATTCAACCCACCTGACCTCACCTACTGCCTAGTGTAGTAGCTCAAGTGGGTGAGTCCTGAACAGAGGGCTCCTGAATGAAGAGATTTAGATATTGCTAGGACTGGACTGGAACTTAGAAATCATTTAGTTTAACTCTTTATGTTAGCCACAAGAAAACAGAGGCTTGGAAGGATACCTAATTTTGCCCAAGATTACACAACAAGCATAGAAAAGTGGTGGGGGGGAGAAGACATTTCTTGTGTTCGTGTACATTTTTAATTATATTAAAATATTAGAGACACTGTTACTTGAGGATTGTAAATCCCTAGAATATGCTTCATTGCTTTGTTAGTCATTGTTTCAAATCAGGTATCATCTCTAAATTGTAAATGGAATTCCTATTTAGGCAAATGCATCACTTGATAAACAGTTTTAATGAGAAACAGATAAATTCTGTATTGTGTTTTATTCAAATTTCGTGCTATCTTTGCTTGAAAATTGGTTTGGCTAATTGACTGCTCACAATTACCAGCTTACTTCAGTGAAATGGAAGTCTTTGACAATTAAAGAGAGCTGGGAAGTACGTTTCCTTCTCTACAATGCCCCTATGACTTGAATTGTTAAAATGAAAATCAGTTTCTCCAACCAAATTTTTTTTTTCAGCCAGCAGCAATAAACATTGAAACAACTTTTTCCTATAAACCCACCAAAGTCCCTACTTTTTGTTCTTTTAGGAACTCTGACAAAGACCTTACATGAATCATTCATATTGTGGAAAATACAGCAATATTCTGTCAGCAGCATCAGCTAACCCAGTTGGATCAAGAAAGAGAATCCAGCATTAAATAGAGGGACACAGGAGTAAGTAGAGCTTTGAGGGTGGTACCTGCTGGGCTTCCCAGAGTTTTGACTTTGTTCATGCAAAGGCAGAGATGCCTGTACAGTTTTCCTAGCCAAACACAATGTCTTGAAAAGCAATTTCACCAGTGAAAATTTACTTCCGAGGTTCCTTGTGATCATATATGAATCTGTGGGGAAGATTCAGATGTTGCCATTTGAAGGCTTTTGTCACAGCCCCAGGTCTGGAGAATGGACTTCAAATGTTAACAATGCCTTAGGTTATGGCTTCAGTAAACACACATGCACATTATATAACGCTGTTTGAACAGTTTGTACACTGCTTGTATTATTTTATTTTTATTTTTTTATTTTTAAGTGTTTTTTATTTATTCATAGAGTCAGAGAGAGAGAGAGAGAGAGAGAGAGGAAGAGGCAGAGGGAGAAGCAGGCTCCCCGCCTAGCAGGGAGCCTGATGCGGGACTCGATCCCAGGACCCCGGGATCATGACCTGAGCCGAAGGCAGACGCTTAACCATCTGAGCCACCCAGGCGCCCCTGCTTGTATTATTTTAAAGTATATTACAAATAATGTTACAGTATTGATGCTCATCTTGGGGTAAGGAGCTCTCAGAGGTTCATTCACACCGTCCTGGGAGCTACGTCTTGTATTTTTAAAAGCTTAATGAAAATAGTATCTGTAAGGACTCACTAAAATCACATTTTTATTTTATGTTATTCCAGTATGGCAACACAGTTCAGCCTCTACATATTAGAAACTGTTTTTGGCAATTATATATGTTTTAAAATTACTTAAATAGGGAAACTTTTTATAATTACAGTTTGTTTCATGTAGAAGATCTTCACATAGAGGGCGCCTAGGAAACAGACTTATAACTAAAAGACCTGGGTGGTGGTGGGAATCAGTGATGGGCATCAGAAACAATGTTTTCAGTGAGTTTTTGAACAGTTGCCTTGGATTGGAATTCTAAGTTGGTTATATAATACTTTATAAGACTAGTTTGTTTAAGGTCATTATTATACTAACAGAAAGCTGTATGGCAATAAACAAATACTCTGAAATCCCAAGATGGACTCTCTCTTATTCATATTTAGTTTTGATTTCTTCAAGAAAAAATAATAAAGTTAGCTTGTACAAAAAGGTATAAACTAATGATACTCTGATAACCTTGAGCACTTGAATCTCTGGATAACATACTTTCATGAGCTGTAGGTGAGTTCATGTTTGCCTCCATCCACGGGAGGATATTAATGGGAAGGGACTCATGTGTGGTAACCATTCTACCTGCTGCCTTGCCAAATCACCTCTTTTCTGTCATTAAACTAGGTATCTAGAGGGGAGGGGGGCGGGGGGATGGGTTAGCCCGATGATGGGTATTAAAGAGGGCACGTTCTGCATGGAGCACTGGGTGTTATATGCAAACAATGAATCATGGAACACTACATCAAAAATTAATGATGTCATGCATGGTGATTAACATAACATAATTAAAAAAAACTATATATGGCTCCACCACAAATCTGTAGGAGATGGGTTCAGATGACAGCCACCAATTATGTCTGGGCTTGGAACACCTCTATTTCTTTATTTACCCCAATTATGCACGCAGCCTTGTTCTCCAACTCAAATTAATCACAGCTATCTTTGATAGCAATCACATTTTGTTGCCTTGATGTGCACTGATTCTAATATCCTATGTTATCACAGAGGTGCCTTTTATTTATTGGCTTGTCACTGCTCCTTGACTTAACATTCTAAATATTGTTGTGTTACTTGTGAATCTACTGCATTGATCACTTTGTACAATATCATATCAAAATAGGTTATCAGACTAGCTCTTGAATGATGAGACCTATGCAGTCCCATGTTACAGAGAACTTGGCACTGGCTGGGCAGAGGGCACAGGAGCTTATCTTTTCCCAAAACCTTCCCACTGAGAAAGAGAGAATGGAAGGTAGCTTCTGGAGGACTGTACTGAATACTCCAATGTGACGAAACCAGAGAAAATAATTTACCATAAGAGATGCTAGGGATTCCTTACTCTACTCATGGGTGGTGGTCATGGTGGTGATGATTCGTTATGATTATATTTGCTTCACGCAAAGTACCAGCAGCTTAAACAAAAAAAAGCATATTTCTCTCTCTTGCATAAGCAAAGACAGAAGATAAGCAGTAAGGAGTTTGTATAATGTCATCATGAAAATTAGATACCCAGGTCTCTCTATTTTGTTGTTATTCTACATCTGTTATGTGGCTTCCACCTTGTGGTTCAAAACGGCTTCTTGAATTACAACCACCAGATGCACAGTTTAGTCACCAGGAAGGAGAAACAAAAAGCAAATATATTCTTCTCTTTAAGAATGCTTACTGGACACTCAGGGCATCTGGGTGGCTCAGTTGGTTAAGTGTTGGACTCCTGATTTTGGCTCAGGTTATGATCACGGGGCTGTGAGATCTAGCCCCGCATCACACTCCATGCTAAGTGTGCAGCCTGCTTAAGATTGTCTCTCTCCCTCTTCCTCTGCCCCTACCACCCTCTCCCTCGCTAAAAACAAACAAACAAACAGAAAAACTCACTGCAAAGGACACATTTGCTTATATGCTACTGGCCAGAACCTAGTCACATGGCTTTACCTACCTGCAAGGAATTTTGGGAAATGCAGTCTTTATCCTGGGTGGCTCTATATTCAGCTGAAAACAATAATTTCAATGACCAAGTGAAAAAAATGGCAAATTGATGTTAATAGTCCCAGCCACAAGGAGTGTGCTGTGTAGCTGTAGGAAGCCTTAGGCTGAGGTACCCAACAGTTAGAAGTATCTAGATGAATGAAGGAAAGAAGGTAAACTGATGAGCTAGCTGAGGTTCTTCTCTAAGAGGGAACCATGTCTTTCCTAGATCCCCAAAAAGTCTTTTGAAGGGGCTCCTGGGTAGCTCAGTTGGTTAAGCGTCTGCCTTCGGCTCAGGTCAAGATCCCAGCGTCCTGGGATTGAGTCCCACATCTGGCTCCCTGCTCGGCGGAGAGCCTGTTTCTCCCTCTCTCTCTGCCTGTTGCTCTGCCTACTTGTGCTCTCTCTTTCTCTCTGTCAAATAAATAAATAAATAAATAAATAAATAAATAAATAAATAAAATCTTAAAAAAAAGAAAAGATTAAAAAAAAAAGTCTTTCAAAGTAACATGGCCAAGAGGAATAAAGCCAACAATGGTTACCTGGTAGTAGGTCTTCCTGCCAATTTCCAGATGCATTTCTAAGGACATGTTGTGCTGCTGTAAGCTCTTCTTGCTTTGACTATTTCTGTACTTCTCCTATGAACCATCTTCTGTTTGTGGCCCAAATGTTCTTCACTCTTTGTTGATAAAAGCTGCCTTTAGTGTTCATTCAAAGCATTTATTACTTCCAATAAATACTCTAGGATGGATAGAACTGAGCAGATGAACTAGAAATAAACCTCAGGATATGTAAGAGGTTGGAGTATAATACAGGTGGCATGATAAATTAAAAAATATTTATTAAATAACAATTTGATATTCAATATAAGAGAATCTATAATCAATATGAGAGACTGAATTTAAAAAGTTAAATCCCACCATATGTTATACATCTAAATAAATTCTAGGAGGATTAAAACGTTAAATGCTAAGAATGAAACCTAAAGAGAATCAGAAGAAGATATACATCAATTTGGAAAGATTATTCTTATTATTTTTGAGACAGAGAGAACACACATAGACATGTGGGGGTAAGGGGCAGAGGGAGAGAGAGTCTCAAGCAGGCTCCACACTCAGCGAGGAGCCTGTCACTGGACTCCATCTCACAACCATGAGGTTGTGACCTGAGCTGAAATCAAGAGTCAGACGCTTAACCAACTGAGCCACCCAGGAAAGCCACCCCTAGAAAGATTACTTTTTAAAAATAACATTAAGAGGATGTAGGGTGGAAGAAAATAAGAATTTCTATATGTACTTCCTAAGAGCGCAAAGTGTCACAACTTTTACGGAAGAAAATTTGGTAATACACGTATAATCATAAACTACTGAAACTCTTTGTCCTAGTAATTGTACTTCTAGAAATGAACCTTAAAGAAATAATCTGAAATATGTGTATTTGTGCCTAGGGGTGCTGTATTAGCTTTCTAGTGCTGTACCACAAACTTAGCAGCTCAAAGCAACACCTGTTTACTAACTCAGGCTTCTGTCGATCAGAAGTCTGGCACCAGCTGGCCAGATTCTCTGCAGGGTATCACAAGGCTGAAATCAAGTTGTCAGTAACCCTGAGTTCTGGTCTGGAGACACTGGGGAAGGATCAACTTCCAAGCTCACTCATCTTGTTGACAAAATTGAGTTCCCTGTGGCTATGGTACTACGGTCCTCTTCCTTGCTGACTGTCTCCATTCCAAGAGGCCACATTCCTTGCCATGTGACTCCTTCCAGCAATGAACACTTCCTGTGTGCCAAATCCCCTTGTACTTTGAATTTCTGACTTCCTCTATCGCTGACCTTTAGTCCTAGATTTAAAGTGCTGATGTGATTAGGTCAGGCCCCCTAGGATAATCTCCCCATCTTAAGGTCAACTGATAGGGCGCCTTAATGACGTCTGTAAAATTCCTGAACAGCAGTATCAAGATTACTGTTTGACTGAATAACTGGGACAAAGTGTGTGCACCCAGAGGCTGAAACTCTTGGTGGCCATCTTAGAATTCTGCCTACCTCGGTTTATCCCGGTTTTAGAGTTTGCACTGAAAAATTGAAATAGCCAAAATTTGCAGCAAAAACATACCAATTAAAGAAATTATGGTACATCCATATAATGAAAGATTATAGTGCTATCTCAAACTCCTTATTTTAAGAAATACATAATGCCATAGTAAAATACTGATTATAACTTTAAATGAAAACATTTAATTATGTATATACATAGAAAAAGACTGCAAAGAGACGCACGTAGATACTGACAATGGATAAGGGGATAAAAGGTAATTAACCTTTTCTTTGTATTTTTCCATTCTAGTTTTTTAAATAATGTATTAATTTTGTAATCAGAAAAAATAGTTTCTGTGGAAAGCATTTTCACATTTTCATGGGTCATACCGTATTTGCTTTTTTGGTCTTCTCATTCCCAAGCCATGCCCCCGGCTGCCATACAAACTGTCCTGACAATATTCCCACCTTGTCATCTTCAGTTGCCTTGACTCGCAGGCTAGGATCTTGCTGCACCTTTTCACCTTAGCTCAGGCTCAGCTTTGGTAACACTGAGATTTCTTGTTACTATCCCCTTCCCCCTGCGCCTCTGGCAGATGATATTAACTGATGCAGGTGCTCTTTCCTCTGACACTAGACCCTCCTCCAGGTTATTTCAGTCAGCTATGCCTGATTAGTTGGAACTGGCACGAATGATAAAATCAGCAAAGCCTATAGAATCTGGGGGTTGAGAGAGTCTAGCCATGTTTGGAGAGCTCATGAGGCAAGCCAGCTGCATTTCTATTTACACGGAGGAGCAAAGAGCTTACTGGAAACGAGTTCTTCCAAAAGTAAGAAGGGTCAAGACACAAGAGTTGATTGCAGGACAAGGGTTGTTGTTAACGGAGAAGGTGATTTTGAAAGCCGGCTAGGTGTTTGCTAGTCAGATTTCTCTTTGCCACAGCCCGATGGCTGAGTCCTAGGGAGCACAAGAAAACCTCCCTTTAAGAATAAGTAGCACTAATGGAGATGGTTTGTGCTGTTCCCACTTGACCATGATAACATCCTCCTAAAACACCCCATTCAGGAACTAGAGAAGGCAGTGGTACAGTGGATGCCAATCATTGCTCTGGAACTTTCCAAACTAATTAAGAGTAATTTGAATGTGGCTGGAGTTTCTGAAATTCTACAGATGGGATCATAGAGAGAATAGAGTGCTGCTACCATTTTAGGTTTCCTCTTAGAGCCTCAAATTTGTGTGGCCCATGAATACATGGATTATTCTCATGAGTTATGTGATATAGGAAGGGGAGTTAGTATGGTCTTCATTTTACATATTAGCCGAAGTGTGGAGAGGTTAAGCCTGTTCTCATAGTTACTTATGTCAGAGAAGGACTAGAATCCAGCCTGTGACTTAGTTCTTTTCCCACTGGAACACATCATGGCTACGCCATAGACTTACTAAACACTCTGGATAGAGCCCTCTGTCAGATGCTGGGGACTATCACAGACGTAATTAGAAGTGCAAACCCAATTCAGCCTCCTAAAATCTACAGATGGGATTTGATTTGTAAACTTCAGCTGGGTCCATTTAGAATTCCAAGAACCATTCTGTCATGGGTTGTATTTTCCAAGGATGGATGATCCCACAGGTTCTTCTTCCAATGTGATATTGACATGCCTTTATTGAGAGGTTGGGCAGTTCCTTTTTCCACCTTGAACAATAGAATGTGGAGAAAAGTTCACTGTGTGACTTCTGTGGTTTGCTTACAGACCATAATATGGCTCAGGGCACATGCCTTTGCGTCTCTCAATGCCGTGTAGGAGTCCTGGCCATGTTGAAGCCACCATCCTGAGGGGACCATGAGGAGGGGCCACAGAAAGACAGAGAGAGATGCCCTGTTTCTTCTAGAGCCTGTTCGGCTCTTCCTAGCCCAGGCCCAGCTATGTGACGGAAGAAATTGTCCAGCACTCTGGTGTCAGCTGGCCCTGATGGCAGCCTCATGAGAACCCCCAAGCCAGACCCATTCCAGCTGCTCCCACACTCCTGACTGGCAGAAACCATGAAAGAAATTAACGCTGTTGCTTTATGTGCCTAAGTTTAGGGGGGATTTGTTAGGGAGTGGTACGTTAACTAATGCACACTGGGCAGGAGGGTTGCTCTCCATGTTTTACGGAGCTGAGTGACCTGAGGTGCTGTAATGTAAGGTAATTCTTTAGAAAACATAAAACTTAATTGTACACACATTTATCTCTGGTTTGTACTTAATTGTACACACATTTATCTCTGGTTTGAGTGCTGTTTTCACTTGATATGCTTTTTGCCTGTTCCTTTGATGAGAAACCATCTTTGATAGTTCTGTAAAGATGGCTGTAAAGATCCCAATTTACTGAATGATGACACGCCCAGATTCCTTCTTTAGGGTGACAGGAAAAAGAAGAGGGAGTGGAAGCCCCTTGGCATTTACTCTTCACTTGCTCCAGTTTCTGACTCTGGAAACTGGAGCTCTGGTTCCATTGGTAGGGGGTGAGCTGGGGAGGTCTAAGGGACATGGTGAAAGCTGAATCGGAGAAGTCTGTCTCACTTTAAGGCCTAACTCATGTGAAGATAATTCAAGTGAATTTACTAGAAGTCCTCATAAAGAAGGCAATCTCAGGTGTTTCAAATTCTTTCTCACACTCTGGCATGGTAATATGTGGAACGAGTTTGGAAAATACCATATTACGCCCATGAGCTAACCAAAAGAGCCCTTGCTTTGTTGACAGACCACCACCGTCTCCTCAGCCCCCTCTTCCTCCTGAACTGAAACCTCTCTGGTCTGTATGTCACTCCTAAATCGACCATTTGGACACGTAACTTAATCTCTCGAACTCTTTTTTACTCAACTATAACATGGGGATAACAAAAGCGCCAGTTTTATTTGTTTAGTTTGTTCCTGGGTCAATACATAATTACTTGTCTGCTTCATGAATTCTCTGATATTGCAACATCCCAAGGTATTATAGCTTTTGGATTCAAATAGGTGACCGTGGGTTGATGGGGTATGGCTACTCTACTAGACAGTCTTGAAAAGGCATGGGCTCTAGAGTTGTAATGCCAGAAGAACTCCGAGTCTCCTGAGCACTGGTTGCAGAAAGTGACTTGAGCATCATGAAAGCCAGCAGAGTGGCCTGTGGCCTCAAGTTTCTTCTTAACCTTCGCACTCTCCTCAGCATTTGGGAGGACATTTGTTTTTGTTCTGTTTGGTGCATAGCAGAGAAGCAGGCTCATTATTTTCAGGAACTCCAGGGAGGCCTTGCCTTCCAGGGAAAGGCAGAGTGGTGTGGGATCACTGAAGGCCAACATTTGTTTTCTTTTTTGAGGAAATTTGAGAATGCGGTCCTTGGGGAGAACCAGGTGGAATAAGTTTTTTTGTCATGGGAAAAGAACTAGAAGGCCAGAGAAGGAGGGGATGCGCACTATTAAATATATTTTATATTGTTTAGGAAACTACTCCTTTTAAGAATCCCCCTATGACAGTGGATTTAAACTGTATTTCTGTTATGCTGAAAATAATAATTGGCCAAAAAAAAAAGTGGTGAGGCAGTCAAATGTATTTCATGGGCTGAAACACAAAGGAAATTTGCAAGAAACAACTTTATATAACATTTGATCAAGAAACATGTTCGCGGCACTTTGGAGAGGAGTATTTCAGACTTTTTTTTTTTTTTTTCTTTTTCTTGGCCTAGGCAGCTTTCTTCCCTTAATTCCCACCATCATTGACTGTGGTTTCCCACAAGCTCCAAGACTCTTTGGAACTCTTCTCCCCTTCAGTTCTTTGACACTCCTGCGACGCATTCTGTACCATCAGAACCGCATGGCAGTGCCCAGCAAGGGGCAGTGTGCTTTGGAAACTTAAGGCCTGTGTGGCACCTTGGCTCTACCCCTGACCAGCTTAGAGGTAGCCACTGAGGATCACAGGAGAGAAAATGTGAAAATGCTTTATATACTTTAATATTCAAATAAATGTTAGTCATGATGTCTGCTTTGTTTCAGAATTATGTATCCTTTGTCTCAGACTGGTAGTTCCCAGAGGTAAAAAGTTTGTTTCCCCTAGTGTATACCATAATCCTTGGCATAACATAGATGTTCAAAAGTTTTTGAGGAAGGAATGCATAAATGAATGAATGAATAATAAACCCATTTTGGAAGCTGTCTATTATATAACCCTTCTGCCTGAATGGCAGGAGAATTCAGAGGATTATAAATTAAACTGTGGGCCTCTTTTGGGATAACAATTGCTTAGAAGATTCTTTGAAAATCAGCACATATGATGCCCTGTAGTCAGCTCTGTGGTCCAGGCCCCCTGGGATATATTTACGACTGAGCACCATTTCTGGTGATACATTGCTCTGGGCTTTGCTAATGTGCATATGCAGATTTTTAAAAGTTTATGGAGTAATTTTGTATGAACTGGGATGCCATGCAAATATTCGGCATACTTTGGAATATATTCGTCTCATTTTCAGTGCTTCCCTGTGAAGGATGGCCTGGGAAATTCAGTCTTACATTTCACGGCAGTGGTTCTTGAAATGTGGGCCCTGGACCCACGACATCAGCTTCTCCTGGAAACTTGTTAGAAATATTGGTTCTTAGGATCCACCTCAGATCTACTATATCAGAAACCCTGGGGTTGGGGCCTGGGAATCTGCACTTTAACATCCTAAAGCACTCTACTGAGATGAGAATATTGAGATTAAGAAGAAAAAACAGTAAAGAAAAATAGCAATCATTCTTTAGCTTTTGTGTTAGGTTTTAAAGTGTTTTATTTATTTATTTTCTAAATGGAAGTCAAAATTTTTTTAAGATTTTATTGATTTATTTGAGAGAGCGAGAGCAAGCAGGAGCAGGAGGGAAGGGTAGAGGGAGAAGCAGACTCCCCGCTGAGCAGGGAGCCTGATGTGGGACTTGATCCCAAGAGCCCGGGATCGTGACCTGAGCTGAAGGCAGACACTTAACTGAGCCACCCAGGCGCCCTATTTTTTTTTTTTTTTAAGACAGAAAGAGAGCACATGGGAGCAGGAGATGGGGAGGGGCAGAGGGGAAGAGAGAGAGAGAATCTCAAGCAGACTCCATGTTCAATGCAGAGCCCGACATGGGACTCAATCTCAGGACCCTGAAATCAAGACCTGAACCAAAATCAAGAGTTGGATGCTTAACCAACTGAGCCACCCAGGTGCCCCAGGTTTTAGATTGTTTTAAATTATTGCCAAATGATCCTGAAAGAAGCCCTTCTTTCCAGATTAAGAAAGCGAGCCACAGACATGGTAAGTAACTGACTATAACGTACGTCAGGCTGAGAGAGCAGTGTCCTTTATGTCAGGGTTCTGCTGGGGACTGGCTCTCCCATTCTGTAAACTCGTTAGGGCTCACCTGCGAGACGTACTATGTCGCCTCTCTTATGTAGCATGCTGGAAGTGCAGAGAGACTAACTGAAACAGGTCACTCTAATGGCGGGAATTTGAGATCCTGTGGAGGGTTGCTTGAGGAGGCTGATTTGACTTGTTAGGGTTCTTCCCATCACACCATGGGCGGAGTCATCAGATTCTGAAGGGCAGCATGATCTTGTCCTCAGTGAGGTCAGTCCATTTAGACCATTATTAAATCTATGTTTTTTCCCTGGCAGTGGGAATTGAGCTGGACCCAAGATTATGAGACTTAGAAAATCTCAATCAGAAACTTCAGAGAGTTCTATGAATCCATTTTACACTGAGCAAAAAGCTGTGGTGAGCACATACTCTATTCACAGCTAGGCCATCAAGGGGATAAAAGGCAGAAGTGATAGAAAGGAGGGACTTAATGACCATTTCTGCTACCAATGTGGCAAACAGAACTGTTACTCGATAAGAATTTGTGTGCATCAGTGCCAAATAAAGTATCATGCTTGCATTGCGAAAACGGGAGCATTGACTTTGTTCTTTTTCCACACTTGAGTTCATACTGCCCCAGTCAAAAAATAACAGCCTCGCAATGTTGTTTGGCTGCTTTAAACGATAATTGCTCTAGTCTGTTTTCCCTCTAATTGTTTTATTGCCTGCCTCTTCTCTCCCTGACTCGCAACATGCCATTGTTTGTGTTTTGAAAGGATATTAAATACTAAAACCCTAAAGTAATATGCTTGATTTTTCTGTGGAAACTGACAATACAAATGAAGTCCGGGAGCCCCGTCCCACCTGCAGTCTGACTGCGTTATTTATTATACTTGGAGGCAACAGCTTTAGTCCTCCCCCTGCCTTCTGTTGACTTTCCTCCAACAGCCTGCAAGTTACCCATATTTTTACATTTATGCTTACACCTCTACTCTCTCATTGACAAGAAAACCTGAACTTTCTCTAACTAGGGAGAAGACTGAGGAGGTTTTTATATTTGACTGTTTTTCTAATAGAAAATAACCTTCTTAGAGTTAGATGTCATGTTTTGTACATTTCCAGATCTCGCATACCCTACCATTTCAGGTGTTCAGAAAGGGCAAGATATTATTTCTTGAATTAAGTTCCTCATGACAGTAGTCACCCAGAAAGGAAAGTGGAAGCAGCTAGAAAGAACAAACTCAGAGTAATGTCACCTCATCTTTCTTCTCTCAACCTGGTTGACTTTGGTTCACGTAAACACACATATATGCACATTATACATAACAGCTGCCAGACCAGGGCGTGATACATGTATTTGGTACAGAACCTGTACAGCATTTCGACTCTCCTTTGTGTGTGTGTGTGTGTGTGTGTGTGTGTGTGTACAAACATGTGGACTGTGTCCCACAAGCAGAGCCCACTTTCACCTTCCACATGGACTGCACAAATACCTCACTACCAAGGAGCACATCTGGCTCTATTGGAGATCTTAAAGTCAGTGCAATCTGGGGGAGTCCTGGGGCTACATCACAACATTCCTATGTCACTGGGAGAACTGTTCTAGGGCTTCATAAGAAGATAGAAACAGATGTGGGCAGTCATAGGAATGTAGTCTCAGTTGAAGATTAAGAGACAGCAGATTGATAGAGCAGACCCAGAGGAAGGGAAGAGATGGTTGGGAAAATGGAACAAGGAACATGAGGATGAAGATCCAAGACAGAGAGTCTGTGAGTGCCTCCAGGCTGGAGATCTCATAGCCTGGTCCCTGACCCCAAAATGGTATTAGTGAGCTGTAGGGTTGCCTTCATTTCATCTGAATGGTCTTGAAATTATTGTCCATTGAAAGGGTAGGGAGAAAGCTTGACAATTGAAAGGAATCAAAGACAATAAAGGAAGTGTATGGCCCTGGGGAACCAGTGGATTCAAAAGTCCCTCTGGAAGACAGGGTTGCATGTTTCAAAATCTTCCATTTCTCATCCTTGTTCCCTTCCCTAATCTTGCTGAGAGGCAAATAACAGTTTGGTAGGAGGTAAGGATGGAAGAGTAGTTTAGGCACTGAGTTTTACATAGAAAGTAGAGAGTTATGACTAATGTTCTACAGTACAGGTTCTAACAGAATAGAACAGGCCAACAAGGAAAGACAAACAGAAGAAAGCTTTATCTTTCCAACTGACAATTGCTTACCATTCTGTATTAGCACCTAGGCAGCAGGTTTCTGCATAAGCAAGGAATACAACTGTCTCTGGGAAGTTTCTAGGAGTGCAGTTAGTCCTCTTTGCCCAAGTATATTAGCCCCTTGAATCTGTCACAACATCTGAAATTTCACCAAACCACCTTCCTTAGGATTTAAAGCACTATGCCTCAAGTATTGCTTTCCTTGTCTGTTTTGTTTTGTTTGTTTTTTGTTTTTAATTTCAGGACCAGCTTGAAGGAAAGCACAAGTCTGAAACCACCCCTTGTGTGGGCATACATCCCAAGTTCACAGTCTCAGCCGATCTCCTCTCAAGGTGGGGAGGGGGAGTCTTAAGGGACCCTGTCTCTAGGCCATGGAGGACAGATGATGGTGGCTGGAGCCAGCTAGCTGGCAGTCACAGAAAGAGGGACGGAGGCACAGATGGGAATATATAGGCTGTAACTGTCACGTTCTCATGAACTAAATAGCTCTTTTACTAGAACTGGACAGAACCACTTCTCCATCAGCAGCCCAGACAACACTGAAAGAGGGCGCCACAGCATCATGGTGGAAATTAATCTCTGGCAGTTCAGACTTCTATTTCAAGATTTATGGCTTATATTGAAAGTTTACTTCTTCTTAGACTCATGTTTTTGTCATACCCTCTTGAATCCAATTTTATTTTTTGTTTCTGGACTTTTCCTTTCTGGGATTTCTCATGTTTGTTTTTTTTTTAATATAATGACTTCAAGTTTACCTCATGCACTACAAATTTTGTAACCTTAATTTTTATTCTTGCTTATGGTTCTCTAATGAAGTTGTTAAATAAGATTACAGTGGTAACACATTAAAATCCTCTTTGCAACTCAATGTATTTCCATTTCAGAATTTTTATCCCCCCAGTGCTTCAGGCTATCTTTGGTATTCAGGATCCTGCTCACATCTGAGCTAATTTGAATTAATTTGATCATTCAGTTACCATGAGCTTTGTGATATGTAACAGCCTAATTCCTCCATCCCATAAAGTGAGAGCCACTGAAGCCTTGAGGAAGTGTTATCCACATTGTTGGAACTGCCTAGGGAGTTTAAATGCCGCAAAACTCCCACCTAAAAGGGAACAATCAAGTCAGATTGCTCCATTAACTTGACTTGTTGGTTTAATCAATGTCACGGAATATTTGTGGATTTAGGCACAGAGTTGGTAGGCATTGGAGATTTCAGCCCTGTCTGTGACTGGCTGGGATTTATTTATACCCTCCCTACTCATGCCTTCTGTTATAACAGGGGTAACATTTCCCCTTTTTTTAAATATAAAATTTGAGGAGTCATAGAATTATAAAAACTTGATTTTCAGATTTAAAATTAATGGTACGTATCATCTGTGACTGGTAAATATAACTCTTTTTTTTTTTGAAGATTTTATTTATTTGACAGAGAGAGACACGGCGAGAGGGAACACAAGCAGGGGGAGTGGGAGAGGGAGAAGCAGGCTTCCCGCTGAGCAGGGAGCCTGATAATGGGGCTCGATCCCAGGACCCTGGGATCATGACCTAAGCCGAAGACAAGACGCTTAACGACTGAGCCACCCAGGCGCCCTATAATTCTTGATGTTATCTTTTATTCCATAAGCTTTTTTTTTTTTTTTTTAAGAATCTATTTATTTGACAGAGAGAGAGACAGAATGAGCAGGGAGGAGAGGGAGCCGCAGGCTCCCCATTGAGGGGGGAGCCCAATGACTTAGGGCTCTATCCCAAGATGCTGGGATCATGACCTGAGCCATGACCCAAGCCAAAGGCAGACGCTTAACCGACTGAGCCACTCAGGCACCCAGGAACTTGTTGACAGAGAAACCTACTCTGTTTCTTCCATTTGCTCTCTTGCCAGGGCACTTTGTTACACAACCCCAGAGGGCGCCCTCCAGTGGACGATGATAATGCCCCTGCCATTGTGCAGCCCACTGCTCTGCTCTAGAGTTGCTTAGAATTTTTTCTCTTTGATTATTTTCCCCCCATTATTGCCAGAGATGACATGACTGCCTTGGAAAATAATTCTATGGTCAGAGCATTCTTTTATTTTGGAAAAAAAATCATGTAACATAGTTGTTTTTTCCCCGAGTTGGTTGTCCTGGTCCATTTTTACCTCTTCCTTCATAATTGTATTTATTGTAATTTAGCCATATATTCTATATTACTATAGAGCTCTTAATTCTATTTTTATTTTTATTAGAAGCAATAAGCACAGATTGTCCTCTTTCCCCCACTTCTTTCCTGTTGATCAATAAAGATACGTTACTAGTGTTTGTTTTTTTAAAGATTTTATTTATTTTTTTGAGAGAGAGTGAGCAAGAGAGCACAAGCAGGGGGAGCAGCAGAGGAAGAGGGAGAAGCAGACTCTTTCTGAGCAGGGAGCCCTACGTGGGGCTCGATCCCAGGACCCCGAGATCATGACCTGAGCTGAAAGCAGTTGCTTAACTGACTGAGTTACCCAGGCGCCCCCAGGTTACTAGTGTTAATGGTATTATTTTCCCTACAACCAGAAAGCCAGACTGGTATAATTATTCTTTTGGTCACCTTCTCGTGGATAATGTGCACAAGTCCCCATGCCCTACACATTTGACCTTTCTGCTTCTTCATTACATTACATGGGGGTTGCACCTTCATGCTCTGGGCAATTTTGATGGTATGCACAAAGTTAATTCATTGGATGGCACTCTTTGAGGCCTTTTTAGTCATGGTTTCTTCTGTAGGTCTGTCTGTGGATAAGAGCTAGGATGGAGAAAACACAGACAAATTTAAATAAAGAGTACTCTATCCATTGCTTTTCCACCTCTGCTAAGCCCTCTTAGCCTGATACAATGGAGAGCTCACTTACCTGGCTTGAAAAAAGAAGCAAAAGGAAGGACAAAACATATCCCAGTTAGTTATAGTAAACATCAGTTAGCTCCCCAAACCTAAATGCATGATGAGAGGAAAAGAACACGGTTCAAGATGAGTTAGTTCCCTCTTAAAAATATATGGTTATAGGGGCGCCTGGGTGGCTCAGTCGTTAAGCGTCTGCCTTTGGCTCAGGTCATGATCCCAGGATCCTGGGATCGAGGCCCGCATGGGGCTCCCTGCTCAGCAGGGAGCCTGCTTCTGTCTCCCTCTCCCACTCCCCCTGCTTGTGTTCCCTCTCTCGCTGTGTCTCTCTCTGTCCAATGAATAAATAAAATCTTTAAAAAATATATATATGGTTATAAAATATATTGGTTCCAAGAGCATAGTTCCTAAGATCTATGTGGTTCTAGATCAAGTAACTTTATGGGGTTTTCTCACCTTAAATTATTGGGTAATACGAATCAGAAGAGGAAATTCAGAGGAGGGCAAATCATTAGACCTGGTCAGTGGAAATAGAATATGTTCTTCTATTCAGTGAACTCAGGGGAACATGTACATTTTATTTTATTTTATTTGAAAGATTTTATTTATTTATTCATGAGAGACAGAGAGAGAGAGAGGCAGGCAGATGCAGAGGGAGAAGCAGGCTCACCACGGAGAAGGGAGCATGATGCGGGACTGATATTTGACATCAGCCCTCATTTAAGCTCTGGACACACCTCTAATCAAAAAATTAATCATTGCATATAACAGCAACATGGTCAGTCCCATGGGTATATAGGCTCCGGAAATAAGCTAGGGCATTTTGGCTGGGAATTCTGATGACCTTGGTACCTGGAGGGTGTATCTAGAGGGCAAAGGCTCATGCCCTCTTCTGAAATGGTACAGAGAAACATGACCAGAGGATGGCCAGAATGGGAGCTCTCTAAAGTACAGGGGGCTTGGGTGTACGGTTGGTACCATTTGGTTTGTGAGACCCCAGGCACAGAGGGCTCAAGAGACAAGATCAAGCCTCCCTCAACTGTGCTTTCACCATTTCTGGTTGCTTTGGTTATGAGACCACATGTTACATGAAGCACATTAGACCATGTAAAATCAGATGCAAATAAGGTTAATAGTAATCAGGGGCAGAACAATCATGCCAATGCCATTCTAGGGAATGACTTGGGGAGTCGTTTGGAAGGGTTATGAACCATACATAAAGGGTGACATTATCAGGAGCTGAGCTCTCTAGAACTTCTGGGTACTACAGACTATGTGTTTCCCCTGGCTTGGAAAGAGCTATAGAAGTAAGCTAGGTGGTGATGTATCCATATTGTATCACTTGTATTGCCTGATTCTGTGGGTCTTTACATTATGCTCCTAAGATGTTTTTCATATTTGTTTCATCCTTCACATTCTCCCAACTACCACTCTATTTCAAGCTCTTATTAACCATTTTTCAAGGCCAAGCCTAGAACGACTGGTTTTATAATACCTTTCTCAGGTAAATTGAACTTCTGATCCCTTATACCACAAATTATCAGGACAATCCACCTGGCCTTTAGCAATTACTGTTTTATAATATTTTTGGCTATTTTCCTTGCTTATTCATCACTTTTTTCCCCCTAAAACCTGGCTGGGAGGGGAGAAGTCACTTGTCCTCACTTCCTTGGGGGCTGCAAAATAGGTTGTAAGATATTGTAGGTCAGAGATTGAGGGAAGAGAAATTTGAAGAAGAGAGATCATAACATTAACAATCTTGCTTCCATATCCAGCATGGTTTGGGAGGTCTATCTAGAATCCTCTGGACTCAAAAGTAGAAGAAACCAAAAATGTCAGACACTAAGCAAGGGGAACTCTTTCAGAGTGGGCAGCTTAGAATCTACGGATGCAAGCAGTTAATTTTTACCAAAATTGCACTTCCCATGGACATATTAGGAAGCTATTTCTCTGCAATGATAGACAGCATTATCACTATTCAGCCACTGCTCAAAAAATACCCTGCTCAGAACCAGTTCTTATTCAATGGTGTACAGGATACCAACATACACTGTGGGAAACACAGGAGACATAATTCTCTACTAGATGATTCTAAAGTGGTGTGTTGTTAAGTGTGTGTGTGTATCGGTGGGGCGGGGGGGCGGGTGGTCAGGACAGAGACGTGTAGGAAGACACATTCTCACTTTTTACCAAAAACCTGAGGAGGCCTCCCCTTTGTGGGTTTACACCATAGTCTGAAAGGCTGAATACAATGTAGTCTGTGACATCAAGTGAGGATTCTGAGCCAGAGACCAGAGGCATCATTTCATGGAGGAACTTGATGTTAATTCAAGATGACAAAGTACTGAAAGCCTGAGGGACTAACCCCTTTGCTGGCTAGGAGTAGGGCAATTTGCAGAGGTATGAAGACACCATAAATAACTGCCTGTCTGCTACCCAGCTGAATTAATTCGCGTTTAAAACTCAGAGAGGTGGTCAAAACTGCCTCTGGGGAAACTGAGTGTCAGTACCGAAACCTGTAGCTTCTTCTGTACTTTGGAAAGTAGAATAGCCTTAGGCATAAAAATCATTGAAGAAAACAGGTCTTGTTACTACTTACAGAGAGAAGAGAGCAAACTTGTGGTGCTTTCTGCTTACTAGACTACAGTGTATCCATGAGGAAAAGTTTCCGGCTCCTACTATTTCTCCCCACACTGCAACCTCTCTCCCTTGCCTTCTAGTCTGGTGTGGAATGGGGGGTGACCTGGTAGGAGATGGAGGGAGGGAGCCAGTTGTTTGGAAGGATAAGAGGCATGTGTTCCTTCAGACAGAACCAACTTGGTTCCCACATGAACTCAGAGATCCATCACTCCCTTCCTTCTTTCCCCTTCTCTTGTATGGTTCATGTTCATGCACCTGGTTGAGTCGTCCTCTCAACATGAGCTCTGATGGCTCATGTTGCTCCTAACTTCTAAGATGGAGCTCTGCTATGCACTTGTCCACGCTGTTGGCTGGTGCTGTACGATCCTGCCTGGATTTGGCTACTTATCTCCCATCTAATATTTGCCATATAAACATGGCCAGCCGGAAGCTTGCCACTCTATCTCTGACTCCTGACCCCAGCTGCTGCCAGTTTTCCCGGCTGTACCTCACCTGCCCTGCTGACTTTCTGTGAAAGAAATATTCACTTCCAGAATAAGGACTGAGATTTCATTTTGTCTTGTGTTGCACTTTCATGGTCCCAACGCCATTGCCATTGACCAAATGACCCATTATGTCTGGAGCCTGAGTCATCCAAGGTATGACATTTAGGGGAAAGTCATACTATTTCCTCTATTTTTAGGATCTGCCTGGCTTACCATTCCAGGCCCACCTAATGTACTGAGGCCCTGCTACTCACCCCTACTATGGCCTCTGCCCTTATAATTCTACCTGTGCTCTCCTCCGGGCCTTGGTAGATACTAGCTTTTCAATAAGATCATTCTGACTGTTATTTTAGCTTCCTGGGCCATCTACTTCCATTATGACTTTTGTCAGTTAGCCCTTCCATGCTGTGTGTTCGCTGTCTGCTGTATAGTCAGAAATTCCTTGTGTTTTTGTGCTTCTTGAACTTCTGGCTTGGGGCCTGGCCTTTCTGAATTACTGCTTCGTGGTATGGCTCACACACTTGTACCTCCTTTACATCCTTCCTTCTTTAAACTCACGCTGATCCCTTGAACTCCAGTCTTGGCTTCGTTTTCTATTCTTAAATTTAAAACACCTCTCTTTCCATATAGTGATTTATCTCCCGGCTGTGATCACATCTAGATTCTTGAAACTACTTTGGTTTTATCCTTGCTACCCAGGGCTATTAGACACCTGGTACAGACAATAGTAATTCTGGTTATCTGTAAATAAAGAATGAGAAATGGCTACAGAAAGGACAAAAGAATCTCACAAAGCATCCCACTACTAGAAGCAGCGCCAAGCCTCGGGGAACCAGGGAAGTGACTGGGTACCACCTTTTTCTTATTGTGGCCACAACTGTCTATCTTTCCACATCTCTGTATGTCTGCAACATTCTTGTTTTTTTCTGGACTAGCTTCTTCCAAAGCCTGTTCTTTTTGCCCTTCATAACTTTGGCCCGTCATAGATTGGCATGTGGATTGGTTCCCACTACCGATCTAATCAGAGATGGCCGAGGAGGGGGTCTTGGAGCAAAACACAGCCACCGGAGCCCATTACTTTGGCCGAGGTCATGAGTAGTGGTAACTTCCAAAGAAAAAGGCAGGGATTGAGCATGTTCCCAAAGCATGTCTAATGCAATTAACTCTAAGAATTTGACTAAAAATTGGTCAATTCAATGGCCATGGGTCAATCATACTAAAAAAAGCAAACTAAGCACAGCAAGTGGCAGAAGTGGTGTTAAATCTTCAGAGACAAGTGACTGGACCCAATCAGGTGTGAGAAGTTGGCAAAGAAATATGTGCTAATGGGAGGTAAGAACTTAATGAAATTTAAAGAGAGTGGAAAATGTGGATAAACTTGATTCGATGACTCAGTTAATACTAAAAATACTCTGCAGGAATATATAAGGGCAAGGAAGGCATACGAGTTTATCTGGGAAAATATTTCCAACTCCTGAAAAGTGTGCCCAGGGTTTGTTCTCCTCTATTAAAATATCATTAAAAAGCTAATTAGAGAATTATAATTATCATTGATTAAGTCCCCTTTATTGAAAGAGCAGAAAAGCATATCAGATATGATTATGTAGAGAAGATTAATAGAGCCAGCTATGGGCAGGCAGATGTGGAGAAGGGCCGCATGCACTAAGGCTCTGATTCTCCTGGCCTCCTGTGTCCTCCAAGGACAGGCTCTCAGCTATATATGTGGGAGTGGGTCATTGTAGTTCCTGAATCCTTATCTCTGAGGACCTGGGAGCCTGTCTTGGATGCTGTTAGTGGCAAAGTGTGGGCAGCCCAGCACAGGCAAGGGAGGCAGGCCATACAAGATATGTGTCTGTTAGCTGACAGGCCAGCTAAGGAAGGTAGGAACACAGGGGAGTCCAAGTATTCACACAGGAAGTAGCGAGTTCAGTGGGTAAGCATGTAGACAGCAGACTGGGGTTTGATCCTGGCCCCACACTGCCTCATCTCCCAAATCTTCCGTTTCCTCAGCTACAAAATGTGGGATAGCTATCCCTACTTCATGGGATAGCTGTAGAGTTGTTGATAAAATACATATAAAATACTGTGACTGACACAACAGGGTCATTATTGAATTTTTGGGGGGGGTCGTTATTTTGAGTCAAAATGAATAAAAGAAACGGAGAAAAATGAAATCTAGGGTAGAACATGGCATACTGTATGGATAGGAAAGTGATTTGCTCTCTTGCTGGTATAAGTTGATAAAACTTTGTAGGTATACCCTTCTTTATATAAAATGAGTCAAAGAACTGCCAGTATTTGGAGCTAGTTCACTGCAACAAAAAGAGAACTCAGTCATCTGGGGAGACCTCAGCATTTTTGCTGTTGGCAAAAAAATGCTGCTATTTTTTCTCTGTGTCTATCAAGTGAGCTTAGTCCTGTCTAATGGGTCTCAGAGATCCCTCTGAACTCTCTCTTTGCCTTTCAACGTGCAGGATCACTGATTTCCCCTCTTCTCCCTCAATCTTTCTAAGAGTCACTTAGCTTCTTTAGAACCACAGCTCAAGGGTAAATTTTAAGCATCTCAATAAATAGATTCCATTGCAATTTTCCCTAGACTGGCCTCTCTCCCCTCATCGTTTTCCCTCTACCATGAATTGAAATGTTAGTGAAAAGACTTTCTTCTTAAATTATATCTTACCTATTACACCCAAGTTTCTTACTGGCACTATATTGCTCTTGGCATCAGATTCCTGTTTTTTTTTTTTTTTTTAAAGACTCAAATATGCCTGAGCTTTTGGAAGTATTTGTATTTCAATGAGATTATAAGCAGTCATTGGAATGTAAGTGGAGATATCATGACAGTTTACCTCCCTGCGAAAATAATTAAGCATGTATCACCTAAAAATGGTATTATCCTACATTACTATAATACCGTGATCACAATCAAGGAATTTAACCTTGATAAATCATAGTTACTAATATAAAGTTCATATTCAAATTCTTAATTTTCCCTAAAATATTCTTTATAGTTTTTTTTTTTTTTTTTTGGCTCTATATACTGATGCAATCAAAGATCTCTCATTGCCTTTGGTTGTCATAGCATGAGTACTTTAAAAAACTCACCGGGTAGTTCTGATAACTCCTTCTCCTCCCCTACTGTTGAAACCCAAGGACACAGAAACCTATTCTTCCCACCTACAAGTGCAGCCCTTAGAATTTTATTGTACTAATTCTATAACTACATAATAAGATATATCATACACTAAGTTTGGAATGCTTCCAAAGGGATTAGGTTATTATGGGAACTTCAAGGCCCAACTCCTTTGGGGAGAAGATTTCCAAATCAGTAGATCCCAAAGAGGCATTCCAACTGTGATGGGTTGGAAAGGGTAAGGAGAGTTCTGACATCAGAGGAACCGATCTTCTCTTGAAAGTTATTTGTTTTCCTTGGGAGTCAAAATTATTTAGGATTTAGCATTTGCCCCAGGTTATGTAATTGCCAAATAGATCTCTAAGGATAAATTGATATTTTCAGTCAAAGATGATAGCCTGACCAATGAAAAGAACCACAACTCACTAAGATTATCAGCAAAGTTGTAATTATATAAAGATAAATGCTAATATATAATATTAAAAATCATTATTAATAATTGCTATAGTACCCCTGTTTCCCTCATTTAGTCTTTCAAAGAATGTTACTATTGTTTCCCATCTCTTCATCACTATAGGCTATAACGAAATCTTTCTTTCATGACTGTTTTAAGGGCTATGAAAGAAACTCTGAACAGTCCAGTATTGCTTTAGGGTTTATTCAAAATCATTGCACATGAGATCAACACTGAGCAAGAGAAAAGTAACATGAAGGTATTATTCAAATATTTCATCAATTAAGAATTAGTTGATTGACAAATTTTTCTAAAGTGATGCACTTTTCAGAATAGCTCCAAGAGCTATCGCTTTCTCTACAGTATCCTCTGCTATAAAATGCTAATGTTATGTAGAAAGCAGAAGCATCACTGCCTTCTGCTTTTTTATCTTCACATGGCCCTCCCTCTAGGATTAATAATTTTTTTCATTATAGGTTTTATCTCAGTTGCTTTCACTTCCAGGGCAGACTCCCTAGAATGAATAGAAGAAAAGGGCACTGCTGAATGATTTAGTTTGATACTGACAGTGAGCTTTGAGCTTTTGGATAGTTAGAGTGAGATTTTCCCGAAATTGACAATACTGACCCTGTTCCTGTCCTTCCACCTACAGCATACAGAGACTAGGGAAGAAACCAAAATGAGGACATACCATCACCCTTCTGCTCTGAGTTTAGGCTGTGTCACCTTACCTCTAGAACACATAAAAAAATGATGACTCTATGGCTCAATCTTACAGGATGAAATTGTAATTTCCTGGTGTGAGAGTGTTCACTCTCTTCCTTTCATTTTCTATATTCTCTTTGCCCCTCCCCCTTCAGTAGTGCCAAGAAATTTCAGATACTTTTTCTGGGCAGTACACAGTGGTGAAAAGGTATACAAAGCCCACAGGACAAGTTTTCCTGGGAGTGGGGTTGCTATAGGTTTTGCTTGAAGATTTGGGGAAATAGTTAAGAAATTGAATTAGTGATATTATTAAAAGTATTATGTAACATGACAACAAATAAATATATGTTAATACAATGCAAATCAATTAAATGTTGCATGATTTTTAAGGATAAGAAAAAGATTGCATTGCCTTACTGGGTATTTACCCCAAAGATACAAATGTAGGGATCCGAAGGGGTACGTGCACCCCAATGTTTATAGCAGCAATGTCCACAAGGGCCAAACTGTGGAAAGAGCCAGGATGTCCATCAACAGATGAATAGATAAAGAAGATGTGGTATATATACACAATGGAATATGATGCAGCCATCAAAAGGAATGAGATCTTGCCATTTGCAACGACATGGATGGAACTGGAGGGCGTTATGCTGAGTGAAATAAGTCCATCAGAGAAAGACATGTATCATATGACCTCACTGATATGAGGAATTCTTAATCTCAGGAAACAAACTGAGGGTTGCTGGAGTGGTGGGGGGGTGGGAGGGATGGGGTGGCTGGGTCATAGACATTGGGGAGGGTATGTACTATGGCGAGTGCTGTGAATTGTGCAAGACTGTTGAATCACAGATCCGTACCTCTGAAACAAATAATGCAATATATGTTAAGAAAAAAAGAAGAAGAAGAAGATAGCAGGAGGGGAAGAATGAAGGGGAGTAAATCGGAGGGGGAGACAAACCATGAGAGACGATGGACTCTGAAAAACAAACTGAGGGTTCTAGAGAGGAGGGGGGTGGGGGGATGGGTTAGCCTGGTGATGGGTATTAAAGAGGGCACGTTCTGCATGGAGCACAGGGTGTTATGCACAAACAATGAATCATGGAACACTACATCCAAAACTAATGATGTAATGTATGGTGATTAACATAACAATAAAAATTAAAAAAAAAAGAAAAAGATTGCATAGACTTCTTCTGCTTATAGAAAAACTATCCTTTGCTATTGGGGTTCTGCGTTAGCAAAAACTTACAAAATGAAGCCATATGAGCTCTGAGGCCCAAATCTAGACAAAAGCCAACTGTGAAATTGCCAAGGAATTGTTTTGGTTAACATGGCTAGGTTTTAGGCATCTCTAGTAAAGCTTCTTCCAATTTCCCATGTCACAGTTTGGGTTCCTTATAAGCAAATTCTGAGTTGGCCTGGCTTTATCTTACCATATTTCTAACTCCAGCCAATTTTTTTTTAAAGATTTTATTTTTATTTACTTGACAGAGAGAGACACAGCGAGAGAGGGAACACAGGCAGGGGGAGTGGGAGTGGGAGAGGGAGAGGGAGAAGGGAGAAGCAGGCTCTCCGCCGAGCAGGGAGCCCGATGCGGGGCTTGATCCCAGGGCCTCAGGATCATGACCTGAGCCAAAGGCAGACGCTTAACCACGGAGCCACCCAGGCGCCCCAGCCAAATTTTTTTCATTTCGTGTCCCCATAGCCAGGGAGCCGAGCGAAAGCACACAGCACAAACGCTGCAACGCCCCACACTGCAGCTGACACAGGTTTTCAGGGAAGGGCTGTGAATGGGAAGAAGTGATTGACAGCTTCAGTCCAGCTAGCCTTCTGAAACCAGCACAGAGCTTTCCAAAGGAACTGCTTTGAACAAAGAAACATTCATTTGGGTATCACAATTCTAACATGCTTGGTCAAATACAGTTTTACAACTTACATTCCCTCACATCTCTCTGCAATGGCAGTGAAATTAGAGTGAGCGAAAGAATCTCCTTTCCAGTTTGAACCCCCCAAGTAGCTTTGCAGTAGCTCAACACTGGTAAGGTCATGCCTCAGTTATGCTATAATAATTTTCCTTTTTTGTGTATTTGGAAGACAGAGAGTTGTGCCTCATTATACAGCTCAGGTTTGAAATGTTCTTTCCCATCACGAATCGCCAAATAGCATCCAAAGAGACTCATAAGTCAACATAAACTATTCAGCCTAATGTTCTAGATTCTAGAATATCATTACAGAGTAAAATGTTTCCTTCTACTCACCATTATAGATCAAAATGAGAAAGTGTGGGATGCACCTGAATGCCTAAATGAGTCATGTTTAGCTTAATGTGAGTCTCTGCCCTAGCCTAGCCCCTTCTTAGACGTTTGTGTTGGGTGTTCAGCTAGCTGTGAGTTACACCATCTAATTTTTGGAATCAGGAACAGGGCACCTTTGTGTATCATGTTTCTTCTGATCCTGGACTGAGACTGCCAGTCTCTATGTTTTTACAACTCTCTGGACAACACTCCATGTGTCCTTGAATAATGCTGGTACAGAGTAACACCACATTGCTGGCTCTGAATTTTCAGCTCATCACTTACTCTCTCCACCAGAATGAGGCCTGCTTGCCAGTTTCTTTACTTTCAGTCTTATATCCCAGCAATTGGGCCCAGTTTCTGTTCTTCACTACCTTATTTTCAGACAAATTCCCTTGGACAGCCTGACTCTGCTATGATGCCCCGTTATTCTCATTGCCTGTCAAAGAGGGCTCCATGACCCGCACCTCCCACTTTGGATTGCTTCATTTGATTTTCTAGTTCCCTAGAACAGAATCTGAATTGTCTCATTCTTTTGTGTATTGTTCCCTATTTCTCAGCCACTGTGGAGGTCAGGATTCTGTCTACTCCTGCTCCCCACCCCACATGTTTTGACTGGTCTCCCTTTCGCTTTTAGGTTGCCGTAAGGAACCAGTGATGGCATTTTATGTTTGCTTTACTATGGAAGCTAATGTTCTCATTAAATGAAAAGTTAACTTACTCCTTAAGATACTCAACATTAAATAGCATTTTGAGCATGATTGCTTTGGAGCATGATCACAATGTAAACTACATTGTGTTTCTTTGTCTCAGGTCTTGATTTACATGAAGACCCTGGTGAAAAGACCAAAATACATTCTCCCAGTCTCTCATTCTAGTGGCAATGAAGATTGAATTTGGCTTGGGAAACTTCCAGTCTTAGATGGTTAAGAATCCAGATTCAAAGTAAGATAACTAGACAACTATTCTCTGAGAATCCTGCATATGTTGGATTTTTAAGTATCTTCCTTTTCCTTCTCTCTGCACTGAGGAAGAGACAGGAAAACAAACAGACAAACAAACAAACAAATCCAATATCAGAACAGTCTCTATATATCCATGAATGGGCTAATATGTTCAATGGAAAAAAATGTGGAAATGACATCCTCATAACGATAGAAATAAAAACAATTTCCAATATTGACATATCCATTCATCTCATTCCTGCAACCACCGCTGGTACCATTTAATAAAGCTCTATAGGTGCTTTAAACTCATTCCCTCATCAGTCCCAGCAAGGGAAGGATTATTACCCTCATTATACATGAAAAAGAAGCCAAGTCTCAGAGAGATCAAATAATGTGTCTAAGATCACACAGCTAGAAGGTGACTGAACCAAAAAGTGAACCTAGGTCTGTTTGATTTTTTAAAAATCTATATTTTAGCCACTACACCAAGATGACTCTCATTAGCTATCAGCTGGTTCAAAGATTTCATTTGCCAAGCTTCATGTACACAAGTAGAAGTGGATGGAACAAGTTTTCTGGTAAATGGGAAAACTGATTTCAACCTAGGTCCTGATTTCCCTTGTTTTTATTTTTTTCTTTTCTGCTTGTACAGATGTTGGCAATGTCTCTACATATAATAAGCCAAACTGGACAGTGAGCGACTTCAGTGGACGGCATGTGTCCCTCAGGTCACCTGTGACTGCTGGAGTTGTTCTCTGTGGCTAAATAGCTCTGAGAATTAGGAGCTGCCACGGTGAACTGGGAGAGCCATTCCAATCTGACTGGAATCTGTTCACCTTTTGCTTTTAGACCTACCTGCTCCTTGTCTTCATGTGACTTTTGAGTGTCCAGTTCAAAAGAAATTTTATACTTTGCAGATGACAATGGCAATTGCTGACTCACTGTATTGACTCCCTGGTCCACCCCCAGGGTGAAGGCAAAGGTGTGGGAAATGACACAGGCAGCAGGCTTCAATTGTCCCAAGCCTCCCCACATAGAAAATGACATTCACCTTTTCTTATCTCAGATTCCTGATTTCTGAGGTTGATTTCCAAGAAGCAAGTAGATGAGAAAATCAAGTTCAGACAGTGTAGATAGTAAGTATGTTGTTTATTACCTAAAACCAATGTGATCAGTAGAAGAAGCAAGAGAAAGTCCCTATCTTTCTCTGAATATACAGGCTCAAATGAACACTTTTACATACTATATTCTTCTCCTTCTTTTTCTACATTGTAAATTCCTTTCCAAGCCCTTCCCCAGAGCTTCCTCCAGGAGACCTCATTAGGAATTAACTCTTTGCTTCACTTCATGTAATTTTCCTGTTTGGAATCTGTGGTCCTAAGTCGTGGGCTCAATTTCAGGGGCAAATGTGAGCGGGACAATTGTGGTGCTTTTTCATCTGAGTTCTTAAATTGTTTGGTCTGAGTTCTACTATCTAATTAGCTCTTTTCAGTCTTTGGCTAACACAATGCAGACCATTCCACTACGCTGCCTTTTTTCTGTTCTTGTTTGCCTTTATTCCTTCTCAAGATCTAGTGTGCATGCCCTCTGCTGAATTTACAAATTTAATTCCTTTTCTTTCCACTAGCTCACTTTGATTTCTTTCTCTTCATTCTATGTCAGATTCTCCCTTGGATCAATATGTTCCACTCATGAGGAACCAGTTTCAAAGCTCAGTTTCTTAGTTCAGGAAGAAAAAAAAAAAAAAACAACCTTAATTATCACTGACAAACCCTTTCCTCTATGTGACACCTGTTATATAACTAGAGAAGATTCAGTCCATGCATTTAGATTGATCAAAATGAATGGCTTCACTAGCTCTCCTCTTCTTGTTTCCAGAGATCAAAAAAAAAAAAAATACCAATATGTTTTTGGGGAACTACATACCAATATGTAGTTCTTCAGCTACAGGGAGCACTGTAGCTGAAGAACTGCTTAGAAAGCACCTATTTCAGCAGCTCATTGTATTGATTAGAAAACTGAAGTTTAGAGACGAGAAATGAGTTTTCCAAAATTACCTAACTACTTAGTGTCAGCGCTCAGACTGGTGTTTCCTGGGTAAAATATTCAGGGTAGGTATATCTTACCAAGGGCTAGATCATAATTGTGCTTCCATATGAAGCTGCCCCGAGATGTTTACTTCAATTCAGTTTAACCAAGTCCATTTCAGTTCTGCCCTCATGGCTCTCAAGGATTTTGGAAACCCTCAAAGGAATTGAAGTCCCTGGAGCTAAGCAGCCAGAAATCCAGAGTGTAGACTGACATCTGTTTCACAGAACTTGGTATCATAGAAGGCAAAAATGACTTTGGTCTTCACTGTTGGACAGTGGCCCTTAAGAAAGGAATACAGAATAGACATTTTATGGATTCGTCGAAGTATGTCTTAGATTAGAGTCGCTCTGAGAAGATCCTGATTTGAGTGAAAATAGTTTCTTTGAGAGATAATCCTAGAAAGTACTAGTTGGGGGAATGAGGATGTGAGTAAAGGAAGGATATCCTATCCTTGCAGACAAGTAGGGTAAAGTGCTGATGGGGACCTCTGAGATGCTCTATAGAATGTTCCTCAGAGTTGTTCCACCCAAAGGTATTTATTCACCAACTCCCAACTCCCATATGCCATTGATTGAGAGTTTCTCCTGTTGAGTAAACACTTTAGGTCTGCCCTGGGAAAGGGGTGCACTCTAGTTCCTAAGGCTATAGAAAAAGCTCAGTAAGAGAATTGTGGATGATTACACTAAGGAACCATTGGCATGCACAGGAATGGTGCATATTGAGGGAATGTGGGTGGAGTATGGATATTATCTGTTACAGAGGGGAAATTAACCGTGTTAAGAATGGAGGATGAAATATTTAAACTCAAGTAGATCAGCCAAATACATTTTGAGTCTCATGGTATTTTCTTCAGGATATGAGGCTGTGTTCAGTAGGTTTTAGTCTATAGGACTGGCTTATGCTACAAATTGAGATTTGGTGGATTTTCTAAAAAATTTGTTGAGTAATATTGAAGCTGATTGTTAACTTCCCTGGACACTCCCATAAAGTTGTCCCCAAATATTCCTAGCAAACTTTTGTTGAGAACCTCGTACAAAGCTTCTTGTTTTAGAAACATATCAGGTCTGGGTAATGAAGGGTCAGAGGAGGGTGTTTGGGAGCTGAGAGAGGAATATATAGAGAGCGTAACAAATAAAGATTGCTTATTATTTTAGTAACATTGGATATTATATAATTAAGGCTCATAATAAAATGTTCAAATACTGTAAAATCCAATGCATATTAATATTTTGAAAAGTACTTGGGTATAGTTAAATATCTCCAAACTTTATTATTAATATTATTATCATTTTATTGATGTGGGGATTTGAAGTAATCAAGAATTCAGGGAGATAGGTCAAGGAATGGTAGCCATGGATAGCTGGATATCCCAACACGTGCTAGAGAAGCTATGCAAATCAACAAAAATAAAATTTAAATCACAAAAATCCCACTCTTAAGAATAACTATAAGTCAGAGTATAATACACAGGTCAATTTACCAGTAAGTGGAAAAATAAACACTAATCTCCATTGGAGCTATTTCTCAACTTCCCCCTCCAAGATTTCCAGAGAACAAAGTGTGGAAAAACTCTGCAGAAGAGAGGATAAAGAGAATAGAGAACCAGGGCCATTCTTCTGGGGAGATGAAGAGTAAAAGCAAGGGGAAAGAGCTCTTTGGAAACTTCATAGCAAAAGGTAAAAGAAGCAAGAAGGAAAATTTTTAAAATCTTATAAAATAAATACAAATATAAAATATCATAAGACACACCGTTCTCCACTTTGACCCAACACTAAAAAGCCATTTGGTGATGGGTATTAAGGAGGGCACATACTGCATGGAGCACTGGGTGTTATACGAAAACAATGAATCATGGAACACTACATCAAAAACTAATGATGTATTGTATGGTGACTAACATAACATAATAAAATAAAAATTAAAAAAAGCCATTTGCATTGTCACACTGTCAGCAGAGGGTGATATAGAACTAGGAATCTTGTAAACCTTCCAAATCATCATCACTGGTTACTAACTGCAGAAATGCCAACAGTCTTCATCTACACTAAGAAGAAAATAGAGAATTAGAACAAAAACTTTTCACTTGATAAAAATCATCTCTGAAAGGTAACCACAAACCAGAAGAATATCGTCATACAACTCTACTGACCAAGTTAATTCTCAAGTTTACGGCAATATGAAAAAAAAGGGGGGGGGCCTGAATTACTTTTCTGAGACTAGCATTGGAAAAGAGAAAAGGAAGAAATGAAAGAGTATTTCTTTCATTCAAGGAAGAAATACAAAAAAATATTAAATTACAAGTTGTCCAATGAATAATAAATTAAATAAATACTTAAGTATCAATGGAAAGGAGCAGGACAATGACTGAAAGAATGAAAACAAGATAAAGAAATAAAAAGGCTCAGAAAGAAGGGGATTGGGATGGAAAACAGACGAAGAAAATCCAACATATGAATAAATGAAGTCCCCAAAGGAGAAAAACAAAACAATGGAGCAGAACTAATATTGAAAACAATAACGTAAGGCATTTTTCCAGAAATTAAAAAGGAAACTTGCATCTACACATTAAAAGGGCTCATTGGGTACCTAGGAAAATTACCATAGAATGATCAAATCTGAGGCATACCCTCATAAAACCTTTGGACTTTAATATTGAAAAATTTCTCAGTGTTTTCAAACAAAAGGATATAATGACTTAGAAGGGCAGGAGACTCGGGGGAAAAGTAATGACAAAGCAACATATTCAAGAAACTCAAGAAAAGAATGTGTGATCTAAGGATATTCAGCCAAGATATCTTTCAAATATCAAGACTAAAGAGAAAATCATTTAAAACATGCAAGAACTCAAGGAATTCGGAGCAAATGCTGAGAAAATACACAGACAATACTATATGCATAGTATTTATAACATAAAGTAAAATGATAGAGGTGAGACCAATTGTGTGAGACCAGCTATGTCAGTCATGTCAATAAATATGATGAGCTTCATTCACTTATTAAAAGAAAAACTATTTACAATTTGTCTCAAAAAGCAAGATCCAACTACCTACTTTATAAAAGGGGCACATGTGAACCAAATCATTCAGAAATGCTAAAAATTAAGGGGTCAGTCAAAGTAGGAGAAAGGAAGCAATAACAAAGCAGGGATGAAGACACTGATATTCCTGCCCAAAATGCATGACCTCAATATAATCATAAGGAAAGATCAGATAAACTCAAATCAAGAAAGATTTTTACCAAATAATTGGCCCATACTCTTCAAAATTTTCAAAAAAAAAAAAAAGTCAAGGTAGTGGAAAAACAAAAACAGGAATTGTCTAGATTCAAGGAGACTAAACAGACTGGTATTTAATTGAATGTGTGGTACTGGATTGGACTCTGTACCAGACATTTTTTTTCTACAGAGAACTTTATTGTTGTAATTGGCAAAATATTAACAAAGCTCATAGATTAAAAAACATTATATCAATGCCAGTTTCTTAATATTGATATTTTTACTGTGATTATGTAAATAAATGTCCTTGTTCTTAGGGAGTGCACATTGCAGTATATAGGGTTAAAATGGCATTGTATCTGCAAAACTTACTACCAAAAGTCTCTGAAAAATTATAGTAATTTGTATCTTTGTGTGTGCATGTATGTATGTGTAGGTAAAATGTTCAGGGGTTCTTTGTACTATTCTTGCAACATTCTACAAGTCTGAAATTATTCCAAAATTTTAAAACGAGAAAAAATGATTTTCAGAGGATGGACACAGATTAATTAAGCGAGGCATTTGCAGCCATTGGAAGGATTTGAGTATATCTTCTGGCAGGCTTGCCTGGGTCATAAATTTCATTGTTTCTAGGGGAATCCTGTTTCAAAGACTTGCTCTGCCCTGGTTATTGCATTGTGACTGGCTACAAATACCATCAAATTCAAAGTGGTGTGGATTTTAGTGAGAGAATACACCCACAAATTTCGTCTAAGTGACTCTGCCTTTCCTGGAAAAAATCTTAGATAAAGTGAAAATTGGGAGTAAAGGCACAGTGCACAAGGGCCTCTTTGGACACAGATGCTTTGGAGGGTTTTCTGAGAGGCTGATGTTTTGATTCCCATCTGCTAAATGCAAGCTTTTAAAAAAATCTGAGACATCCGGGGGTTTTCAAAATTAACAAGTACATTTCTGTTGCATCATAGAACCCAATCTGGTAAATTAAACAAGAGCAGAGAAAATGGCCCTTGGAAGTAATAGTTTTTAAAACAATGGTTCTTAGGCAGCTTGCTCACTTTGTTAGCTAGGGATACTTTCTCCTTCATTGATTTTGGAGAAAATCGAGGCATTATATGATAAGCATAAATTATGTTTATAAGTCTCCAGATCCAACAAGAGATAAAGTTCAAGCTATATTAATAGCCACTTCACATGTTTAGATATGGGGGAAAAAAGGAATGGGAAAAAAGTAGACATTGCATTTTATGGTCTTTTATTGGTCTTGAGCCTATAATCATCACATTTAAAATATTTAGTACTTCTTTCTTTATTTATTTATTTTTAAAAGATTTTATTTATTTATTTGACAGAGAGAGAGAGAGCACAAGCACGGGGAGCGGCAGGCAGAGGGAGAGGGAGAAGCAGGTTCCTCAAGGAGCAGGGAGCCCGATGCGGGACTCGATCCCAGGACCCGGGGATCATCACCCAAGCCAAAGGCAGTCGCTTAACCAACCAACCCACCCAGGCACCCCTATTTGGCACTTTTAAAAGATGTTGAAAACGGGCGCCTGGGTGGCTCAGTTGGTTAAGAAACTACCTTCGGCTCAGGTCATGATCCTGGAGTCCCGGGATCGAGTCCCGCACCGGGCTCCCTGCTGAGCAGGGAGTCTGCTTCTCCCTCTGACCCCCTGACCCTCTTCCCTCTTGTGCTTTCTATCTCTTATTCTCTCTCTCGCTCAAATAAATAAATAAAATCTTTAAAAAATATATGTTGAAAAAGATTTAAAGATACAGGAAAGTACAGAGCATACCCATGCATATCCATGATTCAGTCACCAAAACTAATAAACATTGAACTTCTCTTATTTTTGCTTCAGGTATCATTTTAATACAAGAAGTCCCATTTCCTTCTTTTCTCCTAAAACGACTGTTGTCCTGAATTTAGTATCTATTCTTCAAGTCCATCGTTATTGCATAAGTTTATTCATAATATATATTTGGGGTGTGTGGGTATTCAAAATTTCATAAATTATACCATGTTCATCATATATTTTCACTAAATATTTGTTTGAGATCCCTTCAGTGACTATATTTAAATCTCATTTCATTTTAACTGCTACACAGTATTATAATGTATTCCCATTTCATGTATTTATTTATTTTAATTACAATCAATGTTGCAGTTAGCAGTTTGGTACCTGTCCCTGGAAATACATGTGTATGAGTTTCTCTGCAATATATCTAAAAGCAAACTTGTCACATTTACTAGATATTGGTGCTCTTCAAAGCAGGGGTTCCTAATCTGTGCATTACATGTTCATATCCATATCTATTTTCCACGGGTTAAAGAGGTTGTTTTAATTTTTTTTTCTTATACTTAGAGGATTTTAATTCATGTTTAGGATACCAAACCTTTTATATATATATAAAATATATATTCTCTCCATAAAATTATATATATATAGTTAACTTTTTAAAAATTAAAAAGTTTTAACTTTCGTGATGTCTTTTGTTTTATGTACATTTCAGCCTCAGTGAACCTTATGTCTAGGTGTGTTGAGATTTTTAAATTGCTATGGCATTGAATTTATAACTTAACTGGCATAATATGGACATCTTGGACATTATGACTTTCCATCTAACATCACATATATATCTGTACCTTCATTCAGGTCATCTTTCCTGTTCTTCCATAATGAGCTGATTTGGGTTTATTTTTCATATCATTTGTTAAAGTTATTCCTAATTACATTATATGTTTACTGCTACTATGAATATTTTCCATTATATTTCTTTATTGCTGGTCTATATGAATGCTCTCATTTTTAATGTGTAGGTGGAAATCCATTAACTTATTCGGTACTCTCTTATTAGTACTAATCATTTATAGATGTTCTTTCACTTTCTGTGTAGATAGTATTTTCTAAAAGTAATGTTTCTCTTTCTTTTAATTTTGCCATTATTATGACTCCTATTTCTTTTTCTTCTCTTATTACACCACTTAGGTCTTTTAGTATAATATTGACTTCACTGAGAATGCTCCTGAAGTTTTACCAGTAGAATGGTTATTTTTTACTGCTATAAATTATGGGTAGGCTCGTTTTATCAGTCAAAGGAAGTACTTTCTATGAATAAATCTGGATATATTGTTTTATAAAAAAATGAGTGTTGGATTTTATCAGGAGTTTGTTTGTTTGTTTTTGTTTTTTTTTTTTTATGGATTGATTTGCATCATGTGCTTTTTTTCCTTCCCAAGGGTGGGCACATGACTGAGGCTGGCCCACTGGGCTAAAGGAAAAACTTGTCAGCCATACTTGAGTGGGTGTTTTATTTTGCTTCGTTTTTATTTCTTTTGCTGCTGGATTAAAAAAAAAAAAAAAAAAGAAGGAAGTGTTTGCCCCAATCTCTACAGGAAGCTATTCTGAAGAATAAGCTAGTAGAGAACCCAAAAGTGAACAAAAAGTAACAAAACAAATCCTAACCCTTTAGGTCTTATACATGGAGCCCATCCTACCTATATTCTTCTCATTAGGAGAACTGATAAAAATTATTAACTTTAAATCTAGTTTTAGTTCTGGTTATCTCTCACTTACAGCCCAAAGCTAAAGGGTAGTAGACTTCAATACCCACTGCTGGTAACATTCAGAAAACAGATTTAGCAAGTCCACTGACAAGGAACAAGAATATCTGTGCACTACAATTGAGAAATTCCAGAGTTAAGATCCCATTTTAAAAACTTGTGGAAATAGGAGGGCGGAGCAAGATGGCGGAGGAGTAGGAGACCTAGATTTCGTCTGGTCTCAGGAATTCAGCTGAATAGGGATCAAACCATTCTGAACACCTACGAACTCGACAGGAGATCGAAGAGGAGAGTAGCAACAACTCTCTGAACAGAGAAGTGACCACTTACTGGAAGGTAGGACGTGCAGAGAAGTGAATCCGAGGCGATATTCGGGAGGATAGACGGCGGGGGAGGGGGCCTCCGCCGGCCGCTTCTGGCAAGTGATAGAGCCGCGGAGCACAAAATCGGACCTTTTAAAAGTTGGCTCCGCTGAGGGACGTCGCTGCAGTGGCTAAGCAGGGGGTGGAATCCTCCCGGGACAGTGTGGTCTCAGGACCCTTGGGGTCACAGAAAGACCGGGGGTGCCTGAGTGCGGCAGAGCTCCCAGGTATCGGAGCGGGGGAAGCCGGCTGCAGAGACGGATCCGAGGCGCGGGCTCTCAGCTTGGGGTTGCCATAAAGTGTGATCCGCGGCCCAGTCGGGCCACTATTCCTGCAGCAGGGACCCAACAGGAGGCAGAGCCGGGGAGACTCCCCTTCCTTCCCGGGGAGGAGCGGCGCGGGAACGCACCACAGGGATCTGCTGGGTTTGGAGACTCCACACAGGGTTGGGTGCCAGAGATAGCAATGCTCGGTCACAGGCCGGGTGAGCATGGGGTGCGGCCGGAGACCGGGGACACGGGAGTGACTGCTTTTCTCTGGGGGCGCACTGAGGAGCGGGGCCCCGAGTTCTCAGCTCCTCCGGGTGGAGATTGGGAGGCCACCATTTTCACCCTGGTCCTCCAAGGCTGTACCGAGAGCTTACAGGGAACAAAACCTCCTGAGATCAAACTCGAGCGTCTTGCTTAGCCCGGACCCACAAGGGCGGGGCAATTCAGCCTCCAGCAAAGACATTTGGAAACCACAACAACAGGCCCCTCCCCCAGAAGATCAGCACGAACAGCCAGCAAGCCAAGACCAACCGATCAAGGAGAACGGGAGAACTCCAGCGCTAGGGGAATACTGCACATAGAATTCATGGCTTTTTTTTTACCATGATTCATTAGTTCATCAAAGTTAATTTTTGTTAACTTTTTTTTTTATTTTTCTTTTTCCCTTTTTCAATCAACGTCTTATCAATCCTTTTTAAAAATAAAAAACATTTTTTATTTTTCATTTTTAGAGTCATATTTTATCCCTTCATAGTAGTTACCCTTATTTTGGCATATATATATAAGTTGTTCGCTCTTTAAAATTTTGAGATACAGTTTCTTCTAACAGATCAAAATATAACCTAAATCACTAGTGTATGGCTTTGTTCTAGTCTCCTGCCTGATCACATTCTCTCCCTTTTTCCTTTTTTTTTTCTTAAATTTTCTTTCTTTTTTCAAACAACTTCTTATCTTATCAATTCCTTTTATAAAATCTTTTATAATTTTCATCTTTACAGTCATCTTCCATCCCTTCATTGTATCAACCCTTATTTTGTACATATATGTCTTTCTTCCTTTAAAATTTTAGGAGGCACTTTTTTCTAACAGACCAAAATACGCCCAAAATCTAGTGTGTGGCACTGATCTATGCACTAGCCTGATCATATTTGATCATACTCTGCTTTTTTTGTATTGTTCTGTTTTTGTTTTTATTTTTTTTCTTTTTATTTTTCTCTTTCTTTTTTCTTTCTTTCCCTTTCTTTTCCCCTGGTTTCAGGTCTTTTCTGATTTGTATACAGTATATTTGCTGGGGACATTGTAAACCTGTTAGCATTTTGTTCTCTCATTCATCTATTCTCCTCTGGACAAAATGACAAGACGAAAAAAATCACCTCAGCAAAAAGAACAAGAGGTAGTACCGTCAGCCAGGGACCTACTCAATACGGACATTAGTACGATGTCGGGCGGAGAGTTCAGAATCATGACTTTAAAGATACTAGCTGGGCTTGAAAAAAGCGTGGAAGTTATTAGAGACACCCTTTCTGGAGAAATAAAAGAACTAAAATCTAACCAAGTCGAATTCAAAAAGGCTATTGATGAGGTGCAATCAAAAATGGGGGCACTAAATGCTAGGATAAATGAGGCAGAAGAGAGAATCAGTGAAATAGAAGACCAAATGATGGAAAATAAAGAAGCTGAGAAAAAGAGAGAGAAACAACTACAGATCACGAAGGCAGAATTTGAGAGATAAGTGATACGATAAGACGAAACAACATTAGAATAATTGGGATCCCAGAAAAAGAAGAGAGAGAGAGGGGGGCAGAAGGTATATTGGAGCAAATAATAGCAGAGAACTTCCCTAATGTGAGGAAGGAAACTGGCATCAAAATCCAGGAGGCACAGAGAACCTCTCTCAAAATCAATAATAATAGGTCAACACCCCGACATCTAATAGTAAAACTTACGAGTCTCAGAGACAAAGAGAAAATCCTGAAAGCAGCTCGGGGGAAGAGATATGTAACCTACAATGGTAGAAACATTAGATTGGCAACAGACCTATCCACAGAGACCTGGCAGGCCAGAAAGGACTGGCAAGATATCTTCAGAGCACTAAACGAGAAAAATATGCAGCCAAGAATACTATATCCAGCTAGGCTGTCATTGAAAATAGAAGGAGAGATAAAAAGCTTCCAGAACAAACAAAAACTAAAGGAATTTGCAAACACGAAACCAGCCCTCCAAGAAATATTGAAAGGGGTCCTCTAAGCAAAAAGAGAGCCTAAAAGCAGCAAAGATCAGAAAGGAACACAGACAACATACAGTTAACAGTCACCTTACAGGCAATACAATGGCACTAAATTCATACCTTTCAATAGTTACCCTGAATGTAAATGGGCTAAATGCCCCAATCAAAAGACACAGGCTATCAGATTGGATTAAAAAACAAGACCCATCAATATGCTATCTGCAAGAGACTCATTTTAGACCCAAAGACACCCCCACATTGAAAGTGAGGGGGTGGAAAACCATTTACCATGCTAATGGACACCAAAAGAAAGCTGGGGTGGCAATCCTTATATCAGACAAACTAGATTTTAAAACAAAGACTGTAATAAGAGATGAGGAAGGACACTATATGCTACTTAAAGGGTCTATCCAACAAGAAGATCTAACAATTGTAAATATCTATGCCCCGAACATGGGAGCAGCCAATTATATAAGGCAATTAATAACAAAAGCAAAGAAACACATTGACAACAATACAGTAATAGTGGGGGACTTTAACACTCCCCTGACTGAAATGGACAGATCATCTAAGCAAAAGATCAACAAGGAAATAAAGACTTTAAATGACACACTGGACCAAATGGACTTCACAGACATATTCAGAACATTCCATCCCAAAGCAACGGAATACACATTCTTCTCTAGTGCCCATGGAACATTCTCCAGAATTGATCACATCCTAGGTCACAAATCAGGTCTCAACCGGTACCAAAAGATTGGGATCATTCCCTGCATATTTTCAGACCACAATGCTTTGAAACTAGAACTCAATCACAAGGGGAAAGTCGGAAAGAACTCAAATACATGGAGGCTAAAGAGCATCCTACAAAAGAATGAATGGGTCAACCAGGAAATTAAAGAAGAATTAAAAAAAATCATGGAAACCAATGAAAATGAAAACACAACGGTTCAAAATCTTTGGGATATAGCAAAGGCAGTCCTGAGAGGAAAGTCTATAGCAATACAAGCCTTTCTCAAGAAACAAGAAAGGTCTCAAATACACAACCTAACCCTACACCTAAAGGAGTTAGAGAAAAAACAGCAAATAAAGCCTAAGCCCAGCAGGAGAAGAGAAATAATAAAGATCAGAGCAGAAATCAATGAAATAGAAACCAAAAGAACAGGAGAACTGATCAACGAAACTAGGAGCTGGTTCTTTGAAAGAATTAACAAGATTGATAAAACCCTGGCCAGACTTATCCAAAAGAAAAGAGAAATGACCCAAATAAATAATGAAAGAGGAGAGATCACAACCAACACCAAAGAAATACAAACAATTATAAGAACATATTATGAGCAACTCTATGCCAGCAAATTATATAACCTGGAAGAAATGGGTACATTCCTAGAGATGTATCAACTACCAAAATTGAACCAGGAAGAAATAGAAAACCTGAATAGACCTATAACCACTAAGGAAATTGAAGCAGTCATCAAAAATCTCCCAGGAAACAAAAGCCCAGGGCCAGATGGCTTCCCAGGGGAATTCTATCAGACATTTCAAGAAGAATTAATACCTATTCTCCTAAAACTGCTCCAAAAAATAGAAATGGAAAGAAAACTTCCAAACTCATTTTATGAGGCCAGCATTACCTTGATCCCAAAACCAGACAAAGACCCCATCAAAAAGGAGAATTACCAATATCCTTGATGAACATGGATGCAAAAATGCTCACCAAAATACTAGCCAATAGGATCCAACAGTACATTAAAAGGATTATTCACCACGACCAAGTGGGATTTATCCCTGGGCTGCAAGCCTGGTTCAACAACCGCAAATCAATCCACGTGATACAATACATTAACAAAAGAAAGAACAAGAATCATATGATCCTCTCAATAGATGCAGAAAAAGCATTTGACAAAGTACAGCATCCTTTCTTGATCAAAACTCTTCAGAGTATAGGGATAGAGGGTACCTACCTCAATATCATAAAAGCCATCTATGAAAAACCTACAGCGAATATCATTCTCAATGGGGAAAGGCTGAGAGCTTTTCCCCTAAGGTCAGGAACGTGGCAGGGATGTCCACTCTCACCACTGCTATTCAACATAGTATTAGAAGTCCTAGCCACAGCAATCAGACAACAAAAAGAAATCAAAGGCATCCAAATCGGCAAGGAGGAAGTCAAACTCTCACTCTTTGCAGATGATATGATACTGTATGTGGAAAACCCAAAAGACTCCACCCCAAAACTGCTAGAACTGATACAGGAATTCAGTAAAGTAGCAGGATATAAAATCAACGCACAGAAATCAGTGGCATTCCTATACACCAACAACAAGACAGAGGAGAGACAAATCAAGGAGTCGGTCCCATTTACAATTGCACCCCAAACCATTAGATACCTAGGAATAAATTTAACCAAAGAGGCAAAGGATCTGTACTCAGAAAACTATAAAATACTCATGAAAGAAATTGAAGAAGACACAAAGAAATGGAAAAACGTTCCATGCTCATGGATTGGGAGAACCAACATTGTGAAGTTGTCAATGCTACCTAGAGCAATCTACACATTCAATGCAATCCCCATGAAAATACCATCCACTTTTTTCAAAGAAATGGAACAAATAATCCTAAAATTTGTATGGAACCAGAAGAGACCCCGAAGAGCCCGAGGAATATTGACAAAGAAAAGCAAAGCTGGCGGCATCACAATTCCGGACTTCCAGCTCCATTACAAAGCTGTCATCATCAAGACAATATGGTACTGGCACAAAAACAGACACAGAGATCAATGGAACAGAATCGAGAGCCCAGAAATGGACCCTCAACTCTATGGTCAACTTATGTTTGACAAAGCAGGAAAGAATGTCCAATGGAAAAAAGACAGTCTCTTCAACAAATGGTGTTGGGAAAATTGGACAGCCACATGCAGAAGAATGAAACTGGACCATTTCCTTACACCACACACAAAAATAGACTCCAAATGGTTGAAAGACCTAAACGTGAGACAGGAGTCCATCCAAATCCTAAAGGAGAACACAGGTAGCAACCTCTTCGACCTCAGCCACAGCAACTTCTTCCTAGACACATCGCCAAAGGCATGGGAAGCAAGGGCAAAAATGAACTATTGGGATTTCATCAAGATAAAAAGCTTTTGCACAGCAAAAGAAACAGTCCACAAAACCAAAAGACAACCGACAGAATGGGAGAAAATATTTGCAAATGACTTATCAGATAAAGGGCTAGTATCCAAAATCTATATAGAACTTATGAAACTCAACACCCATAGAGCAAATAATCCAAACAAGAAATGGGCAGAAGACATGAACAGACATTTTTCCAAAGAAGACATCCAAATGGCCAACAGACACATGAAAAAGTGCTCAACATCGCTCGGCATCAGGGAAATCCAAATCAAAACCTCAATGAGATACCACCTCACACCCGTCAGAATGGCTAAAATTAACAAGTCAGGGAACGACAGATGTTGGCGGTGATGTGGAGAAAGGGGAACCCTCCTACACTGTTGGTGGGAATGCAAGCTGGTGCAACCACTCTGGAAAACAGTATGGAGGTTCCTCAAACAGTTGAAAATAGAGCTACCATTCGATCCAGCAATTGCACTACTGGGTATTTACCCCAAAGATACAAATGTAGGGACCCAAAGGGGTACGTGCACCCCAATGTTTATAGCAGCAATGTCCACAATAGCCAAACTGTGGAAAGAGCCAAGATGTCCATCAACAGGGGAATGGATAAAGAAGATGTGGTATATATACACAATGGAATATTATGCAGCCATCAAAAGCAATGAGATCTTGCCATTTGCAACGACATGGATGGAACTGGAGGGTGTTATGCTTAGTGAAATAAGTCAATCAGAGAAAGACATGTATCATATGACCTCACTGATATGAGGAATTCTTAATCTCAGGAAACAAACTGAGTGTTACTGGAGTGGTTGGGGGTGGGAGGGATGTGGTGGCTGGGTGATAGACATTGGGGAGGGTATGTGCTACGGTGAGCACTGTGAATTGTGCAAGACTGTTGAATCACAGATCTGTACTTCTGAAACAAATAACGCAACATATTTTAAGAAAAAAGAAAAAGAAGATAACAGGAGAGGAAGAAAAGGGGAGTATGTCAGAGGGGGAGAGGAACCATGAGGGATGATGGACTCTGAAAAACAAACTGAGGGTTCTAGAGGGGAGGGGGTGGGGGGAAGGGTTAGCTGGTGATGGGTATTAAAGAGGGCACATTCTGCATGGAGCACTGGGTGTTATGAACAAACAATGAATCATGGAACACTACATCAAAAACTAATAATGTAATATATGGTGATTAACATAACAATAAAAAAATTAAAAAAAAACTTGTGGAAATGGTTATCTTTTTTTTTTCCAAGGTATTTTCTCATATTCATTACATACTGAAGTAGAATAATTAATGGCCCACGAATGGAGGAAGAAGAGCAGGATCTTTCCCTGAGTCCGATTAAGGCATAGATTCTGGAGCAACTACAGTTGTGGTGGCAGACATGGTCCTTGATATTTCTGAGCCTCAGTATCCTCATATTTAAAAAATAAAGTAATGTATGAAAAGCCCTTGGCAGTGCCTGGCATGTAATAAGCAGCAGTGAATGTTCATGATGATTGCTATTATCAAGAGGAAAAGAATCCTTTTTTTTTTTCCTTAGCCCTCCATATGCAGAGGTTTGCAATACAATGTACTTTTGTCAAAGCTATTGACGGATTTTTCTTCAAGCAGAGGTAAATTCCAGTTAGCCCTGCAACTTTCCAAATGTTGGAAAATCTTTAATAACTCTCTTACATAAGTACAAAATAAAAATGTCAGTTGGAGGCAAGGAGAGCAGGGACATAAAGGTAAAGCAGAAAATTGGAGAGCAATTTGATACTGTCCCTAGCTGTGACGAGTTAGCTGTAACAACCAAATGACAGTGAAAGAGAAATGGAATGATGCCTGATGCCTGGCCATTTCATTTCAGTTAAAGACCATGACTTGGTGATTATGCTGTGTTCAAAATACCGCTGAAGTCTGGAAGGTTGCTGCCTTGGGAGGAAAGCATTATTGGTGGTTGGTAAAATATAGACCACAACTGAAAATTATCAAGTTGTTTGGATCAAGGGGTAGTGATTGGGTGAATAGAGGTAGAAAATTGCTACACAGACTGCTAAAAGTATAATTATGACTGGGTTCTTGAGAATAAGTTAACCAGATGGATGGAAATTTCTTCCTGTGGGAGAGCATCAAGGGAAGTGGGTTTAGCTCTAGGAAAAGAAAGAAAATGAAGGGGTATTTTGAATGCAGAAGTTGCAGTGAAGTAGGTGTGCCTTCTCGAGTGTAGAGATACACTAACAAAGGGATTAACCATGGAGGGAAAGCTGAGAGGGAGCAGGACAGCTTCTGGAGCCAGACCTCTTGGGTCTCTGGTCCTGGTTCACTGCTTATTAGATATGTGCCCTGGTAAGTTACATAACTTAGGGCTTCACTTTCCCCCTCTTCAAAATGGGAAAATATAACCTCATAAAGGTGTCAAAAGTAGAAAAATAATTATTATGTGTAAATCCCTTAGAACAGTATTTGGTACATGGTATTTACTATATGTTAGTTATTGTTATCATCATTAGAAACAGACAGATCTGTAATTCCTGTGGTTGTTTTGGATTTGTATCTGTCCAGAGGTGGAGGTTAGAACAGATGTTTCAAATCATTAACACTGAATCTGACTTCCAGGAAGTCACTTTTAACAAAGAGAGAAAGAGAAAGAGAGAGAGAGAGAGTGAGAGAGAGAGAGAGAGAAAGAGAAAAAGAGAAAAAGAAAGATCATGTGGATAGTGATTGTGGGACAGTGCCCAAGCAAGGAAAAAAATGAACACTACTAATTGTCTAGGAAGTCTTCAGGAACCCCAAAAAGATGGATAGGGGACCTTCTCATGTTCTCCCAAAGTGCTCCTGCACTGAGACTCACAGTTGCATGGACCACAAAATATCATAAAGTTTCTCTCTCTTCCCTCACTAGGCACTGAACCACTTGGGGACAAAGACCACTTCTCATTCGCCCCTGTGTGCTCAGCACCTGAGGTGGTCCTTGGTGCTTAACGTGTACCTCATAAATGTTTGATGAACGAACAAATCTCCACGAGTTACAGTTGTGACCTTTTCTGAAAGCTTGCTAAGTATGGAAACAACTTGCTTGAGTCACGTTCCTGCTTAAATGTTCATGGCCTTCCCACTGCCTTCAGGAAAAAAGATGTTTACCTTCATCTCTGCTTATTGCTTGTAAACGCTGCTCTCAGTCACACTTGACTCAACACCATTTCCACAATGGCCCTTGTTCTTATCAATGAACACGCATTTATTTTATTGTTCTTTGCTCACATTGAAGATTCATCCTTCAAGTTTCTGCGTACATTTATGTGAAGCCCTCCCAATCCTCCTTTCTCTGTCTCTTCTTTCCTTTCTACAAATCTCCCTTCTACCAACTAATTTCTTCCTCTCCTATTCCTGGCAAAGCTTTTCAGACATCATTACTCTAACAGTTTTCATAGTAAATGGTACTTTATGTTTCTCTTCCTTAAAGACTAAGAACTCTTAGAGGTCTGCGAATATGATCTACTTATCTTTGTAGCTTAGCAGAGCCTGACATATTGCAGTTGACACATACCAAGTTCCAACGAACATCCTCTAGGTCTCCTGTTCGAGTTTAGCTTCCATGCAAATCTCAACCTAATTCAGCTTGAAACCACACCCCATAGGGTTAATGAGATTAAAACTAGCAGAAAATTTAAAGCATCTTTTGTCCCTAATTAGCTATTGTTTCTTTTCAGACCCAACTAACAAATACACTAGCTGCCTCTACAGAAGCCTGGGCTCAAGGTCAACTGATGCGGTTCTAACCTACAACCAGCATGGCCCTGTGTTCCTTAGGCTGAATGGTCTTTGACTACCTACTGGCAGATCAGGATAGAGTCAGCCTAAACCAGCTTGAGCTCAGCCACCAAGTCAACACCTATGCAGATGAGCCAAGAAGTATTGACCTTTACCTTTGCTTCATTATAATGTTAAAGTCTCCCCCTAGGAGGAGCACCAGCTTCATTAACATAATATACGATGCTTAAATTGGCAGTTTTCTAAGTACACCCATGCAACCTCATGCCTGCCTTTCCATCCAATGACAAAACTCCCCTTTCTGATTTCATCCTAAACCCTAAAAGAAAAGAACCCATTTACACCCGTTCAGGGGCTCATGGCTTTGGAAATTTTTCCCTGTGATCTCTGTATTTGCTGCAAATAAAAGATTACTTTTTGGGACAACTCCAGCTGGTGTAGTCTGTGTTGATAACTCACCAAAGAGCAGACTCACATTAGTCGGCTCACAAACTGGCAGCTTCTCACCTTGCTCTCAGCCCTGGATTCCTCCTTGACTCTGGACACTGGAAGGCAGTGAAGGGTGGGCCTTTCTTCTCCTCCAGGTATGTGGAGTTTAGCAGAGCAGAACTTGACAACCACAGTTAAATTTGCCGCCATGGAGGACTAGAACCCTCACAGATAATTGCTTCATCCCTTTAGGATGAAAAAGTCTGATGCTTCTCAGAGATCTCCAGAAGAACTGAGTTCCCACTGTCCTCCACAAGTACTCTTAAATCTATTGGCTTTTCTTCTTTCCTTTTCCCTCTCGTGACACATCCTCACTTCTGTTCCTTGGTATCACCTCCAAAGACACTCCTTGTAACCAATTTTTCGCCTCCGAATCTGTTTACAAGGGAACTAAGCTAACGCACATTCTAGGGCTTAAATATATTTTTGGAATGAAACAATAAAGGATGGATAAACAAATGAGGTAGTGAATGAAACAGAGTTTTGTATGTGGCACTGCTAGGATTTATTACATTTTGTATTCTGTTATGTTTTGCTGATTCCAGTGGAGAGAATGGATGCTGGGAATCTACAATCTATTTAAGGGCTCTACTGTATAAGTTGGGCTTCTGGGTGCTCCCCCACCTTTATTTCTCTGCCTCACTGAGAGGCCAGTGTGTCTTTCTAAGTAAACTTCTGAGGCTCACCTTTCCTAAACTTGAAGGAGTTTGTTTCTGAAAGGGATGCCAGAATTGAAGCCCCAGGATATGACCGAATTAGCCTTGGGCCAACAATAGCAGACCAAAGTGAGTACATTTTTCACAGTGTGATTAGAGGAGTTTGCATCTAAGAAGGGCAGGATTATTATATCTGTCTTCCAGGAGAGCAGCTGGACACTATTCGCCAGCCTGCCCACCACCGAGAATCGGTTCTAATTGACAGCAAGTTTCTCTAGTCGACCCAGATTGGCCTCCTCACCTGAATGATTTTCTGCTGGAGCCCCCAGCTCCCCAGCTGTCTCCTGTCGCTGCCTGAGCTTCTTCCTCTCTACTGTCCTTTTACTCTGCGGTGGTCCTTGAAATTTGCCTCCAAACTTAGATTTTCTTCATTTTCTCTTTCCTCTCAAAAGTGGTCAAAGGGCTCTGGGGTTTGTTGAGAAACAACAAGAAGCATTTATACGTTATCAAAAAGGAGTTTTTTGTAAACTCTTATTTCCCATTGGCCTGTACACCATTGGCATGAGGAAGGCCGAGGCCTTGTTAAACATACAGATCCCTGCCGGGGACCAATCCCGGAGCTCCACCCATAGGGTCACTGGTGGGTGGGGACTGGGCATCGGCCATTTTCCACAAGATCTTCAAGTGCTTTTATGCACATCCAGGTTTGAGAGCCACTTTAATTTGTTCCCATCTACAATCTTTCTAAAATATTCTCTCCTCTTTTCTCAGTGAGAAGGTGAGAAGGACTCACTGAAATGGCTATTTCTGGACAGCTTTTGAACCAAGCCAGAACCAAAACAGATTTGCTATGCCATTTTTCTCATTAAATACAAGGTTAAGGAGGTAATGATTCATTTACTTTCCATGGTAGATGACCAAAACTTTCTTGTTGTGGCACATTCTGTTGTAGTTAGTTCGTTATTTTTTTCTTCCCCTCTCTCAGGAGGGAAACACATCAGAAGAAAGCAGCAAAGGTGAAAGTCTGCATTCTATTTAGAGCCTACTGTCAGTAGAAGGAAGCTCTATGCTAGCTCAGCAATTCTTAACGCCAACTTACTCACTAGAATCACCTGGAGAGCTTAAAAAATACCAATACCCAAGCCCTCCTCTCTAGAAATTCTAATTCAGTTGGTTTGGGGTAGTACCTGTCTATTTTATTTTATTTTTTTAAAGATATCATTTATTTATTAGAGAGAGAGCACGTGTGCACACACAAGCAGAGGGAGGGGCAGAGGGAGAAGCAGACTCCCCGCTGAGCAGGGAGCCCAATGTGGGGCTTGATCCCAGTACTTCCGGATCATGGCCTGAGCTGAGGCAGATGCTTAGCCAACTGAGCCACCCAGGTGCCCCAATATCTGTCTATCTTAAAATCTACCTTGTGATCTTCTAAGTAAACTAGATAACTACTGTGCATTTACCCAATGGCTTCTGCTTGGGCATTGTTTTGTGTTGGGGCTACAGATGTTTTTAGTGGAAAAGATGAGGATGAATATGCCAGGTTGAAGGAACTGTAAGTGAGGATGTTGTGGCATGGACATATGGGGAGGCCTAGAAGCAAGTATATTCAAACTGACTCAGGATCATCACCAGAAAACAATGTACATGGAGATAGAGAAACAGATATATGTCAATTTCTGATGAAAAATAACTTTCCTGAAGTGACCTTTGAAAATTATTTCTGAACTTAGGCAGCACGGTAAGGAATATGTAACTGACTAAATTATTTGGTAATAACCATTGCAACAAATTTCTTCCATTTTGAGTATCACGCCTTTATCTCCTAATGCAATTTCATTTTTCCTTTAACTAGACAAAGAAAATTATATGATTCATGATATTTTATTTTAGATTTTGGCTACTAGGAAACTCATTGTTAATTTTAGTGCTCAATTATAGAAATTCACACCAGAATCCAGATAAAAAATTCTTCTCCACTCTTTGCATTATTTTTATTTGTTTTTAATCTGTATTTGGATTAACTTAATTAGTATATGCTTTAACATATTACTGTATCTATTTCTTCTCGGAAGTAAACAAATATAAAGTCAACATCCATCCACCTTTCACCCACATATACCAAAAGTACGAGGGACTATGCAATCTGGCTCCTGCCCGCTCGCTGACCTCATTCCTTGTCACTTTCCCTTTTGTGCTCTCTCCGCTTTCATTTCCCCAACATACCAAGCTCAGTCTCATTTGCTTTCCTTATGCTTGGGTTTTCCCTTCAATGATCATAGTGCTGGCTGAAGCTTTTCCTATCATGGGACACACAGAAACTGGTAACATTTGCACAACACGCTGGAGTAAAGAGAGAAAGCTATAGACCAGTAGAGGCCACTACTCAAGGGTTTTGCTGTCCCAGGCTCTGCCCAAAGGCTGAGATGATCAATACATTATTGTAACATGCCACCAATGAGATCTTGGAATGGCTGTCTCCTTTACATTGTTTGGGTGTCAATTTAAATGTCACCTCCTGAAGGAAGCCTCACCTCACCAATCCCACAAGGGTAAGACCCTCCAGCCATTCCACCATATTACTCAATTTTATCTTCCTCATAGCATTGTCAGCACCTGAAATTACATCTATCTATTTATCTATCTACCTATCTATCTGCCTGTTGTGCTTTGTTTCTACTAGTTTCAATATAAGGTTCTTGAGTGCATACTTGTATACCTTGTTCATCAGTGTGTAACAAAAGCCTAGGGGAAAGAAAACTAAATACTCAATAAATATAGCAGATTGATGGAAAAAGTGAATGACTGGGCCAGGATATTCCCCCCTCCTGACCAGGCTTCCCCTAATGTGGCTGGGGAGCATGCTTCACTGAGTTAAGGCAGGGACTCTGTCTTTCTATCCTTATAGTCTTAGTGGATGGCTACTTAGTGGATGGCCTACTGCCTGGCTCAGAGTAGACAGACAATAAGTGCTTGTATAAATGAATGAAGAGAAGAAGGAAGGAAGGGGGGAAGGAAGAAAAGAGGGAAGGAAGGAAAAGATTATTGAACACAAACTTCAGCTTCTTTGGTCTGTTTCAAGTTCTTTGGAAAGTATTTTCAACTGGAGTTGGGCAGTAGTTTAGTCAAAACCTGTATATTAATGTTGGGGGTCTTCTAACTGATGCAGTCAGGCCAATATAAGGCATCCATTATATGATGTAGGGCAGATCACTTAACTATGAGTACCTTCAGTTTCATTTTCTGCAAATTGATTAAGTTTGGGTTAGAAGAGTTTTCAGTCTCTTACCATTTTATATCCACTGATAGAAAGTCAAAAAGGAGATGCTGAGGAAGTTATCAAACAGATAATCCAGGTACTAGTCAGGGTCCTCCAAGGGGAACCAGAGCCCCCCCTTTTTTTAAGGTTTTATTGATTTATTTGACAGAGAGAAACACAGCTAGAGAGGGAACACAAGCAGGGGAGGTGGGAGAGGGAGAAGCAGGCTCCCCACGGAGCAGGGAGCCCGATGCGGGGCTCGATCCCAGGACCTTGGGATCATGACCTGAGCCAAAGGCAGACACTTAATGACTGAGCCACCCAGGCGGCCCTAGAGGCCACTTTTTAAAAACATAATCACTAAGAATAAGCCAGGCAGCTCTGAGGGCATGTTTTCTGGAGGACTGAACTTTTACCTGGGATCTGTATTGTCCTCTCCCTCTGCTTGCTTAATGCTGAGCAGCACCTTCTTAGGAGGTGGTGGCCTTGAATGAATGAGCAACAACAGTCACTAAACAGGTAGCTGTGTGTAGGAGGTAGTTTTCTAGGGTAGCAAATTCTATTTCCTCATTATGCTCAAGCATTAAGAAACAAACAAGCAAAAGGCCTTTCCAGGCCTCCCTTTATCTATTTAAAAACTTGAACAGGCCTAGGCTCTTGGGAAGATTAAATGAAGCAGTGCATGGGAAGGGCCTAGCATAGTATCAGGCATACAAGAGACAATCATGCCGGCTACCATTTTTATTACATTATGTAAGTCATGAGTTAGAAGCCAAAATATTTAATCCCAAATACTGGCATTTGATTCCACTTCTTTCTACCGAAGACAGAGCAGTTGGCTATGAAGTCCAGAGGAAGAGATCCAGAACTGCGCATGACAGTCATCTTCAAATTGAATGCCTCAGTATATTAATAAACCCAGCTGTGTTTCCCAAACAATTTGGAAAAGCTGTGAAATCCAAAAATAAACCAAAACAAGAGATACTCAGTCTGGAGGCAAATTTCAATTTTTGATTTCTTATAGAAGAAGATAGATATTATTTCATTTGACATTAAAACTACATCAACACTGTGGTTAGTGACAACCAGATACTATGGCATGCTTATCTCCTCTACGACAGGAGCAGATATATTGAACATTTGCATTTTAGGAGGATCATTCTCTTGTTTGTTTTTGTTTTGTTTCCCACTAAGAGACGCACCTGGGATAAATGATTTCCATTCACAATAAAAATTATTGAAAGGCATAGCTCATACCTAAGAATTCTATTTACTTATTTTTAGTTTTCAAGGTGTAATTGGAAACTAAGAATAAAATAATTTTAGAAGACATATTATTCACTATAAAAATGGCTAACCTGCTAATGATGAGCTCTAAACAAATTTTCAAAATGTTAGTTCTTGGGTAATTTCAAGTAAGAAATTGCCTTTAATAAAACATTAACAGGGGGCACCTGGTTGGCTTAGTCAGTATAACACGTGACTCTTGATCTCCATGTTGGGTATGTAGACTACTTAAAAAAATAATAAAATAAATAAAAATAAAACATTAACAGCAATTTTTGACTAATTTTAGTTCAAAGAATTCTTTTCTGTTGAATTTTTAAGTCATTGAATATCAGCTCAAATAATGTGATTTAGTATAAATTCTCTATATTTTACATTAAATAAGTTAATATATATACCTGTCTTTTAAAATGTAAGACAAAAATTCTATTTCATATTTATGCAGATAAATGAACATTTCTTTTTGGAAGATAAATATATTTTGCATAAATGGAAAAGATGAAGAAAGCCTCATATAGAAAATTTTTTTTAAAACTCCATTTTTTTTAACTAACATTTATCAAACACTTATGATATAAGGAGCTCTGCTAAGTTCTTTTTTTCTTATTTAATCTTGATGTAACCTAATAAGGTGGACATTTTCCTATCTTCTGCTTCCTATCTTCTGCTTTTAGTAAATCTTGGAGATTCTATATTCTAAACTTTCTCCCACTGCATGGACAAGAGCTTAGCTCTTGAAAAATTAAGGAAATTCTTGAGTGCCCTCAAAAGGATGAGAACAAATACCAGTATAGTAAGCCAGAAATGAAGTTACACATACCTTGGAGACATCTGCTAATCATAGCTACATAAATCCTGAAGTTTTAATGTCTTTTCAGTGAACCAGAACAAATTCTAAGGCATATAAAAGATGGTGCAGGGGGGAGGGTGTTTGGAATGGAGACAGTGACATAAAGCTAGAACCCTCAAAGAGCTTCAGTGAAAACAATTAGCATCTCTGGTTTGAATCCTACATGGGGATAAAGACACCTCTGATGATATCTAGTCATAGATGATGCCCTCACACAAGTTAGTAGTATACTGTGGTATGTAACAAAAGGAAAAACAAATCTTCCTGGAAGAATGTCCCTTGAACCAAGATTTTCAGGATTCCCATACACAGAGACTGACCAAATATAAACTCACAATATAAGATCACCAAACACAATAGCCACCAAGCTATGATGGGTGAAAATTAGCAGGAAAGAGAATTAGGGACATAGATATGGTAATAATACAAGACAGAATATGAAATGAACATGCTTAAAGTGTTAATAGCAATGATATAATGATAAATTTGAGCAAGAAACAAATGTCTATTAAAATAACTCCATACATTTGAAAAATAAAACCAAACTTCTAAAAGCAAAATATATAGTTGAAATTGAAAACTTAAATAATTGGTTAAATGGCAAATTAAACACACTGAAGAGAGAATTAAAAGACTGGAAGATAGACATGAAGAAATTAACGAGAATGCAGTACAAGAGAAAAAATAAAAAATATGACAGAGCAATTAAGAGGGAAGATAAAGAGAAGTTTCTCCTCTTAGTATATTTAGTATCTCAGAAAAAGAATAGAATGAATAAGAGAAAGGCAATCTTTGTTGACGTAATGGTGAATGAAAGAATCATAATTTTCCAAAGTTAATGGAAATTATTGATCCTCCGTTTTAAGAAGCAATATAAATCCCAGGAAAACTGGGGGAAAAAAATCCACAGCTACACATACTGAGGTGAACCTGCAGAACACAATAAAACTAAAAACCAGAGATCCTAATTATGTAGCCAGAGAGAAAAGGAAGTTTGTTTGTACACAAATGACAACTGACAATAGATTTCTCATCAATAGCAACAATGCTAAGCACAGAATATTCCAATAATATCTTCCAGTTCTGAGAAGCATAAAGCTGTCAACCTATAATTGTGTACTTAGTTAAATGAGGGTGAAATGAAATCATTTAAGTCAATAAAAAGCTGGGAGAGCTTACTGCTAACAGGCCTTTGTAAAAGAAATTTCTAAAAGATATTTTTAAGGCTGAAGAAAAATAATCCCAGAAGAAATATGTGAGATACAAGACAGAGTGATGATCAAATAAATTGGTAACATATGGGCAAACATAAGGAAACACTGTATAGCACAATAGTCATGTCTAATTAAGGGAGTAACAATCAAAATCATGATGCAGGTAATTACTTCACAACAATACTTTGGATGGAGATTATCTGAATTAAAGTATTTAAATGTACTTGTATGGTTTGAGGTAGTGAAAAACATGAATACTCTTTACAGTTTAAGTTGTTATACATGTTAAAATGTTAAGAAAGGTCATGACTAGAATATAGAATTTCTAGTACAATGAGGAAAAAAACTAATTTTGGAACTCAGCCAGTAGAATGGAAGGAAGAGAAATGGGTATAAAAGAAGTATTCAGAAGAGACAGGAGGAATGAAAAAACCCATAATATCGCATGGCTAAGATAATTTCTGATATAGGAATAGTCACAGTAAAATTAAGACTAAATTCGTATGCTAAAACACTAATATTTTCAGATTTGAAAAAAAAATAACTATAGTACTTTTACAAGGGACTCACATAAAACTTGAAGACACAAAAGATGAATGTTAATATATGGAATGAGATATACCAGGCAATTACTTACAAAAAAGGACTGATACAGACAAGATAGAACTTAAAGGAACAAACAGTATTAAGAATAAAGAGTGGTGGGGGATGGGAGGGATGGGGTGGCTGGGTGATAGACACTGGGGAGGGTATGTGCTATGGTGAGCGCTATGAATTGAGTAAGAATGATGAATCACAGATCTGTACCTCTGAAACAAATAATACATTATAAAAAAAAAAGAATAAAGGGGGTAAACTAAGTCAGCAGGAAGATATACTAATTATAACAAGTATGTACCTATTATTTTTTTAAATAATTTTTTTATTGTTATGTTAATCACCATACCTTACATCATTAGTTTTTGATGTAGTGTTCCATGATTCATGGTTTGTGCATAACACCCAGTGCTCCAGGGAGAATGTGCCCTCTTTAATACCCATCACCAGGCTAACCCATCCCCCCACCCCCTCCTCTCTAGAACCCTCAGTTTGTTTTTCAGAGTCCATCGTCTCTCATGGTTACTCTCCCCCTCCGACTTACTCCCCTTCATTCTTCCCCTCCTGCTATCTTCTTCTTTTTTTTTTCTTAACATATATTGCATTATTTGTTTCAGAAGTACAGATCTGTGATTCATCATTCTTGTACAATTCACAGCGCTCACCATAGCACATACCCTCCCCAATGTCTATCACCCAGCCACCCCATCCCTCCCACCCCCCACCACTCCAGCAACACTCAGTTTGTTTCCTGAGATTAAGAATTCCTCATATCAGTGAGGTCATATGATACATGTCTTTCTCTGATGGACTTATTTCACTCAGCATAACACCCTCCAGTTCCATCCACGTCGTTGCAAATGGCAAGATCTCATTCCTTTTGATGGCTGCATCATAGTCCATTGTGTATATATACCACATCTTCACTATCCATTCATCTGTCGATGGACATCTTGGCTCTTTCCACAGTTTGGCCCTTGTGGACATTGCTGCTATAAACATTGGGGTGCACGTACCCCTTCGGATCCCTACATTTGTATCTTTGGGGTAAATACCCAGTGGTGCAATTGCTGGAGCGTATGGTAGCTCTATTTTCAACTTTGAGGAAACTCCATACTGTTTTCCAGAGTGGTTGCAGCAGCTTGCATTCCCACCAACAGTGTAGGAGGGTTCCCCTTTCTCCTCATCCCTGCCAACATCCGTCGTTTCCTGACTTCTTAATTTTCGCCATTCTGACTGGTGTGAGGTGGTATCTCATTGAGGTTTTGATTTGGATTTCCCTGATGCCGAGCGATGTTGAGCACTTTTTCATGTGTCTGTTGGCCATTTGGATGTCTTCTTTGGAAAAATGTCTGTTCATGTCATCTGCCCATTTCTTGTTTGGATTATTTGCTCTATGGGTGTTGAGTTTGATAAGTTCTTTAGAGATTTTGGATACTAGCCCTTTCTCTGATATGTCATTTGCAAATATTTTCTCCCATTCTGTCGGTTGTCTTTTGGTTTTGTGGACTGTTTCTTTTGCTGTGCAAAAGCTTTTTATCTTGATGAAATCCCAATAGTTCATTTTTGCCCTTGCTTCCCTTGCCTTTGGTGATGTTTCTCGGAAGAAGTTGCTGTGGCTGAGGTCGAAGAGGTTGCTGCCTGTGTTCTCCCTTAGGATTTTGATGGACCCGTCTCACGTTTAGGTCTTTCAACCATTTGGAGTCTATTTTTGTGTGTGGTGTAAGGAAATGGTCCAGTTTCATTCTTCTGCATGTGGCTGTCCAATTTTCCCAACACCATTTGTTGAAGAGATTGTCTTTTTCCATTGGACATTCTTTCCTGCTCTGTCAAAGATTAGTTGACCATAGAGTTGAGGGTCCATTTCTGGGCTCTCGATTCTGTTCCATTGATCTATGCGACTGTTTTTGTGCCAGAAGCATACTGTCTTGATGATGACAGCTTTGTAATAGAGCTGGAAGTCCGGAATTGTGATGCCACCAGCTTTGCTTTTCTTTTCAATATTCCTCTGGCTATTCGGGGTCTCTTCTGGTTCCATACAAATTTTAGGATTATTTGTTCCATTTCTTTGAAAAAAGTGGATGGTATTTTGATGGGGATTGCATTGAATGTGTAGATTGCTCTAGGTAGCATTGACATCTTCACAATGTTTGTTCTTCCAATCCATGAGCATGGAACGTTTTTCCATTTCTTTGTGTCTTCTTCAATTTCTTTCATGAGTATTTTATAGTTTTCTGAGTACAGATCCTTTGCCTCTTTGGTTAAATTTATTCCTAGGTATCTTATGGTTTGGGGTGCAATTGTAAATGGGATCGACTCCTTGATTTGTTTCTCCTCTGTCTTGTTGTTGGTGTATAGGAATGTCACTGATTTCTGTGCATTGATTTTATATCCTGCTACTTTACTGAATTCCTGTATGAGTTCTAGCAGTTTTGGGGTGGAGTATTTTGGGTTTTCCACATACAGTATCATATCATCTGCAAAGAGTGAGAGTTTGACTTCCTCTTTGCCGATCTGGATGCCTTTGATTTCTTTTTGTTGTCTGATTGCTGTGGCTAGAACTTCTAATACTATGTTGAATAGCAGTGGTGAGAGTGGACATCCCTGCCACATTCCTGATCTTAGGGGAAAAGCTCTCAGCCTTTCCCCATTGAGAATGATATTCGCTGTAGGTTTTTCATAGATGGCTTTTATGATATTGAGGTAGATACCCTCTATCCCTATACTCTGAAGAGTTTTGATCAAGAAAGGATGCTGTACTTTGTCAAATGCTTTTTCTGCATCTATTGAGAGGATCATATGATTCTTGTTCTTTCTTTTGTTAATGTATTGTATCACGTGGATTGATTTGCGGATGTTGAACCAACCTTGCAGCCCAGGGATAAATCCCACTTGGTCATGGTGAATAATCCTTTTAATCTACTCTTGGATCCTATTGGCTAGTATTTTGGTGAGCATTTTTGCATCCATATTCATCAAGGATATTGGTCTGTAAATCTCCTTTCTGATGGGGTCTTTGTCTGGTTTTGGGATCAAGGTAATGGTGGCCTCATAAAATGGGTTTGGAAGTTTTCCTTCCATTTCTATTTTTTGGAACAGTTTCAGGAGAATAGGTATTAATTCTTCTTGAGAAAAGTTTTCAATTAGCAATAATCGCGCCTCGGATAAACCTCATTGGCTACGATACTGCCACTGTGCAAAGCTTTAATTCTTCTTGAAATGTCTGATAGAATTCCCCTGGGAAGCCATCTGGCCCTGGGCTTTTGTTTCTTGGGAGATTTTTGATGACTGCTTCAATTTCCTTAGTGGTTATAGGTCTGTTCAGGTTTTCTATTTCTTCCTGGTTCAATTTTGGTAGCTGATACATCTCTAGGAATGCACCCATTTCTTCCAGGTTATCTAATTTGCTGACATAGAGTTGCTCATAATATGTTCTTATAATTGTTTGTATTTCTTTGGTGTTGGTTGTGATCTCTCCTCTTTCATTCATGATTTTGTTGATTTGGGTCATTTCTCTTTTCTTTTGGATCAGTCTGGCCAGGGGTTTATCAATCTTGTTAATTCTTTCAAAGAACCAGCTCCTAGTTTCGTTGATCTGTTCTACTGTTCTTTTGGTTTCTAGTTCATTGATTTCTGCTCTGATCTTTATTATTTCTCTTCTCCTGCTGGGTTTAGGCTTTATTTGCTGTTTTTTCTCTAACTCCTTTAGGTGTAGGGTTAGGTTGCCTATTTGAGACCTTTCTTGTTTCTTGAGAAAGGCTTGTATTGCTATATACTTCCCTCTCAGGACTGCCTTTGCTGTATCCCAAAGATTTTGGACAGTTGTGTTTTGATTTTCATTGGTTTCCATGAATTTTTTAAATTCTTCTTTAATTTCCTGGGTTACCCATTCATTCTTTCGTAGGATGCTCTTTAGCCTCCGTGTATTTGAGTTCTTTCCGACTTTCCTCTTGTGACTGAGTTCTAGTTTCAAAGCATTGTGGTCTGAAAATATGCACGGAATAATCCCAATCTTTTGGTACCGGTTGAGACCTGATTTGTGACTTAGGATTTGATCAATTCTGGAGAATGTTCCATGGGCACTAGAGAAGAATGTGTATTCCGCTGCTTTGGGATGGAATGTTCTGAATATGTCTGTGAAGTCCATTTGGTCCAGTGTGTCATTTAAAGTCTTTATTTCCTTGTTGATCTTTTGCTTAGATGATCTGTCCATTTCAGTCAGGGGAGTGTTAAATTCCCCCACTATTATTGTATTGTTGTCAATGTGTTTCTTTGCTTTTGTTATTAATTGCCTTATATAATTGGCTGCTCCCATGTTCGGGGCATAGATATTTACAATCGTTAGACTTCTTGTTGGATAGACCCTTTAAGTAGCATATAGTGTCCTTCCTCATCTCTTATTACAGTCTTTGTTTTAAAATCTAGTTTGTCTGATATAAGGATTGCCACCCCAGCTTTCTTTTGGTGTCCATTAGCATGGTAAATGGTTTTCCACCCCCTCACTTTCAATGTGGGGGTGTCTTTGGGTCTAAAATGAATCTCTTGCAGACAGCATATTGATGGGTCTTGTTTTTTAATCCAATCTGATAGCCTGTGTCTTTTGATTGGGGCATTTAGCCCATTTATATTCAGGGTAACTATTGAAAGGTATGAATTTAGTGCCATTGTATTGCCTGTAAGGTGACTGTGACTGTATATTGTCTGTGTTCCTTTCTGATCTATGCTGCTTTTAGGCTCTCTTTTTGCTTAGAGGACCCCTTTCAATATTTCTTGTAGGGCTGGTTTTGTGTTTGCAAATTACTTTAGTTTTTTTTGTTCTGGAAGCTTTTTATCTCTCCTCCTATTTTCAATGACAGCCTAGCTGGATATAGTATTCTTGGCTGCATATTTTTCTCGTTTAGTGCTCTGAAGATATCTTGCCAGTCCTTTCTGGCCTGCCAGGTCTCTGTGGATAGGTCTGTTGCCAATTTAATGTTTCTACCATTGTAGGTTACATCTCTCTTCTCCCGAGCTGCTTTCAGGATTTTCTGTTTGTCTCTGAGACTCGTAAGTTTTACTATTAGATGTCAGGGTGTTGACCTATTTTTATTGATTTTGAGAGAGGTTCTCTGTGCCTCCTGGATTTTGATGCCTGTTTCCTTCCCCACATTAGGGAAGTTCTCTGCTATTATTTGCTCCAATATACCTTCTGCCCCTCTCTCTCTTTCTTCTTCTTCTGGGATCTCAATTATTTTAATGTTGTTTCATCTTATCGTATCACTTATCTCTCGAATTCTGCCCCCGTTATCCTGTAGTTGTTTCTCTCTCTTTTTCTCAGCCTCTTTATTTTCCATCATTTGGTCTTCTATATCGCTGATCCTCTCTTCTGCCTCATTTATCCTAGCAGTTCATGCCCCCATTTTTTATTGCACCTCATTAGTAGCCTTTTTGATTTTGACTTGGTTAGATTTTAGTTTTCTTATTTCTCCAGAAAGGGTTTCTCTAATAACTTCCACACTTTTTTCAAGCCCAGCTAGTATCTTTAAAGTCATGATTCTGAACTCTAGGTCCGACATCGTACTAATGTCCATATTGAGTAAGTCCCTGGCAGATGGTACTATCTCTTGTTCTTTTTGCTGAGGTGATTTTTTTCGTCTTGTCATATTGTCCAGAGGAGAATAGATGAGTGAGAGAACAGAATGCTAACAGGTTAACAACGTCTCCAGCAAATATACTGTATACAAATCAGAAAAGACCTGAAACCAGGGGACAAGAAAGGGAAAGAAAGAAGAAAGAGGAAAAAAAAAAAAAGGAAAAAGAAAAAGATAAAAACAAACAAAAACAGAACAAAAGAAAACAAAACAGAATATGATCAAATATGATCAGGCTAGTGCATAGATCAGTGCCACACACTAGATTTTGGGCGTATTTTGGTCTGTTAGAAGAAAGTGCCTGCTAAAATTTTAAAGGAAGATAGACTTATATATGTACAAAATAAGGGTTGATACAATGAAGGGATGGAAGATGACTGTAAAGATGAAAATTATAAAAGATTTTATAAAAGGAATTGATAAGAAGTTGGTTTTAAAAAGAAAAGAAGATTTAAAAAATAAAAAGAGAAAAGAAAAAAAAGAAAAAAAGGGGAGAGAATGTGATCAGGCAGGAGACTAGAACAAAGCCATACACTAGTGATTTAGGGTATATTTTGGTCTGTTAGAAGAACCTGTATCTCAAAATTTTAAAGAGAGAACAACTTACATATATATATGCCAAAAATAAGGGTAACTACTATGAAGGGATAAAAATATGACACTAAAAATGAAAACTAAAAAATGTTTTTTTAAAAAAGGGATTGATAAGATGTTGGTTGATAAAGGGAAAAAGAAATATTCAACAAAAAAAGTTAAAAAAATTAACTTTGAAAAACTAATGAATTATGGTAAAAAAGCCATGAATTCTATGTGCAGTATTCTCCTAGCGCTGGAGTTCTCCCGTTCTCCTTGATCGGTAAACTTGGTCTTGGCTTGCTGGCTGTTCGTGCTGATCATCTGGGGGAGGGGCCTGTTGCCGTGGTTCCCAAATGTCTTTGCTGGAGGCGGAATTGCCCTGCCCTTGTGAGTCCGGGCTAAGCAAGCTGCTCGGGTTTGCTCTCAGGAGGTTTTGTTCCCTGCAAGCTCTTGGTACAGCTTTGGAGGACCAGGGTGAAAATGGTGGCCTCCCAATCTCTGCCCGGAGGAGCTGAGAACTGGGGGCCCCACTCCTCAGTGCGCCCCCAGAGAAAAGCAGTCACTCCCGTGTCCCCGGTCTCCGGCCGCACTCCGTGCTCACCCGGCCTGTGATCGAGCGTTTCTATCTCTGGCACCCGACCCCATGTGGAGTCTCCAAACCCAGCAGATCCCTGCAGTGTGCTTCCGCGCCGCTCCTCCCGGAGGAGGAAGGGGAGTCTCCCCAGATCTGCCGCTTGTTGGGTCCCTGCTGCAGGAGCAGTGGCCCGACTGGGCCGCGGATCACAGTTTATGGCAACCCCGAGCTGAGAGCCCGCGCCTCGGCTCCGTCTCTGCAGCCTGCTTCCCCTGCTCCGATACCTGGGAGCTCTGCCGCACTCAGGCACCCCCGGTCTTTCTGTGACCCCAAGGGTCCTGAGACCACACTGTCCTGTGAGGGTTCCACCCCCTGCTTAGCCACTGGAGCGACGTTCCTCAGCGGAGCCGACTTCTAGAAGTTCCGATTTTGTGCTCCGCAGCTCTATCACTTGCCAGAAGCGGCCGACGGAGGCCCCCTCCCCCGCCGTCTCTCCTCCCGAATATTGCCTCGGATTCACTTCTCCGCACGTCCTACCTTCCAGAAAGTGGTCGCTTTTCTGTTCAGAGTGTTGTTACTATTCTTATCTTCGATCTCCTGTTGAGTTCATAGGTGTTCAGAATGGTTTGATCCCTATTCAGCTGAATTCCTGAGACCAGACGAAATCCAGGTCTCCTACTCCTCCGCCATCTTGCTCCAAGTATGTACCTATTATTATGTCCTGAAACTACATAAAGCAATCAACTACAAGGGGAAGTTGACATATCGTCATTGAGAGAGGTTATCCTATCCTATTCTATATTCTTACTAAGTTTTGTTTGCTCTAGCAACTTCAACATTTATCGGAAGTTGATAGATCAAGCAGACAAAAATTTGTAAGGATACAGAAATTTTGAAAAATATAATTAACATGCTTGATTGAACAGATATGAATAGAGCCACACATCATGACTAGATGTTTTCTCAATTATACATGCAATACTTACGATAATTAATTGTATACTAGGCAATAAAATCAATTTCAAATTTTAAAAGAATCAGTGTATTTTACTTCAGATTCTCTGACAATAAAATTAAGTTACAAACCAATAATAAAAGATAACTAAGAATGACTTCATTTAAGTGGCATTTATTTATTCATTTACTTACTTATTTATTAGTTTTTTAAATAGGCTCCATGCTCAGCATAGAGCCTAATGTGGGGCATGAACTCATCATCCTTAGATCAAGACCTGAGCTGAGATCAAGAGTCAGATGCTTAACCAACTGAGCCACCCAGGTGCCCCATTTATTTATTATTTTTAATTACGTTTTAATTTTAATTCCAGTATAGCTAACATACAGTGTTATATGTTTCAGCTGTACGATGTAGTGATTCGGCACATGCATACAACACCCAGTGCTCATCAAAAGTGCCCTCCTTAATCCCTATCACTGTTTCACCACCCCCACCCTCCCGCCAACCTCCCCTCTCTGGTAACCATATAGTTAATAGTCTGTTTCTTGATTTGTCTCTCTCTCTGTGTCTTATTTTTTCCCTTTGCTTGTTTGTTTTGTTTCTTAAATTCCACATATGAGGGAAATCATATGGTATTTGTCTTTCTCTGATTGACTTTTTTGCTTAGCCTTATACTCTCTAGCTCCATCCATGTCATTGCAAATGGCCAGATTTCATTGTTTGTTATGGCTGAGTAATAGTCCATTGTATATATATACCACATCCTCTTTATCATTTCATAGTTGATGGACACTTGGGCTCCTTCCATATCTCAGCTATTGTAAATAATGCTACTATAAACATCGGGGTGCATGTATCCTTTTCAATTAGTATTCTTGTATTCTTTGGGTAAATACTCAGTAGTGCAATTGCTGGATCATAAGGTAGTTCTCTTCTTAACTTTTTGAGGAACCTCGAAACTCATTGTTTTCCACATTGGCTGCACCAGTTTGCATTCCCATCAACAGTATACAAGGATTCCTTTTTTCTCCACAGCCTCGCCAACACCTGATGTTTCTTGTGTTGTTGAGTTTAGCCATTCTGACAGATGTGAGGTGATATCTCATTGTGGTTTTAATTTGCAATTCCCTGATGGTTAAGTGATGATGAGCATCTTTTCATGTGTCTGTTGGCCATATGGATGTCTTCTTTGGAGAAATATCTGATCATGTCTTCTGCACATTTTTTAATTGTATTATTTGTTTTTTGGAGTGTTGTGTTTTATAAGTTCTTTATAAATTTTTGATACTAAGCCTTTATCATATATGTTATTTGCAAATATCTTCTCCCATGCTGTAGGTTGCCTTTTAATTTTGTTGATTGCTTCCTTCGCTGTGTTGAGGCTTTTTATTTTGATGTAGTCCCAATAGTTTATTTTTGCTTTTATTTCCCTTGCCTCAGGAGACACATCTAGAAAGATGTTGCTGTGCCTGATATCAAAGAAGTTACTGCCTGTGTTCTTTTCTAGGATTTTTATGGTTTCAGGCCCACATTTAGGTCTTTCATCTGTTCTGCGTTTATTTTTGTATATGGTGTAAGAAAGTGGTCCAGTTTGATTCTTTTATAGTAGATGTCCACTTTCCCAACACCATTTGTTGAAGAGACTGTCTTTTTCCCATTGGATATTTTTCTGTGCTTATTGAAGACTAATTGACCATATAATTGTGGGTTTATTTATGGAATTTCTATTCTGTTCCCTTGATCTGTGTGTCGATTTTTGTGTCAATACCATACTGTTTTGATTACTACAGCTTTGTAATTAACTTGAAGCCCAGAATTGTGATGCCTCCAGCTTTGCTTTTCTTTTTCAAGGTTGCTTTGGCTACTCAGGGTCTTTTGTGGTTCCATCCAAATGTTAGGATTGTTTGCTCTAGTTCTGTGAAAAATGCTATTGGTATTTTGATAGGAATTACATTAAATCTGTAGATTGCTTTGGGTAGTATAGACATTTTAACAATATTTGTTTTTTCCAATCCATGAGCATGGAATGTCTTTCCATTTCTTTGTATGGTCTTCAATTTCTTTCATCAGTTTTCAGAGTACAGGTCTTTCATTGGTTTGATTAGGTTTGCTCCTAGGTATCTTATTAGTTTTGGTATAATTATAAATGGGATTTATTCCTTAATTTCTCTTTCTGCTGCTTCATTATTGATGCATAGAAATGCAACAGATTTCTGAACACTGATTTTGTAGCATGTGACCTTACTGAATTCATTTATCTGTTTGGTGAAATCTTTGGGTTTTCTATGTACAGCATAATGTCATCTGCAAATAGTGAATGTTTTACTTCCTTGTTACTGATTTGGATTCCTTTTGTTTCTTTTTGTTGTCTGATTGCTGTGGTTAGGACTTCTAGTAGTATATTGAATAAAAGTGGTGAGAGTGGACATCCTTGTCTCATTCCTGACCTTAGGGTAAAAGTTCTCAGTTTTTCATCATTAAGGATGATGTTAGCTGTGAGTTTTTCACAGATGGCCCATATGATGTTGAGATATGTTCCCTCTAAACCTATTTTGTTGAGGTTTTTATCATGAATGGATGTTATACTTTGTCAAATGCCTTTTCTGCATCTATTGAAATGATCATATGGTTCTTATCCTTTCTTGTATTGATGTGATGTGTCATACTGATTGATTTGCAAATATGGAACCACCCTTGGAACCCAGGAATAAATCCCACTCATTTGTGGTGAATGATTTTTTAAAAATGTATTGTTGAATTTGGTTTGCTAGTATTTTTTGAAAATTTTTATGTGTATGTTCATCAGCGGTATTGGCCTGTAGTTCTCTTTTTCAGTGTTGTTTATCCAGTTTTGGTATCAGGATAATGTAGCCTTTTAGAATGAATTTGGCAGGTTTTTTTTTTTTTTTTTTTCTATTCTTTGGAATAGCTTGAGAAGACTAGGTATTAACTATTCTTTAAATGTTTGGTCGTTTCCTCCTGTGAATACATGTAGTCCTGGACTTTTGTTTGTTGGGAGTTTTTTTGATTACTGATTCAATTTTTTGTTAGTTATCAGCATGTTCAAGTTTTTTAGTTCTTCCTGTTTCAGTTTTGGTAGTTCATTTGTTTCTGATAACCCATTTCTTCTAGATTTTCCAGTTTGTTGGCATATTATTTTTCACAACCTCTTATATTTCTGTGGTGTTGGTTATTATTTCTCCTCTCTCATTTGTGATTTTATTAATTTGAGTCCTTTCTCTTTTTTTCTTGATAAGTCTGGTCAGAAGTTTATTCATATTGATTAAAAAAAAAAATAGCTCCTGGCTTCATTGATCTGTGCTATTGGTTTTTTAGTTTCTATATCATTTATTATTGCTATCAATTTTATTATTTTCTTCCTTCTGCTGGTTTTATGTTTTGTTTGTTGTTCTTTTTCTAGCTCCTTTACATGTCAGGTTAGGTAAATTATTTGAGATTTTCTTACTTCTTGGGGTAGTCTATATTGCTATAAACTTCCCTCTTAGAACCACTTTTGCTGTGTCCCAGAGGTTTCGGACCATTGTGTTTTCATTTTTATTTGTTTCATGTACTTTTTTATTTCTTCTTTATTTCCTGATTGACCCATTCATTGTTTAGTAGCATGTTATTTAACCTCCATGTATTTGTGGTCTTTCCAGATTTTTTCTTATGGTTAACTTCTAGTTTCATAGTGTTCTGGTCAGAAAATATGCATGGTATGATTTTGATCTTCTTCAGTTTGTTGATGTTTGTTTTATGGGCTGATACGTGATCTGTTTTGGAGAGTGTTCAACGTACACTTGAAAAGATAGTGTATTCTGGGGCACCTGGGTGGCTCAGTCTGTTAAATGGCTGCTTTCGGGTCAGGTCATGATCCCAGGGTCCTGGGATTGAGTCCTGCATTGGGCTCCCTGCTCAGCAGAAAGCCTGCTTCTCCCTCTCCCTCTGTCTGCCTCTCTGCCTACTTGTGCTCTCTCTCGATCTCTCTGTGAAAAAATAAAATCTTTAAAAAAAAAAAAAGAAAGTGTATTTGCTGCTTTAGGATGGAATGTTCTGAATATATCTGTTAAATCCATCTGGTCTAATGTGTCATTCAAAGCCGTTGTTTCCTTATTGATTTTCTGTTTAGATGCTCTATCCATTGCTGTAAGTGGGGTGTGAAAGTCCACTACTACTATTGTATTATTATAAATCAGTTCCTTTATGTTTGCTCTTAACAATTTTATGTATTTGGGTGCTCCTATGTTGGGTGCATATTTACAATTGTTATGTCTTCTTGTTGGATTGTCCCCTTTATTATTATATAGTGTCCTTCTTTGTCTCTTGTTGCAGTCTTTGTTTTAAATTCTATTTTGTCTGATATAAAAGAATTGCTACTCTGGCTTTCTTTTGACATCCATTTACATGGTAGATATTTCGCCATCCCCTCACTTTCAATCTGCAGGTATCTTTAGGTCTAAAATGAGTCTCTTGTAGGCAGTATATAGATGGGTCTTGTTTTTTTATCCATTCTGTCATCCTATATGTTTTGATTAGAGCATTTAGTCTATTTACATTCAAAGTAATTATTGATACATATGTATTTATTGCCATTTTATTGTTTTGTGGTTATTTCTGAAGATTTTCTCTGATCCTTTCTTGTCTTTCTCTCTTTCATGTTTTGCTGATTTTCTTTAGTGATATATTTGGATTTCTCTGTTTTTATTCTTTGCATATTTATTAGTGGTTCCTGATATATGGTTACCATTAGGTTTGTATATAATATCTTCTGCATGTAACAGTCTATGTTAAGTTGATGGTTGTTTAAGTTTGAACCCATTCTTTTCTCCTCTCCTCCCAATGTTTTAGGTATATACTATTATATTTTATATCCTTTCTTTGTGTGTGAGTTCCTTGATTTTTTTTTTACAGAAATATTCATTTTTAGTGTTGTTGTGTTTTCTACCTTCATACTGTCACTTTTGGTCTTTCCTTTCCACTCAAAAAGTCTGCCTTAGTATTTCTTGCAGGGTTGGTTTAGTGACCATGAACTCTTTCCATTTTGTTTGTCTGGGAAACTCTTTATTTCTTCTTTCTATTCTGAATGATAGCCTTGCTGGGTAGAGCACTTGTAGCTGCAGAATTTTTCCATTCAGCACTTTGAATATATCATACTGCTACCTTCTTGTTTGCAAAATTTGTGCTGAAAAATCTCCTGCTAGCCTTATAGGTTTTCTTGCATAAGTTAATGACTTCTTTTGTCTAACTGCTTTTAAGATTTTTTCTTTATCACTATATTTTGCAAATTTAATTATGTCTTGGTGTTGACCTGCTTTTGTTGATTTTGATGGGAGTTCTTTGTGCTTCCTAGATCTGGATATCTGTTTCCTTCCCCAGATATGAGAAGTTTTCAGCTATTATTTCTTCAAATAAATTTTCTACCCTATTTTCTCTCTGTTCTTCTGGGATTTGTATAATATGAATGTTGCTATGTTTGATGGAGTCACTGAGTTTCCTAAGTCTCTTCATTTTGTATAATTCTTCTTTCTCTCTTTTGTTCAGCTATTTTCCATTACTCTGTCTTCAAGGTCACTAGTTTGTTCCTCTGCTTCTTCCATCTTGCTATTTATTGTATCAAGCATATTTCTCATTTCATTGATTGAGCCCTTTCTCTCTGCTATGTTATTCTTTATCTCTGTGTTCAGGGTCTCACCGATGTTTTTCTTTCTTTTTTCAAGTCCACTGAGTATCCTTATGATCATTGCTTTAAATTCTCTATCAGGCATGTTACTTATATCTGTTTGGCTTAGATCTCTGGCCTTGTCTTTGTCCTGTTCTTTCATTTGGATAAATTTCTCTGGTTTCTCACTTTGTCTGCCTATTTCCATATGTTAGTCAAGTCAGCCATATCTTTCTTGTGCTCTTGAAAGTAGTGACTTTATGAACAAGAGGTCCTTGAATGCCCTGCAGAATCTGGCCCTTCAGGAGAGCATCCTATGTGTGCTGCTTCCGCCCTGATGTTGTGTCTGAAGTCACTTTTCCTTTCAGTGCTGTTGTGTCTGAAGTCACTTTTCCTTTCAGTCATTTGCACTGACTCTCTGCCTCTTGTGGGCTGTTGTTGCTCTCTACGGTGTTAGTGGGTCCCAGGCAAGCCAGCTCTAAGGGGGCATGCCTGCTGGGAAATTTGGGAATGGGGAGGCATGGCAGTGTTAGCAAAATTTTGTTGGGCCACTAGTCCCATGCTGAGTCCCCTGAAGTGCTGTGGCAACTGGGGGCCGTGTGCTGGGATGGCTGAGAGCACAAGGCTGGACATGGTATGCCATGATGGCTGGCCTGGCTGGGCATAGAGTGTAACAGTGGCTGGGGGCCCATGCCTGGGAGCTACGCTTCAGCTGGGCAGGGCATATGGTGGCAGCTGTTAGTTGGGTGGGGTGTGGGAGCAGCTTTAACAAAATTTGCCTTGAGCCCTGGATCAAGGCTTCAAGGGTCTGTGCAGCTCTGCCTCCTGCAGGTGGCTCTGTGCTCATGCTGGGGGGCAGCAGAAAAATGGCACCTATTAGCTCCTCCATTTTCAAAGAAGTCCCCCAACATGCTCCAAAATCATATCTGTGTCCTGTTTGCCCTGGACTTTGTGTAAAACGCCATTTTTATGTCGCTTCTCTGAGCAGACTGCTGTCTTTTTAAGGGCAGCGTCCCAGCTATCACTCAGTCTCCCGGCTCAGGAAGTGCTGAATCAGCTGAATTTTAAAGCTCCAGGCTTCAAGTCCCACTGGTTTTAAAAACTCACAGAATTCAGCCCCTCTGGGTTTAAAAGCCAAACAGTTATGGGGATTAGTCTTCCCTGTGTGAGCGCCCTGGTGCAAGGGCCTTTTTCTCTGCCCTCCCCATCGGGCATCTCCCTCTCTCCTGTGGGCAGCCTCCCTCTGCCTTTCTGATCTTCCTAACCTTTCAGATGCAGCTTCTCCTCTATATTTAGTTATGGAGTTTGTTCTGCCAGTCTTTAGATTACTGTCTGTTTTATTGACTTGGATGTGGATGACATCTAGTTTTAAACATGGGATGGGGTGAGCTCAGGGTCCTCCTACTCTGTCATCTTCCCAAGCTCCTCCCATTTAATTGGCATTTAAAAGAATGCTTCCAAATTGCCCAATTTTGAAATAATAATGGAAAACAGAAAATAGCTAGAATTGAATAATGATAATAGCTTATGTCAAAATTTGTTAGATGTAGCTAAAATGCAGTTTCAAAGAAAACATATATTTCTAAATTCCTATGCTAAAAAACATTTCATATTTAATGAGCTAATTGCAAAACTTATCAGTTAGAAAAATAACAGTATTCCCTAAGAAGAAGCCAAAACATAATAAAGATAAAAGCAGAAATAAAGCAAATAAAAAAGTCAGTGAAGAGGATCAACAAAGATAAAGGTTGCATCTTTCATAAAACCAGTAAAAGAGAATAAATACTATTTGTTGAGATTGATCAAAAATAAATTGGAAAAGTCTCACACAAATAACATTAAGGTTGAAAATAGGATATTTACTGCAGATAGGGAGAAGTTCATTGATTTAAACAACTTAGTAAAAATAAAAACTTTTTTTGTGTGTGTGATGAGAACTCAGGATTTACTCTCTTAAATTTCCAACATATTACACAGCAGTGTTAATAGTCATAGTGTTGGATATTACATTTCTACCACTTATTTATTTTATAACTGGAAGTTTGTACATTTTATTTTAGATTTTATTTAAATCCAAGTTAGTTAACATATTGTGTATTACTAGTTTTAGGGGTAGAACTTAGTGATTCATCAGTTGCTTATAACACCCAGTGCTCATTACATCAAGTTCCCTCCTTAATGCCCATCACCCAGTTACCCCATCCCCCCACCCAGCTCCCCTCCAGCAACTCTCAGTTTGTTTCCTAGAGTTAAGAGTCTCTTATGGTTTGCCTCCTTCTTTGTTTTTATCTTATTTTATTTTTCCTTCCCTTCCCCTATGTTCATCTGTTTTGTTTCCTAAATTCCACATATGAGTGAAATCATACGGTATTTGTCTTTCTCTGACTTATTTCACTTAGCATAATACCCTCTAGTTCCATTCACGTGGTTGCAAAAGGCAAGATTTCATTATTTTTGATGGCTGAGTAATATTCCATTGTATAAAGTTTTTTTTAAAGAAAACTATAACTTAACATTGATTCTGGAAGTATTAGAAAGTTATCTTGTAGCCTTAAGGTGATTGCATCAGGAGTTATACATACTCACAAAGAAAAATCAGGCCCAAATATTTTTATAGACAAGTTTTACCAAATAGTTTTATCAAACAGATAACAGAATTCTTATAAAAACTATTTCAAAAAGCACAAAATGAGGGAATACTCCATATGTCAGAGTTGGACAGTACAAGAAGGGAAAGTTGTAGAAAAAATCTCACTCGTGGCTTTAGATATAAAACCTAAAACAAACTATTAGTGACATAAGTCTAGGACTAAAACTGAAAATAGAACTGTTCAAGCTGACTAGGTATAGCTTTCAGAAACATACCATGTGGTGTAGCATTAGAAATACTGTCTCTGGTATCATGAATGAGATGAGTATGCTCTCTATCACTGCATTTCTGAAATATTAAGCTGCAGTTCTAGAAAGTGCATTAGGAGACAAAAAGCTAAGTGCAAAAAGCTTAAACAGAAAGATACATTGTAATGTTTGTAGATTATTTAGTTGTAAACATAGAAAAGCAAAGAAAATCTACAGATAGCTTAAAGTTTACCACACCAAAGGTAAACCAATTTAAAAAGTTAAGCACATTCTATATACCTGCAACAATTGAAAATATATTTTTAAAAATATACCATTCACATTAGCTACCACCTATACAAACACAACCACAATAACAACAAAATGAGGTACCTAGGTCGGAAAAAATCTGACAAAAGCTGTTCATGCCATTAATTGAGAAAATTAAAAATTTTACTGAAATGCAAAAGAGAGCTAAATAAATGGATAAGAAGATTAACATGTAAGATTCAACATCATAAAGATGTTTGTTCTTTCCAAATTATTGAAATTCCTCGAAAATTCCACAACAATTTTGTGTAGACATATCGGGTGGGATGGAAAAGTTGATTCAAAATTAATATGTAAAAATAAAAAGCCAATTCTAGCCAAAAAAACTTTTAAGGAAGAATAAAGAGCAGATATTACAAGATATTAAAATTATTTAAAAAATTAAGACACCGTATTTTTTAGAATAGAGATTGACAGACTAATTGAAGAGACTAGAGAGCCCAGCGCACTCGTCTGTATGGAAAACATGATGTATGATGGAGGAGACTATAAAACAGGGAAAGAAAGGATTGACCATTGAATAAATGGTATTATGTAATTGTGAACTCTTAGAGTAAAATTTGAAGCAGATTCCTACCTCACATGATATACTCAAAAGCCAAATCTAGGTGAATTGATGAATTAAATATGAAATTAGAAAAAATTGTTGACTCTTTATGAACTTAAGGTAGAAAAAGAGTTTTTAAGCAAAACACGAAATGCACAGAACAAAACCAGAAATACTCATTTACATTAAATTGAAAAATGTAAATTTATCAAAAGACACTTTTTTTTTTTTTAAACTCAACAATTTTTATTTTAACTCAGGTACTTCATAGAAACAGGAAATGTAGCAAATGGGTCAGGGTAGTATGAAAAATGTTTTAAAACCGCAGGTGTGTGCACATGGCTGTATTTACTTCGGGCACAGGCTCCCCCACATCAGCCACAGCAACTGCACTTGTCCGATGCGCCTTTGCAGATGCAGCCCTGGGCACACTTGGCACAGCCCGCGGGACAGCAGGAGCAGCAGCTCTTCTTGCAGGAGGTGCATTTGCACTCCTTGCATTTGCAGGAGCCGGCACACGTGCAGGAGCCACCGGTGGAGCAGGAGCAGTTGGGGTCCATTTCGAGCGAGTCGAGTTGAGGACGGAGGTCCAAAGCAGGCGACACGGAGAGACACGGCTGCCGGCTGGAGGCGTGGTCCAAAAGACACTTTTAAAAAGTGAAAATCTGAGCCAAAGTTTGGGAGAAAATATCTTCAATAATACAAATGACAAAAAAATTAATACCCATAATAGATATTGGACTTCAAATGTCAGTCAGTTAAAAAAAGACAACAAAGAATCCAGTTTAAAGGTAAGGAAAAACTATGATCCAATTATTCACAGCAAGGAAACATGAAACAACACTCAATCTTGATGAGGCAATGAAAACATACACATTTTTAGTGGCTGTATTAGTTTCCTTGGGCTGCTATAATAAAGTGCCACCAATTGGGTGACTTAAATCAACAGAAATGTATTGTTTCACAATTCCAGATGCAAGCCATCTGAAATGAAAGTGTTGGCACAGTATAAACTCTCTGATGAGGAGATTTGTTTGTTTCTGGTGATTGCCTGTGGTCCTTGGCATTACCTGGCAGTGTAACTCCAATTTCTGTCTCTGTCTTCACATGGTGTTTTTCCCTGTGTGTCTTCATAGAGTTCTCCTCTATTTGTGTCTTTCTCCAAATTTCCCTTATTTTATAAAAGTATCAGTCTTTTGATTAGGGCCCACTGTAATTGTATATGACCTCACCTTAACTTGATTACATCTGCAAAGACCCCATTTCCAAAAAAGTTCATGTTAACAGACACTGAATCCTTTTGGGTGACACAATTCAACCCACAACAGTGATTATGCAATTTTATACAACCAGGCTGGAGAAAAATAGGCTAAATCTACTAAAGTAGCATAGAACCCAATAATTCCACTTCTGGATGCTCAGATCCTTGCTACCCTAAGTACAGTCTGTGAATCAGCGAGATCAGTGTCACCCAGGAGCTTGGTAGAAATGCAGAGTCTTGGGCCCCACCCCAGACCTAAGGTGTCATAATCAGCATTTAAGCAAGGTCCCCATATGATTTGTTTGAAAAGTGTTAATCTAGTTTACTCTAAGATAGAAAAAAAGATATGCACATGAATGCTCATTGAAGTACTGTTTATAAAAGCAAATATTTGGAGAAGGCTTAAAGACTACCTAGACAGAGAATGGATAAATAATTTGTGGCATTATTCATACAATCTAAATTTACACGACAACGAAAATAAATGAACTAGAGGTGCTTGTTTCGATACAGATGAATTTCACAAAGATCATGTTGAGCAAAAAAAAGAAAGTTGCAAAAGAATGTATAGAGAATGGTATCATTTCTGTACTGCTTAGTGACACACAGATGATGTAGAAGTATGAAGTCATTCATGAGAGTGATTAACAATTCAAGAGCAAACAGGGACTTCAATGGAATCATACTATTCTTATTCTTAAGTATTATAATCATTTAAATATTAATGTATATATATATATTTACTGTAGTAATCTTTTTTTTTAAAGATTTTTATTTATTTATTTGAGAGGGAGAGAATGAGCGATAGAGAGCACGAGAGGGAAGAGGGTCAGAGGGAGAAGCAGACTCCCTGCTGAGCAGGGAGCCCAATGTGGGACTTGATCCTGGGACCCCAGGATCATGACCTGAGCCGAAGGCGGTCGCTTAACCAACTGAGCCACCCAGGCGCCCTACTGTAGTAATCTTTACACTATATTATTCTTTATATTTTTGGTATATCTTACTTAATGCATAATACATGAAAAAAATTAAGGAAAATTTAAGTCTAATAAATGGCAGAGTAGTCATTTGAATCCAAAACTGTGGCCCCGAGTCACTATTATCAACCAACATATTACTGTTTCAATAGAGCATTAGTTGTTGCTTTTATAGAAGGAGCATGTTTTTAAAGAAGATAAAAATAATGCATTGAATATTGGCTTTAGCTTTTAACAAAAATGTTACTTGCCAAAGCTAACAAAAATGTAGGCATTTCCCTCCAACTATTGTTAGATTAATACAGTAATTAAATTTTGTTTCAAATAATCATTAGATGGAATTTAATTTCCAACTATCCTTAGAATAACAGGGAAATATTGAGCTAACACTCCAAACATTTTTCTCATCTCAACTATGCTTTTATTCTTTCAGAAATAAGCTCTGAAAATATTGTCAGAAAGAAAGCAGAGTAGAAGAATTGAGCTCAGGAAAGTACATTTACTAACACCCACCACTATAATTTCTTAATTACTTATAACAAAAGTACTGACATGTTTTTTTTTTACCATAGTTTTATACCTTATACTGGAGCTATGGATTTCAATTAATTATTTTATGCTTTTGAACAAATGGTTAAGCTCCCAGAAAAAAGGGCAGACTCCAATTCAAAAGTGATTATTGAACTTCTGTTGACATTTTTTCCCCCTTTCAATAACTTCTGATTTAAGTCAGCAAGTTCTGGAATGCAGAGCTTACATCTTCATTCACTTATCTTGTATTCAGAATTTCCCAAAGAATTGCAAGCTTACCAAACACTTTAAGGAATAGGAAGAATGTCACATCCATGTGCAAACTGTTTTCCCAATAAATTCTCACCTGAGAGGGTGATTTTTTTTTCAAATTCTTGCTCTTTCACTAAGCCTATCTAATTCTCTTTCTCCGCATGCTCAGCAGTTGTCAGTAGAGAGATAATTAATATTTATATTTGCAGCACTATTACTATTGTTATTGTTTCACCTTTATTGGGTATTTATTGATATCATTTAATCTTTTCAAGTTTATAGTCACATTCCTTTTACTTCTCAGGAAGCAAGAGGGTTAATCAACTTGCCCAAGGTCACGCACCTAGTGAATACATGTTATGTTTTTTTCCACTCTCCATATGCTGTGGTTTTAGCATGTTTGTTAAATGAACGAAGCCAATCTTAAATGATTCTCAGGAGCAGAGACTGAGGCTCCACTGTTTGTGCTTTGGTACTGAAAACGAGTGCAGTCTGGGCCTCTCAGAAATGCCTGACATACAAATGGCAGTGAAAGTATGATACCATCAGAGGAAGGGGCATGGTGAGGACTGACACACAAAAAAAGTGTGCTCAGTTTTACAGGAGAATTTTTTCTCTTGCATTTTGGTTGCATTTTTTTTTTATAGATGACCAGTTATTTCTCACTGATAATCAGAGGACCACATATCCTAAATTATTTAAGCGAACACCTCTCTTGGAAGTTTATTTTGTTTTTCTAGTGAATTCCAGTAAAAACCCACAGTTCTGGAAGAACTATAATTGCCCTATTGCTTTACTATTTGATGATTGGGGAAAATTAAATTCAGAATGGTATTTTTACTTAAAAAAAAACTCTCCTAGTTTCCACTTGAAAAAAAATAAAAACTTTTTGATAGAACCTTTTAAAAATCACTTTTGTAATCTCCTAAGTACATTTTCAACTCTTGACTATATAAGTTACTTCCTCATTAGTAGAAAAATCAGCCGTGATTTGGGGATTATGGATAAATATAATTCAATTACTGAGAAGCCCCAAACACTACTGAGCCTTCAGTAATGACAGCACATTCAGACTTTACAGCAAATATCTTTTTTTAGTATATTATCAGCTTAATATCTTTTTATCTTATGTCCCTGGTCAAAAAATTACATTGAAATGCAGGACTTGTATCAAATTTCCTGTGAAAATGTTAAAAATCTTTATCTCTCATAAACTATTTTAGAGAAATTTCACATGATGGATGGTGTATCATACTCCAGATCCAGAACTGACAAGTTGCATCTAGTAAGTTCAAACAAGAAATAAAAGCAGAATGACTGCAAGTTTTGTTTTCAAGCGATGTCATCAATACATCTGCTTTAAGGCTAACTTTTCTTCAGGCTAATTTCAGAGGCCTTGAAGAGTAAGAGCCTAACTACCCAGATCTTTGGTTTGTACCATTTTCTTCTGGCATATCTGGGATTCTGTGTCTTTAAGGGTTAAATTTAGAAGAATGGCAAAGTGTGAACATGAGGAAATGCAATATCTTTGTGCTTTTAGTATCTATCACAGTAGTATTAGTTCAACAAAGGTTATATAACCTAACTATTGGTCACTTAAAGGTTCTGGTACCATAGTGCTGTATATCCTTTTCATATTTCTGTTTTCTTCTTAGTGTTCACAAGAGTGCCTAAAAATCTTGTTATAAAAAAAAGAAATGAAATGTTTGAAATATTATGTATATTATTCCTATGGAAGACATGAAGTACTTGAGATTTTTTTCAACTTATAAAAATGCTACATTGTAGGCTATTATAGCAGAATAGCAAATACCAGACTTAATGAATATGATTAATTCCAGATTTAAATAATTTTAGCTTTCCTGAAAAGGAAAAAATAAATTTGTCAGTTATTAAACCATATGGGATCCAATCAATGAATATATATTCCTGACTGACATATTTACTGACATATATATATATGTACTAAGTTTGACAGGATTCCTATTTAAGGATGTCTTTGATATGTATATATTTACTTTTTAAAATTTAAATTTCTTTTATTTCACTTTTCTTTTATGTTATCAACTCTATTTCCAAAATTTCATCTTTGGAGAATCCATATTTTAATTATTTTCCTAGTATAATTTCTGAGCCTGCAACTATACTTTAATAAAGCTATTTAGTTCCATTTTTGTGAGGATATTTTAAAAGGGGAATCAGTACCTTCACAAATCTTAAAAAGACATTTCAGAGTCTGTAGCCAGTATTGCTACGTATACTTACCTCTTTCTTTTCAATGCCATGAATCATTATAAATGTCATGTTCATTATTGTGGCATGCTGAAATGATTGAGTGGGAACTGTGCCCAGCACTGCATTGTAAAACAATCCATCCCCAAACACATTGCCCTGTACTGTATGCATCAGCCCAATTAGATTTTCTTTGACACTTTGGTGATTGCTCTTTTGTTCGGTCTTGGAGAATTCAAAGTCATAAAATTCAGCTCAAATTTGAAGACAGTATCAAGACTATTGCTATTTGAGGTGAATCTGTGCATGTTAACTAGAGTCATACCTAGTCACATCTGCTTGTAGGATTGCATTCTGCACTTTTCCTTCGCTTCAGTCATGTAATCAGCATCTACGAGTGAACTTTGATGTGTTATATGTTTTTTTTTTCCTAGTAGATTGGGAGTCCCATTCTTTACCTGTGTTCAAATGGGATTAAATGTGCCTCTCTTGGTAAAAGAAACAGCTTAGAACCAACCCATAATAGTCTATTTATTTTCTATGTTGTCATTCCCCTTTGCAAAATCTGTTTTCCCACCATTAGTGAATGTGTGTAAGTGTATGAGTTCCAAAATGCAGCCTTTGTCAGCACAAAAACAACACAAGTGAAGATATTTGCCTAGGTCTCTTAATACCTCGTTCCTAGATATAACTTCTGAATGGCTGGTTCTGCGGGCTTTCTAAAAAGAGCTAGAGAATAGAATAGACTGATAAACAAGATTAAGAGCAAAAGAGGGCAATAAAAGAAATTTTTTAAGAAAACAGAAGAAGAATACAAAATTCAATATTACTTTTCTTTTAATAACCGTGTTTTTCTTCCATGAAGTTATGGGATTGCCTCAGTACCTGCTTAATTTCTGCAAGCCAAGGATTTCTAGGTGGGCTCTCCAAAGCATTTGCCGGAAGGTGGCGATATAAGCCCTTATTGCCTAGAGCTGTCCCAAGTGCTGAAGCCGATATCGGCGCTTAAGAGAAACTACCGGCCAGCGACCAGGGGTTCCACCAAGGTCCCCCAGAGGTTTGCAGGCTCAGGTAAAGAAGAAGCAAAAGGCCATATAAAATGCCCAACCTTATTTACAGAATACAGGCAAAAGATTCCCTTCCCTACATTTACTCTCCACAAAGCTATGAAACGTGGCAATGTTTATTGAAATTAAAAAGGTAATGGTAATGGAAAGGCATGAGCATGTGTGTAGAATACATACCGAATTGAGTTTTTTCCCTTCACTTTGAGATGCAGCTGTTTACCTGTCCGTTGACACATCCTTTATAATTCCTTTCCCCCCTAATTACCCAAGGTTAAAAAAATAAACAAAGGCACAGGCAACATCCTCCCCAAGGGAGTCAGGCTGGACTGTCAGATAATGAACGGGCTGGCTTCTTTAAAAAGCTAAGAAACACTTTGTCTTCTTTCCATCAATTATCAATAATCTACAGACGAACCCAGGACTGTCTACCTCCCCGTTCAGGCTCCACGTGGCTCCTTTTCTCATTTCCTATTGCCACTCTGTGGCTGTTAACTCTACTTAATAATTTGACAGAAATATGAAGCAATGGATAGTTAGGATTTTTTTCTCCTCTCGAGTTTGGCTGGGTGAGAGGCGGAGTTATATGTTCTAATATTGGTCTGACCGGCGGCAGATCCGGTGGAAGTGAATTCTGAATCTCTGCCGACCAAAAGGGGCTAGAACGAAAAGACGCTGAGCTAGAGGGAGAGGTGGGCGGGGACCCAGAGGAAAGAGACACTCAGGGTTGGGGAAGTGTTAGGAGGGGAGGGTTAGCGTGGGAGGGAGGGACACTCTCAGACTGTCGGAGCGACACACGGAAGGATAAAGGGGAAGAAAGAGACTGAAAGAGAAGGGAGAGGGAGAAAGAGGGGGAGAAGGCTTTCTAGAGGGGAGACAGGAGAGAGTGGAAAAGAGAAAGGGAGAGAAGCAGGAAGAGGAGAGTCACAGAGTGACCCTAGAGGACGAGGCTTCTCTGTTCCAGATACTTCTAAGATTGAAGACTGTTTGCTAGTGGGGAGACTCCGGCTCCGGCGGCCAGTTGGGCAGCGGCAAAGTAAAATGGACAGTGAGAAACAGACGTTCCAGCCACCTCTCCAACGCCCAGAGGTCCCGGAGCTGTTCTCTGGCGAACTCCTTTCCCAGCTGGAGTCTCTGAGCCTGCTGGACCAAGGGAGCCCAGGGAGCGCCTGGAAGCTGCTCCTCGGAGATGCCCTCGCCTGAGCAGTAAGAACTTCCCGTTGAGTCCCTGCATTCCCTCCACCTGAAATTCCCCAGGAGAGAGGGGTGGAAGACCCCAGGGGGAGGGGCGAGGGGGATCCTAACGCAGCACTTTCTCCCCTCCCCCTCCCCCTGCCGGGCGCGCAGGCATGGATGTGCTCAGCCCGGGACAGGGCAACAACACCACCTTGTCAGAGGGTCCCCCCGGGAGACGCGGCAACGCTACTGGCGTCTCCGACGTGACCTTCAGCTACCAAGTGATCACCTCACTGCTGCTGGGCACGCTCATTTTCTGCGCGGTGCTGGGCAATGCGTGCGTGGTGGCCGCCATCGCCCTGGAGCGCTCCCTGCAGAATGTGGCCAACTATCTCATCGGCTCGCTCGCTGTCACCGACCTCATGGTGTCGGTGCTGGTGCTGCCCATGGCTGCGCTCTACCAGGTGCTCAACAAATGGACACTGGGGCAGGTCACCTGTGACCTATTCATTGCCCTCGACGTGCTGTGCTGCACCTCGTCCATCTTGCACCTGTGCGCCATTGCACTGGACAGGTACTGGGCCATCACAGACCCCATCGACTATGTGAACAAGAGGACGCCCCGGCGCGCCGCTGCGCTCATTTCGCTCACTTGGCTCATTGGCTTCCTTATCTCCATCCCGCCCATGCTGGGTTGGCGCACCCCCGAAGACCGCTCGGACCCCGACGCGTGCACGATTAGCAAGGACCACGGCTACACTATCTACTCCACCTTTGGCGCTTTCTACATCCCGCTGCTGCTCATGCTGGTTCTCTACGGACGCATCTTCCGAGCTGCGCGCTTCCGCATCCGCAAAACAGTCAAGAAGGTGGAGAAGAAGGGAGCGGACACCCGCTTTGGGGTGTCGCCAGCCCCGCCGCCCAAGAAGAGCATAAACGGCGATCCGGGGAGCAGAGAATGGAGGCAGGGTGTGGAGAATAAGGCAGGGGGTGCTCTGTGCACCAACGGCGCGGTGAGGCAGGGTGACGAGGGCGCCGCCCTGGAGGTGATTGAAGTGCACCGGGTGGGCAACTCCAAAGAGCACCTGCCGCTGCCCAGCGAGGCGGGTGCAATCCCTTGCGCCCCCGCCTCCTTCGAGAAGAAGAATGAGCGCAACGCGGAGGCCAAGCGCAAGATGGCCCTGGCCCGAGAGAGGAAAACGGTGAAGACGCTGGGCATCATCATGGGCACCTTCATCCTCTGCTGGCTACCCTTCTTCATCGTGGCCCTGGTCCTGCCCTTCTGCGAGAGCAGCTGCCACATGCCCACCCTGTTGGGCGCCATAATCAACTGGTTGGGCTACTCCAACTCTCTGCTCAACCCTGTCATTTACGCCTACTTCAACAAAGACTTCCAAAATGCGTTTAAGAAGATCATCAAGTGCAAGTTCTGCCGCGGATGATGGTGGAGGAGTAGTCGGCGAGTAGGTCCGCCCCATCCTCTCTGCCTCCTCCAGCCCTCTGGAATCAACACCTATGATAGCTCGCTACTTTTCCTCTGACTTTCTCGGCTGCTCGGGGTCCCCAGCTTCCAGACCTCGTCCCTCCTCCCCCGTCGCCCAATCCCCTGCTCGGACGGACGAGTGCGCTTTGTGCAAAGAGCCCCAGCGGAGGGTCTGGAGGGCTTGGGAAACTCCCCGGTTTGTGATAAGCGACCTTGGCTCAGACTTTGGCTTCAGAATCAGTTCTGATCCCTGCACTTGCCTCGTCCCTCTTCTGCACCCCAAATCTTCGCGGCGGAAGTTTAAGCCTCAGCCATTCAAGGCAAAAAATCTACACAGAAAAACAGTACACCCAGCTGCCGCGCCCACTTAACGGCTCCCACCCGATCGCCCCATTGCTAGAACTTGTATTAAACGTTCAGGAGTTTGCTTCATTCCCTATTCCCAACTCTCTCCCGCCCTCCCCCTGGAAACTCACTTTTATTTTTCAGTTTCATCCCTTCTTTCCAGCTTTTCTATATGCCCTCCCTAGTCCCTCTGCATAGGTTTGCTAGTCGGGAAAAGCTGGAGGGTCTGTTTTTCCCACTGACTGTGGTGTCCCTGGTAATCCCCGCCTCCCTGTGTAGACCTGCAGAGTAACTCTTCCGCGCCCAGCCCCCAGCTCTGTTTTCTTGGACTCCAAACAAGTGGCCAGAAGCTGTCTCTTAGAGTGGACTTGTAAGTACAAGCAAGGCTGGGCCACTGGGGGAGAGCGAGAAGGGAGTGCGGAACGATTTTTATCTGTGCTTGCCTTGAAGGCGTCAGCACTCACCAAAGAAACTGACAGTGGGAGGGAGAACGGACTTCTGTTTGTATAGGCTGCTGGCGCGTCTGCACGTTCTGGTGTCGCCACTTACCTACCGCGGGCTGTGCCCGCCGGCCAAGGTGCGTGTACTTAGGCCGCCCAGCCGCCTACCTGCCCCGCGCCTCCGCAGGCAGCGGCTGTCTGGTGTGCGCTCGGCGCGCGCGCGAGGAACTCAACCAACTGCAGCCATTCTTCCACCTACGCCGCGGTACGCGCAGAAGGACGTCTAAACCGCGGCGGTCTGCGGAAGCCGCTGGAGCTAGGTCCGGCGGGAGGAGCGGGACCCGGGAAGCCAAAAGGGGGGGAGTGTCGGGCCTTTAAGAGGGAGGAGATGTCAGTGCGCGCGGCCCGGCCTGCAGATGGCGCTGCTCGTGAAAGCCGAAAGGGCAGTTTCATCCAAAGGATGTAGACGCCTTCTTCCTAGTTACCCCCTGTCCTTTCGGATAGAATAGTTCTGTTAAGCGCGTCCTAACACTACACGAGATTTATTCTGTAGGACGTCCAGCACACAGTTACCAGGATTTTGCTTTCCAAATAGGAATTCCAGGTTTCCAATCAAATGGGCCCCGACAGGTTTAGTACCGTCTGGGACTTCACAGTTACCTTAAATAATGGGGCCCCAAAGACTAGTTAGGGGTACTCTCGCTGAGGAGTCCCTGAGAATCTTGTACAGGGTTAGGTTTGCTCCTTGGCCTGATGTGAGCCACAGGTCTAGGGCAAACCAGTTTCTTGCCATTTGAATATGTGGAGCACTCCAAGCTTTCTCCCCCACAAAAGTTACTCTTTCAACCTTGCCACTTCTGCTGAGAAACAGTTATAATCTTTACTGCCCCCAGAAGGGAAGTGTGATTTTGGTGCTCCGTTTGAATGTAAATTTCCATCCACAGGACTGGGATCAAGAGGTTAGTTAGTTAGATGTAGCCTCTGATTTTCTGATGACTAACGGTTGTGTTTTCCAGTAATTGCACAAAGTTATTGATTTTTACTCCCTTCTCCCTTCAACTGGACCTTTTGAATGATTGCATTGGCTGTTTTGGGAACAGTGTTGCAAAAGTTGCCAATGGAAAGTTCACTTGTATTTAGGTGAAAAGACAGCTCTATCACTGAAGCCATTCTCTTGTTTGTCAACAGAACAAAGCCTCCATTTGGTATCATTTTCTCTAACTGAAACTGAGAATAAGCATCACATCCAGTTAAGATAAAGTATAAGAACTCTGGACACTCACTGGATGGTTTGTTTATGCATATGTAATGCTGATAAGGGGCTAAGGTAGACTTCTTCGGTCCAAAAATTATTCATTTGAAAATTCAGTTTCTTTTTTTGCTCACAATAAGTTCAGTACAGCTGTATGAAAATGCACTTTTCTGTGTGTCTTCCTTAATTTTAAAACAAATTATATATGTAAAAGAATTCAAGTTCAAAATTTGTTTATCAAAATTACACCTTGGCCAGCAAGTATTACATTCAAAGTCTTGAGTCTTCCATTTATTTGTATCTCTTACAGAACTGTATGGCAATGGTTTTTGGACATTTATTCTTCCTACTTTGGAGGAATTACATCAAAATGAGGAAGGAGCATCCAATTGGAGCATAATTGCCAAGGCAATAGAGAAATTTGGGGAATAAGTGCATAGCAGTCAACAGCCCCTGATGCTTTTTATTTCTTTTAGTCTTTATATTAAGACAAAATATATATGCATCAAAATTGGCCTTCACTTTTCTCTGTGACAATAAAGGACTTTATTAATGGTAATGCTACAATAAACTGATATCAGTAACCCATGCATCTGTATTTTAATCGGAATTACTGTCTACTTGTATTTTTTTGTATTATTTAAAAATTGAAGTTAAAAAATACAGTCATCAGGAGAAGATTCTGCTATATAGATCAGGGATATGAAACTCATTCTAAATGAGTGATTTCTTTTTAAAAAAAATCCTGTCTCTGAAAAGAGGTCACATCTCATCGTTTTGCCAGGAAACCATGAATTTTCCCTGACTGACACCTACGGTTAAGACTTAGACATCTGTCTAATTAATATGGACAGGGTGGAGGACACGCAGAAGAGAAATGCAGCCTCTGGTGAAAGCAACAAGAAACACAACCGCATCTTGTGTTTTTAAAGCAGTGGACAGTCTGATGCCCCTCCTCTGTCTTCCCACAACTTGTAGCTAGAAGAAAGTAGCCTCCCCTGGTTTCAATTAAAGCAGTGCATTGTTTTGGCATTTGTCACTCAGTTAAAAATGGAGAGGCATTTTCCTTTCTGTCTGGGTCTCACTTGATAGTGGGGTTCTGTATGGAAGATCTATTACTATGCTAAAATTAATTTTTATGCTCTCTTTCCCCCCGTTAGAATCATCGGCAATGCCTCTTGTTTCCCATGGTATGTTTGGTAATTCCACTGCTTTCTGCTATCAGAATGATGGCTGCAGGACATGCTGAGCCCCGGTACAACCCACGGGGAACACAAAGGTCAGGGATATTTTGGCCCCAGAAGAGAGCGCTCTGAAGCTGCAGGAAGCCTTGTACATTCACTACATGTATACACATGTTCTCGCAATAATGAAGAGTAAAGACAGGGGAATGGGGAGAAGAAAAGCTGTCTAGAATTTCTCATCTGAAAACTGTTCCATTAATGTGTCCCTGAACTTGAATAAAATGATGCCTTTGAAACATTTGTTTTTTAGATTCTGGGTATCTCCCTTCTTGGCCCTTGTTCTCTGCTCTGGCATCTATTCCTCCAAGGGGACAATGGTTTTCTGTTTTCTACAGGCCTTCCTGAGTCTCCATCAACACTCAAACTGAGAAAGAAAATCGTTATCATTCACTTCCAGTGTGACTAACAAGCCTGGGTAACAAATTAGGAGCCACCACGTGTCAGGCTCCATTCAATAATGTTGACATATGGGTCTACAAATTCATATAAGATACTTTTGTCACGTTGAAGGAGTTTCCAACCTATTGGGGTATATAAGAACAAGCTACGAAGGCTAAAGGAATACTATTGGTAGAATATTAATATAATCTCAACAGGGCAAGTCACAAGAGTTTGGCCCTGTAAGAATTCAGGGGACAAAGATCGCTGTGAGCTGGGGGGTGGGTAGGAAAGACTAGGTAGGGAAAGCTGCATAAAGCATCCAGGACTGAGCTGTGGGTACATGGAAGGGAGTGGTTTGAAAAGGCAGACATTCTTTAGGATATGCCAAAGACAACCTGATCCCATCTTCTTGTCAAGGGGGGGCCTGGGATGAAATTTGTTACGGCATTGCTGGATACTGGTAGCCTGGGTTGGTTGAGGAGGTGGAGATCCTGGAAAAAGATGCAGGTTCATGGCTTCCCATGTGTTGTATCAGAAGGGTCTGGGAAGAGAGAGAAAAGATGAATCTATAAAGTCAGAGAAATGGCAGTTGGGGGTAACTAGATAAGAGGAAGAATGTCTTGACAGAGTAGGAGCACAGCATATGAATAGGAAGAGAATTATTAAACTATTAAATGTTGACAAAAGATTGATCAGGGGTAGGTACAAGACAGAATAATTCATACTTATGTAATGCTAAAGTTTTTGCTAAGTGATTTTCACACAATATACTATTGAAATTTGGGGTAGCAGATCCTTTCAGAAACACCAATTAGACCACTTTAGCCAAAGCAAGAGATTAACATAGCAGCGGGTAGGTATAGAAGAAAGTGCTAGAGATCATATGTGGAATCATTAAAATTCCAGGTTAAAATCTAGAACTATAGTTTTAGTTGGTGTGGATCATTAAGAATGAAGACAGAAGTGTTCTGTATGGAGCTGATTTCAGTGACGCAGGTGAAATAATGAAGACCTGATTGTGAGATGTCAGCACAAGGAATGGAAAACGAGTTAGACACCAAAGAAAGAACTGGGAGGACTTGGTGTCTGGACGTGAGGAGGGGGAGTTGAAGAGGCAGAGGAGGTTTTGCGCCCTGGAGATGTGGGCAACGACAGAAAAGGGGAAGTCAAGAGTTACTTCTCCTCTGGGTCTTTTTTTTTTTTTTTAACTTGATCTGTAAATATAAAAAAAGCTTTGTTCTCTGCTAAGAGAATTTCCAGCCCCAGATGGCAGGAGCCTTCTGGGAAAGGGATTGATACATGTCACAGCAATGGAACAGTTTGTCATTTGGGAGAGCATGTGAGGAATGATCTTCAGAGAACAATGCTTGGATCAAGACCCTGATTGTTGATGCATTTTTCTTTTCTTTTAGTGGAATATGTTGTTTTTTTGGAGAGGCCACAATTCCAAGGTACTACAGCAGCCTTTCAAGGAGGGTAACCCAAACAGACCATGATGGGCAGTGTGGTAAGGATACATGAAGCCTAGAAGATTGAGTTTGTCCAGTTGACCCAGTGGAGAGCAGAGCAATCCACTTTACTCTTCAAGTCCAGTTATCAAGAACCATGGCAGACCTGTTTGATCCTAAAGCCAGATTTTCCTAGAAAATCTAGATCCAGGAGGCTAGACTATGCTGTGACTTATTTCTATTTTCCATCTCACTGTGCTTTGTGGAAATGGCAGGGATGGGGAAATGAGTTGGGTCCCCAGACACTTCAGTAACTGATTCAGTCATTTCTATGATGCCTATCTGTAACACTGCACAATTGTCCAGCTTTTGGAAAGTTCCCCAGGGCAGGATTTCACGGAGATGTCTTGCATTGGCAATTGGTTGTTCCATTGTGTCTCAGCTGGGTTCAAGTTTGAAGAAAGAAGAGGAAACAGGCTGGCTGGGAGGAGGAACAGGGAAAGGAAGGAGTAGATCATAGGACTCACCTATCTTACAGGTTGGATAGCTGTGGAGATGGAGGAGGAAGTATTTCGAAACTTCTCCATGGTCCTTGGATGAGAAGCATTTTCTGAAATCTGGTATGCTTCACTGTTTCCGGGAACAATTGCGCTGACGTTATGAGAACTAAGAGAAGGCAAATGGTGGAAGCTGATTGTAACTTTAACAGAACAGTAGAGACAGAACTCCAGTTGCAAATATTCACAAACAATGTGGTTTCTTGCAAGCAGATGTTGCATTGTAAGGATTTGTAATGGAAAAGAAGCAATTCCTGGGACAGCCTCTGGTTCAGGAATAGTGGGCAGATGATTCATTCATTTGTTCAACTAATATTTCAGGACTACCTGTGGGTCAGACACTGTTCTAGGTGCTTGGGATACAGCAGTGAACAAAGCAGATGAAGTGTCTGTGGTAGATTATTTGTAAAAATGCTACAGTTACTGAACATTTTTGCAGTCTCACTTTTAGCTTCTCCTACAAAGGTCTGGAGGCTTTCTCACCACTTGAATCTGGGTTGGCTTGTGATTTGCTTTGACCAATAAAACAGGCCAGATTGAAGTGACCACGCAGCTCATGAGGCCTTGCACTCTTCCACATGCTCCCTCAGAATCCTGAGCAACCACCACATAAACAAGCCTGGGCTCACTTGCTGGAGACCAAGAGTCATCCTAGCTAAGGCCATCATGGACGAGCCAGATCTCAAGTGACTCAGAAGCTGACTGCAAATGCAAGAGTGAGCACAGCTAACATCTTCATTTATTACCAAATTGTCAAAGCACAGACTTGTGAACAAAATAGATGGTTGTTATTTTAAGGCACTAAATTCTGAAGGTAATTTGTCATGCTGAAAAGGCTAACTGATACAGTCTCATGCCTTAAGGAGTTTACATTCCAAAGAAGGAAAGAAAAAAATTAACAAAACCACACACACACACACACACACACACACACACACACACACACACATGCACTGATGTGCTCAGTATTATGGGAAAAAATAAACTAGAGTATGATAAATAGCAAGTGTTGAGATGGAGGGCAAGAGTGTTTCTATTTTTTTAAATATTTTATTTATTTATTTGACAAAGAAAGGGAGAGAGAGAAAGAGCGCACAAGCAGGGGGAGCAGCAGAGGGAGAGGGAAAAGCAGGCTTCCAGCTGATCAGGGAGCCCGATGGGGAGCTTGATCCCAGGACCTCGGGATCATGACCTGAGCTGAAGGCAGACATTTAACTGACTAAGCCACCCAGGCGCCCCAGTGTTCCTATTTTTCATAGGATGTTCAAGGAAGGGCTGACTGATAAGGTAACATTTGAACGGACACCTTGAAAAAGTTACCAGAGATGTGAGGTTGAGGCTTGGTGAAAATGAGCACTTGAAGAAATAAATCTTAAATCTGATACAATTTACTATGAAATCTACAAAGGGTATATTTCCAATAGGAAATACCAAGAAATTGAAGATTTAGGGATCTGTGTGCTCAAATTCTAGAATTTTCTCAGTTCATGACAGCAGACTCCTTCAGGTTGAAAGTATTTGTATTCAGCCTCTTAGGGGGAGGTCATGGAGAGCCCTGAATGGGGATGGGGTCTTACTAAGTCTCATATAGTCCTAAAATCCCCAGACTCTGGCATATACTCTACATAGTGAGAAAAAAAAAAAAAAACTGCCTTGGCAAGCCAAGTTACCCGAATGTAACGTCCTACTATGCTACCACTGGCATCTTGTTATGTTGTATATTAGTTTAATTTTGAAAACAGGTCTATTGAGATATAATTCACATTCTTTTCATTAACCCATTAAAATATACGATTTGAAGGGGTGTAGTGCATTCACAGAGTTGGGCAGCCATCACTGCAATCCATTTTAGAGTATTTTTATTACCCCCCCGAAATAAGTGTGGTATCCATTAACAGGTGCTCCTTATTTCCCACCAAACCCAGAGCTCCAGGCAACCACTAATCTACTTTCTGTCTCTGACTTTGCCCATTAAGAACATTTCATATAATATGTAGTCTTTTGTAAAGGGCATATTTTACCTAGCATAATGTTTTAAAGGTTATCCATGTTGTATTAGGTACCAATACTTTATTTGTTTATATTGCCGAATAATATTTAATCTTATAGATCTACTACATTTTATTCATTCATCCATTAATAAACATTTGAGTTGTTTACACTTTTTGGCTATTATGGATAATGCTGTTGTGAACATTTGTGTACAAATTTCTGCATGGGAATGTTTTCATAATCTTGGATATAAAGCTAGGAGTAGAATTGCTGAGTCATGGGCCAACCATATGTTTAACATTTTAAGGAACTTACAAAATGTTTTCCAAAGTGGCTGCACTTTTCTGCCTTTCTGCATTCTTACCAACTATGTAAAAGGGTCCCTTCCAATGTCTCCTTGCCAGGGCTTGTTACTATCTGTGTTTTTGATGGTAGCCATCCTAGTTCATCTGCAGTGCTATCTCATTGTGGTTTTTATTTGCCTTTCTCTAATAACCATTGATATTGAGCATCTTTTCATGTGTTTATTGACCATTTGTATATCTTATCAGAAATAGCTATTCAAATTCTTTTCTGACTTTTAAACTCAGGTGGTCTTTTTGTAGAAGTTTTTTCTATATTCTGGATACTAGACTCTTATCAGAAGATGATTTGGATATTATTTTCTTCAATTCTATCGTCTTTTCACTTTCTTGATGTTATCATTTGCAATGAAAATGATTTTAATTTTGGTGAAGTCCAATTTATCTATTTTTTCTTTTGTTGCTTATGCTTTTTGTGTTGTATCTAAGAAGGTCACAAAGTTTTACTCGTATCTATTTTTTAAGGGTTGTATACTTTTAGCTTTTACATTTAGGTAGCTGATCCATTTTCAGTTGACTTTTGTGTATAGTGTAAACATGGTACTCAACTTCAGATTTTTGGACTTCCCATATATTTGTTGAAGAAACAACTATTTTTGCTCATGGAAGTATTTTTAGCAGTCTTGATGAAGATCAGTTGTGCAGGAATGTAAGGGATTATTTCTGGACTCCGAATTCTATTACACTGATCTGTATGTATATCTTTATGCCAGTATCATACAGTCTTGTTTACTACAGCTTTGTAATAAGTTCTGAAATCAGAATATAAGAACTTTTTTTCAAGAATATCTCAATTATTGTGTCCCTTACATTTCCATATGAACTCTAAGATCTGCTTGTCAATTTCAGAAAAAAAAAAAAAGAAAGCTGAGATTTTTAATAGGGATTGAATTGGATCTATATGTAGATCAATATGAGGAATATCATAATCTTAACAATATTAAATCTTCAGATTCATGAACATGGAATGTCTTTCCACATATTTAAGTCTGCTTTGAGTTATTTTAACAGCGTTTTGTAGCTTTCAGAGTGCAAGTCTACATTCATTTTGTTGAATTCATTCTTAGGTATTTTCTTCTCTTTGATGGTATTATAAATAAAATATTGCTTTCTTTTAAAAAAAATTTAAAATATCTTTTTTAAATTGAAGTATAGTTGATAAACAGTGTTACATTAGTTTTGGGTGTACAACATAGTGATTCAGTGACTCTATAGGTTATGCTATGCTCACCGCAAGTGTCGTGCCCATCTGTCACCATACAACGCTATTACCATACCATTGACTGTATTCACTATGCTGTACCTTTCATCCCCATGACTGATTTGTTCCATAACTGGAAGCTTATTGCTTTCTTTATTTCTTTTCAAATTGTTCATTGTATAGAACATGCTAGATATTTGTATATTGATGTTTTATTCTGCAGTTTTGTTTATTCTAATACACTATTGGGGAATGTCTGAGGATTTTCTGTACATAACATTGTGTCATCTGTAAATAGGAATAGTTTTACTTCTTTTCTTCCCCCAGTCTGTATGCCTTATTTCTTTTCTTTTCTTTTTTTTTTTTTTTTGCCCAATTTCCTGGCTAGAACCTCCAGTACAAGATTGCAAGAAAATGGTGAGACCAGATATCCTATCTTCTTCCTGGTCATGTTGGGAAAGCACTCAGACTTTTACTATTTTGTATGTTTTTCACTACGGATTTTTCATAGCTGTACTTTATCAGGTTGAGGAAATTTCCTTATTTCCTACATTGGTGAGTGTTTTTATCATGGAAGTGTGTTGGATTTTACCAAATGCTTTCTCTCGATCAGTTGAGATGATCATGTGCATATATATATATTTTTTGCTTTATTCTATTGATGTGGTGTATTACATTAATTTATTTTCAGATGTGAAACCACCCTTAGATTCTTGGGATAAATCTCACTTAGTCATGATGCATAATTCTTTTTATGTGTTACTGGAATAGATTTGCTAGTATTTTTGAGGGTTTTCTATCTATATTCATATGAGATACGGGTCTATAGTTTTCTGTTTCTGCTATAGCTCTGTAATGTTTTGATATCACATTGTGAATGTGTAATGATGACCTGTTTATGAACATGCACGGGCAGTTCAAGGTTTAGGAGGAATTAACCATGCATGGAGGTGTTAGAAACAGCCTAATGAATTTCAGTTCCTGTAAAGGGTCTGAGTGGTCAGCACAATTCTAGAAACAACCCTAATAATCATTGATGATGTTAACATTAGTGTTCATACTTTCTTTTGGTTATAACAACATCTTATTATGGTTTAATAATGTATCAGAGCATGTTTGTAGTTGTCAATATTTAAGACCTTTTTTTCGTGAGTACACAGCTACACTACATTTTCCTGCCTTTCTTCTTGTAGGGTGTGGCTATGAGGCTGGTGTCACACTAATATGGTATGTTCAGATTGATATCATCACTTTGAGGGTTTGAATGTAAAGAGCTCCAGAATGATCATCTTTTCTTATTTGGTAGGTAAATGAAGAGGACTCCCTGGTCAGAGAGGAGTATGGGGCCACAGGTGTAGAGTTGAATTTCTAATTCTCTAGGTAGACCAGTCTTCCCCATTCCCCTCCCCACCAACCAGCCTTTGACTGTGATACGAACAAAAATGAAAGCTGAGTTTAATTTAATTAAACTGAGATTTTTTTTTTAGGTTGTACAGAAGTTAGTCTATCATGATCAATATATCAAAATAAAATATAAAATACCCCATCAGTGAGGTTGCACTAGATAAGTGAGGTGACTGCAAGATGCTCTTCGTTTTGGTCAAGGTCACAAACCTGCTGGGGAGAAATGAACATAGGCCAAGATGACACACCTCTCTTGTATATTCTGAACGATACTGGGCAGCCAGGAGCAAGCCTTGTGCCCATCACTGGTGCCTTAGTTCAGAGACTTAGTTTCGCTCTAGCTTTTGTTTTATGGAGTGTGTTTACAATAATGCCCCTGAGCCACATCTTTGGGTCTTTGGGAAAATTATAAAATAGACACAATTGATTTTCAATGGCTTTTGCTTTCTTTGAGGCATCCTTTTCTTTCATTATGCTTTCCCCATTAGGCTCTCAAAATCCGCACTACATGTCTCCCTAAGGAAGTTTCCAACTTGCAAATTTTATTCCCCATTCTTTCAATTTTGGGTCATGCCAAAGGTGGTAGAGGAGCAAGCCAGGCCAGGAGCAGACAGAAAGCTGATTAAGTTGACTGGTAATCATGAGATACAATGAGAACTTTCCTTTTATCATTTGGACAATTGAAAGGGAGGCTTTCTATACTCTGTAATATAGATATTACTAATTATTATGACATTATACAAAAAACAAAAGGACTATAGAATGAGCACCTTGTGATTTGGTGTATTGCCACGGGTATAACACGTATAAATTGTCCCAAGGGAAATGAAATTATCTGTACCATGCTTTTCCAGTGACAGTCTTCCAAGCTTGTGTATTTATACATGTGAGTAGATAACAATAAGATGACAAATGGCCAAGAAGCATTCCTATATTACACACGAGATTATTTAAGAATTCTCTAGCATACTTAGATGTACATTGCAGTGGAATAACTTAGATGAGTATGATGGAAGAAGGACGGAAATGGGAATGATTAATAATGGAGGGCTGCAAGGAAAGCGCAGAGAGGCCTGGGAGATGGGTTGAGTGTGAAAATGGTGTTGGAGAGGAACCCATTTTTTTTTTAATTTTTATTGTTATGTTAATCACATACATTACATCATTAGTTTTTGATGTAGTGTTCCATGATTAATTGTTTGTGCATAACACCCAGTGCTCCATGCAGAACGTGCCTCTTTAATACCCATCACCAGGCTAACCCATCCTCCCAACCCCCTCCCCTCTAGAACCCTCAGTTTGTTTTTCAGAGTCCATCATCTCTCATGGTTCATCTCCCCCTCCGATTTCTCCCCCTTCATTCTTCCCCTCCTGCTATCTTTTTCTTCTTTTTTTTTTCCTTAACATATATTGCATGATTTGTTTCAGAGGTACAGATCTGTGATTCAACAGTCTTGCACAATTCACAGCGCTCACCGTAGCACATACCCTCCCCAATGTCTATCACCCAGCTACCCCATCCCTCCCACCCCACCCCCACTCCAGAAACCCTCAGTTTGTTTCCTCAGATTAAGAATTCCTCATATCAGTGAGGTCATATGACACATGTCTTTCTCTGACTTATTTCGCTCAGCATAACACCTTCCAGTTCCATCCACATCATTGCAAATGGCAAGATCTCATTCCTTTTGATGGCTGCATAATATTCCATTGTGTGTATATATACCACATCTTCTTTATCCATTCATCTCTTGATGGACATCTTGGTTCTTTCCACAGTTTGGCTATTGTGGACATTGCTGCTATAAACATCAGGGTGCACGTACCCCTTTGGATCCCTACATTTGTATCTTTGGGGTAAATACCCAGTAGTGCAATTGCTGGATCGTATGGTAGCTCTATTTTCAACTTTCTGAGGAACCTCCATACTGTTTTCCAGAGTGGTTGTCCCAGCTTGTATTCCAACCAACAGTGTAGGAGGGGAGAGGAACCCATATTCGGAGATGGGAGAAGATTGGAATAGACTGGAAATAGGGAAATGAAGAACAGAAGTTGCTACTTTGGGAAAGAAGAAACAGGCCTTTGATAGATGTCCAGAATTCAATCTAGTCTTTTTTTTTAAAGATTTTATTTATTTATTTGAGAGAGGGGAGAGAGAGCCCAGGAGTGGGGGGAGAGGCAGAGGGAGAAGCAGGTTCCCCGCTGAGCAGGGAGCCCGACTTGGGGCTCGATCCCAGGACTCTGGGATCATGACCTGAGATGAAGGCAGAAGCTTACCTGACTGAACCACCCCGGTGTCCCTAATTTTAGACTTAAAAAGAGAAAGAAAGCAGCTCTGTGATGAGAGGTGTGGGGACACAGAGAGGCCATGCAGACATTGCGTGAGGAACACTATCTATCATGATAGGCTGTGCTGTCCTGAGAGCTAAAGGGGAGGTTGGATGACATAAACATTTTTTTTCTTTCAGATAAAAGGAGGCCAAAGTATGTCTCTAGAGACCGGGAAAATGGAAGCAACAAAGAAGAACGATTGAAGGCAGGAAGAACTGAAGATTCTCATGAATAAGGGGGTCATTGAAGGAGCCAAGACTTAAAGAAGGCAAGAGGTTGAAGGGTTGAGCTTTGAGGTGGAGACTTTGTGTGAGACAGGAGATGAAGGGACACATGTGAAGCGGTAGAGATAATCCAGCTTTGGGGAGAAAGGAAGCTATTGTATGAGAATCAACTTGTCAGTTGTTTCATTTGAGAGTTACAGTTCTAGCTGGATGCCCCAGGTCAACAGTCAAAATGAAAGCACACTTGTACTGGAGAATCTGCTATCCGGGAGCCAGATGAAATTGCATGGAATTGGAGGCTGCAAAGGGTCCTTGTTGAGAGTAGCCTCCGAGTTTGAACTGATCCTTACACTAGTGTATATATGACCTCTTTTTTGGTCCCTCCTGGCCTGGCTTCCTCCTTCACCAACCTTTGGCATGGTTTGAAATTGAGGGAATGGGAAATCAAACACTTGGGTCCATTCTAGGGCTGGCAGTTGCTCTGATTTCCCCCACTTCACCATTGCATCTAAGAATATGTAGAATCCTTCATTACTGAAACTTTGACAAACAGGAGAGAATTTGTGCCCATTGATTTTTTTATTCAAGAAGTAAGATAACAAGTGATAGGAGCGAGGGCAATGATGTCAGTAGGGTAAATAGTTAACACAACTAAAATTATACTAGCTATTTTATAATAGGGATTCTTAAACTGTTAAGCAACTCTGAGTTATCGAGTTGTCTACTGATATTAGACAGTCTGGCTTTGCACTAAACTAGATCCATGGGAATGGCTGACTCCCAGCTTATTTCGTGGTTCTTCCCCAACTTCCCCTGGTTGCCAAGCCCTATTGCTCTACTTTTAGGTTTCTCATATATGCCATATTTTTTTTTAATTTCCCACATTCCAATTTTAGGTTTTAGTTCATGCCTTTAGTTCATGATTGCATGATTGTTCCAGCTTCCTAAATTGCCTTATAGTCCATCTTCTCACTCACTTCTCTTCCTTTTATTCAGTCGAATACCACTATTAAATTAATATCCTATAGCAAAAGATTCCCCATATTCAAGTGTACTTCTCACAGTATAACCAATTCCTCCTAACCTCATGCTGAGATTAAACAAGATAATATCTGGAGATATTTAGCAAAAGTTCTGTTATGTAGCACCTACTTAACAAATGTTATTGGATTTTTACTCAAGGCAGAACATGTGATTGGGTGGTTCATTGTTTCTGCAGGTAGAGAACGGGAAGAAAACTTATATCTAATATTAGATTGCATACTCTTATTTTGTAATTGCATGAAACAGAAGACAGTTAAGTAAAAGTCAGATTTATACAGCTGTTTCTAATGACTTTTTCAAATGTGTGAGGGAGAAGTAAGAGGAGATTTACAAACTATTATGGTTCATAAAATAGAGCTTTTATTTTAAAGGAATAAGATAATCAATAAGACTTAAGAATGAACTTGGTAACTGGTCAAATACTAGAAAATGAGGCATCTGTATTCTTTGTTTTTTTCTTTGCTTTGCCTTCGCCTGACTTTGAAGTTCTCTTTCTCTCTCTCACCCTCTGTCTCCCTTGCTCCCTAATCTTTGGCACTACCGGGATGGGGGAGCTTTTCATTGCTTTCAGTTCAGGATGGTTTTTCACAGTGGACCACACAGTTACCACTCTTAAGCCTCTCCGGAGGAAGCAGATGGCTTCCTTAAGCTGCCAAAACAATAGTAATAAAAACCATAAAATGTGAGGAAATTATACTTTTTTTTCTTTTGTTACATTTTAGCTCTGACAGAGTGTCATCAAATAATGGGGACTTTAAGAACCAACTGTGAAATTCAGAAAATGTTGAGTCTGGGCTGTTGTTCTCATTCTTCATTGTTAAATAATTAAGCCTTGATCATTTCAAACACACACACTTGATTGGTGTCATCTGATGACATTACAGTTTTTGCTTTAGCAATTTAGGAAGAAGATTAACTTTAAATTGACCTAATTATCTATTTCTCATTTTGCATTTAAGCTTTGATGATATGGTATCTGATCATATTCAAATATTTAATTGGTATGCACTTCTAATATTGTGCTCTTACCTTGATAGCTTTTTGTTGTGTGACTTTTCATGATGCTTGTTTTAGCATGCCTCTTACCTTTTTAATCATATTTTAATAACATCTAGTGTGCTAATCATGGGTTTGACAACATCTTCACTGATTTTTTTATGAACATTTGCATATATACTCATATAATTTATTATTTGGCATACTTAAGCATATCTTATAAAGTAGAATGTACTTTAAACAAAATAATTTTTATGCCCATATGTTAAAAATTGAATATAAGTCAGTGGTTCTCAACTAGAGGTTGTTTGCACCCCCCCCCCCATCCCCTGTGACATCTGGCAATGTCTGGAGACATTCTTCACTATCGCTACTGGAGGGATGCAACTGACTTCCAGTAGGTAAAGACCAAAGAATCTGTAAAACATCCTACAAAGCACAGCTAAATATGTCTTCAGATATCCATAGTGCTGAGATTGAGAAACCTTGATCTAGATGAATCGGTATGCAATCATCTTTTCATGTTTTAGAAAGAAAAAATTTTAAGAAACCTTTATGACCAACAAAGAGGTAGGAAGAGTCCCAGATCAAAAATGTCATAAACTCTACCTTGTTTTTATAATGCTTGTTAACTTTTCTTGGAGCTTTTACACTTAGAATCTCATATAAATCTTATTCCATCCCTGGGATATAGAAATGGAGGAGTTTCCAAATAAATATGCCTAGTTGCAAAACAGACCCAGGGAATTTAAGTGATTATCTTAAGTTTACATGACTGCTTAGTGATTCCAATTCCCTGTCCACAGAGTGTTGATGGCTCTGACACAGAAATATATCTACCAATCAAATGGTAGGAGTGGAATTAAGAGGTGGATTTTCATGTTCCCAGGAGAAAAACAGGCTAACAGTGCTAATGTGCAAAAAGGCCTATTCTGTCTTCACTCTGCTTCTCTTGTCTCCTCAGTAATATGAAAAATCTCAGTAATATGAAAAATCCAAGAGGAATAAGGTGGCCATTCATTCTACTATTAAACACTGAATAATCTCAGATCATCATTTTTAATTAAAAATATTTTATTGACCTAGAATTCAATTATATTAACTCTAAGTTTATATTTAGCATTAGTCCTAGTTTCAAGGGAAATAAATCTGAAAGTGATCCTGTAAATTCTCAAGCAATATAGCCTTTCTGTGTTCTTCCTCTGGAAGCCCTCCCTCCTCTTTTAGCTGCTGAATAATAAATGCATTTATCACAGAATGCCATCAGTCAGCGTACGGGATTAAATGAGAAATGGAACTAGCATTGTTGCCTCATAACTGTGGTGTTAACCTTGGATCCTGGCGTCTGTGATTTTTCAATATTTAACCTGGAGGAGAAATCCACTGTCACTTCCGTCACAGGTTTGCCCCTACTGTGTTACTTTGGTCAGGAATTAATACCTTTAAGCTTGGAAACTGCTAATATTATGAAATAATACCTTCTGTTTTAATATTTGAGATAATTCATTTTAAATGAAGTAGAGCCATCCTCTAAACTGTATATAAATACTGACCATCTAGAACAGAATTTATTGAAATGTTTTCCAACAACTTGTACAGATCTTTGAAAGTGGATGCATAGAGAAAATTTACAAAGCCATCCATCCTGCATTATCAACTCTCTCATTTTTCAATGAAAGTTTTCCTGAAATTTAGGGTCTACAGATTGGAGTAGGATTTGTTCTAAGTACATTTACGTAGTTTCTGCTAGGTACATAGCACTGTGGATACACCAGAGAGGCACAGGGTCTTCATACAGTTTTCTGCAGTGAAACATTTTAGTTTGGCTGTAGATCAGAGTAAATTCTGGAGTGAGTACCCATGGGGAGAAGAAGGAGCCTAGCAGCAGAGAGGAAAAGCTTCAGTGATGAGGGCTGTCAATGTCCAAATGTACAGGGGAAAAATTTCCAGCTTAGTGAGAGGTGGGCAAAATGCTGAGAGAAAGGTCAGGGGACGAGGAAAATCAGGGGGTGAAATGACCCCACAGCAGCATTTCCAAGCTTTTGATTTAATTGAATAGCTAGAAAACGAGTTGTGATCAAAACTCCCAACATTATCCCCTCAAAGAGTGTGTTGAAGATGGAGGGGGTTGTTTGTAAGTACTCACTTTCTAATGGTTGTTTTAAAGCCTGGCTAATTTGAATTGCCAGGGAAGCTTTTAAATACAGGTCCCCACCCCCCGCCCCCGCTATCTGAAAGTACAGCATTGCAATGAAAGCTTTCCTAACCCAAATGGCATAAAGTGAAGAAGCAATTATCATTAACTTATATGGAAAAATTTTGAACATTCCCAGACCCCCAAAATAACCTCTCAGGCTTTTCTGAGACCTTAGGACATACCTTGTTGACAGAGGCACAACATAAATTGAGACAAAGCACCGAAGCTCACAGATACAGTTCAAAGCTAGGGCAGTGGGATCCTGAGATGCTGAGTGGACTTCCTGGGAAAGGAGAGTGGAGGCGCTGTTCCTGCTGTTCAGGTGTGGGCTCCCTCAGCAAAACAAAGGCTGAATGTGATTTCCACTCTGCACCCTTCTTTTTGTGCGTGTGCAAAAGTGAAAATCCGCTTCAGATTTCTTTTGGTTGGTGAGACCAGGTACTAATGTAGGTCTTAAATAAAAGTGAAGTGGTGTGATGCCAAAGCGGGGATACCTGTATAGGAATGACTGCACCCCCACCTGGAGATTCTGATTATTGGGTCTCGAGGGAAGCCTGAGAAATTGCTATTACGAAAGCAAACTAAGAAAACCCAATGGGCGATTCTAAAATACAGACACCCAGGGATACAAGAGGTTAGAGGAAAACTGATGTCACCGAGAAACCTCCTCATGTCAAGATGTGGTGTGTGGTTCATGATGACAACTTTATGGGTGTGGGGCTTTATAGCGGAGAGTATCACATGTGGCACAGCTTCTATCCTGTGGGCAAGAACGAGAAAAGGCCAATACAACTTAACTCTTGGTCTCCACTTATCCCAGGGAGTCGTCTGGAAGCCAGCACAGCAGTGGCTGAAGAAGTCACACAGAACTATAAGGAACAATTGGCTCACCGTAGCAACAACAACAACAACAAAAAGCAATTGGCACTGTCCCTAAATCACAGAGTGGCTTTCAGAGGATGCCCTTGACTAAGGTATTTTTTAGGGAACAAGTTAGAACTCAGCATAAATAGAAAGTATAAATGGAATAAAAACAAAGTGATCCATATTTCAGATATCTACATCATACAAAGGCATAGTTTTGGATCTTGAGAGAGTTAAAAATGACTGCCAGAGATGACAAGGTTAACGCTGTCTTCTGGAAACCTGAACGAGGCCCTGTCATGGGCAGAACAGGCACTGCTTGTGTCGAGAGGGAGATATGTATCTGTAGTGCAGGAATCACACTCCTAGAAGGAAAAAGATGTTTCAAATCCAAGTTTGTGAATGACAAACTGCATTATTGGAGGTGTTGAATGAAGATATGCCCGATCCATGGAATAACCCAAGAACAAACAGGAAATATCAACAAAGAGCGGGAAGATAGGTTGGTGTGTTTTTTGGACAAATACAGTTTTGATCTCCTACTGTCCTACATGTGTGGTAACTATGTCCTTAAAAGCTGTTTAGAGATACGGACTCACTTAAGTGAAACAAGTTATTTCATCTGTCATCATTCTTATAGGAATGTATTTAAAAATGCTTATTATTTGGCCAAACCATATTCTCTGAGGGAAATGTCGGACCAGTTTTAAAGGAGTTAGATGATGAGACCGCGTTCTGTGTCCTGATGGATGTTAATTTTGTTGACATGCACCTGTCCTTCCGATCCTATACAGCCTGATAAATTTGATGTTACAAGTTGTTGACTGTTTCCCTCATGCCTACAATCTAATTTGTTTAGATTGAAAATGGAAAACTTTAAAGTTGAATGAGAATTTTCTAGTTTCTGATAATCAGCTGAGTTCCCACATTTAATTCTCGCCTTTCCTAAATTCCTAATACAATCAATAAAAAAGAGAAAAAGAAAAAAAATACCCACATAGATTATGTCAGTGAGTGTAATGAGCTAAAGCTACCATTAGCAGGCTAGATATTTTGAGGAATTTCTGAAAGAAGTCGTTGAAATAGTACCAGATCTGAGGGATATGTCTGCATGCCTAGAATATAACTAATTCAGCCAGTCAGCCAGCTATTCATCCATCCACCAACTATCCATCCGTCCATCCATCCATCCACCAACTATCCATCCGTCCATCCATCCATCCACCAACTATCCATCCGTCCATCCATCCATCCATCCATCCTTTTACTCACTTTGTTTAGAAATACTTATTGAGTGCATATACTGTGTTCTACATTTTTAGGCACTGGAGATCACAGTATTGACACAATCTTTGCTCTAATGGGATCTAGTGTGGGAAGACACAGTTCACAAGTTAATGAATAAATAAACAAGATACTTTTATCTATTTTTTAAACAATATACTTTTAAATACTTATAAAAGGCTATAAAAAGCAAAATAGAATATTGTGATAAGAGGATTCCCATGAGGGGCCTTAGCAGTGGTGACAGGGAGCTATATTTTATTTATTGTGTCAGGAAAGACCTCTCTAAAGAGATGATGGTTAGAGCCAAGATCCGAATAATAGAATCGAATCAGCCACAAGAAGATCTGGAGGAACAGCACTTTGGGCAGATGCAGTGATGAGTGCAAAAGCTAAAAAGAATCAAAGAAGTTCAGTGTGGCTGAAGAAGAGTAAAGGAAGGAGAGATTCGCTAGCTGTGACATCAAAGCATAGGCCACTTTGCTACAAAGCAAGGTGTTAGTTTCGGGGTCCCTCATCTGCATCTGCATCAAGACCCTAAACCTAAGTTTGCATTATTTTTCTTGAATTGGACCCACCAAATAGCATACATTTTAGGTTCCTCAAAATTAGGATTCATGCCGAGTCAGGGGCCCAGGGTCAGCAAGTAAGACCTTGAAAAAAATTCAAGGGCATCTGAATTATTGTTGACACAGGAAGCCTGGGAAGGTTTGGGCATTGTACCACTGTGACCTGGTATGTGCTGTATGTTATAGAAGGATTCCTGTGGCAGCTGCCCAGTAGATGGACTCCACAGGTGGGTAGGAATATAAAGAGAGGCCCCCTTAGGAGGTTTTGTTGAGAGTTGCCCAGCTACCTTAGGAGATGGTGGTTTGGAACAGTGAGGTAGCAGTGGAGATGGAAAGAAGCAAATCTGTGAAAAACTTACCTGAAGAGTATTTCTAAAATATATTTGTTCATGTTCAAGCTCAAGGCTTGGGTGGGAAGTAGGTAGTGAGTAGAAGTCAAATCTTAATTCCACTAATGACTTTGAGAAATGCACCAGTGGACAAAACCGTGACCTAAAAGGATAGTGAGATTAAAAAACAAAACAAAACAAAAACATTCATCATTAGTGAAAGTGTGATGACAACAAACACTCATACATACAGTTAATAATATGTAAATTGGTATAATTTTCCTGAAGACAAACTGGTGTTATCTATCATGAAGCTTTCCATGTTTGTTATTTTTAAGTCAGTAATTCAACTTTTGGAAAATTCTTTGGTGGAAATAATCAGACCACAAGTCAAGTATGTCTTTATAGAGATGTTCATTATAGCAGTGTGAACAATACAGAAAAACTGGACAAAGGTTAAATATTCAATAATGGGGTTGGAGTGAACTCATTATGGTAATCCATATAATAGAATATTATGTAATAACTCAGAATGATGTATAAGCATGCATGTACTGTTTTGAGAAAAGCAAGTTACAAAATATCTGTATATGAAAAAATACTTGGGCATATGAATAAGAAAAAGTCTTGAATATATACCTACATGTTAATAATGTTTATCTTTCTGTGGTAGGATTAAAGATGATTTAACATTTTTTCTGTCATGCATTTTCATAACTTGCGTGATATAAAAATGAAACTGGTATAAAAATGAAAAACTTAATGATAAGAAATACTTTATTTTTACAGAAAGTTCATACTGTGTTTGTTATAACTTTTGAGACTATGAAGCAAATACGTTTTGTCACGTGAGATGTATTTTATATGTAGCTATAATCCATTAAAAATTTATTTCCATAATATGCCAGCTGGGGAGACAAGAGTACACAGAGCCAACAATTAGATGGAACGAGATGAAAATAAATAACCCAATGTAAGTGGTATAGGTGATACAATTTGCATCAGAAGCTTAGTAGAGAATTTAAAGGAATCCAGGGAGTTGGCTCATTGTGTCTTTTGCATGACGTGAGACGAGCTTGACCTTTAGGGCTGGAGGATTGGCTTCAGCAGATAAGAGAAGGAACTGCTTGCATGCGGAGATTAATGACTTATGAGGGGAGAAGTAAAGCACTTGGTGTAATTAGACTTTGTTGGCATATTAAAAAGAATAAAGTTATAAGATTAGATCTAGGATAAGCTAAGAATTCATAAATTCCGTTATGAATCCATAATTCACAATGCAATAGATGTCGGGAAATTATTGTGGCTTCTTGAACAGTGGAGCAATGAGATATAAATGTCATATTAGTAAATTTATTTCAAGCAAGAGGAATTAAGTGAAGAGACTGGTGACAGGAAGCAGTGACAAAGCTACTGGCCTTGTGCTAGACACAGGGCTTGCCATGGTGATGGCTGTGAGACCGTTCAGGGGGCGTCCGCTGTACTTAATACACCAAAGAAGGAAGAGCAGAAAGACTCCAGAAAAAGGGATAATGGGAAACCAGCCTGGAGAAAGTGGGAGATGAAGCTTAGAGAGATGAGAAGGAATGAAATCCACGGCGTTTTCCCGAGAGGCTACATCATTCAGGTTCTGAGTAATTAATGTGGCCTGTTAATCTATTATGGGCTCCCTGTGAAGACCTTGCTGGACACCACATGAAAGGACACCTGGGCATATGTTTTGTGTTCCTGAACTAAATAGTGACATACTCCCTTTTGATTGTACCTCATTCCATGTGCCATGCTTTGATTATCTGGGCCACAGAATTAGCTATTGATTCTTTGATCTCTGTCCTTAACTTGACCCCCAGATTTTATGGTCAAAGTTATGTTATCAACCTATCAGCCTGGCTGCTGTGGCTGGAGATGCTATGTCTCCATCTGGCTACGTGGCCTAGCCCACTTGGGGTCATTTCCTCCCTAGTGTTTTTAAAAACCACTTTAGATATATAATAATTTAAGATTTCTAGAGAAGTAGTACTGAATAGTACTGAATTCCCTCATACCTTTCACCCATCTTCCTCTAATGGTAACATTCCACGTAACCATAGTATCAAAATGAAGAAAATAATATAAGGACTATGCTATTAATTAAACCATAGACTTTATTCTGATTTCATCAGTAGTAAAGTAGTAAAAATACTACTTGTCCTTTTCTGTAACAGGATCCAATCTGGAATTCAAATTACATTTAGCTGTTATTTTTCCTAAGTTGGCTTCATTCTATGGTAGTTCCCTGATCTTTCTTTATCTTTCATTACCATACACTTTTGAAGAACAGTCTGTTATTTTGTCAGATTTCCCTCAGTTTAAGTTTGCCTAATGTTTTCCAGTGCTTCCATTGAGGTTATCCATTTTTGTTAAGAACACCACAGAAATGACACGCCCTTTACAGTGCAACATGTCAGGGCAAACGTGATGCTGAAATATCATATTACACACATTTATCATTTATTTCTGTTATCTATGCCTCTATCCATGAGTTTATACTGACATCTCTGATTCCAGTCCAGCCCCACGGGGTCATCTGAGCCTTCCCCTTTTACTTATTTGGAACTTTTTTCTCCAAAAGTGAGAAATATGGCTTTCAAGATCTGTATTTACCTATTTTTTTTTCAATTACAGCATATACATAAAGTATTTTAGGAATTGCTAACACATATTCACGAGAAACAAATTTACCAGCGGGAGTACTGTTTTCATGTACAGTTCTTTGGGGTTTAGTCTTACAGTATCCAATCAAAATATTATTTTTCCAAGTTAAATTAATTTACTTCTTTTTTTTTCCCAACCCCTTTACTGTGGTTATAGTATTTATTTGTAATTCAGTTAAGTTCATTTAGTGCAATTTATATATATGCACTAATATATATATATTAGTGCAATTTATATAGTGCAACTTTATTCCTGGTTCTTTTTTAAATTTACATAAAGAACTTCCTCTCTGTAGTGTACATTTTCATGGATTTGGACATATTTGGAGGACTGCTTGTCTACCACCACAGTCATAATATGGAACATTTCTATTACCTCAAAAATTCTCTCCTTCTGTTTCTTCACGGTCACCTTTCACCCTTTACCCCCAATCCTTGGCAACTAGTGATCTGTTGTCTATTCCTATCATTTTGACTTTTCCAGAAAATCATTCAAATGGAATCCCATAACTGTTTGTTTCTGGCTTCTTTCACTTAGCAACATTTATTTAAGATTCACCCATGCTGTTGTATGAATCAATAATTTGATTTTTAAAATTTTCAGCAGTATTCTATTGTATGAACCCCATTTTGTTTATTTATTCACTGTCAGAAAACATCTGGGTTGCTTTCAGTTTTTTACAAATATGAGCACAGCTGATGTACATATTCCTTTGCAGGTTTCTGTGTGAACAAAGGTTTTCATTTCTCTTGGGTAGGTGACTAGGACTGGGATTGCTGGCTCATATGGTATATGCTGAACTTTATAGGAAACTCCCAAACTGGTTTTTCAAAGTGGTTATACATTTCACATTCCCACCAATAGAGTACGGGAGTTCCAGTTGCTCCATATCCTCTCAGAACTTGATGTAGTCAATATTTAGAATGCTTAGCATTCTAAGAAAATATCTGTTCATTTAATATTGTGGTTTTAATTCCTATATTACTAATGATTAATTATGCTGAGCATCTTTTAACATGCTTATTTTTCAGCTGGACATCTTCTTTGGTTAATTTTCTGTTCACACCTTTTGTTCCTTTAAGACAAATTAGGTTGTTTCGTTATTGTTGAGTTTTGAGAGTTCTTTATATATTGTGTATACAAGTCCTTTGTTAGAAATGTGATTTGCAAATATTTTCCCCCACTTTGTGGCTTGTCTTTTCATTTTCTTAACAGTGTCTTTCATGAAGGAAAAGTTTAAAATTTTGATGAATCCCAATTTATCTTTTGCCTTCCGTGGATTGAATTTTGTTGTCATTTTTTTTTTTAAGATTTTATTTATTTATTTGAGAGAGAGAATGAGAGAGAGAGAGAGAGAGAGAGAGAGAGAGCATGAGAGGGGGTTGGGACAGAGGGAGAAGCAGACTCCCTGCTGAGCAGAGAGCCCGATGCGGGACTCGATCCCGGGACTCCAGGATCATGACCTGAGCCGAAGGCAGTCGCTTAACCAACTGAGCCACCCAGGCGCCCTGTTGTCATATTTTTAAAAAATCTTTGCCTACCTCAAAGTCTAAAGGATTTTCTATTTTCCTCTAGAATTTTGAGAGTTTTGCTTTTTACATTTAGGTCTATGTCAATTTTGTAAAGATTATTTGTTAATTTATTTTTATCCGAGTATAGTTGACACAATGTTACATTAGTTTCAGGTGTACAACAAAGTGAGTGGACAAGTTTATACTTTATGCTATGTTCACCACAAGTTTAACTACCATCTACTACATTTTTTAAAAAGACTTTATTTATTTATTTATTTGAGAGAGAGAGAGAGAGAGAGAGAGCTTGAGCAGGGGGAGGGGCAGAGAGAGGAAATCTCAAGCAGAGTCCATGCTCAGGGCAGAACCTGATGCAGGGCTCTATCTCATGACCCTTCCAGTGAAAACATAACTAACAGCAGCTCCCTAAAGAGTGCAGTGATGGACTCTCATATGAGAGTCTGTATACTTTAAACACGCCTTTAAAAGCAAAATTAAAGTGTTTCCCCCCCCTTAAAGTTCTTTGAACATCCTGAATTTTTAGGCATTTTCTCGCTTTTTAATTGTAAATTAATGTCATTTGGGAGTTTGCTCTCTTCCTTTTTCTTCATTTTTCAAGGTTCTTCACCCTCCTCAGGTTCTGGCTTAAATGCCCATCCCTCCTGAAATGATTTTTCATTTCCTAAAATCTGGCAATTGATGAGTCACTCCTAGAACTGTGTATGGAATCTTCCATTTGTACTGTTGTTTTTTAGCACAGATAAGTTTATGTATGCATCTTATCTTAGCTATGTTGAAACACCCTTCAGACATAGGGCTGGTGTCTTGCGCTTTTTCTGTTTCTCCAGAGGTGAGCCCATTGATTTGCATTATGGTAACTTGAGACTCTAACCCCTAACAGCAGGACAATAATTTTTCTCACTATTCCATCTCCAGTGCCTTTCACACTGTCTGAAACATAGTTGGAACTCAAGAAATATTTTTTGAGTAATGAGCGAACAAGTAGACTTATTACAAATTCAGTAGCATGGAGCTGAATTTTCTGAAAAATTATGTGCTTCATTTTCCCTTGGAGCATCATCAGGATAGAAGGGAGTGGATTTTTTTTTTTTCCTCTCCCAGAAATCTGTAGATTCCTAATGCTTGAGTTTTTCTTACTCAGGGAGGGTCTTCCACTTTGGTGAGGCTGGTAGATTAGTGCAGAACCTTCTGGAAAAAAAGCCATTGAGAATATTTATGTGGCATGTTTGTGTGTGTTTGTGTTTAAGGCAATTCAAGCAATCAGGTCTGATTTTCCTAAAAAGGGAGAAGAACAAACCAATCGAGGTTTACAGTGTTGAAAGGAGAAAAAAAAAAAGTCTACCTGGGTTTGTAACAGAACTCCAACTGGTCTCAGGGGTTAACTTCCTTCAAGCTTATGTGCTCCTTGCTTGCTGACCTAAGGCCCTTAGTCTATAGCAGAATTAACCTACTTTCTTTGAGATTTGCAGACCACTGGCCTTGAGGAGTGAAGGACTATACTTTCCCAGAAGATAAGTCCTCACCATACTCAAAAACAGCTGCTGCTGCTGCCAGCAAGTCTGTTCATGGTCATATCAACATAAGACTAGGCACCTGGGCTCCAGCTTCTCCTGCAGGTAACGTCTCCCCACATGTCTTGTCCTTTCCCCTTTAAAACCCTCTGGCTTTGCCAGGACAGGGAGGATGGTCTTCGGGACGCTAGCGCACCATCTTCCCAGGTTGCTGGCTTCCTGAATAAAGCAACTCTCCTTTCCCACCATCATTTGGCTCTTTAATGATTTGAAGCAGCTGAACCTGAGTTGAGAACAAGTTCCCTATCCAATAACAGGTTTCTCTCCCAGGAGTGAGAGGAAGAAAGGGTTGTAGGCCTCTCTCTCGAAGTAGAAAGTCCTGAACTCACTTAGTTGCTGAGACTCTGAGGGTCAGGATTCTAAGGGGATGCCTGTGAGGACAGAGCTGTGGCCTTAAGTGTGGGCACCTCCCCATGGCCAGGCTTGGCCTGAAAGTGAGCGAAGCTGCCAGGTCGCACTGCCCATCAACAAATAGAGCTTGTTGGCTTGGGCCACAGATGGCTCAACAGCTTGGACAGATGGTGAGAGACTACTGCTTCCCAGTGGCATCTTGTGGCCCCAAGACCAAATGGCGACTGGGGCAGCCACAGACTGAGGCTCTTCTCTGCCCAGAAACTGAAAGGCTGGAAGGTCAGTTTCATTTATCTATTGATCTATCAATCTATAGATGCCTTTTGGCAGTCCAGGGGAGGGTGCAGAGAGCTCAAAATTACTCTTATGTCTTCCTGCCAATTTGAAGGGACAGGGATTTGAGCTTCTAATTAATTGGAAAAAATTAAAGGATTGTGGTATAACATGTATCTTGCATGTCCCAGAGCAATTCATCCGTCATATAGTTTTTTTTTTCCTGGTCACATCGTGCTAAGGATAGGAGGTTTTTTTTTTACAGATATGTAGAGCATTCTTACCTTATAACCTTCCTGCTGGTGAGAGAAATACTCTGGCTTCTAGTTCAACTTCCAGTCTGGGAATGTGTAGGTTTCTGGAATCATTCTGAAGCTTTAATGTCTTTACATTATTGTTGACCTTAGTTTTCCTTTTCTCTACAAGGAGCAATATTGGGTGAATATATGCTGGACTGTGTCACGGGACCCACAGCAGCATGTAATTTTCACTAACCGTGTATGTCTTGGGGCTGTTTTAGGAAGTATTCTTCGGAACTTTACATTTACATTACACCTTGAAAGCTAGCTTTTGTTTCAGACCAGCTATTTAGCTTAAGTTTAAATTACTTCTTGAAATATGTTTCCTTATTGAATGTGTGCAAATTACATTTCTGGTGTGAAAATGGTGGTATGTTGGTGCTTCCACAGAGCTTCTCTTTTTGTCTTTGTTCCTTTTTCCTCCCACTTAAATAAATGAGGTTCTCTGTGTATCCTCCATTATAAAGGAGTTGAAACTAGCGTCTACACTCCAGCTGTTCTGACATGCCTTTGGTTACATTGCTTTTCTCCACTAGCCTCTTTGGGTCCTGAGAATGGAAACCATTTCCCACCCCTGCAGCTTCCCCTCTGTGTTCTCTTAACCCTTGCCTTGTCTCTGTAAATAAATAGTCCCTTTATTAATTTGCCTTCAAAATCCCAGCTGGGCCTGTCTCTGACTCCTTTCAAGACATGGAGTGCTAAAGCATTAAGCTTTTTCTAAAAACACTGGGCTGATGAATTGGGAATATTGACGTTTGGAACAACTCTTGAGTACAGCTCTTTTCAGATTGCTTCCTGGACAGTGAGTAGTAATTTTATAATGACTTTTTAGTATCGACTGGGGTCCTATTTCCAAGAGTAAGTATTACATTGTTTAGCCTGGTTGTCTTGAGCTTAAAGAGAGGAACATTTCAGTGAAAAGGATTTGGATTATAAAAACTGAATCAACCAAGTTGGCACTCTACCTCTGGTTCATTTTGAAAGTACTACTGGTCCAGCGACTTAGCCCTAATTATTTGTTTTACATCACATTGGGATCTAGACTTGGGCCTGAGGGGAGAGCCAACAAGTAATATTGGTCCATTTTAAGGAGCTGTTGATGAGTAGGGCTTGTCCGCAGGCAGAACAAACGTTGGGCAGCCCATTGAATAGCAAGCTGATTCCAGTTGCTTTCTAGTGCTTTGCAAAGCAACCTGTGCCCTTACCATCTGGTGCCTGAGCTTTGTGAACTGTTACCCATGATGACTGGTTTGACACCAAGTAGTCCCGAGACACAAGAACAGCGGAGTTTGGTGCTCTAGTCTATAGTACTGCTTTTCTCTTAATTTCAGAATGCCAAATTTAAAAAATTAGGATGAACAGGGTGATAGAGTCTTGTCTTTCATCTTCCTATGAGAGATAGGGAAAGAAGGAGTTGAGAATTAGGAACCGTGTCATGTCACACAGCTGGGGAGAGCAGACTGTGGAGCAGGGTCATGTGTGAGGCCTGAGTTCTGGTAACCCTTGACAAGAGTATCCCGTATCTCTATGGAAGCTTTGGATGAAGAGCGGCTTTCAATGAGATCCAGATAAAGATCCACTGAGAAACTCAAACATTGATTTATATTTTTACTTGGTAGAAAATAATATCTTGAACTCACGACTGCTCATGTTGTATCAAAAGTTTATGGAGCGTTGCTTGAAGGAGATTCTTCTAGATCCTATACAGGGTATTCATGAGTTGTCGGACCAGCGCTGCTTGTTTGTACTGCATCACTGTAGCACCCCCTGCCCCCAGTGCTTTTACTCAGCTTGGTTTTGTTTTTTGCCTAATGTGTCTGTTGACCTGCCTTGAGGGACGTTGTGGGAAATAGCCCTGAGCACCTTATTTTGGTATTTACTTCAGGGGTGTTGTTGAGAGTCCTCTTATTTACATTTCACACAATCTCCTACATAAGGACTCAGGGGAAGACTGTCTCTCATGACTTAGGTTTAGGGATACTTAATGTTTTCTTTTTCTGAGGAATCCATTTGTTGTTGTTATATTTGACGTACAACAGTGTGTTCAAGCTGCCCAACATACTGATTTGAAAAACTTATATTACAATTTGATTGCCACGGAGGCCTTAGCTAATGCCTCTTTCACTTAATTATGTGACACACCAATTTGCTTTTGTCTCATCAACACTGTGGATCACATAACTGATAATTTCTGTCTTTGTTGTTTTGGCTGCTAGAGAGCTCAACGAATAGTTCGTGGTTATCTCTAAGCAGTGGAGTTTCTATTGTGACTTAATTTCTTGGTTTTATCTCTTTTCTTGGTTTTATTTTTCTTTTCCCTGGATTATTGGACTTAGGATTTCTTTCTTTTTTATTATATTTTATGTTTCTTTAAGGCTACCTCAAATTATTTACGAATGTAGTAAGGTATAAACAAATTAAACAAGACAGCAAGGAGTGTATTTTTATTTTTTTATTATTTTTTCTGTGAGATTTTTTTTATGCACAGAAAGTCTCAAAAAAAAACCCAAAATAAAATATATCACTAGCCAAAATGTAATTATGAAAATCATTGGTCACTTTACAAAGCAAAAAATGATAGTTGACACAATAAAATTGCTCCACCTTTGCTTAAATCATTCAAACTGGCTTCTGTGATTTGATCCAGACCATATGAGGCAGAATCTTCTGTCTGACATTCTATCATTCTATTCTATATTGAGAAGTATTATTAAGGATATTGGGTTAACTGCAAGAAGAATGACTTTAGAAAGAAGATTTTTGGGGCTAATGCAAAATGTGGGTTGACCAGAATTTTTGCTGTAATCTTCATTGTTGAATGAAGATTCAATATCTACTAACATAGATATTAAAAGATAAATTAATTTACATATACAATTAGATTTTTTTTCACATTTAAAATAGTCATTCTACACAGAAATGTGCTCTATTCACTGTGAACCACCAGAAAGTAAGATTCTTGGAAACTTTAGACTTACTTGATTGGAATTCAAATTTCCAACAGGTGGATTTTAAAGGTTTTGAGTGTTTTAAGGTAAGATGGGGGCACCTGGGTGACTCCCTCAGTTAAGCATCCAACTCTTGATTTCCACTCAGGTCATGATCTCAGGTCAGTGGGCTCAGGACCTGCTTGATTCTCTCTCTCCCTCTCCCTCTGCCCCTCCCCCTTTGCTCTCTCTCTCTCTCAAAATAAAAAAAAAAAAGTATAAGATGAAGCAAATCATGGATAATTAGCTGACAAATGGCTAAATGGTTTTGTTACCAAGTTTTGTGGAATTTATGCGTTTATTACCAAGTTCTGTGGAATTTATGAGTTAAACTGGAGATTACATTTAGGAGACCAATGAAAGTGAAAACGGCCAGAGGCTTTGGTCAAGGTAAATGCACCAGATATCCTCTGTGTCCAGCTGTGATCTCCATCCTTTGCCATGGGGCTCTCTGCCCCCAAGAGGTGGACAGGTATGAATTGCATCTTTGGAGTCACTTGCCATCTAGTTCTGTCAACGGGGAGCCCTAGTAGAAAATCAGAAGGTAGGGGGAACAGTGCAGTAGAGGTATGTTTTTTTTTTTTCTCTTGATTTCTTGCCTGTATGATGGCTTTAAGCTGGCTGCAACCCCTTGGTATATTAATAGTGGTAGATCAATAGGCTTGTTTAAAACAAGGCATGTGGCATGTCAGCTTTTGGAAGGGCCAGTCTTTTGTTCTTTTATAGCTGCAGGACCTGTATAGAGGGTCTTGAACTGCTTCATAGAGTCCCTTTCAAAGATACCACTAGTCTAAAATCCCTGTGAGGAAAGGGGTTTGCTCATTAGTGTTGTAACTGCTGATATCTTATTATTCTTCATCAATTTAGATGGATTGATGCATGGTTTATTAGAGATGGTGGATTAATTTGCTTTATTGTGAAGAAGATGCTTTTTTGACGGGGCCCTGTCTGAGCTAGTGCTTATGAATGGTTTATGCTGCTGGCAATTGATCAATCATCTTTCATTTGGAAACTTCCACTTTGAGGGGAAAATGAATATGATCTAAATGACCAAATCAGGATCAAAGCCTTGAAGAATGAAACAGCGATGATTTAAAACTTGTCCTGCTGTGACATTAGCAAATGAGCACTTAGTACACATACCAAGGATTAGGTCAAGTTCTTTACCAAAAGGTGGCCTTATGGCTAAAATACTTAATGTTTGAGCTCAGTTGCTCATTTCTGAAGGGGGACAACAATATCCATAATCTTTTTCTTCCTTTCCTGAGATGTTGAGAACTTAGTAACAAATAAAAGCAACATTTACTGAATGTCTACTGTCTAGGCTTTCTATGGAATGGTAGGGAAAATATAAGATATTATATTTACACCTTCTGGGACTTGTTTTGTCATCTGTAGAATGAGAACATGGGATTCAACAAAAAATTCTGTCCAGCTCTACATTTGGTGAAAATTATAGCCACTTGTTAAGCATTTATTAGATGTAGCCACTGTGAGAGGCACTTTATATATATCATCTCATTTAATTGTCACAACTATGCTGGGAAGGCTGTACTATTTTTTTTTTTTTTACCTGCATATTAAAGCTGAGGAATTTAAAACTTAGGCACTTAGAGTAACTTGCCCGAGGATAAATGAGAGCCAGGAGAACATAAACTTAAGCCCTGACTTCAGTTACTACCCTATACTCCCTCTTGAGAGTCTGTCCTTTACCAGGTTGTTGCATTTGCCTTAAGGAATGCATTTGACCTGTTCCCAGATTAACTATCTACCACTCTTCATTTTTAAAAAATACATTAACCGACACCATTACCTCTAGCCAGTGATGGAGGACTTTTGAGTTACTGCTTATATAATTCATATAGGCCAGGGTTTCTCCACCTCAGCCCTACTCACATTTTGATCTGGATATTTCTCTTTGTAAGGAGCTGCTGTGTGCATTGTCAGATGTTTGGAACCACTTTTGGCCTCCCTCCCTCGTTGCCAATAGCAACACTCAAGTTGTGACAACTAGAAATGTCTCTGGCTACCTCCTCTGGAGGCAAAGTTGCTCCCGGTTGAGAACCACTAATCTGGACCATGACTGCGGATTGACAATATTTTCGTTGGTTGGTTGGTTGGTTGGTTGGTATTAAGTGACTTTAGACACTTCGTTATGATGACGAGGCCCAGCTGGCAATGATTTTAAGCTTGTGGGAGCCTCTTGTTTTCATATTGTTATGATTGCCTTACTTGGGAACACATACGGTACGAAATGAGATGGATATACTATCAGCTTCTTATCCTCTTTGATGGGTTCTGGAGATTAGTGTATGAGTAATTTTATAGAGAAGTTGTACAGTGAGCAGTCAGGGTGCAGGTGTGGAGTGAAGCGTGCTGGCTCCTCGGCACAGCACCAGCACTACTCGGCAAAGCATTTAGCCTCTTGGGGGGGGCCTCAATTTCATTATTTGCTAACTGAGGAAATTGGGCCAGATGATCTCCAAGGTCCCCTATTGCTTTAATAACTAATGATTTTATGTCCAAGTACTGCATAACTCCTGGCAAATCGATTCTTTCTGAGAATATTGTGGTTTGTGACAGTGTGACTGCTTACTCACTTATAATGCAGCAATAAATGCCACCCTCTCACAGTACATTCTTGGATTTTTTTGATATCCTATCCAAATATAAATCTCCAATATTACCAGTGAGAGTCTGGGTGTCAGCCTTGGAGAGGTCTGACCTAAAGAAATCAGGCGATTTTCCTATTGGGCTACAGCTGGCCTTGATAGGATGAAAGAATCCTCCCCCAAACCAGCTTAGTGTTTGTGCCGCACACATTGTCTCCAGCCAGACCCCAATTCTGTGACAAAACAAACCCGATATATTGGCTTCCCTTGTCCGGTTAGGGATGTTCTCATTTGTCTCACTTCCTCCACCACAAAGATGTAAAGAAGGCAGCAACAAAGGTTGGAACACACTATGGAGATTCTGTCATATGGCCATAGAGTTCTAGGGGTTGGAGATTCCACTGAAAAATTTATTTTTGAGACAGAAGGGTACATTGTGGCCACAAGACTATCATGTGAAGGATGCTTCATAGTTATGCAGCGTGGAGGTCTGGTGAGCAGCCGACCTTTCCGAATAGCACGGGTTTCTGGTAGCTGCTGGGGGTGGGGTGCTTTAGTTTGTGGGGCTCACAGCCATGCTTGTGTGCTCTCTAGGAAGAAAGACCATGACAGAGAACACTGTTAGTGAGACTAGCGCACACTTTGCCAAAGACCTTGTAGTGGCTCGTAAAGGGTATCTCAAAATCTCAAGCTCAAAATTCCCCAAACTCAAATCACTGCATACTTCCTTCTATACCATTCCCATCTTCTGTGTGCTTAACTTAATAAACAGCACCATCCTCCTCCCAGCTGCCTAAACCAGGGTGAATTTGCTCAAGCCAAGGTGAATTCCTTAATGTTTCCTCTCTTCCTTTCCCTACACAGAACATAATAACAAAGTCTTATCAACTTGTCCTGCTGATTTCTCTCCAAGTGACTCACTTCTATCCATCTTCCCTGAGAATACTTAGTCTAGCCCACCAGCCGCTTGCCTGGGCTCCCTCCCTCAACTCCTAACAGCTCCCCAGACCGATAGTTATTCCCCTCTTTCATCCAGACTCTATACTCACATTACAGTGATTGCCCCCAGACTCCAAGATGATCATGATATTGCCAGGCTTAAAATACTGTAGCAGCTTCCCATCACCCGCAGGCCTCCTGTACTGGTTTTGAAAGTCCATCCCGACCTGGCCTTGCTTGGTACCCCTGATGTCTTCTCTTAGCACTCCCTCCCTTGTACTCTATGCCGCAGTCATACTGAAATGATTTCAGTTCCTCCAGGACATTGTGTTCCTTCTTATTTCCAGGCCCTTTTCCATATTGTTCTCCCTGCCTCAGACACCATAAATGAACACTAGCAGTTTGTGATCAGGGAGGTAGGAATATTCAGTCATGGAAAAAAAAATGTTATTTGCAATGCATTTTCTAACAAGTCATTTATCTTTTGGAAATTTCGGGTTGAGAGCATAAAAATCCTATGGTTTAATTTCCAAAAGTTGCACCTCAAGGCCTTTTACTACTTTTCTTTTTCCCTCTCTCTAACCCAGGCATATAAAAATAAAGGGATGTCTTTGTAAAAGTGGGATTTTAGTTTTTCTGGTGATAATCAAGTTAAAGAAAGATTCTGAAGTAAAAAGACCTTCCCTAAATGTTCGCAGTTTATACCGTCTATGTGTAAGGTAAGCTTTTGTGCTTATACTAATGGAAAATATTGTGCAGTGTGTAAAAATTAAAGACTAGAATCAAGTTAGAGAAAAAAGAGCAAAGCTCAGTGATGTGGCCGGTAAAAGGAATGAGGTTTAAGGTGTGGGTACAAAAATCCCTTGAAAACAAGTTTTCTTTACAAGAGGGATTAAATCATGCACTATTAGATTTGGAAGAAATCCTCATTTTATTGATGAAGAAATTGAAGACCAGAGAGGTTCAATGTACTGGTCATTATCACACAGCAAATAGTGGTGAAATTATTAGAATGTCATTGTGGCCAGCAGAGTGGGAATTTCTTAAAACATTTTAGATCCTCCCTATCAAGTTTTTCTTTGACAATGGAGAGATGATATATTTGTATTCTATCATTAATTTGGGATGGCAGAGAGTGCTAGGGATGTGTCATTTAGAAGTAGTGACTTCTTATCATAGGGATCAATAGCAGCACAGAAACATTGGGAATGAGTTCCACTAAGCTTCTGTTGCCGGAGGGCTGTCAGCTGTGCTTTATTGGAGAGAGGATGTGCCCCCCTGTCAGGCTGATTTTGTGCTTAATGTCAATAGGAGATGTGGAAGGAAATTAAAGCATAGCTCTGAGCTGGACGGTTAAGGCCACCGGGGCAGAAAGTAGAGGAAGTACCTGCGACATGGCCATCAATTTCTTTAGTTGTGAGGTAATTATGGTGTCAGAGATGGCTTTGGCGTCAAGGACTCAGGCTTTTTCACTGGCATGGCAAAGGGAATTATGCTTTCATAAGCCTGAGACCCTATCCAGAAGCTTGGTGGTAGAATAGGAAATAATCATGGTTGCCTTGAACTCAAAACTAACAAGCAGATTTAGAACCATATTGTAGAAAATGACTTCTTGACAAGTAAATCACACCTGTCCTCATTGTTTAGTTGAGATATCCTGTAAGAAACCCACAGTATTCAATCCACCCCTATTCCCCCCTCCCATTTTGGTATTCCCAAGAGAGTAATACCAAGGTCACTCACAGCCCTGGTGGCAGGATCTTTCCAGGCCAAAAAAGTCAGGTCTCTTGTACCAAGCCTTCAGAGTGTACCAGATATGTTCCTTTTGGCTCATGGCCTTGCTCACTAACCTTCTTTTTCACTGAGTTATGGTTCTATTGTTGTGCCATTTCTTAGTTATCCAAACACCAGCAGTAGTCTGAGCTCGTTGTTTGTCTTAATGCACCTGCCTTTGTGTCCTCCATCTATCCTTCCAGTCATTGAAGTGCCCTCTTCGAGCTGGGGAGGCTGGCTGGTCATCATCAACCCTCTGTCCACTAAGTATGACTGCCATGCTGACTTGCATATCCATGGCTACATAGATGAGGTCATGATCCTATTATTGAAGCACCAGGCCAGAGATCCCCACCTAGGGCAACCCCCACATGCTGGAGAGAGCATTGCCATCCCTGCCCTACCTCCTGTCCCCAAGATCAAGCCCAAGAAGCAACCCCCAACCCAGTTCAATGGGCCCAGCACCTGCCAGCCCCAAGCAGGAGGCCATAGCTGAGCTCCATGCCCAGCACAATGGCTCCAGGCCTGCCAGCCTCCAAAGGAAGTGGCTTGACCACTGTGTTCCCTGTAAAACCCCCATAGGGGTAAAGGTGGAGGTGGTTCCCAGCTGACCAGGATGCCTGGGGAGGGCGGGCCTTTTTTGTAGAAATAATGGTTTCATTTTTTCTCATCAGTCTCATTTTTTTTACTTGTATCTCCTTAGGGGGAGACCTCAGGGTTCCTGGGAACCAGTCTCCAGGCCCCAGGTCAGACTTGCCTCCTGTGTGTGTCCCTTTAGTTCTATGGGTCTCTAGTGAGTGCCTCAGGAAAAGCATACCCACCTGGGCCCTGACCTTGGGTTGACACCAGAGGTACCTGCTCCTCTCTAATGTCCCAGACCCTGACTCCCGATGTTCTGGGGAGGTGGTGGCCAACCCCTCCAAGAATTTTCAGGCTAAACAGAAATTAACTCCCTCTGCCTTCTGCGACAACCCCAGCCTCCCTAAAACCATCTTCATAGACCTTCTAGGAGACAAGGGCGTCAGAACCACAATTCAGGAGCTAAACTTCAAGGTGGGATGGAGAATAAAGGTTTGCACTATCTGTGGGACTAGAGGGAGAAAGAGACAAGTTCACCTGGCTTCTTTCTTCTAGGCTTCCAGAAAAGTCTTTAATGCAATAAAAGTAGAACTGCTTGCATCTGGTGGTGGGAGGTGGAGGGGGGAGAGGCCTGCCTTATTTCTAAGTAGGAAAATAAATGTCCTTCATCTTGGGCATTGCTTGGCAGACTTGTTTCTTCCCCACTACCAGAGTTGGCCACTTCCTACTAGCTACTGTATTTCAGAAGGAGAGGGGTGGATGGCAAGGGACCTGGGGGAAGTGGTCTATAGTTTTCCCTTGAACTGAAGTGGGTCATGTGGGATCCAGTGTCTTATTTTCTCTTTGCATGCTTTCTGTCCTTGAGATTAGTTATTATATTCATTACAAATAACTTCATGAGATATAGAACATATTTTTGAGAAATCTATGAGTTATGCCTGCTTGTACCACTGCACCACTGCAAGGCAGAAAAACAGTACCTGCTTGGTGTCAGAAGGACTATGAACATCAAGGAAGAGTTGGAGATGTTGGCTGGAGTAAGGAGCAAATAACCAGGCTGTTGGCCAGATCCTGAGAATTTCCTCCTCCCTGATAGGTGGGTGGTCATAATGAAGGAAGAAAAATACTTAGGAATGAAAGTGACATGGTAGACATATAGGGATGTTTAATATAAAACAGGTGTGACTGGGCAAAATGAGGCATAAGCATAGAGTCTGGAGTACCCTCCATCTCAAAACTGCCAGGCATGGCACTTGATAAGAGACTCATCTTTGACCCACGCTTGACTGGATATTATTAACCAAAGCTGCTAATACCCCAGGAAAAGGAACACATAAGGGACATAAAAAGGATATCTGAACAACACAGCTACAAATAAAAGTTATTTGGTAATCAAGTAACTTATATAACATCTAGATTATATAATAAACATAGTCAATATTTCAGAAAATATAAAAGTGAAGATTGGTGAAGTGAAACAGGAATAAGCATTTGTAAGGAATAGCCAAGAGGAAGCATAAAGGGTGACAAATATAATGGTAAAAATAAAAACATCTGAGACACAATAAATAGCAGAATGAATATAACCTAGGAACTTTCTGAGAAAACATCTGGGAGGACTTAAGAAATGGAATATATGAAAGAAATGCTAAAATGGAAGAGATTGAGAGATCTCACAGAGTTTAAAATAGGGAAGATAAAGAAAAAGCCACATCTGAATACACTATTCACTTAAATATTAAAAATTAAGAACACAACATTTATTATAAGTTTCCAGAAGGACAGCTGAGGCCACCTATAAAAAATAAGATTAGGTTGTCATTTGACTTCTCAACAGTAAACATAAGATACTATAGAGTAGGGGCACCTGGGTGGCTCAGTCAGTTAAGTGTCCAACTCTTGGTTTCACTCAGGTCATGATCTCAGGGTCCTGGGATTGAGCCCAGCATCGGGCTCTGTGCTCAGCATGGAATCTGCTTGGGATTTTCTTCTCCCTCTGCCCCTCCTCCCCACTCTCTCTCTCTCCCTAAAATAAGTAAGTAAAATCTTTAAAAAAAGAAACCAGAGAGTAAAATTTTTAAAATGTTGAAGAAAAGCAAGTTTAAATCTAGAATTTTATATCCAGCAAAGATGTCATTAAAATACGATGGCACAATAAATATATTCACAGGTGTGTAAGACCTCAAAATATCTACAGTGCAAAATAACTTCTCTGGAAACATTTGGAAGAAGAGTTTTAGCAAGGATCTAGAAGGATCTAGGAGACACATGAAAGTAACTTAGTATATTTGATTATCTAATTAAGCAAGGAAGCCTCTTAAATCTATGCATCAGCAGTTCTACTTCTAGGTATTTATTCAAGAGAAATAAAAACATATTTCACACAAGATTTATGCCTAAATGTTCATAGCAGCATTATTCATAATAACTAAAAGTATAATATTCATCAAATGGTGAATGGCTAAATAATTTGTTGTATTCACAGATTGGAATTCTACTCAGCAATCAAAAGGGGCAAACTGCTGATACATTCTACAACATGGATGAATCTCAAAACCATTATGCTAAGCCAAAGAAGCCAAGCATATAGTATACTGCATCCTTTCATTTAGGTAACACTCTAGAAAGGGAAAATCTAATCTATGATGATACAGTCAACCAGTGATTGTCTTGGGTTGAGTGTATGTTTGTCTCTCTCTGTGTACTTACAGTTAGAGTAAGTTTCCCCCCTTGAATGTCCTATATTTATGGATCTTGGATTCAAAGAATAAAGGAAAATACAGAGAAAATAGCCCTTACTCAAATGAAAATATTTTTCAAAATGTTCAAGAGTTTTGAAAGTCATACTGGTAGGGCTTTGGAGGATAGTTGCATTTCCATTTGTTAGGAATAATTTTAAGGTCATGCTTTAAAACAGAGTTTTTCCTGGATAGTGGTATTAAAGACTAGATGAGCATGCCATTAAAGCCTGTTTTTTAGTTTTCTGGGGGTTGATCCCCACTGGTTCCTCTATAACCTAATTCTCCCAGTTATAACAGCAAGGACTAAATTACTACAAGTCACACCCTTCTGTGCTAACAGAGCCATTCAGAAGAAGACCTTAATGAACAGCACACTGAAGCAAAAATGTCAAGAGAGGACGTTAGGAAACAAAACAAGATATCAGTTCCCAGTGGAAGGAAACTCTAACTAAAGGCACCTTTTGTTTAATCTTGTCTCACTTGGGTGACTAATATTCCCAAAGGGTAGTTAGATAAAAAGACACTAATTCTAACATCATCTCAGTATCTTGGTATACTCTCCAAGTTGGAGGTGAAACTTGTAAAATTTACGTGCCACAAACTGAAAGGTTAAAATCATTAACAGTTTGGATTTTAAAAATCATTAATAATTGCACCTGTACCTTTGGGTCCTCCATGAAACTGATATATAAACAATACTAGACAGGCAGATTTATTGAGGGAGACGGCTCTGAAAGATAGAGAAGGAGCAGAAGGAGGCACCTAAGAGACTTCGACCACAGGGTAAGTCTGACACACCAGTTAAAGGAGGGAGGAAGGGAGAGGATTGGCAGGAATGGCTTTAGTCTGTACATCTCTGAGGAACTTGTGGTCAGGGCAGTCTCTGAGCAAAAACTGCCCATTAGCAGAGTCTTGGGTTGGTCAGATATGGTCTAGCTCTAGTTCTCCTGGGCTTAGTCATTGGCCAGGAGGAGCCTGTAGGGAGTGGGACCTTAGTGTGAATGCTTCCGTGGTTCCAAATTTATGGCGGCTGGATGCTGTCCGCCCCATGTACTCATCACAGAATGCTCTCTTGAAAGATCTGAGTGGTGCGCTCCATGTCTACACATAATGGGCCACACATCTAAAATTGGCTATTGTACATGCTTCAAGAAATACTCTCAGTTAAAATCAAAGTCTATAAAGAAACTCTTGTTAAGTCATATGGTATGAATAGAGAAGCAGAATTTTTGTGAAGAGCCAATCAAAGAAATTTATACATTACAGATTAACATCTTTAAGAACTTGACCAGAAAACAGGGGCATGTTCCCAATTATGGAGTACTATCTGTGAAAAAAATATTTTTAATCTAGTACAGGTGATGGAGATTCACTCAACATATCCTTACTGTCCTGCTTGATTCTGTGGTTATCAAAAACCTTGATTTTTAAATGCCATGCTAGGCTGTGGGTGTGGTCTCTGAAAATGCAGTGATGTCCTTGGCATCAGCATGTATCATTGGCTAACTAAAAACATGAAGGAAAGTGGGAATACCAGTTTGTGGAGAACTAATTAAGACGGAAGAGGAGAAGAATTTATGATTATCATCATTAAGGGCATAAGGGCTATTACCCCCTTCTCTAAAAACTGATGTCTTTATAAAGGGCAGTAATTCTTAGAGATGTGAAAACATCAGTCAGTTTGTTTACCGTGAGGTACTATGAAGCCTTAATCATTGTAGTTAATGGATTTCAACTTTTTGTCAGTATAAAGGGAACTTCTTTTTACTACCTTGCGTCCTTGTTAAGAAGGTTAATCCATCTATTTCCCTGTGACTGTGAGCTGTACCTCTAATAAGCTGGAGGCAATGGAACAAGAGCCCTAGAATTGGAATCAGCAAAACCAAACCAAACCAAACTGACTTTAATTCCTGATCCTTCATCACCACCCACAGTTGCATGTTAATATGAAGTTGGCAAAACCTGCTTCACTTGATTGTTTTACAGATTGAATGCAGTCGTATGTATGTGAATGTCATGGCAAGAGGTGGACATACAATACATGTCTTCCTTTTGTTAATGGATGAACAGACATGTTAGCCCTGGTCTTTAGATGCTCCTTTGCTGACTGTGACATTCCTCTTTTCCTGTCTACCGAACAGTGTTGGGTTGCTCCCAAAGAGGTGCAGGCCTGTGTCTGGAGTGCTCAGGTGGCAAAACTCAGATGGGAAGCACTCGGAAGGAAGCCACAGAGAAGGCACTGGGGAGTTCAACTTGGTATATGTTGGAAAGTTAATATTTATTCATATGAATCACCAGTAGTGGCCTTGCTGCCTCACTAGTTGACCAATTCCACTGATTTGTGAGGGGATAAAAAGAGCCAAACTCTTTTCAGATAGCTGGACTGAGATGTCCATCTAAACGTCAAGCTTAGGAAATTTGTCTTTTTGTTTCACACTGGGGCAACATCTGGGGGCCATTTTGCAGTTGGCTTGAGGATCTTGACATGGAGTGAGAAATGCTGTCTTTGTGGTGTTTCTGCCTCGTCCAACACCAGGTCCTAACTTTAGGTAAGAAGAACGGCATCTGGGAGAGGTTTCAATAAATCTGGCACAGAATTAACAGATTAATTATATTCTCCTTACTACCACAAGGAAGTCAGTGCAGTGGGAGAAGAGAGTGGAACAGTGATTTTGTATTTTTTAAATGTTTGATAGTATTCAAATTGAGGAAATTTTTTTTTTTTACCTTGCAAGTGTTATTCTCATAGGTTATGTATTATTTTAGAAAATTAAATGAAAGTTCTGCTTATGAATAGTGGTTTAATTAGCTATAAAAATAAGAACCAAATTGTTAGGAAATAGTTTGGTTTCCCATGAAAACGTTCATTTTACACATGGAACAACTTTCTAACTATATAATGAAGTATATTATGTCAAATCTAAAATCATTCTTCCTTAGTTAATGAGAGGAGAATGTGCTTCTGTAATTTATTTTTGTGTTCTTTGGTGTATCTAGCAATTATATTGATTTGAGCTATACTGCACTTTAATTTCTTTCTGTTTAATAAAAGGAAGGAAAACATAGGTAAAATAAATCACAAAATTTGTACTTATAAATGTTAACGCCTAATTTTGGATTATGTCAATTAATGACTTACGTACTGCAACTTTTTCTCTGTGCTTCAAAATCTCAGTATTTTACTGTTTTCTCATCTGCTTCTAGAGATGAAGAGGATTGCCTCAGAGGGGAAGAGTTTCCCATCACAGGGACACTAAATGGTGGAGATTTTGTAGGGGGGAATTCAAGCAAGAGACGGGTGGTTGGATTAAATGAAACCCAAGCCCTTCATCTCAAATTGTCAGTCATCTTATAAAACCTACTTATGGTCATCAGAATATGCCTCACTTCTGACTCTTCCCGGAGGCCTGTACTTCCATCTTTCTAAATCTTTCTTTGAATTAATCCTAGCAAACATTTGTTAAATACCTGTTCTGTGCAAGACTATATACTAGCCACTCTGGGAGAGTAAAAATTGTAGAGCAGATGTAATACAAAACTTTGTATCTTTTTAAATTTTCCAAACCTTTTACAATGAGAAATAGAAAACATACAATAAGCACCATTTGAAAAAACAAAGTGAGTAAAGTATATAGAATACAGTTCCTGCCCTTGAAAAGCTTACGTTTAAAGAGATGTGGGCATTTAAGAATGCTTCCTTAGAGTTTGGGAGGCTTGGGTCATTTCAATCGCCTCAAAACTCTCTAGCAATTCTGTGTATTACAAAAACTTCTAATGCATATATATTTCATACATGATTTTGGAATAATTAATACTGAAATGTAATATACTAAATAGCCAAAGGAATCAACTAAAATGACTTTCATCCTTTATACAGGAAAATAAGCTTATATTTACTACTATGTACTAAACTGATTAACTGCTAAGTACTAAACACTGTAAGAATGAAGAATTTTTTTAAGGCACAAGTTTCAGATCATAGGAAATCAATTTATATTCATCCCAGTCTCCTACATTTTCTGTATGGTGCAGCAGATGTTTCCAGTTAGAATAATGACTGCGAATCCGTGAAAGTTACACAGAAAGATTAAGGAGCATTCATTACAAAAGGCAAGAAGTTTGACCAAAACAAAATTGAAAGTTCTTCTAAAATAATAGGTAAAGTGGAATGGGTTTTATATTTAAAACTTAGTCTACTAAAATTTAAATTTATTAGAGCATTTTCCCCTTTACCATTTGGAAAAATGTGGTTGCAATAAATAGTTTTGTTTTATTTACATCTACCCTCCATGTGTGCATCTACGTGTAGTGTTAGCAACTTGAAGTCAGAGTACAACTTATATACGGTGACTAGTATGAAGCTTTGCAAATAGTAAATATAGTTCACTAAATAAACATTTTTTGTATATATTGAACAATTATATATATGGAATTATCAGCCTTTTATTGAGTAGTACTTCACTAATTTATGCAACATTTGTTGAGCCCATGCTGCACACTGGCATGTCAATAATGATGCTAGTTTGTCTGTAATAAGTGAAGTTGTAAGAGTGGTCATTAGTGATGTTTACAAATACTTGGGGTTGTCAACTTTTTTGGAACATGGTGGGATCTCCCTTCTTTACCTCCTTTAACAGGAGGTGTAGCCATGTAGTTTGTTTTGGCCAATGAAATGTGAGCAGAAATGTCATGTGTCACTTTCAGGTGAAAGCTTTAAGAGCCTAAATATGATTTGTGACACTGTCTTTTCAGGATGGCAGTGATCATGGAGGTAAGCATTGGAATGGACACTCCATCAGTTCTGAGTCCCTGAATGTTCACAGGAACAGAGCTATCCTGCCATCCTATGTTGGATATCAGCTGTGATCCTCCAGTAAACTTGCTTGTAATAAGCCTCTAAGATTCTTTTGGTTATTGATTGTTATAGCATAACCTAGCCTACTGAAATTGGTATTAGTCATGAGGTGTCAAAAGAGGAGGTCTGACTACATGGCATTGACTTAAGGACAGGGTAGTGGAGAAATTGTTATTAGAGGCTGGAAGGGTAAGTTATGGGTGTAAAATATTTGGTAAAACTCTTGCCTGTGATAATTCAGAAGGCGGATCATATATCCAATGATTTTATGGTTCTAGGAAAAGAGGCTGGAAATAGAACATTCATAGTTTGGTTACTGTTGGCTGCATTTAACAGGGTACTACAAGAAACCTATGAGCTTAAAAAAGAATGGACTTTCTTTCTTTCTTTCTTTCTTTCTTTCTTTCTTTCTTTCTTTCTTTCTTTCTTTCTTTCCTTCCTTCCTTCCTTCCTTCCTTCCTTCCTTCCTTCCTTCCTTCCTTCCTTCCTTCCTTCTTTCTTTTCTTCTGCAAGGGAAAAAGGAAATACAAGTAAAGTAATTCAGGGACTTTCAGGTATGGACCCCGAAATTTTTCACAACCCCGACCAATAAAACATACAAATGAAAAGGACTTTGAACAACAAAGACTGACTGAAAGTGCCTTAGGCAAGAATTAAATCAAAGGTTTAGCTGTCACAACCATTGTTTAAACCTCTGAGTGGCTTAAGGTGTTTTAGAACAAAGGTTCAGTTAAGGATGTATGACCTGAAAATTCCTTTCAAAAAGACAAAATTGCGCAAGTAAGAGACAGGAAAGGTATGGCTCTCTTTGAAGTTGAATTGATCCATGTCTCCAGCAATTAGAGAGAAAAAGAAGGAACAAAGCAAGGGAAAGAGAAAATAAACTAGCACATGTAAGAAATATGTCTGAACTGTAGGTGTGGCTAGTGACACGTAGATCTCACTTGAATCAAATTGATAAGAGCTTAAATATTTAATGTCAAAAAAGTCGCTAATCTGGACTAAATGCCATCAACCATCTACAGGCAGGAACTGTCTAGTAAAGCTGTTGTCTCCTGAGAGACACATTATCTGATGTTGAGTTCAGCTACAACCAAGGAGGACAAGGGAGGAGAACCGCCCCCCGCCCCCCAAGAGTGGAGTCATGGGCCGCAGAGAACAATAAACCTGTCAGGATTGGGACCCATCCAGAAGTGTTCCTCAGCTCTAGGATGAGGAGTTCTCAAAAATATCTGCCCAGTGGGAGTTTGGGAAACACACAGGAAATACTTGTCTTTGAAAAATCCATTCTCTTTGTTTCTGAATGAAAATGCCTATTGAAGTTTGCCTGTCCCCTTTCCACTACTGCGTACTGCGGTGGGACAGGGAGATTTTCTTTTATGTTTCTAAATCATGAGGAGCCACATGTGGACCTGGTATAAAACCGTACCACCATAGATCATCAATTTTGAGCTTGATGCTAGTTATGGATTGGATTTTTGGATTGTCTCCTTTGGTGGGAAGAATTGACATGTATAACTTTTTGGCACAGGCTTTATAAACTAATTCGTGATTTCTTACATTCTTCTCCCACTGCTGCCATAATTGGAGAAGCACCCATAAAATTAAGCTCCAGTTAACTTGTTCTTTGAGTGCTTTGGACTAAATTGTATCCCCCTTCTCCTCAAAGCCATACATTGATACATTAACCCCCTACTGTGACTATATTTGAAGAATGGAAAGAATTGAGGTTAAAGGAGGTCATAAGAGTGGGCTGTGGTGTGATTGGATTAGTGTCCTTAGGAGAGACACCAGAGCACTCTCTCTCTCTCCACCACATGAAGGCTTAGTGAAGAGGTGGCCATCTGTGAGCCAGAAAGAGAGCTCTCACCAGAACCAGACAGTGCTGGCACTGTGATCTGACTTCCAGCCTCCAGAAGTGTGAGAAAATGAGTTTCTCTTGTTCAAGCCACCTGGTCTGTGGTATTTTGTTATGGCAGCCTGAGCTGACACTCAGAGTGAATACAATAAGCAAAACTTCCTGCCACCCCATATTAGATCTATATTATAAGAGTGAAATTAAAAAAAAAGAGTGAGACCTATTGTGACAGGCCACTAAGATCTGTATCCAACTAAGTTTTTGACATCTCCATGTGGGTACCTCACAAGAAACTCAGAGCTAAAATATGCAAAGCCGAAAATTTGACTTCACCCCCATACCTTCTTATTCTTATTCTCATTTTTTCTTACATTTGTCAATAAGAGGACAGTCCACCTAGTGGCTCATAGTAGAAACCTAGGAGCATTCTTAATTCCTTGTTCTCCCTCGCCAACCATATTAAATCCATTGGCAAGTTCCAGTGAATCCACCTCCTAAAAATACCTTGAATTTATACAAGTTTCTTAATCTCTACAGCTCTCATCCTAGAGCATCACCAGTATTTCTCAGGTGGACTACTACAGTAATGTGCTAATTGGTTCTTCCACTTCTTCTCCTATCTTCTTCCAGTGTATTCTCCACAAGCAAGTAGGAGCTCTTTGTGAAACAGAAGCAACAATCACTCTCATGACTTAAAACCTTCAGTGATTTACCATTATACTTAAAAAAATATAATTAACTATGAACCACATCTACTACTTCTACCTCCTCTCCTGTTTCTCTCCTTTTTGTCTGCTCTAATCCATCATAATTTTCTCTTATCAATTCCTTGAACATGCCCAGATCTTATTAGTCACAAAATATGCTTTTGATTATGATAGTAGGAAGATCAACATTAATAAGAATAGCAATAACTAATATTTTTAAAAAGATTTTATTTATTTATTTGACAGAGAGAGACACAGTGAGAGAGGGAACAAGCAGGGAACACAAGCAGGGGGAGTGGGAGAGGGAGAGCAGGCTTCCCGCTGAGCAGGGAGCCCAATGTGGGGCTGGATCCCAGGACTCTGGGATCATGACCTGAGCTGAAGGCAGACACTTAATGACTGAGCCACCCAGGCGCCCCTTAACTAATATTTTTTAAAGATTGATGTATTCATTTTAGAAAGAGAGGGTGGGGGTAGGGGCAGAGGGAGAGGGAGAGAGAGATTCTCAAGCAGACTCCCCACTGACCATGGAGCCTGATGTGGGGCTTGACCTCACAACCCTGAGATCATGACCTGAGCCAAAGCCAAGAGCCAGACACGTAACTGACTGTGCCACCCAGGCACCCCTATTTTTGAATGCTTACTATGTACTGGTCACTGTGCTCAGTATTGTACATATTTTAATACTTTTAGTACTTACAATGAAATATAGACTGTTACTAGGTCCATTGTATAAATGAGGAAACCAAGGCACAAAAAGAAGCTAGTAACTGTTGGATACAGGATTTTAATCCAAGTGATCTCTTCCTGAGCACAATGTTACTTTCCTTCTTAAATAGTGCTCTCCCTGCTTGGTCTCCTTTCTTTTGTGTTTCAGCCAGTTGACTCCTCTCACCATTTAATCCCCCAAGCTTAAGTGTCACCGTCCAAGGAAGATCACTGTATCCAAGCAGGCCTATTCCCCCACCCCATTTTCTTCCGTCACAACATTGTTTCCTTCATAATGCACATCACCGTTTGTAATTATATGTTTATTGTTTATTTCTTTATTGTATAGCTCAAAGGTTGGCAAACTTTTTCACTTAAGGGCCAGAGAATAGATATTTTTGGCATTTTGAGTTGTATGTTCTTCATTGGGAGGGCTCAATTCAGTTATTCTAGCAAATGGGCATGGCTGTGTTCCAACAAAATTTTATTTACAAAAAGAGATGGTGGGCCAGGTTTAACCCAGGGGCCATAGTTTGCCAACCCCTGACTTAGTTCCTCCTTTACACTGTAGATGCTATTAATTTTGGAAATCTTGACTACTTTCTTTATCAAGCATCCTCAGTGGTCAACACAGAACCTGGAATGAATGGCAATACAGCATTCCACCGTCCTTTTTTTTTTTTTAAAGATTTTATTTATTTATTTGACAGAGAGAGACACAGCGAGAGAGGGAACACAAGCAGGGGGAGTGGGAGAGGGAGAAGCAGGCTTCCCGCGGAGCAGTGAGCCCGATGTGGGGCTCCATCCCAGGACCCTGGGATCATGATCTGAGCTGAAGGCAGACACCTAACCGACTGAGCCACCCAGGTACCTCTCACCATCCTTTTTTAAAGGGCAGCATTGTCTCACTTTTACACTCACAAAATCAACATTAACATTTCATCTGATTTTATTTTAGAAACAATGTGATTTATCAATATGAAGAGGGGGACATGGAACAGGTTATAGAAAAAGGAAGGAGAGAAAGAGCCCTAGAAAATTCATCAAGATGTGCTGCCAACGTCTCCTCTTTTCTACATTAAAAAAGAAGTGGCATTAGTCATTAACAGCTGAATCTTTTCTTCTGAAAAGAATTGAAGTGGATTCCCTTATGATTGCAATTTTTTGTTTTGTTTTGTTTTATTAGAACCCTTTTTAGCCTAGAGATTTTTCTTTTATCTGGCATATATTTAGTTTTGGACAAACGAAAATCAATGACTCATTTTGCACCTGGGAGGGACAGGGTGGTAGACACATCTGGGTAGGGTAGTAGGATTTAGAGTATGGATGAGTTCTCTGAAGAATCAGAGTACAATAGAATGTGTTTAATAACATCATATTCTGATCATTCCTCATCATCTTTCAGCTGATGTGTCACTAATGGATTTGCTGGATAATCTTCTACTTCCTATGGTAAAGATGTTCTAAGAACGCATGGCCCCTGTTGGCAGTTGTTTATGTCTTATGTTCATGTAAATCTCTTTTTATATCTTCAAACACCATGGAAGGGCAACTAGAGAGCTGGAAACAATTCCAAGTTCATTAAATCTTGTACATTTAAAGCACTGTTTTTTGAGGGTTTTTTGTTTTTGTTTTTTTTTTGTTTGTTTTTAAAGAGAATTGCTTGACCTAAAAAACTTGGGATGCTGGAAAGTTCAAGTTTCAATATAAAGAAAGTATCAAGTGCAAGACTTTAAGGGTGAAGGGGAAGCATCTATCATAATAATCCCCAACATTTTGTAACTGAAACACAATTCTGATTGTCTAAGTTGGAAAAATCTTTCCCCCCATTTTCTTAAAAATGGTTTAACTTATATATTCTTAACTTACAAGTGGGTAAAAGTTTCATTTAGGTAACTTTGTAAACTCCTTCTGTCTCAAATGAAATTAAGCTGGAGTGACAAATTAGGTGTTGATACTGGGATATTGATATCTGGGATAATTTCTTAGATCAATATGTGAGGGAAATAAGTAACAGATGAATCCCCTAACCTCTAAGGTGGATTCTGGCTTGGCAAGCATCTTAGCTCATTTGGGGTGCTATAACAAAATACTGTAGCCTGGGTGGCTTCTAAACAACAGAAATTTATGTTTCATAGTTCTGAAGGCCGGAAAGTCCAAGACCAAGGCACCAACAGATTCTGTGTGTGGTGGAGGCTTATTTTCTGGTTCATAAATAGCCTTCTCTCTGCCCTCACCTGGAGGAAGGGAGGAGCTAGATCTCCAAGATTTCCTTTATACGGCACAACCCCCTTTGTGAGGGCTTTGCCCCCTGACTTAATTACCTCCCGATCCCATTGGGATGGAGTCAGGATTTCAACATAATGCATTCGGGGAAAGTGGGGGGAAAGTATGAGCACAAACATTCAGACCATAGCAGACTATTTGCATTTCTCTCCTCCCACATTCTTCAGAGGGTCTTGCCTTGGGCGCCTGGGTGGCTCAGATGGTTAAGCGTCTGCCTTCGGCTCAGGTCATGATCCCAGAGTCCTGGGATCGAGTCCCGCATCGGGCTCCCTGCTCCTTGGGAGCCTGCTTCTCCCTCTGCCTCTCTCTCTCTCTCTCTCTGTGTCTCTCATGAATAAATAAATAAAATCTTAAAAAAAAAAGGGTCTTGCCTTGACAGATGAGATGTTTTGAGTTTTTGTTGATACAGAATCAGGGGAAAAACGGTGAAGGAGAAGAACCATGTAGGATGAACTTGCAAGATTAGTTTGGGGGAGAGCAGGAGAGTAGGCTGAGGGGGAAGCCAAGGTATTTTGTGAGACTTGGGTGGGTAAAGAAAGGAAGAAGGGGTTTTAAAAGTACGGGTCTGATCACTGTAGATCTATAATTTTTTTAAGAAATTACAAGTAAAATAATGGATTATTTTAAAGTCGTGTTCTGCCTGCTGGAATTTTCTCTCTTTGATCAAGATGCTGTTCAGTGTCTTGGTATTGTGTGCATGAATGTCATAAGCATTACAGATCTGTAAACTTTGTAAACATTACCTTCATATGCTTTAAGGCCACCTCCTCTTGTTGCATCCTCCGCATCATCTATGTTGGATAGCTACATTCATGACAGGACATAACCATTGTCCTTTTAGGCACATTACAGAAGTGTTATAGCTGCATTTCTTTTTGATCCCTACCCACAGTCAAAAAATTCTGATGTAATATGGAAAACAGAATGGCAAAAAAAGAGGTTTTCATTTGTGAGAAAACTGTACAAATTGTAAAAATATATTTGACACAATTCTTCACTTTATGTAGTGGATTTCAGACGGAGTGATGTTTTTAAGTTTGTGATATCATGATTTTTTTTTTCTGAGTGAAGAGACTTGGTTCATAGAATCTAGACTACACATTGGTTATTACTCTAAATACTGATTAAAGAAAATACCTGTAACATATACTGAGGAACTGTGATATTGATCCCAGTTTGAATTCAAATGGTTTTAGAAATATTGTGAATGGATCTCTCATGATTTTTTATCAAGACCCTCTCTCTCACTTTCTTCATTTTCCTCTTAGAAGACTTCCTTTTATATTAAAGGAAAAGGTCAATTAGTCAAGAACAACAATAAACAATGTTGCCAGTTAGACTCAAAAGCAACAACAAACAATGGTCATGGAACCAAGAGCCATTACCACTGGTTTGATGGATATTAACAATAATTGTTTAGGTCAGAGAGGAACTTAGTGTGCAGACACAGTATGAGTTCAGTCCTGGTGGATCTTGTGGTTTTCAGGCACCCACTTCATTACATTAGAGTGGAATCAGCATGAGATCCTGTCAATAAAATCACTAAAAAATTGAAGAGTTTAAACACTTGCAGCAGGAAATAAAACCCTTGCCTGTATGAGACAGAATGGAGGAAAGTGACACTAGCCATTGAGTTTCGTGCCAGTTTCTTTTGAGTTGAAAATTAAAAAGCCATTTTTTCTAGCATATTCAGTATTGGTCAGACACTCGTAAGAGATATTCTGCCCAAATGGTGGCTGACTTACAACAGGTTATAGAGAGGTTGTTCTCATTGGAGAAATGAAGATGTTTCAAATGCTTTTCTGATTCTGACATTATGTGAATCTCAGAGATGGTGAGAATTATTTGCGTGTCAGGCAAAAGGTCTTTGATTTAGATATATTTTTCCAAATGAAAAACTAAGATGCAATAGCTCAAAGGACTTTAATGCCTTTTCAGGTGATGCAAGATCTAAGATATATTTTACATGGCAAAAACTTAAAATTGGTAATTTAGAGGGACTGTGGAAAAGAGTTTCTGAAACTAGAACTTACCTAGATAATTCGAGGTATATGATAAATGCACCGGCCTGAAGGGGTACTGTATTCTATTTGTACTGTACTGGAATGATCTTATCTAAAACATTATGCCTGGAGGCTCAAATATTCCTCACTAGTAAAATGCTATTACTACCTTTTCTACCTAAAGAACCTGAAATTTCCGCTTGTTGGGTCATGGACCCACTAACGGAGGTTCTTCCCTCATAAGATCTTACTCAAGTTTTGCATGTTAGAGAACTTTCCTGTAGCTTTTTCTTTTGGCCCAGTTTAGAATACCAGATGAGCTGATCCAACCTTAGTTCCTGAAGGGGAGGGAACAGGTACAGAAGAGAACTGCAAGGGCGAAAGAAGCTGAGGAGCCATAAGTCCGTTCATAGTTGTATATTATTACTGTAGCTGTCAAGGCCAGGGAGAGTAGCCACAGACCTCGGCACCTAAGAGACTTTGGGAGATGCCAGGAATAATAAGGATGTTGGTTTTGCTTGAAGAACAGGGTAGTTGCCAAGGTGAGGTGAGACAGAAGTCCTGAAATTTAGGCTTGAGGTAGTTAAGAAGGGCCTCAAATGGCAGGAAGTTTTAGTTGTCCTGTGGACAAGAGCATAGGGAAAGGGAAGTCAGCGGAAGGGCAGAAACACGGCAATGATCAAATTTATGTTTTAGATACATAATTCTGATTAGCAGAGGTGGGGGTGGGGGTGGACCAACGAGGGAGGGGCTTAGATCAATGGGGGTGGGGGCTAAAAATTCAATGTGAGAGGACCTGAACAAAGTCAATATTGGTGGGGATGGAAAAGATAGATTTTCCTCAAGTTTTGAGGGAGAAATAACGAGGATCAGATGGGCAATATGGTTTCAATAAGTGCAGTTTTCTCTAATGAGTTGGGCGATGTAGGGAGAAGGACACAGTAGGTAAGCACGGGCATTTACAAAATACAGTTTCTACTTCATCTATAGCTCCCACTTTAGGCTAAGATGGAAAAATTGAAATCAACCAAGAACACAAAAATGGTTTGGCTCTTTGTAGACTAGCAGTTCTCAACTTTAGAGAGCATCAGACTTACCTGGAGGGCTTATTAAAACACAAATTGTTAGGCTCCATTCCCAGAATTTCTGATTCAGGGACTGTAGGGTGGGGTCTGAGAATCTGCATTTTAAGCAAATGCCAAGGTGATGCTGATGCCCCTTCTCCAGGGACCACACTTTGAGAACCACTGTCCTAGATCACTCTTTTAAGCAGTGATTTTCAATACATCCCTTCTGGCAGAGGTGATATATCATGATCTCTAGTGACTGAGGGAGTTAGAAAAATAAATGGATGGAGCTTATTCCCATTTGCCCAATACATTTTTCCCCAGGACCTTTTAAGTTAGCCTAGATCACGAGTTATTTTAGATTGTAAAGCCTGGTCCTGTTTTTTGTAAGATCACCATTCATTTCCTTCTATCTAAATCCCAAGACATTGCCTCTGTGATTCTCAAGGAGTAAAGTCATTTAATCTTTGCCTTGTAATTTATCAGGCAACATTTTAAAGCCAGAGATCCCAGTAGTAATTCCATAAATCTGTGTCTGGAACATTTATAATTATAACCATTTAAGAACTATAATGTTTATCTAACATCAGCTGCTTTTGTTACATCTGTCATTATAGGTCACAAGCCCAGAAATACACCATTCCCATTTAAATGTGCTTTCTTTTCTCTTAATATTCACTGTAGGGCACTTCAATAAAATTTTTAAAATGTGGTATTTTCCAGGGAGTTGAGAAAAGAACCAAAATAAATATGGAAGTGATGATAATGTTAACACTGGAGCAGATTTCATGACTGAGAAGCATTAATTGTCTTAATACTTGTTACAGGGGAAGTAAGGTAGAAGAAACATGCATATGATGAGATAGTTATTGTGTTTCCATGAACAGTCAGAGACATTTGAGGATGAGAGAAAGGAAACTTACAAGGAAATGGAATAACACTGTTGATGAAGAGATTTGTTACGGAGGCTGCCATGACTAGAACAACAAATGCGGGCTTGACCTTGGGACCTGGGATGTTTCTTACATGGAAGGAATCTGTGTTGCTTGGGGATGAAAAGTATTTTGTAAATTTCTCCCCTTGTGAATTGTATGGATTAAAGGCATGGCATTTCTGAAAATATGCATTTTCATATTTTCTTTCAGACCTGGATTAACCTTTTTTTTTTGGATTAACTTTTTCAAGTTTCTTCCTAAGCTCTCCAGTTGTTTTCTTACGAGCTGACTGTCTTCATGATGGTCCCCCTCTTCCAGCACTCACATGCCTTCTCTAAGTACTTGCCTCTGATTCTTCTGAGCCTTGTGAAGCAAAGCAGCCCACTTTAAAACCTGGGCAGCCCACTTTAAAACCTGGTTCTGTGGTCCTCATTGAGATGTATTTTCCATTTACTTAAAGAGGAATTAGCTTTGTGGGAAGAATGACTGAAAAAAGCTTTTAAAACACTTGCTTCTTTAAAATTGCTTAGAAAAGTTCTGATTTTGTGACTCCTGGCTTTCCATCCCAGTACTCCAGCAGAGAACTATGCATAGGAAGTGCTCAGTAAGAATAGCTGATGATCTGTCATCATCCCTCAAATACGCCTTCCATTGAGGCAGAAAGATTTGCTGATACATTAAATAGAATTGTCACAACTAGGTAATAAGCTATTCAGTGGGTTTGGTTACCAGTCAGTTTGCCACAGAAGCATCCTTGTAAATTTAGACCCTAACCTCCATACTCTAGGGAAATGCTTTCTCAAATGAAGAATGTAGTCTGTTGAATAAAAATATGCTTAAATATGCTTGTTTTGAGGTAATTGTTCTTTACCCTTTAGGTCAGCAATCTCTTTGTCTATGGATAAAAGCTCTGGCCTCTCTCTTTTCCAAAATTTGCATATGCATGTGATGTAAAATTGTTTATAATTTTCTGAAACTCAAAGATCACAGGTAAAAAGCCTCTGGTAACCTTCTTGGATGTCTGAATAACATTTATCATCCTTTGCAATTCCAAGGTTTTTAAGTAGAAGGTACCTATGTTTGTGTATTGTCTCCTGTGTCTCATAAAAACAAGAGAAATAAATATGTTTACTTTTTACCTTAAATTTTTTTAATTGAAAAAATGAAAGCTATGGCAACTTGCATTATATTGTGAAGGAACTGGTTTAATCTTAAACCATGATTTTTCTTTCTTGTAAGAGTTCCCTGGGAAAACTTAAAATAGAAACAAAGTGTATATACGTGTGTTTTCCCACTCGGCAAATTTGTTATAGAACCTAAGTCATTCATCACTCTGTCACAGAATCAATAGAATCCTCCTGGTAGAGTCTTGCCGGTAGGTATTCTGTGTAATTCTCTGAATAAAGGATTAGTTGAACCCAGAGTAGCTAATGTTGGTCATATGGTGAGTCAGAGCATTTTTGACATGTGTCTCTCCCTTCTAAGGTCATCGTTCACTTCTTCCTAGTCAGACCATATGAATTTTTCTTCATTTCTTATTGATTGTATTTTCCACTAGATCATACAGAGCTGATTAGATTCTCCCTTTATTATTTCCTGGGGCCTTTCTGTATTGCAGTGCTGATTTCAACATCAGCTGCATATTGGAATCACCTGGGGAGCTTTAAAAACCATTCTTGGATGGTTTTCACCCCTAGAGATCTTGATTAATTAGTCTGAGGTGCAATCTTAATATTCGGATTTTTTTGGTTCAGTATTTTTTAATAGCTTTATTGAGGTCTAATTGACATACAACGGATAGTATATACTTATGTGTACAATTTGATAAGCTTGACATATGTATCCACATATGTAGGTTTTCTTTTCTTTTTTTTTTTAAAGATTTTATTTATTTATTTGATAGAGAGAGACACAGCGAGAGAGGGAACACAAGCAGGGGGAGTGGGAGAGGGAGAAGCAGGCTTCCCGCCGAGCAGGGAGCCCGATGTGGGGCTCCATCCCAGGACCCTGGGATCATGACCTGAGCCAAAGGCAGACGCTTAACGACTGAGCCACCCAGGTGCCCCAACATATGTAGGTTTTCATATGAATGGGATAATACAATTTGTCTTCTTTATTGTCTGGCTGTGTTCACTCAGCATAATTATATTTAGATTTATGTATATTGTTTATTGCATGTATTAATTATTCATTTCTTTGTATTGCAAATTAGTATCCCATTGCATGAATATAGTACAAAGTGTTTATACTTTCATGTGTTGATATGTTTTTGAGATATTTCCAGTTTTGGGCTATTACATATTAAAAAAATGCTATGAACATTCATGTACAAGACTTTGTGTGGACATATACTTTCATTTCTCTAGCAGTGGGATGGCTAGATCATATATTAGGCATATGTTTTATCTTTTTTTAAAAAAAAGTTGAACTGCTTTCCAAAGTGGTTGGGCTATTTTGCATTCCTACCAGCAGGATAGGAGACTTCTAGTTCCTATTCATCCTTGCCAACACTTTGTAGGATTAGTCTTTTCTTTTTCTTTCTTTAACTTTAGCCGTTCTAATAAGGGTGTAGTGGGATCTCCCGGTGCTTTAAATTTGCAATTTTCTAATTGTTAGCAATTTTGAGGGGGGTTTTCACATGCTTATCTGCCATTTGCATATCTTCTGTGGAGAAATATTTGTTCATATCATGTGCACATTTTTTAGATTGTTTGCTTTCGTTTTATTGAGTGTGAGAGTTCTTTATATATTCTAGATATAAGTCTTTTATCAGATGTATGATTTTTAAATATTTTCTCCAATCTGAATTGACTCATAATAAGTTCCTTTTGAAGAGTACAAGTGTTCAACTTTGAGAGGTTAATTTTTCCACTTAGGGATCATGCTTTGGCATTATATCTAAGAAATAAGTGTTTAACCCAAGAATACAAAGATTTTCCCCACTAAACTGCTTCTGAACTTTTGTCAACAACCATTTGTCTGTATGTATCTATTTTTGTATTCTCTATTATTCTCCATTGATCTATTTTTCTACCTTTATCTCAATATCACACTGTCTAGATTACTGAAACTTGATTATAAAATCAGGTAGTCAATTGCACCAACTTTTCTATTCTAAGTTCTTTTTTAAAAGTTGTTTTGCTCTTCTAGGTATTTCTATATGAATTTTAGAATGAGGTACTAAATTCTACAGAAACCCTACTGGGATTCTGATTTTGATCACCTCATTACCACTGGGTGATTGGTTAAATTCCTTTATCTCCACTGCTCTAACACCACCCCATTCCTGACGGGTGTCGGGTCAAAGTCCAGGTCCCCTAAATGACCTGCAGTGCTCCTGCCTGGGGAGTGGGTCTTGTTACTGCCTGGTAGGGATCAAGTCTGCCTTACAAAGCTGGAGTAGAATGGTTATTTTATAAAAGCTTTAGGTCTCCTTAGGCTGCCTCTTTCTTTGTCCTTTGGCTAGACAGAACAGACTCTTTTTCTTTTGGATGAGGGCCCCACTGTTTTTTTCTATGACCTTTGGCATTTGCCACTTGCCAGGTTTTTTTTTTTAAGATTTTATTTATTCATTTTGAGAGAGAGAGAGAGAGAGACAGAGAGAGCACAAGCGGAGGAGAGGCAGAGGGAGTTGGAGAAGCAGACTCCCTGCTGAGCTGGGAGCCCGATGCGGGACTCGATTCCAGGACCTGGAGATCATGACCTGAGCCTAAGGCAGATCTCAACCATCTGAGCCACCCAGGCACCCCATCCAATTTCTTAAACTATATGTCTGGGACATATAAGACCAAAAGAAAACTCAGGGGACCATAAGGTGTTCCCAGATCTTGAGGTCCCAAGCCAGTCTTCTTTCTCTCAGTCATCATTCTTTGAACAAATGGGAAAGGGGTGGACTGGACACATGTGTTACCCAAAGCATATGGAATAAAGGCTTTTGCAACAAACCCTCATCCCCTGACACACTGCATGACTGCCTGACTGCCCATTATATATGGGCACTGTACTTTACCTACACTGCTGTATCTTTACCTTACCACCTTGACCATGAGGTTGGTATTGCAATTATGATTATTATTTTTAAAATTTGAACCTTTTTACAACCTCTCTGTATTTCCCCCACTCTCTAGGGCCTGGCAACTGCTTTTCTACTTTCTGGAATTATTTTGTATTCTCTAGAATTATTTTTATTTCCCTAATTAATTGAAATTCAGAGGCATTAAATAACTACTAGAAATCACACAGCCAGTCATGGGATCAGGTATGGGGTCTGGTCTACCTGCATGAGGTTGGCAAAGATAAGGAAAAACAGTTTTATGAGATGTTAGAGAAGATGTATCAATATTACTGGAGACTGTGTAGGTCAGATTGTCTGCAACTTTGGTCATGATTTACTCAACCTTAGCCATTTGATTGTCAACTTTATATTTATGCCACATCTAAAGGCCACTTGATTGTTAATATTTTTCTTTAAGTTGACTCACTTATTTTACATAATTAAATATCTATATTTTTTTTAAAAAAAGATTTTATTTATTTATTTGAGAGAGAGAGAGAGAAAGCGTGAGCACAAGCAGGGGCAACGGCAGGCAGAGGGAGAAGCAGGCTCCCCACTGTATAGGGAGTCTAATGCGGGGCTCTGGAATCATGACCTGAGCCGAAGGCAGACGCTTAACCAACTGAGCCAACTGGGAGCCCTTAAATATCTATCTTAAACAAAAATATCCATATGGTCATGTACTAATTATATTTATTTTTAATATTATATGTATTTTTAGTACATGTTGAAATAAGTATATAACTATTAGAAGAATAGCTGGTCTGTATCTCAGCCAAAATCTTTTCTGGAATCATGTGGCTCTGTAGTACACACTTTGGGGCATGAAGGGCTCTGATGGACTATTATTGCAGACATAGATCTAGTCCTGGGGCAAAGGGATGAGAGGCTCTTTCTTGAAATTGCAAGGTTATAAAAAGGTTTGGTTAAAGGGTTATATTTCTCTCTTCCCGGGTAACAGCTTCCTCTGTGTTCCAGGTGATCCTGGACTAGCCTTTCAGTGAGGCTTGTTATTAATCAAGGTTTAGGCTTTACAAAAAACTGTCTCATTAAATAGAAACTTACTTCTTGTTATTGGACCGACTGGGCTGGATCCACGACTTAGAGAAGAAAAAGTATCTCTTAGTACAACACATCAAGACTATTTTTTTTAAAGGTAGCTAACTCTACTTTAGTTGCCATATATACTTGCAAATATGTTGTTAAATCCTGGTTCGTACTTCTAGCAATCTGACGATGAATTTAGATTTTCCCCAGTGATGAGTTCATCAGATGTTGGATAAAAAGGTCCCATCTAGGGAAATAAACTTTATTATGCATGCTGAAATGATGGCAATGGAATCGAATAAAAAACCAACTTTGATCCACAACACAGAGAAAGAAATTTGGCTCATCTGGGAAAAATACAAATCTTTAAAAAAGAATCCTCTAATGATCTTATCACTGAGCAGCTGAACTGTTGCAGGAGAATGGCATAGCAGGGGTTTTATTTATTCATTTAGAGGAGTGCTGTCTCACTGACTTCGATGCAGAGAACACCCATCAAAAGAAACTCATTTCACATCTGTTCTCCTGCTGGTAAACTGTAATTGGTGACTGATTGCATCTGAGGTGTTTTCTTTCTCCCGTGATCTGTCTGTCCTGGTCACGTGGTCACTTCCTGCCAAGGGTTGCAACAGGGCACATTTAGGCAGAAAGTGCTTTTCCTTTACAGACACGAAGCACTTTCCTGGCATCTCGGAAATGTCTCTCATTTGCAATATGAAGTGAATTGCTTTATGGTGGAAGTATTTGGAAAGGAGAAGGAAGCACTTTTAGACCAACTTTTAGTAACAGAAAATCAGCCACGTTCTTGGCTGTGGATATCACCATCTCTACATGGATTGCTGTGGCCAGAGTATCTGAGGGCCTTCGTTTTTCTCTCCTACTGTACGAATAGCTGATATCAAACAAATCTCAGCCATTAAAACAGAAGCTGAAGGCAAATAGGGCCTGTTTGGTCCTTAAGGAGGACTGTTAGAAGATAGAGGTGGGTCAATAAAGTATCCTCCAGACTGAAAAGACACTTTGAAATCTAGAAACGATGCAAGCCCCTCCACACCGTTTATACAGAGTTTAATTCAGGGTAACTTAGTGACGGGAGGATGGGGCAAGCAAACCATCTAGGCACTATACCACTATTCTGCCCCCTGTTCTTCACCAAGCCTGGATGCAGCTTTTTTAGAGTGAGGGGCATTGTGGCGAGGTCAGAGGGCAGTTACCTAAAGTGAAGCCTTCTGTACACCACTCTAGGCAAGCTCAGAGCAAGCCCTCCTGAGCTGCAGTCGGGACATACATTAACTTCCACGGGGCCTGAAACACGTAGCCCCAGCAAGGTCACTGCGTGGGCCTGAACAAGATGGAGGGCCAAGATGGAGACTCTTGTGTATTGTCAGCACTCCGAAGAGGAGCAAGTTGCTGTTTTCCGGAACTGATTCACCCAAGACCTGCATCTTTGGGATTTTACTTTCATTTGAAGGGTGAAGTAGCTGTTTCTGCTTCTGAAGCTGGTTAATCAGATTGCAGAGAAGAGTGGCTTTCTTCCTCTTATACTAACATTAGGTCTATTTGAAATTATTGTGTTAGGCTTAAGTACCAAAAATAATGTTCTCTGTTGCTGCTTAATGCTTTTGCCAAAAAGGGGAGCTCCAGAAGGTAAATACGGAGACTGAGCACACAATTTGAAATCATGAAGAAGGAAAGTCTTGAGACATATTTGGAAGTCCCTTGTAACTGTTTAGATTTTTAATTTTAATTGGTTGCAGCCTGATTCTACATTTGTTGAAGGTTGTCGGTATGCTGGTCATGTTTCTGTTTTTTATTTAAAACACGTACTTAGATTATATAGAGAGCTTTAGAACATGCATGCCAATATGCCTTCTTACTTTTCTCTTGCACAGTTCTGACAGGGTATTTGAAATTCATTTGTCACTTAATGGTAAGTTTTATTGCTGATTATAAAGACTTTTGGTAATTTTCTTTATTAATTATTTAAAATAATAAATGTATCATATACATATTATAAAAACAGACACACACAAATATGTGTTAAAAAAAGTAAGTAACCCCTCCACCCCAGCCCCTGTTCTCATCCTTTTGAAGCAACTAATATCTACAGCCTGGTAAGTGCCCTTCCACATTGTTCTCTAGACTTTTTGAAAAATATACATATATGTACATATGTGTATACCTATATATTCCATATCTCTGTCTCTCTTAAGTTGACATGATACTCTGTACACAGAGCAGATGTAGTAACTTACCTACTCAATGCCTATTTTCAAGTGTCATCTTCAATAGGCTTTAATAAATAGCTGTACCCCTGGGAAGTCCCTCATTCCCTTGATAAATGGGAAAGAAGCTCCAAGTCTCAACCCTTTACTTCATTAGACTCGAAGTCTAGGGTCTTCAGGTGATGGGCAATCCTCTCCATCAAGCCTTTCTGAAATTCTTCATAGTCCAGGGGACTACAGAAGAAACTATTATTTATCTCAACTCACTCAGTGTACCATAGAGATAAATGAACAGAGTAACTACAATAAAAATTTCTATTTGTAAAAGGGAAGATGGGGAAACAACACACATGTCTCATCCTCCTGGATAAAAAAAATGAGGTTGCTCTCCCCAAGGAGTGCAGTGTTTTTGTTTGCTTTTGATCAGGAATCTACAAGCATTTGGTTCTGTTTTCTGAGGCAAACTTGCCTGCGTATATATATGATTGGCTTTAGGAATACCCTTTCAATGGGATGCATAATTTTACCAACCTTTTCCTTTAGGAGCAAATTCAGGGACCTGGGGATTGCTTTGGGTTTGAATAGTTGCAGATTATAACAGTCCAGATTTAAGGTTGTTCTGGCAATGTAGACCCCATGAAATTTAATAGATTTCATTTTAAGTGCTTCCACTGGCTAATGGTCAGAAAAGAGCCCTTGGATTCTGGGAAGTCGGGATGTCTGGCCACAGGTCCCTTAGTTTAATAGCTTTAGTGTTAAAGAAATTTAAACCCATACCTCTTCACCATCTGATTTTTGCCACCAGGCTTGACCCCTTTTTGGAGAAGAGAACCCACCACGTGCCTACAGGAAGTTCTTGGGAGTTTTGGCTTTTTCTTTGTCCTAGGTTTATATTCTGCTAAATCTGCATCCTCCCCCTCAGTTATCAAATGGGGTCGCCTTCAGCCTAAGCTCGAGGCTTTCTAAAGAAAGGCATCACTATAGACAGTAAGAAGTCTCTCACTTCATGCAGAATTCTCAAGGTCATTCTGTTTTTCCTTGATTTTACAACGCTGGTAAGCACTTTGCAGCCACATAGCAAAGTTTACCAACTTCCAATTTTATAATAATAGGATCCTCACTGCTGTAATCCCTATCTTCATCCCTTAGGCAAAGTCAAATATTAGCACCTTTTTCCTGATATGACATTCAGAATCAGTCAGTGTTCTTAGCTGTAAGCAATAGAAGATGACTTTTGCTGATTCAAGAACTGAAAAAAAATATTTAGGACAGTAGTTCACAGAATCTTTGGGAGAGCTGGAGAAATGTACTTGGAGGTTAAGACTTAGGAAGAATGCCTTGTCACTTTACTGGACTGGTCCAGCTCCTGGTCAAGGTAGATTGTCCTAGATGATATTGAAAGTTGGATGCTTCTGTGGACATTGCTGCCCCCACTCCCTGGTAATGCAGACTTACTGCAACCTGTTATACCTGAGTAGACTGATCTTTGTCTTGCTTAATTGGGTGTGTGCATGTGTAAGAATGAGTGTGTGTAATAGAGAGGAGAGATTTTAACAATACAGATATCATGCAATTCCGTAAATGCTCAATAATTTGCCTTCTTTTTTAAAAAGTAATTTTCCTAAATATATTCTATCCTGTACCTTTAGCCCTCTGTAATGGCTAATGTTATGTGTCCACTTGCCTGGGATATGGTGCCCACTTGTTTGGTCAAACACTAGGTGTGACTGTGCAGGTATTTTTTATATATGATTAACATTTAAATCAGTAAACTTTGAATAGAGCAGATACTTTCCATGATGTGGGTGTGCCTCATTCAGAAGTTGAAAGGCTTAAGAGCAAACACTGAAATTTCCTGAAGAAGGAGTTCTGCCTGCAGAGTGCAACCTAGAAACCCTGCCTGAATTTCCAGCCTGCGGATTTCAGACTCAAATTGGCAACATCAACTCTTCCTTGAGTTTCCAGCCTGCCAGCCTGCTTAAAGAATTTCAGAATTGCCAGCCCCCACAACTGCATGAGCCAATTCCTTAAAATCTTTCTCTCCCCTTCATTATACCTACCTATTGGTCCTGTTACTTGGGGAACCATAATATACCCACTTAGCATGATGTGAAGCATTATAGATTATTCACTTTTTTCCTAACTTATTGTTTTGATAACATTTTGAAACACAAAAATATGTAAAATATGCACAATGAATTATATCGCTTTTACCTACATTTACTAACTTGCCAGTGTATGTATATGTGTATATGTGTATATAGTTTTTTCTGAACTACTTGAGAGTGAGTGGCAGACTTCAAAATACTTCAGCTTGTACTTTTTTCAGCCCTAAATATTTCCTCCTGCTGCTCCTAAGAATAAATACTTATTAGTCACCATGTATGCAGATCAAATTCAGCAAATTAAACATTAATATAAAGCAAGTATCTAATTTTCAGCTCTTATGCAAATTCTACCGCTATCTCAATATTGTTTACAGCAGTTTTTCAAAAATCTAAGATCAAATCCAGAATCACAAAGTACATTCAGTTGTCATAACCTTTTAGTTTCTTTGTCATAACCTTTTAGTTTCTTTGTCATATTCTTTTAGTTTCTTTAATCTGAAATAATGCTTAGGCATTTATTCATCTATTATGACACTGGCATTTTGAAGAGTAAAGATCTATTGTTTTGGAGAATGCCACCCAAGTTGGATTTTTCTGATTTTTTTCTCATGATTAAATTCAAATTATGCATTTTTGGTTAGAGCGCTACACACGTAATCTTAGGTCCTCTTCAGTGCATTACCTTAGGAGGCATGTAATGTCCTTTGCCCCCATTATTGGTGATGTTAACTTCGATCTCTGTTAAGGTGGGAGAGACAAACTTTAAACAGTGTGCGCCATTCCACTTGCCCCAGTATTCAATGATCATATGCATGGAAACAAGAGTGAAGATAGGTCTATAGACAGACCTGTTACTGTTAGTTGGATTCAGTTTCCACAGACTACTTATTACGAACATCTTGTAGTACTTAGTTCTGTCATCTATTTTTATGAGAAATTTATGGTATTGAGAGCATTTTTGTATATACAAATCGAACCTCACTTACTAATAACCTGATCCTAGAATTAAAGCAAGTCTACTGACTGAACACACTTGTACGTCTATATCTGGGGTAGAGCCCCCAAAGTCAATTTGCTGAATATTATATATTTTTAAATGTCAGTAGATATTGTCAGTTTCTTTCTAAAAACAATGCAGCATTTTAGTTCTATCAGCTGTGTAAGGGTGCCATTTTCTTCTTTTATTGTCCACCAGTGAATATCATCATTTTTAAATGTTTTTGTTCATTTGATAAATTACAGTGGTTTCTTTATTATAATTTACATCTCCCTATTAGTGATACTGAACAAGTTTTCACATGTCACTGTCTTTTGAATTCCCCCCGCTTTTTTTAAATTAGCTAATGTAATCTTTTCTGTTTTTATTTTACTATACTTAATTTATGGAAACTCTTTGTATATTAGGGTGGTAATCTTTGATTACCATCTGGATTGTATTTTTTCCCTCCCTGTATTTGTCTTTTATCTTTGGTCAAAATTTGAATTAAAATCTTTTATGTAATCTGTGGCATATTGTTTCAAAATTTCCTTTTTCTGGAAATTTGTTTCCCACACCAAGGATGTATGGATAATTTCCTCCAAATTGAGGAAATTATGTTATGTATGAGGAAATAAATGTTTTGTATTTCTTTTTAACCTTAAAATATTTAATCATCCTGAAATTTTTTTTGTGTGTATAGTATGAAGTAGGATTCTACTGCACTATTTATTAAACAGATTACATTTGTCCCCCTGAAATTAAATACTACATCTGTCATATAATAAGTTCTCTTATATTTTTGGATTTTTTTATGCTACCATGTTTTATTGATCTATTTGTTTATACAAGTGCCAGTATCTTTTGCTAATGATTTAATTATAGTATTCTACTCATGTTTATCTTAAAATTGAGTAAGGCAAGGGTCCCTATGCTGTTTTTAAAAATAAATTTTTTTTAGCTCTTCACCGACATTTCCTTTTCCTATGGCCTTTAAAATTACTTTTCATCCAGCTTAAAATTAAAAAAAAATTGGGACTCTGAATAAAATGATATTAAATTTGTAAGTTAATTTCAGAGAAACTGATATTAGTAGATTTCTCAAGTTTTTTGTTTTTCAATGTAATTTTATAGCTTTTTTAGGTTGTAAAGGGTTAAAAAGATTGTATGCATTTTTGTTAAAGTTATGCCTATATATTTTATAATTTTTGTCACTATTATGAGTAATTTTTTTGTATTTCCATTTTTTTACCGGTTATTGCTAGCGGAGAGAAATAATGCATTTTTCTATATTTGTTTTGTAGTCAGCTTTTCCATACCCTTGCATTAATTTTAATGCCATTTTCATTGGAATTTTTTTGTGTTTTCTTGATTCACAGTCATATCTTAAGGACATTTTGTCCCTATTTTCCAACGTTTAAATATTCATATTCTAATATTTTTTGCTCAACTGAATTAGAGTCTCTAATAAATGTTGAATTATTGTGATGACTCTAGCCATTGCTGTTTTGTTCCTAATTTTAATGGAATAGCTTTGTTTTATCTCCACAAGTTGGAATGCTGACTATCTCTGGTTTTTGTTAAACTGTCTATGCATAATACTTACGTTTTTGAATTCTAATATTACCTAGATTTTTATTTTAAGTCTGGAATGACTGATGAATTTTATCAATTTTCAGCATCCATTTATATAATTATATGGTATTAACCTTTTAATATCTTTCTATTTGCTATAATGAGTGTTGGTCATTTATTATCATTTTTATCACTGCTGGATTCTATTTCTTTTCTAGAATTTTTGAATATATATCCATTAGTGAAATTTGCCTCTAGTGTTTGTTAAAGCTGTATTGAGAAATAATTTACACTATAAAATTCAACCATTTTAACCACAATTCACTGAATTTTGCCAAATTTATAGAGTTGTGCAGCCTTCACTGTAATCCAATTGTTGAACATCTCCATCCCCCTTACAAGCTCATTTGTGCCCCTTGGCAATCGATCTTCATCCCCTTCCCCACCCCAGGCACCCACTCGTTGTTTTCCTTGTTTATAGATTCGCCTTGTTCTGGACATTTCATATAAATTTGAGAATACTAAAGGATAAAGTCTTTTGTGTTTGGCTTCTTTGACTTGCCTTAATGTTTTTGAGATTCATCCATGTTGTAACATTGTTACCAGTAGTTTACTCCTTTTCATTGCTGAGTTGTACTGTGTTCATTGTATGGCGTTAAAAGATAAACAGGCATATTAAACATTTTAGAAGTTTATTTGAGCAAATATTGATTCGATTCAGGCAGCATCCAATCTAGCAGATAGAAAAGAGTTCTGAGGAGCTGTACAAAATGAGGGAGGTGTTCCAGCATGGTCTCGTCTTGGTCACCAGAAACTGTAGAGGAGGAAAAGTAATTTCTCCTCTACTATTTATGGTGAGTAGTGAGACCTCTTTTTTGGTAAGGCTCCTCATAAATGGATAAGCTTATCTAGGTCAAAAGTTCTGCACTGTGGCCAATGTAATTCAAGATTACCTTTGGTAAGGTTAATCTGCCTTTTCAGCTTTAAAACCAAATTTTATTCACCTGAGGCCTCACACTGGAGCCAGCTCAGCTTAAGTTGCACCTAGTGTGACCCAGACCCAGCCCAACCAAAATCCAGTTCAGTTTCTAAGTAGGACCCAGTCCAGAAAAATACATGCTCGTAAAGCAAAAGCTGTAGAACTAGGATTCGAGAGGGACTCACTGATCACTTCCCGAGGTAGCAAGAAAGCTGCAAGCTCAAGGGACACAGTAGGTACCTGCACGTGGTTACTTGCTGCTCCTGGGGTCCCCGGGGAGGGAGTTCTCTTTGGGGTTGCTCTTCTGACACTAGAACTGTTAAGAGATAAACTGAGGCTTATTAAAATTTTAAGTGTTTATTTGTGCAAAAATCAATTTGAATAGGGCAGCATTCAATCTAGAAGATGGGTACTCCAAGGGTTTTACACACTGACTTACAAGAAGAAGGGGACAGGAACAAGGAAGTTACACTAGGCAAAAAAGCAGGTTGGTTATTGCAAGGTTACTTTCCTTTAGGGGATGGCAGGGGTCTCTCAGATAGATTACCTAACTAATGCTGTTCAGGTGATTCTTGATTGACTGGTTTAAGATTCCATTTCTGGGAGAGCCAAAACTATAATTAATTAATTCTCTGTTTGGTGACATGGGACTTAGTGTAAGCAACTCCATTTTGGGTCTGTTTTGTTTTTGACAACAGATTTGTCACATTTCGTTTATCTACCAGTTGATGGATGTTTGGATTGTTTCTACTCTTGACTTTTATAAATCATGCTGCTATGAATATTGTACAAACTTGTTGGACATATGTTTTCATTTTTCTTTGTAAAATGGCTAATCCTATGGTAGGTATATACATGCCATTTAAATAAATTGCTGTATTGTTTTCCAAAGCACATACACTACTTTTCATCCTCATGAGCAGCATGTGAGAGTCCCAGTTTGTCAACATGATTGCCAACACTAGTTATCATCTGTATTCTTCATTATTATAGCCATTTTATGGGCATGAAGTGGTGTCTCATGGTTTTAATTTGCATTTTTCTAATGACTAATGATGTTTAGCTTCTTTTCATGTGCTGACCGACCATTTGTATATTTTCTTTGGTTACATTTCTATCTAAACGTTTTGGACATTTTTTAATGAGTTCCTTGACTTCTTACTATTGAGTTGTCAGAGTTCTTCCTATATCCTAGTTGCAAATCCTTTATCAGATATGTAACTTGTGAATGTTTTTACCCGTTCCATACTAATTTTATCTTCTTAGTAGTATCTTTTGAGGTGCAACCATTTTTAAATTCTGATGAAATGTAAGTTATTGATTTTCTTTTTATTTTGTATTGTACTTTTGGTGTATCTCAAAATTTTTACCCTGTCCGTGATCAAGAAGATTTTCTCCTTTCATTTTTACCAAAACTCTTCTACTTTTTGGGGTGCCTGAGTGGCTCAGTCAGTTAGTTAAGCATCAGGCTCTTGATTTCAGCTCAGGTCCTGAGTTCAAGCCCGGCTTTGGACTCGACACTGGGTGTGGAGCCTACTTAAAAACAAAACAAAACAAAACGAAACAAAACACTGCTTTACTTTTCTTTCTTTTTTGGTGCTAGATTTAATAGGTTTTGATATTGAGGACTTATTTCTTCATAAAATGAAGAAACTTTCCATCTTCCATCAGTTAAACAATGAAAAAAATATCCTTTCTTTAAAAGTCAGATTAATGCTGGGTGGCACAGTGGGTTGAGGGTCCCACTCTTGGTTTCCACTCCGAGTCATGATCTCAGGGTCATGAGATGGAGCCCCCCTGTGCTGGGGCTCCACACGCAGCATTGGTTCTGCTAGGGTTTCTCTCTCTCCCTCTGCCCCTCCCCGTGCTCTCTCACTCTACTCTCTCAAATAAATAAATAAATCTTTAAAAAAAATAAGTCAGATTAATGCCTTTGACAAACTCCAGTGCCTGGTATTTTTAAAAATTATGAGTACTTATTTACCTTCCTAATTTCTTCTGTGGTTATTGGTTTATTAATACTTTTACTTCTTATCAGCCAATACTGGAAAATTATACTTGAACAAGAAATTGTCCTTTAGATGTTCAAATTTGTTATATAAATATATTATGTAACTGTATTTCATTTTTTTAATGTTAGACAGTGTTTAATTAATTAATTTATTCGAGTGCACACTGGGGAGGAGTTGGTCCTGCTGTTGGGGCTATGGGTAGGAAGTGGGTTCACGAAAACTTATCACTGTTTGATGGAAAACACTTCAAGGGAGAAATTGGGGAATGGATAGAACCTAGCACATGGGGCATTGGAAGGCAAGAGACCCCCCCCTATTTAGTTCCTTACCACTTTTGCCTTGGGGTTCTTGACCCCCTTCCCACAGTTGTTCTGCTGCTTGCATGGAGAAGCTCTGGAGGTCAAACAAGAGCATATACTCTCGTGCCCTCCAGACTCACCAGCTAAGTCACCCCCCACCCTTTTTGTCCACCCTTAGCTTCACCTGGAGGAAGGGAGCTTGAGAACTCACCCACCACCCTGAAGGAAGATCTGGTTCCGGTCTCCTGATAGGGAGCTGAACCCATGCAGAACTCCCTGCCCAGGGACTGGTGTAGGCTGCAGGACTCTGGGCCAAGCACGCCTCTGAAGGTGACCAACTGGTGGTCCCAGCCTCCCCGGGGCTGCAACACAAGCTGGAAGACAGGGGTCCAGTGGACTTGGGTGTAGGCTTGGTTCCCTATTTTCGACACATCCCTGGAGCTAAAGCTCCTCCAAAGAGGGAGCCACTTTTCTCATCTCAGCATGCCTCTCTGTTTTGCAATTTCTTAATGTGTAAAATGATTAAGTATCAATGTCAGAGTATATTTATTTTGGTGATAATTAAATACATAATATGCTAAGGGCTCAGACTAGTATTCTGACACATAGAAGGCACTCAAATGTTGATTACTATTGCTATAGAATTGCAGATGTAATTTTGCTATAATATTTTAATCCATTCATATGACATGTTTTTCATTCTTGGTAGAGTTTTGCTGTCTTCTGTTTTTCTTAATTAAGTTTGCTATTAATTGGCCCTTATACAAGTCTTTATTATGAACTTTCTTTTAATCAATTTGTATTCTCTTCTAGCCTAAAATTTTTCATTCATTCAGTATTTTATCTTTATGTCTTCTTACTTTTGTTCTTAATTTTCTAATTTCTTGAATACTCAGCTTAAATGTTTTCAGTCTTTATTGATAAACACATTGATAGGTGTTCCCATAATTGTCTAAACTGTCCTCTTTTTAAAATACTTTGTAGATAGTTTTAGGGGTCTTTGTTTTTGTTTTTTTATCCAGAGGTTATTTAAGAGAGTGTGTTATAATTTTCAAGTGGTTAATATCACTTTCTGCTTGTCCTTTTTATTGTCTATACTTACTCCTTTGGTAATAATCAGGAAAATAGCCTTTTAATCTCAAATTTGGTGGAACATACTATAGGTTATTTTGTTAACAGGTACAGGATAAATTTTGTGTTTTATAAATATAAATAAAGAATGTACATTATCTGATAAGTGTAAAACTTTTTCTCTCTACCTTGCCTTTTATGTATTTATTATTAATATATATAATTTATATATATAAGTATATATATAAATGTGAAGTATATATATACACACATCATATATGATATTCTCTATATATAAATTATATATATTTATAATATATGTAAATGGAAGGGAAATATATCATATATATATGATATTCTCTATATCCTTTCTTATTGTTGACAGTTATCTGTTTTGGAGTAGTCAGGGCCTTTATAGTTTCTCAGGTACTCTTGTGTTTATAATAGTAAACTGTGTTTACAGTACTAAACTGGTTGGTTTACAATAGTAAAATAGTAATTAGTGTAGGAATTCTACTTTTTCTGCATCCTATGAAATGGGACAGATGCATTTCATATACACAAAATGTTTGAAATGGAAGAGTATAGAGAAATAATCAAGTCCAACCCATCTATTGTAAATAGGAAGCAAATAGGAAATTAGGAAGTGAGGTGACTTCACAGGTGTCACAATAAATTAGTGGCAGCATGAGGCCTGAAGCTCAAGTCTTTCAACTCCAGTTTGTCCTTTTCATTCTTCAAATAACTAAATGAACCTTCTATGAGAAACATTTAAGAGGAAACTTCATTGACCTGTATCCTCCAGTGAAAGGGAAGATGAGGGAGGATACTTAAAAGACATTTGTTGTAAGATGAGGAAAAAGAGGCTCAGAATGATTCACAAATTGTTCAAGGTCACCTTTCAACACGGCTGGGCAACTTTGCTGGGGATGGGTTTGAAAGTTCTCAAGGGGAAGAGGTAAAATTTAGAACAGATAACTTTGTTTCCAAATTCCAATGCTCTTCATATATTGCTCTGTGGCTCTTACACAGTAACTTGCACAGTTAACAATTATTTATGGACAGAATTACTTGAATTAAATAAGATAACTGAAAAAAAAAAGACATTTGTTGTCTGTCGTTTCTGCTAAGACCCAAGTTTGGAATCAAAGGCGATGAAGTTATTGAGACAGCAACTTACTTAATGCGGTGTTTCCAAATGTAGCCAATAAAACTGCAGATGTCTACATAAATTTGAATTTCAGATCAAGACTGATTTTTTTTTTTTAGTATAAATATGCCTTAGACAATATTTGGGGCATGCTTATACTACACGAAAATTCATTGTTCATCGAAATTCAGGTTTAACTGGGTATCCTGTAGGACTCCGAAGGATGAATGAGAGAGGTGAGCTAAAGAAAATGATAAACTACTATAATACTTAAGCAAAATGTGGAGATATAGTCTATCTTTATTATTATCAAAGTCTGTAATAAAACATATATAACACATAATGGAACACATAAGTGAAGCTTGGGTATCTTGAGCATGTGACATCTGTGAAGCCTTGTTACAGGTCTACTTTCCCTAAGATTCATATTAGAAAAGTAAGTCTCATGTAATAGGCAAAAGTGTAAGTGAAATCTTGTGCATTGGAAATGGAAAAAATATCATTGAGGCTGATCCTCTTTGGAAGCTTTATCTGGTTCTTCTGGCCATTCATGTGTTTAGTCAGTTTATAATTCAGCTGATTGATGAAGCTATCAAGAGATGTCTGGGCGGATCAGTCGGCTAAGCATCTGCCTTTGGCTCAGGTCATGATCCCAAGGTTCTTGGATCAGGTCCCACACTGGGCTCCTTGCTTGGCAGGGGGCCTGCTTCTCCCCCTACCTTCCCCCTGCTTGTGCTTGCTGACCCTTTCTCTCTCTCTAACAAATGAATAAATAAAATCTTAAAAAAAGAGAGAGAGTTTTCTTAAAGTGGACATTGCCCTTTATTAAGTCTTTGTTGTAGTTAGGAGTTTCTAAAGGACATAGAACAATTCTTGCTTTGTAACTATTAAAAATTACAAAAGCAAGAAAAAAATTACAAAAGCAATCAATGTGTTCAAATTTGTCTGAGGCATTGTTTAGGAGCATAAGATAATACTTTATACATACAGATCAATTTGCACTGAGAGCATTCCTGCTATGCTAGAAAAAAAATTGAATTTGTCGCTCAGGTAAAGATAAAAAAGCAATAATATTGCACAGTAATGTTCCATGAAAATGAAATTTGGCTATAATATGATTGGCATTTTGGCTTCTGTCTTCCACTGAGCTTAGTGGGGTTAGAAGGTGGTGAAAGTGTGGTGGGATGGAGAGTGAGTTGCAGTTTTTCTTTTCTGCAGGAGACCGACAGAGGCTGAATGAGCCATTGCCTTGTGATTATTTGCTGAATTCTGGGTACAGATAAACTTGTACATAAGCTTCAATATTTTTTTATTTTTTTCATTAACTTTGCAATGACAAGAGCACGTGTTTCACGCCATTGATATATTGGTCCCCACTTTGAGGATTATGTGGGGGGTTAACTGTACCATCGTGCATGCGCTGCCAAAAGTAGCCTACTGATTTTGAAGCACACTGCACGTCTCTGGTGAATAAAGTAAACTTCAGCAGATGGTTATTACAGTGGCCTCCTCGTTGGTCTGTGTGCCTCTGATCTTGCCTCTCTTGTGTTCATTCTCAACACAGCAGGTGGGGTGATCCTGTGAAAATATAAATTAGATTTATTGCGTTCAAATCTCTCCAAGTCTTCCCCTCTCACTCACAGGATACTAAGTACTCAGAAGGGTGTCTATGATTATCCCCTCTCCCCATCTCTGGGGCCTTATTTCTCACTATTCTCCCCTTTGTCACTATGCCAAAGCCACACGAAAATTCTTTAACCATACCAGCTTCTTTCTGGCCTCAGGGTTTTGGTGTGCTCTTCCCTCAGATATTTTATAGACAAATATTTCAGTTCCCTTAGTCTTTTCTTTTTAATAAACTTTATTTTTTAGAGCAATTTTAGGTTCCGTCCAAAATTGGACGGAAAGTACAGTGATTTCTCATGTTCTCCCTGCCCCTACCCATGCATAGCCTCACCTATTACCAGCATTCTTCCCCAGTGGGGTCCTTATGTTACAGTGGATACAACTACACGGACACATCATAATCACCCAAAGCCCATAGTTGGCACTAGGGCTCACTTCCGGTGCTGTATAGTCTATGGGTTTGGACAAATATGTGGCGACATATATCCACCATGATAGGATCACACAGAGTGGTTTCGTTGCCCTGAAATTTTTCTGTGTTCCACCTTTCATCCCTCCTCCCCTTCAAATTGGCTTCTTCCATTTAGTAATATGCAGTTAAGGTTTCTCCTTGTGTTTTCATGGCTTGATAATTCGTCTCTTTTTAGCACTCAGTAGTGTTCTGTTGTCTGGATGTACTGTAGTTTATTTAAGCGCTACCTCCTGAAGGACATGTTGGTTGCTTGAAAGTTTTGGAAATTATCAGTAAAAGTGCTATAAACATTTATGCGCAGCTTTTTGTGTGGACGTAGGTTTTTGACTCTTTTGGCTAAATACCAAGGAGTGCACTTGCTGGATCATGTGGTACAAATATGTTTACTTTTCTAAGAAACCACTGAATTGTCTTCCATAGTGGCTATATCATTTTGCATCCCTACCAGCAACATGTGAAAGTTGCTCTTGCTTCATGTTATTGCTGGCCTTTGGTGTCACTGTTCTGGATTTTAGATTTAGACCATTCTAATTGGTATGTAGTGGTATCTCATTGCTTTGATTTATATTTCCCTGAGGACATATAATGTGGAGCATCTTTTCCTATGCTTATTTGCAATCTGTATGTCTTCCTTGGTAAATATCTGTTAAGTTGTTTGATGCTTTTATTAAATGAGGTTGTTTTCTTATTGTCAAATTTTAAAAGTTCTTTGTATATTTTGGGTAAACCTTCTTTATAGGACATGTATTTTGCAAATCTTTTTTCCCAGTCTGTGGCTTGTCTTTTTATTCTCTTGACATTGTCTTTTACAGAGCAGAAGTTTTTAATTTCAATGAAATCTAGTTTATCAATTCTTTCTTTTATGCATCATGCCTTTGGCATTGTATCTACAAAGTTATCACCAAAGCCAAGGTCGTCTAGATTTTCTCCTGTTTTTTAGGTGTTGTATGTTTTGCTTTTACATTTAGGTCTGTAATCCATTTTGGGTTAATTTTTGTGAAGCCTGTAAGGTCTTGTCTCATTTCATTTATTTGCATGTAGATGTATAGTTGTTTCAGAAACATTTGTTGAAAGTCTCTAAGGTTTGAATCAAAAGCAACCCATCAGGGAGAATTGTTCTGCTGGACCTATTAAAATTGTAATATTATACCCATTGCAACACATATATCTCCATTCCTATATTTATTTTTTCCTCCTTAGCACTTATGACCAACATCCCAAATATTCTTATCGTTTACTGTTTGTCTTTCTCAGTTTACATTTTTGAAGGTACAGATAGGTTTGTTTTGTTCAATGCTGTGTTCCCAGTACCTAGAACAGTGTCTTGTACACAATAGGTACTCAATAAATATTTTTTGAATGAATGAATAAAAGAAGAAATGCTCTAATCAGTGGTGTGGTAGTCAAACCACCAACACTGGCAACACTGGGAACTTGTTAGAATTGCAAAGTGTTAGCCACCACCCCGCAAACCTGTAAACCTACTGACTCAGTAGGGGACTGTGGGGGTCAGTTCCAGTAATTGTTTTAACAAGCCCTCCAGGTGATTTGGATGGACATTAAAATATGCTCTAAAATTCTTCCTTATGCATGCTTTCTTTGGTATTGAAGACACACTGCCTCTTTTCAGTTTGAAATGAGGTTGATGGGTTTTCTGTAGCAACATATTTACCTACATTTATTTTATTTTTTAAAAAAGATTTATTTGAGAGAGAGAGTGAGCAGGGTCGGGGGGAGGGTCAGAGAAAGAGGGAGAGGGGAAGCAGACTCCTTGCTGGGTGTGGAGTCTGTTGTGGGGCTCGACCTCACAACCCTCAGATCATGACCTGAGCGGACACTGAGAGCCCGAGGCTTAAATGCTTGAACCACCCAGGCACCGCAGATGTTTACCTACATTTTAAAAAATGTTTAAAAAATCAGTTTCTTGGAGACCAAATCAGTTACTTTATTTGGGTTTATAAGATCAAATTTATCCATACTTAGTGTTCAACCAACTCAATAATTTCAATACATCTATGCCGGAAATGGAACAAAGTCAATAATGACTACAAGGAAGATGACTGCAGGTAGGAATCTTTTAGTTTGGATAAAACATGTTCAGAAAAGACATTTGACTAATTTATCTTTTCTTACAAACTTTTGTTTCAAGAAATAAACAAAAAAAGATCATAACATTCAAAGTTAAAGTGAAGTTGCAAAAGTTGAATAACAATTACATTTCTATTTTATTTCGCAAATAAATGCATGCTGGGTCCCTTTACTTTGATTTAGATTCAATCAGTAGTAGTTTTTGTACTAACTGCTCCAATCAAAAGACATAGGGTGTCAGAATGGATAAAAAAACAAAAACATAGATATGCTGCCCGTAAGAAACTTATTTTAGACCTAAAGACACCTGCGGATTGAAAGTGAGGGGATGGAGAACCACTTAACCACGCAAATGGATTTCAAAAGAAAGCCAGAGTAGTCATACTTGTTTTGGACAAACTCAACTTTAAAACAAAAACTGTAACGAGATAAAGAAGGGCACTATGCCATAATCCAACAGGAATATCCAACAATAGTTTTTGTTTGTTTGCTTCTTTTTTAGGTGGAACGTGAATTTTTGGAGGAAGAATTTGTCAAACAAATCCAGATTTAGAAAAGACTTTACTCAAAAGGATATTGCAGGGCGGGGGAAAGGCACTATTCTAATGGGGGAGGGGACTTTTGCAATAAACAGAACATCTGATGATGAAATTGGCAATACTCTCAAGAGTTAGGCAAAAAAGAGAGTTTCTTTTGTAAGGAGCAGACAGAGCTAGAAACAACCTGCTGGCAGAAGTGGGATGAAGGCCATGAAAAGATACGGGTTGCTTGATGGGACAGTGGATCAGAGAATAATGTACTCTGAGATGAGCCTGTTCTCAGTAGGGGGTTATGAAGGAGGTGGTGTGTGCTGGCTCAGGTGGAAAGTTAAAGTTCAGGAACCTGGGGGAAAGGGAGAACCCTACTCAAAATTTGGTTAAAAAGTATTTTGTTCCAATTGATCAGTAGAAACAAGACAGGTCAACTAATCATTTTTGAGGCCATGACTGGGAATTCGGAGGGTTTATGGGGTTTATGTCTGGCCTTGTTTTAAGTAAATAAGAGAGGTGTCCTTATGTCTGATCTAAGTCATATGGGGAAGGCTAGTTCTTTGCAATGAGCCATTTCCTAGAACACAAAAGGAAAGGGGGATTTCTTAGTCCTTGTTATTTTTTGTTTGTTTGTTTTCGTTTTTTACAGGAACACAAAGCTCAGGTAAAATTCAACCTTGTCAAAGTCAGTGGCCAAATATGAATGGAGTTGAAACAATAAGGCTTGAGAATCTTTAGTGTCCTCTGTTAGCAGTCACATATACTTTGGGAATAAGATGGTACTGGAAATCTTTTCCCATCTGGGACCATTTATTAAATGACTTACATGTGTTAGAGAAATATTATTTTAAAACAAAAATTTCTTGCAACCCAGAAAACCTCTTCACAAAGGTACAAGAACAGGAAAACAGACTTATTGAATCAATGTTAAATCAGAATGTGATGTGCATCAGAGGCAGCCTACTAAGAGAATACAAAGACAGAAAGGACTCTCACCCTTTTATATACCCAAGTGGAGACAGCGATTGTACACATGTTCTCTCTATATATTTGTTCTCTCTATATTTGGCAATATATATAGGGGAAATCATATTTTTCCCCTCTTTAATTTTAATATCCAGAAGAGTAGTGACTTTTATAATGCTAGCACAATGGTATGTGCTAACATATTTCAAAGGCCTATGTAATGTGACTGAGACCAACAAATATTTTGTTACCAAAAAGGAAATCTCTTCATATTTTTTCTAATTATAACAGTGTCATTGGCGTGAATGATCTTACAAACTTAGGGCGTACAAGAATTGGCAACTTTTATTTAAATCAAATAAACATCACTTTGAAACTCAATCCTGACAGTCTGATTGGAAAATTTAATCTCAATCTTTTAAGGGAACAAGGGTTGCCCCAGAACTTTATGAAGTGGTCCGATGAAGTATTTCTAGTCTTTAGTGCTTCAAGATTACTGCTGTTGTTTTTGTGTAAACGCGTGTAGTTAATGATAAGCAGATGAATGACTCTGATGTTTTGGTGCCAAAATGGCAGATGGACAGCTTTCTTAGATGAGGCTGGGAGCTCTGGTCCCTTGAGACCAATCTCTATAGATGCATCCTACAACCCTTCCTTCTGTGGTTCTGGAACTTGCCTAGGGATTGATAAGGTAAGCAGATAAGTCTCCACTACTCTTAGCCTCAGAAATCTATATTATTCCAAATTTGGAGGGATATCCTCTGTATCTCTTTCTGTTTCCATTTCTTTGCCCCATCAAAGCTAATCTTCCCCTGCCCTGTTTCTTGCTTCATCCCATCAATGAGCTCAGGCTCACACAAAGGAGTGCCAGAAAAGGAGGTAGTCTTCACATCACCAAGATAAGAGAAAGACCTACCTACCTTCTTGAAATGTGGAGAAAAAAAATGTAGAATAAAGTACAAGTAGCTCTCATTCATTCTATTCTTCCTCAGTGATGAAAAGAGAACACAAAATATCTGTATGAATACTTCTACCACTAAAGTCTTATATTATATGTGTAGCAGGGTGCAGAATAGGCTTTTCCCTCCTGACTTTGGTTGAATTTTTAACCGAAGCTCCAGTTGAGGAAAGGAGTTAGATGTGTCCACGCGGGCACTGCTGAGATGGACCAAATTTGTTCCAGGGCACATCATCTCCAGGAGCCTCTGTCGAGAATTTGAGTTTCATTCTGAGGGGGATTTGTAGGAGTAGAGAGTATAGGGGCATTCAACTATTTATACCCTCTGACCCCCACTAGCAACTAAGCAAACCCAATGGAGACACAGGACTTGCCGGAAGTGAGCCTGGCCTTGGATCTTTAGGGCTATTAGTAACTTCTAGGCCTCACCTGTGCCGCTGGCTAAGTGAGTACTTGGGAGGGCTTGACAGGTGCTCCCCATCCCCCGGAGATTAGTGGGAATGGAGACCGTCAGATGGCTTTTGATTGGCAAGGCTGACAAGTAGCTGTTTGGCAGAGCAAGGCAAGGGTCCCCGTGGACACAGGGTGTGGCCCTTTATGCATTTTTTTGAGTCACACAGGTATTGTAGGAGAATCAGGCACCGTAGGGCAGTTATAAAATGTTTTTGAAGCTTTTTATTTGGAAATAATTTAAAACTCACCAAAAAGTTGCAGTCTAGCATAAAGAACACTTGTGTTCCCTTCACTGAAATTAGCAAGTTGTTAACATTTTGCCACATTTGCTTTATCTTTTTTGTTTGCTTTTTTTTTTTTGGTAAACCATTCTTTCCCTCTCCTGTCTCTTTCTGTATATAGATATGTATACTGCCAAACCAACTGAGAGTAAATTGCATCATGTCCCTTACCCCTTATTGCTTCTTCAGTGCTTATTTTTATGAACAAGTACCCTTGCTTACATAACCGCAGCACAATTTTCAAAGTCAGGAAATTTAGCATTGATAAAGGGCTATTACCAATGCCAGACTTTATTCAGATTTTACGAATTGTTGATCATATGATTTATTTTTCAAAGCAGGACACTTTTGAAAATGAAAAGGGTGCTATGATGATTATGCTGGGACCGCAAGTATAAACTGGGACTGTGCTTCTAGGCTTACATAGTCTTAAAAAACTCATTCAAGAGAGCTTCTGCCTCCAGGAGCGAGGGAAAGACAGCAGAAATGGATTGCAGGTGATTGACAAGGGTCAGCCAAAGAGTTCTGTGCAAAGGTGCCGCCTGGCGGTCCTGGCCTTGCAAGGAGTCTGAAGAATACACGGGCACATTCAGTGTCAAGAGAGCAGCATTCTGATGCCTGTTCAGGGAAAGGGCAGAACAGCCAAGAAAGCCAGGCACACAGTACCAGCTGGAGTAAAGCTGCTCAGTCCCTTTTCATCTCTTCCCCCTCATATTCACTCTGGAGGATAAAGAGGCAGCTTAGGGAAGAGAGGAAAAGGGGGACAAGGGTGATGCAAGGATGGACTAGGCTCTTTCTTTGTTGCTTCTTTTTCTCAAGCTGGGGACCCGAACCGGGCCAGGGGAGGGGGAAGCTTCATTAGGATGGCACAATGAAGTTTAGAATTATAATGGAGGAACTCTTTTAGAAGTTGAAAGCAAAATCACTCACACACCTGAGTGACAAGAAGGACAGTGGGATCTGTCCTAAATATCACTGAAAGATGGAGAGGAAAATCCCAGAGGTCACGTTGGAAGGCAGGGATAGGGGGAAAATGGCCCTGTTTTATTATTGTAACATCAACTTCAGCGTGTTCAATAAACTGTCTATGCATGCCTTAAAAAAATCAAATATGCCTCAGTAAGGGAGAATAAACCTTCTCTAGCTCTTATTTTCCCCTCCCGAGCTCTCTGAAAATGTGCACACACACACACACACAGTTCTACAAGCAACTATGTTCACTTTACAGTATATTGTGGGCATCTTACAACATATCATAGGCTCTTCACATTATAAAATTTAAGGACCTACCTCATTGTGTGGACATACCATCCTGTGGATGGATGTGCCATGACTTACTTAACGGATGCACTATTGATGAGAATGTGTTTTCCTTTCTTAGCTCTAATAAATAATTCATTCAATCATTTATTTAGGATAAATTCCCAGAAATGGACTTGGGTTGGAATTGTAGACTTAAAGGTTTTGTGATCTGTGTTGTCCCACTGTCTTTCCTGGAGTTTGTACCAGTGTATAGTCACACTAATAGTAAACAAAGGGCAACTCTTTCCCCACACTCCTGCCAATGTAGTGTATATTACGTGTCTACCACGTCCTTAGTTATTCACAGAAGGACACCCTTCACTTTAGTTTCCAGTGATCATAGTCAGAAATAAGACAGTATCACAGTGTAAAATGAAATTATTATTATTTGCAAAAAGCTCTTGACATGTAAAACCTGAGTAGTCATGGGAGAAGCAAACAGAATAATTCTCAAGCACCACCAGTGATGAATATATTCACAGCTTTCCAAAATGTGCTAGCTGGATCTGAAATTGTTTTCTGCATTAATACAATCTTGTTTCTACGTGGTCATATGGATCTCTGCAGAAGCCCCTTCCACTGTAACTGGTTACTTTCCGTGACATCTGTGTGAGTGGGATGTTAGTACATTATGCAAAAACTGCATTAGGATTGTGCTTCATTTGATGTTACGCCAATTTTCTGCTTTTCTTTTTCCCTTACGTTGCCTCTCTAAAGACTCAAAATTTAATAATCACAATAAGGTTGGAACAGCAGAACTGTGGCCCTTCATGCAGCCGAGGCCTCCAGAGTATCTCAACTCTGAATTTGCAACCATCTGCTTTGCTTATAATGGTGAAAATTCAAGTAATGCGATTCCTCATGAAGCTGTATTGTCTGTAAATGGCTTGTTTCTTGCTTAGTCTCGAGTTGAGGTCATGCTTAAGTTTCCAAGGAGGCTGTACTTAATGGAGAAGAAACATGAATCAGGTGGCTGTGTGGGACTGAGAAGGACCCGGCTTGCTGCTTCCATGAATAGCTCCCAGTGGGCCTCATCTGTAGCTTTGAAAGAAGCAAACTGCTCAGCTTTTGGAGTTACTTTAACTCTTTGTGCCTACCAAAGTCCATTGAAGCCATGTGAAATAAAATATATATTTTTAATGAAATAGTACTCAATTTGGGAGTGAAAGCCTCTCTGAAAAAGAATTCTAGTTCTTTCCCCTCAGGCCATCGTGTATTTTGGAAAGCTGCATTGCTGCGGCATCTTGGCTATCCACAGGAAGTTCTCCTAAACTAGTAACTTGTCTTAATAGCTCAGGAGTTTTGTGACAGAAACAGTCTACAAAATACAGTGTAGGCATTCTTACCCACGTCACCTTAGGGTGCTATTAATTCTGTTGGGAAAAACCAGAGGTTGCAGACGAGGGGCCAGTGGGCTGATCTGGCCTTGTGGTGTTTCCTTCACCCAATTACAAGGCTTTAAAAAATATTGATCAGTTCCCAGCATTTAAAAATCTGGATTTCAGGTTTCTGCCAGAAAACTGGGAGATGTAGTATTTCTGGGATGTCATTCCTACAAGGTGACAGTTCACAGGGTAGACTATCGATGTTCCTTCAGGTCAAAACAGAGGCTTATTCTTAAATTATTTGCTTACCTCCTGTAGACCATATATATATATATATATATATATATATATATATATGTATATACATATATATATATGTATTTTTGAGAGGCTAAAAAGCAAGAGGGAATCCTTGAAGATAGGTCAGTTTGTTGTCTCGCCTTCTGAGAGAGTAAATGATTCTGCGCTCCCACCACACTCTGAGCATGCCTCAGCGAAGGCACTTTTCACAATATATCGTGACTGTTTTTTCCGAAGTCTGCCTTCCCGCACAGACCTAGAGGGCAGAAACTATCCTGATGGCCACTGTGATCTCATCTCGTGCCTATTCCTACATGTAAGGCCTTGGAGAACTGCTTTTTGAATGAATGCATGCTTTGATGGATCAATGAACGAATAGTCCACCGGGCTATTTATGACGACTTGAGTGTCCTAACTAAGGGGCATAGAAAGGTGATTTAGGATGGCTTTTTCTCAACACTTGGTACTTTGGAGGGGGGCAGTTGGCATCACGTAGAACTTGGGATCAATGCCACTTGGAGTCCTACCTGAGCTATATAGTCGAGTAGCTCCACTGCCCTGGAACAGCTTTATTTTTCTTGGAGTATTGGGAATAACGATTCTTATTTGATCATCCTATTAAGATTAACACAAAACCTAACAAAAGCGCATTATTCCCATCAAGTTTTTAGTCATTACCTGGCAAAAGAAGGAGCCGAAGTCATCCAAAAATATAATTTCTGTTCCCCCTTTGGGAGAATAACGTGTTCAGGTTTTCTTTCATTGTAATTTTTTCGACTACATGGTTCTGTTTTTAGTTAGCATTTTAGAAAATGCTGTAAAATCTTCTTTCCACTCTCACGTTTGTCAAGAATGTAAATATGGAATGTTCAGTGTTTTAGAACCGTTTTGATATAGTTCTCCTTTAGATTAGGATTGTAACAGCTAGAGGATGCCATAGCTATTTAATCAAAGAGTAAATATTTTATGACTACAATGAAGGGGAAGCTATTGAACGAAGGGTATCTGAAGGAGGTTATTTTCTAACTGGAACTAGTGCATAAGAAAAGCACAAGCAATTCCCTGTATAGAGAAGGCAAAGTTGATTTCATTCAATCACATTAAGGACAGGTATATTGTGAATGAGCTTTTAATCATTTTGTGACAAATCAGAAGTTACCTTAGATTTGTTGCTCACACGGAGACTTTAATATTTCCGTCACTCTCATCTCATGTAGTTATCAATCACTTTGACATTGACATATTTTAGAAGCAGTTAAATTTAGATAATGTGGAGTTAAGTGTATTGAATTCTAGTTTGTATGTGCTTAAATTGTAAAATTAGAAATAAGTTAATTTCATTGGGGGAAAATCATCAGAAAACTGATTAAAACTCTTTTTATAAGGAAGGAGTTAATATGAGGTCTGGCTCTGAGAATTTCAGAGAAGATTCTTCCTTCTGGGAGTAGTACTCACTACAAAAATATCAAAGTCTTGCTAAAACAAGTTGTGCCTGGAGAAGTTGCAATGAATGTTAATTACTCCATTTTTAATTACATATCTCTGAAAGTATATTTTCACAGAATATATTTAATACTAAAAAGACTACACATTTGGTATGTTTACTATTTTAAAAAACGATTTTAACCAGATTTTATATTAGAATATCAGTACAAAAAAAAAAAACTTGCTCAAACACAGAATTTACTGTTTCTTGACTATGGAAAAAACACATTTTTCTCTGCAAGTGTGATTCTTAGGAAAGATTTGTCTCCTTCCTGGATATCTTAAACTTCTTCCTTGTTTTAGAAAGAGACCATAGCAACTTACCTCTCAAATGTTGCTTTAATGTTTTTTTGTTTGACTATTTAGCGAAGAAGCAGTGCAAAGGAAATTCATCCAACTCTCCATTGGAAATGAATTCCCCACGATTTTGATGGTGAGTTCCTATGCTACTAAAACACCGTAAATGTATAGCAGTTACCGAACCTGTGGAGTAGCAATTTTCCCCACACAAATATAATTTTGTTAGTTCTTTAAAGAAGATTTTAAAAATATCTAACAAAGAGAAATCCCACCAAGGTAATCTTCTTAGGCAAATCCTTGTTTGATGTGGAACAGTGGATGGGAAAATAGGACCAGCAGGCCACAATTGGCCTGCTGGGTTGTTCTGTGGAGCACTGGACTTCTCCTTTAAGAACCTTTGTCAAGGGCTAGTTCCTAGGCTTTCAGGACACCACTGTAGAGTTGCGTCATGGCTTTCAGGAGACCCCTGACTGTGGGAAAGAAAGAGTCTGAAGTTCATCTAGAAAGGTAGAGCTGTGACATCCTCGGGCCCATGTCTAGGAGAAAAGGGCTGCCAGAGGGCCTTGCTAAGAACCGTAGAGTTTCTGCTACTCCTGCAGGGCTCAGGGACGCTCTCATTTCTAAAACTGTAAGTCAAAGGGACTTCAGATTTTAGCTGCACTGCTTGACTCTGGCAGTGGGAGGGGTGGGACAGCTCAGAGCTCAATGGAAGTTTTCTAAAGGCCGCTTGTGATGAAAAGTCCTTTTTCAGGCTCTGAGGCACTTGGCACTCGCTCCAGTCTCCCTTCGGGAAGCTGTTCTTCCCATAAAGCAATTCCACTGAGGCTCCTTGCTACTGGATTATGGACTCCCACTTCTCTGGCATGGAAGAGATGTGCTAAATCCACAGGAATCCAGTCCCCCCTCAACTCAATTTAGCAAAACCCCCTACCCAAACAATATCAGTGTGTTCATTTTAAAATAAAAATGGAGATACCAAATGTACTGCATACTCTTAGGCTTGCAGTGACGAATTGATGTAGTTAAAGAAAGTATGTATATTTAGTTTACCTTCCCTTGGGTTGCCTGGGTGGCTCAGTTTGTTAAGCAGCCGCCTTTGGCTCAGGTCATGGTCCCAGGGTCCTGGGATTGAGCCCCGCATCGGGCTCCCTGCTCGGCGGGAAGCCTGCTTCTCCCTCTCCCTCTGCTGCTCCCCCTGCTTGTGCTCTCTCTCTCTTTCTAGGTCAAATAAATAAATATTTAATAAATAAATAAATAAATAAACAAATAAATTCCCTTTATCTTTCTCAGCTATCAGGATCATATTTTAACACAATGATTCAGACACTGTGACAAACAGTTGTAGAAGCTTCTGAAGAAAAATTAGTCATCTGGCTCCTGAATCTTCTTCCCTTATTCTTTTTTTTTTTAAAGATTTTATTTACTTATTTATTTTGAGAGAGAGAGAGAGGGAACACAAGCACTGGGGAGTGGGAAAGGGAGAAGCAGGCTCCCCACTGAGCAGGGAGCCTGATGCGGGGCTCGATCCCAGGACCTTGGGATCATGACCTGAGCCGATGGCAGACACACAACAATTGAGCCACCCAGGCACCCCTTCTTCCCTTATCTTAAAAAAAAAAAAGTTTTTATTGTCATTACTCAATTTCTATCCTTCATCACCTCACTCCCAGACCATCAAAATATTTTTCAGTTGTTTCTCTTGTTACTACATTCTTCTCTGTATGCAACTCCAGACTATCATAATGTTGTCAGATTAATGTTCTTGGAAATATGCTGAAAACTTCAAAACCCTTCAGTAGTTTCCTATGTTTAGCAATACAGTAAACACATACTTATTAGAAGATAAAATGTGATTATGCCTTTTTTCTCCTTGACCATCTTTGTTGGCTTTCCATTGCCCTTAAAATACAATACAAATGTCTTAAAAATGGTTCATCAAGCTCTTTATGACCTGTCCCTCACTGCCACAATAATAATTTCATGTATCTCCGTGCTCTTCATTAAACCTGGGCTGCCCTGGATTTTGTTCTAGTGCCATGACCTTGTCCACAATTAGCCAGGGTTTGCTGAATAGCTTAAGGAAATAGAAGACAGAGACCGTTCACAGTCAAAGGTCTGGACTGGAAAGAACTATCACTAATCTGACTGCTTCTCTCCATCGTGATTCCACCAACACCCTCGTCCAAATCACCATGATGTCTTATCTTGATTATGTACTTGCTTTCTGGTTTACTCATGTCCATGCCTGGCTTACTCCCGGTTTTCTTTCAGTCCTAAACATTTGTCATGTTGGATCCAGACAAAGGGCCTTTGCAGGCCTTTACTGATCACTCTGTCTCAAATCCTGCTGCTTCTCCTCAATGCCTGGTTATATCGTTCTCATTATTTACCTCTCAAGTCAATTATGCCTGCCTCTAGAAAGCCTTCCCTAATCTCACTGACTACATCTAATACCCTTCTGAAGTGCATTTTTATGTCTGTGTGCTTCTTCTTCATGGCACTTTGCATAGTAACAGTTTTACATTTCTTTTTCTAAGTGTTCAGTGAGTATCTGTCCACTGTAGGCTCCAGTACTATGTCTGGGTGTTTTTCCTGCCTTAAAAATTACTGTGTCTCTGGTGTCCAGTGTCGTGCTTGGTCAAAAAATAGATACACTCAATAATATTTTTAAGAATGAACATTGAATGATAGATCAAGTCATGCCTTAAGCTTATTTCAAAGGAATACATTTCAATCCAGGTTTACATCACTTTTCCCCTATAAAGAACATCACAGTTGGAGATTTTATTAATTTCAATTTCTTTAGAATATTGACTTCTTTCTGTTTTCTGAGAAAATATTTAGCTAAGCCAGATTCTCTTATATCCTACTATCTTATTTTTAAGATTTTTTATTTATTTGTTTGAGAGAGAATGAGAGATAGAAAGCACGAGAGGAAAGAGGGTCAGAGGGAGAAGCAGACTCCCTGCTGAGCAGGGAGCCCAATGGGGGACTTGATCCCGGGACTCCAGGATCATGACCTGAGCCGAAGGCAGTAGCTTAACCAACTGAGCCACCCAGGCGCCCCCTCTTATATCCTACTATCTTAGTGTTTTTAAAGACAAGATAGGTTTCTTGTTTACTCGTTTAAAAAAGTCAGGTTCTAAGTTACCAAAGTCTTATATGAAGAAGTTTCCTATCATCGTAGTTCCTAAAAAGTTATAAGCCTTAAAAATATGGGCATTGTTAACCAACTGACTAGGAATCAGAGGGAAAAAACAAAAGTAAAATTTACATGCAAATACCTGGGCATTCAAGCTATTCCGTCATGAATAGGTTAATCAAGAGTGATAATTCACATACGTTTCTGCTTACCTGGTGATTTATTTCATTCTACTTTAATATTGCATCTCTGTGATCTTAAATCTTATTTTAGGTCCCAAGTTCTACTTAAGCTCTGGGTCTTTGCGCAGGCAGCATTCTCAGCCTGGTATGCTCCACCTTGCTCTCCTCCTTCCTTCCTTTAGCACATATTCCTCAGGTCTCGTTCCAAATAGCACTCCCTAAGGATGTCTTTCTCTGACAGTCTTGTCCTTACCACCATCATCTTTGTTCAATACATAGGTTTTCCTTCTGGTTTATCAGCTTTCTCCAGGTGGAGCCATGTCTTTTGTTTTGTTTTGTTTTTGTTATTTTTGGCTTCTGTATCTTCACTATCATGCCTGGTAATTAAGAACTGCTAATTCGTATTTATTAAATGGATAAATGAATGTCCCTTAATATCTGAATACAACCTGTATCTCACACTGCCTCTGACACGAGTATTATATTCCATTTCTGTGGTATTACTCCTACCAACTCTAGACTTTCTGTGACATTCTGTTTTCCTAAAAGAGTAATAAATGTATCTGTATATCTATCTATTTATCTAGGTATGTTTTTTGTTTTGTTTTGTTTTTTGTTATAGACTTCCCTCCAACCTCCATTCATCATGGTGTATCCAACTCAGATACCATCTGCTTGACTGTACCTTTGTGTTTCCCTAGCCAGAAATGATCCTCTCTCCGTGCTCTCCAAGCAATTAATTGCTCACACTTCTAAGGTAATGGCACCTTGTGCTACAGGCATTAACGAAGGGTTCATGTATCTCCACTGAAATTGGAAACTCTTTAAGAACATAGGCCATTTTGATTATACCTTTTTATTTCTCATAATTCCCAACATAATACCTTGCACATAAGACTCGTCTACTTATTTAATATTTGTTGCAAGAGTTGGATAGTGGCCACGCCAGGTAACCAAAGGTTTTCCTGGTAATACTTTTTCTCTGCATAATCTAGGTGTTTAGGCCCCTTTATGTGGTAAAGATTCCTTTATTGTAGAATCTTATTTAAGCAGTTTTTTTTTTTAAACTTTTTCTGTGTTTCATCTGATATTAGGAACTCCTTTAGATTTAGTGGAGTAAGAATTTTTGACTAAATAAAAATAGCTCAAACTGTAGTCATGAATCTCCTAAATGGTAGACTAAGAATACAACCATTTTTCTCTGGCTTATAGAGAAGCTACTGAATGTAAGAGTTGATCGTAAAGCCAGCATGTTTGGGTCCTATTCAAGAATTACTGGAATTAAACTGGGCAAGGTAAATTGAAAAATCAGCATGGTTCCAAGTTTGTCCATTTTCCAACCAGCATAGCGAAAGGCATATTTGAGAATGACCAGTGTGCTTAGGAATTTAAAGGGCTGTGGAGAACTTTTTTTTTTGTCTGTGAGAAGAAACAGAAAATGATAGTTCAGAAATGCAGTGCAACTATCCTCCCCCTCTCCCCTGACACCATCTCTTTCTTTCAAGAAAAAACATTCTAAATTCAGGAAAATTAGGAAGAGATTTATAAGTAGCACACACTCAGGGCTTCAGGGTTATGACTGAAAGGCCACAAGGGGAATAAGTATGCCAGATATTCTTAATGATTATACCAACATAAGTTCAAGAATGCTTTCACATTTGCCTACAAGTCATCTGCAGATTCATTCAGGGGCCTGGGGCAATATATGAGGAGATGTCAGGGATCAGATGACCCATTTCTATGGTACTGAGTATGGTACTAAGGGATAAGTTACGGGATGTGAGATGATCTTCAGATAAAGGGATGTTTATTTGGGTCTAATCCAGCCCATAAATTGTTACTTGGTTAGGAAGTGGATGTCTGTCTATAGGTTGGAGCTGCCTTGTGGAAAGGTGAAGAAGTAAGCTCGACTATCCTGTACAGGATTGATTTGGGGGACTATAACACTATAGGGTCAGACTTCCCTTCTGACTTTACCACAAAGAGACCTAGGAGCTCCATGGTGCAAATCTGCTTCTTCCCTAGTAGGGAGAAAGGCAGTGGTGGCAACTGAAATCACAGTCTTTGCTGGCTTATTTTCAACTTCCAGAGGCATATCTCTGTGGGAGAATTTCTCTCAGACCCAGTAACAGACTCGCAGCCACCTTGTTTCCACCTTTATCACATACCTTGAAAGGCTATTATTCTGTATACTTGCAGAATTGGAGCAGTTGGAGCATTTCCAGAGTTACTTGAGAATCTTCGGTCAATAGAGAAGGAGTTCTTGGGTTTGGAGCAAATGAACAATGGGACACACTCAGGGAGTTCTGAGACTTGTGTCAAACCAATTCTCAAGATTCTCAAGGGCCTGAACAGAAATATCACTGGCTATACATGACAAAGAATATAGACTTTACAGAAATAATTCGGGAAAGTTGCTAAACAAATAGGAAAAACAACAAACAACAGAAACAACAAACCCTAGGGAATGATGGAATCTGATTTATGGAGTTTCCACATTATATTATTTCAAATGTCCACTTTTCAATAAAGATTATGAGACACAAATAAACAGGGAAATGTGGTCCATAAACAAGAAACAACAACAACAACGCAATCACTGGAAACTTCTCCTAAGGAAGCCCAGATGTGGAACTTCTTAGACAAAGCCTTAAAGCAGCTATTAAAAATATGTTCAGGGGCACCTGGGTGGCTCAGTTTGTTAAGCAACTGCCTTTGGCTTGGGTCATGATCCTGGAGTCCCGGGATCGAGTCCTGCATTGGGCTCCCTGCTCAACGGGGAGTCTGCTTCTCCCTCTGACCTTCCCCCCTCTCATGCTGTCTCTCTCTATCTCATTCTCTCTCTCAAATAAATAAATAAAATCTTAAAAAAACATATGTTCAAAGAACTAAAGAAGGAATCATGTCTAGTAAAATTAAAGAAAAGTAGGAGAAAGAAATCTCTTTAGAGAATATCAAAGTGATAGATTATTTAAAAAGAATAAATAGAGAAGCTGGGGTTGAAAATTACAATAATTGAAATGAAAAATTTCCTATTGTTGAGGGGCTCAACAGAAGCTTTGAACTTATTGTAGAAAGACTTAGCCAACTTGAAATCAATTGAGATTATCCAATGGAAGAAAGTGGACTGAAAATAGAATGAAGAAAAATGAAGAGAGTTTCAGAAACTTGTAGACTATCACAAAACATGTCAACACACATATTAGGAGAATTCCAGAGGTCAGGAGAGAAAGAAGTAGAAAGAATATTTAAGGAAACAATGACTAAAACTTGCCAAATTTAAGAACATCAGTCTGCACATCCAAGAAATCCAACAAAATTCAAAAGGGTAAACTCAAAGAAATGCACACCTACACATGTCATCATCAAACTATTAAAAGATGAAGACAAGAGAGAATTTTGAAAGCAGTGAGAGAAAAAAAGGCTCCTCGTCTCATTTAGAACTCCTTTGTCTCCAGCTACCCTGTTGTCCTATAGCATGGAACTCTTGGCCACCACATGCTGCTTCCATATCCCAGCTGTCATAGGCCTGTGGCTTTGTGCCTGCAACCATGAATTGTGTTTCTGGCTCATAGATAATGTTTATCATATTTTGGAGCTGGGCTGTGTATTCAGATTGTGACATTTTGTCTATTATTGTCAAAGATTTGAAACAGAGAGATGAAATAAAGTAAAAATTCACAGCAATGTCTTGACCAGAGTCTCCCCTTCGCCATTTAGGTCTTCTAGATGGTGTATTTCTAGAAGCCATTTGCAGGAGTTGCACTGTATCTGCTTTGCCCCCAATAGACAATAGAATCTTGACTTTAATGTCATTTATTTATCAAAATATTCAAATGAGTTATTTGGTTTGCAACTTTATACAGACAATGAAAGGAACCAATAAAAATGGCTGAAAAAAACACTAAGAAATCAGCATTGGATAATAGTTTGCAAAATGACATATTTCCAGACATCATGGTGTATGTAGTGTAGTTCTGATGTTAAATTTCCAAATATTTTCTACCAAAGGACTGGTGACATTCTTAGCCAGGTGTGCTTCATGGAAGAGCTTCTCTGATCTTATTCACAACCTTTTCTTCTGTTAGCATCTTGGTCCCCGGCATACACCAAGCTTCTTCTCTAATCTATTCTAACCCTTCAGAGGAATGACCATTTATTTGCTTTAAAGTCATAATCTTGTGGTTTTGCTCTGTCATAATACTCTACCTCCCAGGAGTACAGGTGCCCCAATTTGAGAAATGGTAATCTTAAACAAAGATTTCAGGAAAAAAAATCCCAGTCATTTAATAACTTTTTATTATGACAATAAAACTGATATATAAATGATTATGACTATGATTGTGGCATAAATGAGTGTGGAACAAGATAAACACAACTTTACTATTATTGTTCTTGTTATCTTAGTACTGTTGCCTTAATCCTGAAATCCACTAAGCAGAATTGTTCTTCCCAGCTGCTAAGTAAAATCTTGGGCAGATCAATTGATTTTCTATTCACTTGATTACTGAAACATCAATAATTTGCAATTAAAAAATAATCTTCAGTTCTTTAGTTCTGCTCTGACTCAGGCTTCCAAACCTACAGTGACAAGTGGGGATGATAGATTCTTTTTCATGCTTTATCACCTAATTTCTTTGTAGGTGCTTGTTCTTATCCCCTCCCAGGAGAGGCTTAGGGGTGATGTTGAGAGGTAATAATCAGGTATTGTTGCCTGGCCCGTGGCATATGTCCAAGGGCAGTGTTACTGTGGGGCACTTTAGCGGTTTTGCCACTACAGGATTCTTGCTCTTAGATGGGCTCCTTTTCTGTATGACTTTTGTGGGTTCCCTTTGTTGATGGAAAAGAAATGCTTCTTGGCCTTCCAAACTTGGGAAGCACATTCCTTTCCTAACATACGTGCCACGCACTACTACTGCTGTCACGTGTTGTAATTAGCTACCCTGTGACAATTCTTTTTCTTGTATGAGTCAGGAACTGTCTCAAACACTCGGGAACACATGTCAAGCTTTCTGAATGGTTCTCTCGCAGCCCTGATCAACTTAAGAAGGAAAGGAAAATGGAAGACTCCCCAACAACTTCCTCACTCCCCCATCCTCCTTGGTCTTTCTCCTCAGCTCTTTGCCTACTGTCTCTCTGGCAGGGATGAGCTGAGAATGTCAAAGCTACTTTCAAATTATCAATATAATTTTAAAAATACTACCTTAATTTATACAAAAATGTGTTGCTTTTAGTTTTTAGAAAGCATTTCTTTGAAAATACTTTTTGGATAAAAATGTTTTATAGGTCTACCAATACAATAAAAGAAATTTTGGAGTTAATCAAGAGCTCTTTCAAAAATTCTTTAACTTCAGTTATTTCAGTGACCATTTTCACACCAAAAATGTGCTGTTTGCATAAAAAAAATGATATGCTCACTCTATTTAAAGAACATGTTCAGTTGTAAAATTCAAGTTGACCAATAACTCATTTGACTAATTTTTTTTAAACTGGCTTCATTTACTTTATTTCAGATTTGAATGGTCTACTGAAAATATTCAAGCCAATTTGTTACTGGCCTAATGAGTGCATTCACCTTTATCCCTTAGTAATGTTCATGATGTTTATTTGTTTTCCTTTCTTTTTTTAATTTAATTTTATTATGTTATGTTAATCACCATACATCACACCCTTAGTTTTTGATGTAGTGTTCCATGATTCATTGTTTGCGTATAACACCCAGTGCTCCATTCAGTATGTGCCCTCTTTAATACCCATCACCAGGCTAACCCATCCCCCCACCCTCCCCTCTAGAACCCTCAGGTTGTTTCTCAGAGTCCATAGTCTCTCATGTTTATAGGTTTTCTAGACTTAGACTGCTTTGTCTAAGAACATCTCAAATATCTTCCCTGGGTGTCTTGAGCTAGTATGTAACCCTACTGTTGTTTTAATCATTCAATATACAGGGGCACTGTATACCACAATATACAGGTGCCCTGGGTAGTTTAGCTGATTGAGTGTCGGACTCTTGGTTTCTGCTCAGGTCCCGATCTCAAGAGTTGTGAGATCAAGCCCTGTGTCAGTCTCTGTGCTCAGTCTGGAGTCTGCTTGAAATTCTTTTCCCCTCCCTCTGCTCTTCCCCGTACTCGCACTCTCTCAAAAAAAAAAAAAAAAAATCATGCAATATACATGAATCCCAGGTATCATGGTGAATAGAACCTGTTTATTCCCTCTAAGACTCTCCACATGGATAAGCTTGTTTGCATACCATGTGTGTATACATTGCCTTTATAGGTTTTAAAAAACTCCTTTTATTATTTTTGCTTTCCTATACATTTCAATTTGTATATATGTAATAGAATTATTTAAGACAATAGTTCACACCTATAATTATATTTGAGTATTTAAAATTGTTCTAATTGGCAATACCGATAGAAGCAACTTAAACCTTCCAAACTATGAAATTTATACCAATGAGACATTTGGGGTTATTATTATTATTATTATTTTCATTCTATAAAAGGAATTATCATTCTAAAAAGATCTCTTTAAGTAGTAGGAAACCCTTTTGAGGCATTGCATTATAATTTATTAATGTGAAGTTATTCAGCTTTTATTTATTTTTTTTTAAAGAACACATCTCTTGCATAAAAGCAACATACATTTGTCATTCCAAGAAGAATTACAAGTAAATAGCATTAAGAATTTGAAAGACGATTTTACCTAAGTGCCAACCTGCCCAGTAGGGTCAGTGTTATATCTTCTTTTGAGTCAGATGTTTACTTCCTCATTTGCAACAAGAGTGGACCATTTGTAGCTCATATAAAAAAGGATTTAGTTTTAGATAATATGTTGAGTTTTTGGCCCTAGACTCTCATTCCCTTATTTTATTGCTATTCAGCTGATTTTAAATACTAGGAGGCTAAATAAAGCATTTCCCTTCCCATGCCTCTTGCTAATGAAACTTGCATTGTGTTTTGAAGTTCTACATTCTGTTAAATTATGTTTGTTTTCTATAATGGATGTACTTTCATGAAGTTAAAAAAATATATCTTTAGTAAGCAGATTAATCTGCTCTTCCAGTAACTGTAATACTGGGGGGAAATTACTAAGTAGTACGCAAGTGAATGTTTATTTCTATCTCTTTCTTAATAAATCCATACATGTATCCATAAAGGTATCTTAGTTGTAGAATTATTGTTTATTAGGTATTTTTAACTCTCAAGCCCAGCTGTCATCAGTTTAGCACAAAGTCTCTGTACTGATTAATTTATATACTGTACCCTGAAGCTACTCAAAACATAGTAACCATGGAAATATACATACTCTCCATGACTCCCTTTCTTTTACTTTTTGTTATTTAGTTTTTGATTAAATACAGTTAAGCAAATGCTTTCATTTCCATTTGTCTGCTGAGAATACCAAAAACTCTTCCATTATATGCTTTGATTTCTAGAAAATTAAGATGGTTGATTTATTTTCCTTTTTTTTTTAAAGGGATGCAGATTTCTTTTTTTTTTTTCTTTTAAAGATTTTATTTATTTATTTGACAGAGACAGACACAGCGAGAGAGGGAACACAAGCAGGGGGAGTGGGAGAGGGAGGAGCAGGCTTCCTGCAGAGCAGGGAACCTGACGTGGGGCTCGATCCCAGGACCCTGGGATCATGACCAGAGCCGAAGGCAGAGGCTTAACGACTGAGCCACCCAGGCGCCCCTTTTCCTTTTTTTTTAATCATGGGTGGAACGGGGTCAGCTCTGATAGAGGTTCAGTTGAATATAGTCTATTGGGTTACAAGGTACGTTTATGTCTTCTCTGAGGAAAAGTGTTTATAATTTCAGAATGGAAGGAAGCAGGGCTAAGTAATGGCTGGAAAATGTGAGAGATGAGCTGAACAGAAGGGTGGAGCACTGGAGTGAGGAAGGAAGAGCCCCTTGCTGTGGCCAACAACTCACTGGCTTTCTGTGCTTTAAATGGCAGTGCTGGCTCCCAGCCTGGTCCTGAAATGGCGAAGTTACCCCATTGTGTGACAGAGCTGCTCTGCAGGAATCTCCAGATCTTGTGATCTGGAAGATTTGCCCTGCCTTGTTCTACAACCAAACTGACCATAAGGATAACTCATTTCCATGACTCCATTTGGAAACATTCTGGAATTTTGAGGCAAAAAATTACCAGGTAATCTGGACTTTTCTAAGATTTCCACATCATCACATTGAAAAGCTGGTGCTTATATTGAACTATTTTACTCACAGAAAATCTTTATTAAGCCCAGTCTGTATATAGTAGCCGCAGTAGTAACAACCAATTCTAAGTATTTATTATGTGTCTGGAACTGTACTAGGTGCTTATTTCGCAAGACCCATTGCAGAATTATTATTATCTGCATTTAATTGGATGAAGAAATTGAAGTTTCAAAAGGAGTAGTAACTTTTTCAGGGTCACATGGCTAATAAGTATAGGTGCCTGTGTTTGAATTAAGAACCCTCTGCCTTCTGAGCCCATTTCTTTTCCCTGCTTCATCATGCCTCACATACTGTTATAGTGAGTTGTGCCATGGGTAGGAGGAAAGGAGAAAGTGGCCCCTTTCTTTAGATGGCATATGAGCTAGTTGAGGAGAAAAATATGTTATCTGTAAAACAACTAGAGATGAATTGAGTTAGTTGAATATCAAATGAACCTGTATCACAGGACCACATGTGCTTTTGCTTCATGATAGGACCTTTGTTCTAGAGGGTCTGCATTCTAAAGTACCAAAAAGAATTTCCGAAGGGAGGGATATAATTCTTATTTTAACTCTTCTATGGGATATTTTTTCTTCCTCAGGCTTCCATTAAATCACATTTATGCTATTCTGGCTTAGTCCTAAACTCAACCCCCTTTTGTTTCTCTAACCCAGGGATTTAGGTCATGTACTGGGTCAATCAGTTTAAATAGAATAATTGACTGGCACTCAGTTATTCTGCAACTCTCCTACCCCACCCTCCTGAAGCAGTGGAATCATGAAGTGATGACATCTTGGTCCTTGTCATGACTCAACACTGCTTAATTAATTAGACTTTTAACTCTTAAGATCTTCTCTCCCTGTGGATAACCTCCTGAACTCCATCTATCTCTTGCCATATGAACCTGTTCTTTTCTTTTATCGCTCCACCAATCCACCTTCTTCTGATCAAGAAATCCTCTCTGGGTATTATCTCTGTGTGTCCGCACACAGAATCCCATCTTTGTTTGTAATTTTTATGTAATTCTTATTTATGCCCCAGAATCCATTACTTCCTTCAGCTTCTACTACTCCTGGCTTGCCCTCCCCAATCCCAGAAGACCCTAATAGGCTATTTTCTCTGCTTTCATGATAACTGAATATGTTACAAATTTGGGTTACAGAACCTCACCTGGGACCTCACAGCTGGTTGCTCATTCATCTGTCAGTCCCTCCCTATCACATTTCTCAGTTATTTTTCCAAAAGGTCTTTATTTTTCTCATCTACAAGTCTATGCTTATCTATAAGATAGAGCTCAAATGAGAGTAAGACTTTCCTCATTTTCTTGTCACCTTGAGGGCAGAGTTCTTGTCTCTTTTATCTGCTTTGAAGATGGTGCTATTTGTTTAAGGCATGAACAGAAATCTGAAGATATTATGGGATGCTATGTTAACTTCGATTGCTTTGTAACATCGCAAATGTGGCTGTTGCATTCAGATTGCAACTGGGAAGATATTTTTTCTGCCAAAGCCCTGGTAATTAAGTGATTTGAGAGCCTTCGCTACCAATCTCATTTACTCACAGGAGAGTCAGATGGTAAAACTCCCTGATATTAATATAGGTTTCATTACATTAAAATAAACCACACACAAAAAAATGTCTTGTGTGGTTTTGCTTACATTTAGATACTCCAAGCTCACTCTAAGGCGCTCTTGTGTTTCCCTTTGGTTTCGAATGATTAACAAATCATTTAGAAGTTCTTCAATAATGAGACGATAGCCCCTTAAGTGGTATGGTGGTTGTTTTATGTGGCTCTGTAGTATGTATATTTATTTATTTATTTTTTAAAGATTTTATTTATTTACTTGACAGAGAGAGAGAGACAGCGAGAGAGGGAACACAAGCAGAGGGAGTGGCAGAGGGAGAAGCAGGCTTCCCGTCGAGTGGGCAGCCCGATGCAGGGCTCGATCCTAGGACCCTGTGACCATGACCTGAGCCGAAGGCAGACGCTTAACGACTGAGCCACCCAGGCACCCCTGTAGTGTGTATGTTTAACAAAATAAATTTTTAAAAAATTTTTTATTATTATGTTAATCACCATACATTACACCATTAGTTTTTAATATAGTGTTCCATGATTCATTGTTTGTGTATAATACCCAGTGCTCCACGCAGAATGGTACCCTCTTTAATACCCATCACCAGGCTAACCCATCCCCCCACCCCCCTCCCCTCTAGAACCCTCAGTTTGTTTTTCAGAGTCCATCATCTCTCATGGTTCGTCTCCCCCTCCATTTCCCCCCCTTCATTCTTCCCCTCCTGCTATCTTCTTCTTTTTTTTTCTTAACATATATTGCATTATTTGTTTCAGAGGTACAGATCTATGATTCGACAGTCTTGCACAATTCACAGCACTCACCATAGCACATACCCTCCCCAATGTCTATCACCCAGCCACCCCCTCCCTCCCACCCCCCACCACTCCAGCAAACCTCAGTTTGTTTCCTGAGATTAAGAATTCCTCATATCAGTGAGGTCATATGATACATGTCTTTCTCTGATTGACTTATTTCACTCAGCATAACACCGTCCAGTTCAATCCACGTCATTGCAAATGGCAAGATCTCATTCCTTTTGATGGCTGCATAATAGTCCATTGTGTATATATACCACCTCTTCTTTATCCATTCATCTGTCGATGGACATCTTGGCTCTTTCCACAGTTTGGCTATTGTGGATATTGCTGCTATAAACATTGGGGTGCACGTACCCCTTCAGATCCCTACATTTGTATCTTTGGGGTAAATACCCAGTAGTGCAGTTGCTAGATCGTATGGTAGCTCTATTTTCAACTTTTTGAGGAACCTCCATACTGTTTTCCAGAGTGGTTGCACCAGCTTGCATTCCCACCAACAGTGTAGGAGGGTTCCCCTTTCTCCAGATCCCCGCCAACATCTGTCATTTCCTGACTTGTTAATTTTAGCCATTCTGACAGGTGTGAGGTGGTATCTCATTGAGGTTTTGATTTGGATTTCCCTGATGCCGAGCGATGTTGAGCACTTTTTCATGTGTCTGTTGACCATTTGGATGTCTTCTTTGGAAAAATGTCTGCTCATGTCTTCTGCCCATTTCTTGATTGGATCATTTGTTCTTTGGGTGCTGAGTTGGATAAGTTCTTTATAGATTTTGGATACTTGCCCTTCATCTGATATGTCATTTGCAAATATTTTCTCCCATTCTGTCGGTTGTCTTTTGGTTTTGTGGACTGTTTCTTTTGCTGTGCAAAAGCTTTTTATCTTGATGAAATCCCAATAGTTCATTTTTGCCCTTGCTTCCCTTGCCTTTGGCGATGTTTCTAGGAAGAAGTTCCTGCGGCTGAGGTCGAAGAGGTTGCTGCCTGTGTTCTCCTTTAGGATTTGGATGGACTCCTGTCTCACGTTTAGGTCTTTCAACCATTTGGAGTCTATTTTTGCGTGTGGTGTAAGGAAATGGTCCAGTTTCATTCTTCTGCATGTGGCTGTCCAGTTTTCCCAACACCATTTGTTGAAGAGACTGTCTTTTTTCCAGTGGACATTCTTTCCTGCTCTGTCAAAGATGAGTTGACCATAGAGTTGAGGGTCCATTTCTGGGCTCTCTATTCTGTTCCATTGATCGATGTGTCCATTTTTGTGCCAGTACCATACTGTCTTGATGATGACAGCTTTGTAATAGAGCTGGAAGTCCGGAATTGTGATGCCACCAGCTTTGCTTTGCTTTTTCAACATTCCTCTGGCTATTCGGGGTCTCTTCTGGTTCCATACAAATTTTAGGATTATTTGTTCCATTTCTTTGAAAAAGGTGGATGGTATTTTGATGGGGATTGCATTGAATGTGTAGATTGCTCTAGGTAGCATTGACATCTTCACAATGTTTGTTCTTCCAATCCATGAGCATGGAACGTTTTTCCATTTCTTTGTGTCTTCCTCAATTTCTGTCATGAGTATTTTATAGGTTTCTGAGTACAGGTCCTTTGCCTCTTTGGTTAGATTTATTCCTAGGTATCTTATGGTTTTGGGTGCAATTGTAAATGGGATCGACTCCTTGATTTGTCTCTCTTCTGTCTTGTTGTCGGTGTATAGGAATGCCACTGATTTCTGTGCATTGATTTTATATCCTGCCACTTGACTGAATTCCTGTATGAGTTCTAGCAGTTTTGGGGTGGAGTCTTTTGGGTTTTCCACATACAGTATCATATCATCTGCAAAGAGTGAGAGTTTGATTTCCTCCTTGCCGATATGGATGCCTTTGATTTCTTTTTGTTGTCTGATTGCTGTGGCTAGGACTTCTAATACTATGTTGAATAGCAGTGGTGATAGGGGATATCCCTGCCGCGGCCCTGACCTAGGGGGAAAGCTCTCAGTTTTTCCCCATTGAGAATGATATTCACGGTAGGTTTTTCATAGATGGCTTTTATGATATTGAGGTATGTACCCTCTATCCCTATACTCTGAAGAGTTTTAATCAAGAAAGGATGCTGTACTTTGTCAAATGCTTTCTCTGCATCTATTGAGAGGATCATATGATTCTTGTACTTTCTTTTGTTAATGTATTGTATCACGTGGATTGATTTGCGGATGTTGAACCAGCCTTGCAGCCCAGGGATAAATCCCACTTGGTCATGGTGAATAATCCTTTTAATCTACTCTTGGATCCTATTGGCTAGTATTTTGGTGAGAATTTTTGCATCCATGTTCATCGAGGTTATTGGTCTGTAATTCTCCTTTTTGATGGGGTCTTTGTCTGGTTTTGGGATTAAGGTAATGGTGGCCTCATACAATGAGTTTGGAAGTTTTCCTTCCATTTCTATTTTTTGGAACAGTTTCAGGAGAACAGGTATTAATTCTTCTTGAAACGTCTGATAGAATTCCCCTGGGAAGCCATCTGGCCCTGGGCTTCGGTTTGTTGGGAGATTTTTGATGACTGCTTCCATTTCCTTAGTGGTTATAGGTCTGTTCAGGTTTTCTATTTCTTCCTGGTTCAGTTTTGGTTGTTGATACATCTCTAGGAATGCACCCATTTCTTCCAGGTTATCTAATTTGCTGGCATAGAGTTGCTCATAATATGTTCTTATAATTGTTTGTATTTCTTTGGTATTGGTTGTGATCTCTCCTCTTTCATTCATGATTTTGTTGATTTGGGTCATTTCTCTTTTCTTTGGATATGTCTGGCCAGGGGTTTATCAATCTTGTTAATTCTTTCAAAGAACCAGCTCCTAGTTTCGTTGATCTGTTCTACTGTTCTTTTGGTTTCTATTTCATTGATTTCTGCTCTGGTGTTTATAATTTCTCTTCTCCTGCTGGGTTTAGGCTTTATTTGCTGTTTTTTCTCTAGCTCCTTTAGGTGTAGGGTTAGGTTGTGTATTTGAGACCTTTCTTGTTTCTTGAGAAAGGCTTGTATTGTTATATACTTTCCTCTCAAGACTGCCTTTGCTGCATCCCAAAGATTTTGAACAGTTGTGTTTTCATTTTCATTGGTTTCCATGAATTTTTTTAATTCTTCTTTAATTTCCTAGTTGACACATTCATTCTTTAGTAGGATGCTCTTTAGCCTCCATGTATTTGAGTTCTTTCTAACTTTCCTCTTGTGATTGAGTTCTAGTTTCAAAGCATTGTGGTCTGAAAATATTCTGGAAAAAAGAAATGAAAAACAGAAAAAAAAAGAAAAAGATAAAAACAAACAAAAACAGAATAAAAAAAAAAAACAGACTATGATCAAATATGATCAGGCTGGTGCATAGATCAGTGCCACACACTAGATTTTGGGTGTATTTTAGTCTGTTAGAAGAAAGTGCCTCCTAAAATTTTAAAGAAAGAAAGACTTATGTATGTACAAAATAAGGGTTGTTATGATGGAGTGATGGAGTATGACTGTAAAGATGAAAATTATAAAAAATTTTAAAAAAAGGAATTGATAAGAAGATGTTTGAAAAAAGAAAGAAGAGGATTAAAAAAAGGAAGGAAAGAAAGAAAAAAAAGGGGGGGAGAGAATGTGATCAGGCAGGAGACTAGAACAAAGCCGTACACTAGAGATTTAGGGTATATTTCGATATGTTAGAAGAAACCGTTTCTCAAAATTTTAAAGAGAGAACAACTTATATATTTATCTGCCAAAAAGGGTAACTACTATTAAGAGATAGAATATGACTCTAAAAATGAAAAATAAAAATGTTTTTTTTTTAAAAAAAGGGATTGATAAGATGTTGGTTGAAGAAGGGAAAAAGAAAAACTAAAAAAAAAACAGTTAAAAAAATTAACTTTGAAAGACTAATGAATCATGGTAAAAAAAAAAGCCATGAATTCTATGTGCAGTATTCCCCTAGCGCTGGAGTTCTCCCGTTCTCCTTGATCGGTAAACTTGGTCTTGGCTTGCTGGCTGTTCGTGCTGATCTTCTGGGGGAGGGGCCTGTTGCCGTGGTTCCCAAATGTCTTTGCCGGAGGCGGAATTGCCCCGCCCTTGCGGGTCCGGGCTAAGCAAGCTGCTCGGGTTTGCTCTCGAGAGCCTTTGTTCCCTGCAAGCTCTCTGTACAGCTATGGAGGACAAGAGTGAAAATGGCGGCCTCCCAATCTCTGCCCGGAGAAGCCGAGAACTCGGGGCCCCGCTCCTCAGTGCGCCCCCAGAGAAAAGCAGTCACTCCCGTCTCCCTGGTCTCCGGCTGCACTCCGTGCTCACCCGGCCTGTGATCGAGCGTTTCTATCTCTGGCACCCGACCCCGTGTGGAGTCTCCAAACCCAGCAGATCCCTGCGGTGCGCTCCCGTGCCACTCCTCCCAGGGGAGGAAGGGGAGTCTCCCTGGATCTGCTGCTTGTTGGGTCCCTGCTGGAGGAGCAGTGGCCCAACTGGGCCGCGGATCACAGTTTATGGCCACCCCGAGCTGAGAGCCCGCGCCTCGGCTCAGTCTCTGCAGCCGGCTTCCCCGCTCCGATACCTGGGAGCTCTGCCGCACTCAGGCACCCCCGGTCTTTCTGTGACCCCGAGCGTCCTGAGACCACACTGTCCCGTGAGGGTTCCACCCCTCACTTAGCCACTGGAGCGACGTCCCTCAGCGGAGCCGACCTCTAAAAGTGCTCCGCGGCTCTATCACTTGCCAGAAGCGGCCGACGGAGGCCCCCTCCCCTGCCGTCTATCCTCCCGAATATCTCCTCGGATTCACTTCTCTGCACGTCCTACCTTCCAGTAAGTGGTTGCTTCTCTGTTCAGAGAGTTGTTGCTATTCTTTTCTTCGATCTCCTGTTGAGTTCGTGGGTGTTCAGAATGGTTTGATCCAGCTGAATTCCTGAGACCAGATGAAATCCAGGTCTCCTACTCCTCCGCCATCTTGCTCCACCAACAAAATAAATTTTTATCAGTGTATTTAGGTGCTGTGTAACAGGAGAAACATACATAAGGTATTCATGACACATAAAAATTACGTAATGTATCGTATGTGCCTTCTGGGAGCTTTGTTACTGAAAGCAGACTCAGGAAAATGCTTTCATCTGAGCAAGCGTGTTTGTGAAAGACCAACTGACATTTTAGGTGGAAACAAATAGCTGAACCCTTGGAAAGCATTTCTATTATTTTTAATTTGTAAATTATGGATAAATCAGGTCATAATCCTTTCATTCAAAGAATGACAATGGCATACTTTGTTACTAATGGATTTCTGCTTCTAATGGAGGTACTTTGATGATTTTTTTTTAAATCTGCAGAAACTGAGTTAATCTGTTAAACTGAGTTAATATCCCTGTGACACTGTATCAGTCAGGATCCCATCAGGACACAGAAACCACATCATAATTTGAACAGAGAAATTTTAATATGGATAATTATTAAAATTCTTTTCTATCTGTTCATCTACCTATCATCTATCTACTTTTAACTAAAAGGTAATGAAAGAGGATTCTGCAGAATACTGTGGGTTTGAGGAGTGGAAAGAGAGGGATTTTCTCCAAGGCTGGGTGCAGAGTGTTGAGAAGATGTGTTTGCAACTCACTGAAGGGTGAAGTTCCCTGGTTTGCTGAGTTGTCAGGACTAGAATTGATCCAAAGTCTATGGGCCTTGGCTAGGTAAGTGCTGCTGTGAAGCCACCTGGGGCTCCTATGGAGCTTGCCTGGAAACTGGCTGTTGGGGGTGTCACCGAACTCTTGGGGGTAAGCTGAATTGTGTGCTGTGCACCCCAGCTCAACAGTGCAGGGGCAATAGAAGCCAAACACACTAGGAACGGGAAAAGGAGCGCTTTACTCCAGTGTCCGGTATCCTTCCAGGGCCCACTATTGACAAATGTTAATATCATGCCACCTGGCAAGGCAGAACCATTCAAATACCAAAAGAAGATAATGAAGGGTAGAGTTGGAGCCGAGAGGCAATAGGTTGAAAACTCGCCAATGATTTATGCACTAAGCTGAACTTCAGTCCATAGAGAAAAAAAACAAAAGTCAGTGATTTTTAAAGAGCTATATTTAAAATATGGAGAAGCAGAATGAAAATATTCTCTACCTTTTAGACTGTGATTCACTTTAGTCTGTATTATAATTAGCTGGATCCCTGAACCAGCTTTTAGTTTTTAGGGTGGGTAGGGGATGGGAAGAACAGCAGACGGCTACACAGCAGCAGTGATAACAGGAGTTCATGAACACAGAGTAATTATCAAGAATAGTTTATGTCCAGCCTGCAATGTGCTCTTGTCTGCAGGTGGTTCATGTATATAGAGTATCAAGAAGAACCATTAGATACTATTGGGACAGTAGTGAATGTCTGGTTGCCACTCAAACATAGTTGGACATTGATTCAACATTGAGATTCTAAAACATGCCTGCCATGTAGTAGATGCTTCATAAATATTGGCTGAATTAATATATGAGTGGGTGCCCACTATGTGCCAGATAATGTGCCGTGTGCTAGAAATACGTCAGCATTCAAGATCCAGTCTCTACTTAAAGAGGGGTACAGTCTATTTTGAAGGAAATAAGGCTTAGAGCATTTAGAGTCTCTACCAAGGAGGAAGAGATGGTTGAAGTTCTGATGAGGGAAAATAGTTTCAGAGTCTTTAAATCAGGAGTTGTGTAGATCCCTTTGTTTTCAGAGAAGATCAGTTTAATAAAAAAGGATTGGTTTTTTTTTTTTCCCTCAAACTTCCTGTCTTTTCTCATTCTCTGTTTCCTCCTATTTCTTCTTTTGCCCAATTTTCCACCTCACATATTAAAAAGAATCCAATGGATATTTCTAAGAGATTAAAAAAACACATTAAAGTACTGGTTTACACACTAAAGTTTAATTTTGCATGTTACAGTGAAGGACACCACCATTTATAGTCTCATTGTATATATTTATTGAGATATAATTTAAAAATTGTCTCCAGCTTTACTGAGATACAAGTGTAAGGTGTTTGATGTGTTGATTTGATACATTTATATATTGCAAAATGGTTACTGCCAGTGGCATTAGCTGACGCTTCCGTCCTGTCACATGGTTTTTTTTTTTTGTGGTGTATGTTATACAATATTACAGTTCTGTGTCTTTGGATGAATTTATACATGCAGGTTCCTGCCATCCGAATTACAACATGAAACATCCCCATCGCAATAGTTTGTTGAGCGACTCTTGCCACTCAGTTCCACCCCACGGGCACTTGTGGGTCTTTTTTTTTTTTCCACGAAGCCCGTTTCTGAAATGCCTCCATATTGCATAGATCCTGACTCTGTCTCTTGTCTGGAATCATTGTGATTCGTTACAGTAGGTGACCTTTTGTGTCTGGCTTTGCTCACTAAGTTCTTTGTGGAGATGAAGAACCCAAAGAATTAGCAGTGAAGCTTGTGGAAAGAATTTGGGATTCCGTAATGGGACATAGGGAGTAGATGTTAGGATCTTGGCAGCAGCCGAAATGGACTATTTTGTGGCCAGAAGAATGGTCTGAGAGAGCCTTAAAATTGGAGCATATGCTGAGTTGGAAGGAAGGAATGGGGTGATCTGTATAAACCAGGGAAGCAGGGTAGGCACCATCGGGGGCGCCTGGAGCGGCATCTGTGTGTCTCTTGGAAGAGCTGGTCTTGACTTCCACCCCAGCTAATTGCTGTTGTTTGGCTTTCTTGACTTTTGCTCTGCGGTTCTTGAACCAAACCTGCAGTACGGTGGGATGTATCTCCAGTTTTGAGGCCATTTCTTTCTGAAGGCTGGGAGTAGGGTATGGGTTCTTGCTGAACAAGAATTCTAAATCTGCCAGTTGTTTCTCAGTGAACATGGTGCATTTCCTTTGTGAATGTTTCTGATCCTTTCCTTTAGGAAGGTCCCCTGTGCCTGCCATCCCATCTAGCTGGGGGTCCCCATGCTCTGGTCCTTTGTCAAGCAGGACACCACCATTTAAAGTCATTCTATACTTAGTCATTGTTAGTCATTTCCTTTTGTTTTCCACCTTACATCTACTTCTGTCTCTCTATATTCAATAATGCTGCCTTGGCCTTGTTTGGATTTATTAAGTATTAAAAATGTCACTGTCTAGCCACACTAATATGCTCTTTCAGACTGGGACAAGTACTTCTTATGATTATTTGATCTTCTCTTAATTCCATGAACTATGTGTATGTGTATCCATTATGTGTATATTGTTATAAAATTTTATTCTTTATTGTATGTGTTCAAGGTTTCATATTTACATCTATATGTTGATATATCAGCACACGCACACGTATGCACACATGCTCAGGAACATGATATAGATGAATAAGCCATTGAAATATAACGTGTAGGGCGCCTGGGTGGCTCAGTCGTTAAGTGTCTGCCTTCAGCTTAGGTCATGATCCCAGGGTCCTGGGATCGAGTCCCACATCGGGCTCCCTCCTTGGTGGGAAGCCTGCTCTCCCTCTCCCACTCCCGCTGCTTGTGTTCTTGCTCTCGCTATCTCTGTCTCTGTCAAAAAAAAAAAAAAAGAAGATTAAAAAAAATATAACGTGTATATTTCCTCCTATTTCTTATCATAATCCTTAAATAATTTTATCTTAAATATTTACAGTTCTAATTTAGTCATCTCTAGAAATACGATCTTATTAAAAAAATGGCAAATTGATTAGTTGGGTTTTTTTTCAAGTCGACTCTCACTTTGATCATTTTACTTTATCGGTTATTAAACTGTCATCCAGTCCACCCTTCCCATTTCGCAGATGAGGAACTGCAGAGTGGCTTGTCACACACATGGCGACAATGATTTTTTTCTCATCTTCTGCCAAAGTTACTCTGCTGTTGATCCTCCCAGACGAATGGCTGGACCATTTCAAAATTGAATATTTAGAGTTAACTGATAAATACTTTAATACATTTTAATATATCTTCAATGTACATATTTGTATTAATACTTTACTGATAACGTTTTGGAGATAAAATACTGGAATCCATCCTCATAGGTGGGGTGTAAAATGGGTGCCTATAGGGTTTTATATGTATGTGTTGGGCATTAGTGAGGCCTTTTTGTAGGGACCGTCTTTCAGAAGTCTGGCTTAAATGGATCGGGTCCATGCCTGAATAACCCCATTACTATTTTCTCACACTCAAAGGCTCTGTCACAGACATTCAGATGAATCCCCAAGGAAGTGTGACAAGCCAAGAGAGCCATCAATCCAGAGCGCTCGCTGCCTGTGCCACTGGGCAGAGTTCAATAGCTGTTCATTAACTCTCCTTGCTCATTTTAAAGGTGAAACTTTAGATGAGCACCCAAAAGCCAAATAAATTTGATTTCAAAGATGCACAATAGTGTCTGGATAAATTACTAGTGTTTATTGATGTGCCAAAAAAAGAAAGAAAGAAAAAAACTCAGCAAATACAAGCTAAGCTGCTTGGAGTTGGAGGTGAGGAATGAAGCCTCGCGATGTAACATTTGCTTCATTGCTTTTATGTTTAAGCGTTTTATGCAGTGTCTGCTTTTTGCTGGTTGCCAATGTCAGTTTATAATTTTATGTCAGATTCTTGAATTATTCAATTAAAAAAAAATGTTAGCCTGAACAAGCCAGCCAAGACTGTAGAAAACAGCAAGCCATATAAAATAAATTATATTTTTACTGGAACATGAACAAAAGCATAAATGTAATTCTGGAGGCGTTTGCCTGGGGATAAGCCACAGCTGGAAGATTTCTGGTCAAACTTCATTTTCCTTCTGCACCCCATAGCGAAGAGCATCCACTCTTGTTTGTGATTAGTTTGCAAGTTAGGACAACGCCTTAGGGTTTATTTTGGTTCAGATACAGATCTTCCCGTGCATCTTCTTGGGCCTCCTTGTTAAATATTATGTTAGTTTTCCCTATTGTAGCAACTTCTGAATGAGAGGTTGTTCTGAGCATCAATTACCCTGTAAGCTTTTTTTTCTGAATACTTATTCACGATCACCATCCAGACAATTTTTGCTTCAAGAGGTCTGCAGTAGCTCTTAAGCTTCATTTTAATGCAAAGCACTCCAGGTGATTCTAATGTAACTGGCTGAGAATTAACTAAAATGATAATCATAAGAGACAATACTGGAGGCCACGGCCTTCCTTAGCAAGTACAAATTCAGATTGCTCAACCCTGCCCGTCTACTTTGGTCTTCCAAGAAAAATTCAGACTAGAGTTGTCCTTGGACATGACTGTTCTATCTGGATAACTCCTCTAGCCCATGGTTCTATGTCAGGCCCTGTAATGAATAATCGGTGAAATCCTGGAAGGGAGGTATTCTTGGTGAAAACAATTGGTCTCCGGCAAGCAGAAACAGGGAATCTTGTAATCATGGTCAGAGACATGGAGGAGATGCTAGGGGTGATCAATGGTTAATTTTGCCCAAAGAAGACTAATATGAAAAGACAGGAAAAAATGAAAACATAAACCATCAAACAAATAGCTAAATATCACAAGTAGTGGGTTTTGCTGGTTAGAGCAGAATTATGTGATAGCATTGAAAAGTTACTGAGCACTTTTTCTAAGTTTTACTTAAGGCCTTAAACATTACAGTTTTGTCTTAAATGTCCCCTGGTTTTACCTTGCCTCAGTTGAGCAACCCTGGGGTTAAGTCTCTGATATTTGCTTTGGCATATTACACGTAAAGTACAAGTTTATTTACACAAAAGATAAAACATAAAAAAAGGAGGCAGTGTCTTGCCTCTTGATAGAATTTTATAAATTCTTAATTATGATATATGATGTTTCCCCCATTAATTTTTAACACATCCTCATAATTTGCTGATTATTAATATTGCCCTTAGGCTTTTTGGTACATGTTATGCATGTTGGGTGTCTAGTCTGAATTTCCAAGAAAATAGAGAGATATTGGAGTTTTCATTAGCCAAGTGAAGACATTTAATAAGTTGAAAGATCATTTGTTTTCAAATACAGATGAGAGTCAATCTTTTAAAATTCACTTGATTATTAATATATACATTTAAAGTCTATTTTTAGAAACAGAGCTTTTTATGATCTTGAATATTTCCTAAAAGTAAAATTTAGACATCCACAGGCTCTGTAACATGGTTTTGTTTTCAGTCTTGCAACAGACTGTACGGATCAGTATATGTAAAGAAACATGTGCCTCAACTTTGATCCTCACCTGATTTTTAAGTGTTCCTTTACTGACAGCTCTTAAATGTTGGAGATTGGGGAGCAAAACCAGTTATCTGACTTCTATTGTATCTCCTGCTTAGGTTTGTTTCTATTGCCAGAACTATCCGAAAATATGGGGTGACATATGGATAAAATGTTAAAATAAGTACATGCTTGTATTTGTATTTTTGTTTTCAACATTGGCAATGTGTTATGGGAAAGAAAAGTAACACAAAACTAGAAAAAAATAGAATACTTCAGGAGTCAAGGGAAGAAGTTGGAGTACCTGTTAGGAGGCTAAAATCCAACTGCCCTTTCTACAGTAGCAGTAAAATCATGAAGTTTCCATAGCATACAGTAGTGAACATTTGTATCTCCTATGTCTGTGGCTTCACTGGGTACCTCTGATTGCTCATGCACTCATGACTCATCAGCTATTTGGCCAGGGGATTTGTAGTATTCAAGGTGGACTTGGCTGGGCTCACTAAGCTCCACATGTGTGTCATCCTCCCCTTGGGACCAGAAAACTAGCTAGGTATATTCTCTTGGTAATCTCAAATGGCCAAGAGTCATCCTGATTGTACAAGTACTGTGTTAGTCCCTTCTGTCATTTTTTTTCTAAAATTCCAGTAGCCAAAGCAAGTCATATAATCATGCCCAACACCAAGGCATAGGGAAGTAAATTCCTCCTTTTTCTTTCTTTCTTTCTTTCTTTCTTTCTTTCTTTCTTTCTTTCTTTCTTTCTTTCTTTCTTTCTTTCTTTCTTTCTTTCTTTCTTTCTTTCTTTCTTTCTTTCGTTCATTCTTTCCTTCTTTCTTTCTTTCTTTTTCTTTCTTTCTTTCTTTTTTCTTTTCTTTCTTTCTTTCTTTCTTTCTTTCTTTCTTTCTTTCTTTCTTTCTTTCTTTCTTTCTTTCTTTCCTTCCTTCCTTCCTTCCTTCCTTCCTTCCTTCCTTCCTTCATTCTTTCCTTCTTTCCTTTCTTTCCTTCTTTCTTTCTTTCTTTCTTTCTTTCTTTCTTTCTTTCTTTCTTTCTTTCTTTCTTTCTTTCTTCCTTCCTTCCTTCCTTCCTTCCTTCCTTCCTTCCTTCCTTCCTTCCTTCCTTCCTTCATCTACAAAGTCACATGGTAGAAAAAGCCATGGCCAAAGGATTAAAGAATTGAGGCTAATGATGCATTTTACCACAAAGTATCTTTCAGTTGTCCAGACAAGGGATTTGGGTTTCAAACCAGGCATGTAGCTATGGCAGTGATAAGAAGTATAGGATTCTGGATATATTTTGAAGGTAGAACCAGTGGGATTTGCTGAGCTGTAGAGAGATGTTAAAGATGTTTTCAAGGTTTCTGGTATGAGCAACTTGAGAGGATAGGGTTGTCATTTACTGAGATATGGAAGGTTGTAGACGGAAGATTTTGGAGTGACTGGGAGATAACAAATTCAGTTTAGAACATATATCTAGATGTTAAAAGACAATCAGTTGGAGATAATGGGGTAGGTCTTATTTATTTTTTATTTATATTTTTAAAATTTCCATTCTGATTTTATTTTGTAAAGTAAGCCCTAGGCCCAATATGGGGCTTGACCTCATGATCCTGAGATCGAGTCACATGCTCTACCTACTGAGCCAGCCAGGTGCTCCAATGGGTAGGTCATTTTATATATGAGTCTGACCTTGTAGAAAAATGATATGGACTACAGATATCAGTTTGGAAATTGCTGCCATATGCATGGTATTTAAAGCCATGAGTTTGCATGAGATCACTAACTGATGCAGCATAGTTAGAAAAGGGAGGGGACTCAAGGACATTTTATCATTAAGAAGTTGAGAAAGGTGGAGAAATCAGCCAAGGAAACTAAAAAGAAGTGATCCATGAGATAGAAAAAAATCAAATGAGAGTAGTGTGCCATGTACATAAAATATCTCAAGGATAAGAGAGTGTCTTCTGAAGCAAATATGGCTTCTAGGTCCAGAAAGATTAGAACTAAAGCCTACCATTCACAACATGACAATATTGAAGGTTACTGGTGACTATAACCAGGGCTGTTTCGAAGGATTGCACCCTGGTGAGAAATTACATTATATTTGCTGGGCTTCCTAAATCTGAGGACTGCATTCTTTAATAAGCTGAATAATTCTAAGCTATTATCTTTTAAAATACTGGCTTTCCCTTTTCCCTGAATTATCTTTATTTGCGGCTTCTAGAATGTCTTTTAGAGATTTCATGGACCATGTCACTTTGCTCTCCACATGTCTTCAGTACTCTATCATATTTTTACTCTATCTTTTTGTTTCCTCTTGTAGGTAACTTCTTTAGCTCTGTCTTCTAGTTTGTTCTCTTCCTAGTTTTATCTAATGTGCTATTCAACTAACCCATTGAATTTTTAACTTCAATGAGCATTTTTCCCTCAGATCTGCCTGTTTTTGTGTTCTCATGCTTCTGATCCCTTTTCCATATACTCATTTTATTTATTTATTTATTTATTTATTTATTTATTTATTTATTTATATACTCATTTTTTAAAAATATGTTTTATTTTTTTATTTTTTTTAATTTTTAAAATTTTATTATGTTATGTTAGTCACCATACAAGAGATCATTAGTTTTATACTCATTTTAAACACAGATTTTATGATACTATAATTCTATCACCTGATGTTCTTAGGAGTCAAATTCCATTATTTATTTTTTATATTGACTCAATTCATACTGACTTGTTTTCCTATGTGATTGCTAATTTTGGATTGGGATCTCATGTTTGGTGTGGCCTACCCTTGATAATACTTTGCAGCCAAATCTGGGAAGTTTCATGTGTAACTCTGCTGGTCCTTCCGGGATTATAGCGGATCCTTCTGGTGTCCTGCCAATATTGTCTCAGGCCCTACCATTTCTGTGCATGCAGGACCATCGTCTATATCTCTTTGCTTAAGCTTTTTCTCTGGCCACCATCTATTCTTACCGTGTGCGCAGCAAGCTGGAAGTTCATAGCGATTAACACTCCCTACCTCAACAAATGACTCTCAGGAGTTAAGGGTATAAGCACCACAGCTCCCTTGCCTCTTGGGTGGTACAGTCCTGAGATGTTTTATATTAGCTCCCAGATTCCTCCAATGGGAATAAGATCCACTTACTCAGGGGAAATTCACTTGATAATACATTTTATTGGGTGGCTTCCTTTTCCTGCTTTTCTTCTTTTTACCTACTCCCTCCTTTATTTATTCAAATACTTATCTTTGGGTCTGTTCCACAGGCACTCAAACTGAAACACTGGTATTATAAGCCCAGAAGTACCTCTTTTTTTTTTTCAAAGAAGCTAATTTCCAGAACTACTTTTTAACACTAAGTACATCTTTGGGCTCTCTGGCACGTGACGATGGTGTGGGATTGACTCTTGACCTAGAACAGAGTAATACTCTGATTCAGAGTCTTCGGGGAAGACAGTTTCCCCTACCTAGTGACTGGACATTGACAAGAGAAACAATCCTGATCTCAACTTATACCACTGGCAAGATTTTTTTCTAGTCTGTATTTATAGCCCTTGGCTTGAAGCAAGAGTATCACTCATGCTCTGCACCTTGTTCTGGGCCCAAACTGAAACTCCTAGGCTTTTAACATATTTCTAGAACTGGATATATATGGATGTATCAGATATCTCTATTTCTGTGTTCATTATTTGCCTCTGCATAGTACTGGTTCCCATGAACATTATCTGTGTGGGGGTCACCTTCAGTCACGTAGACCTGCAGTCTGCTAAAAGGATAACTTTGTACCTGTCCTTGCGTCTGTTGTTGGAACCTCTCACTCTGACCACAGTGGCCTGCGGGCACAAAATGTGCCATCTCTCTCTGTTTGAGAGAGGTAACTGGGGTGAGTTGGTTTCTGTATCTTAAAAGATTTTCCATCTCTGCATGTCATTTCTGTAACAAGAGCAGGGAAATGCATTTTCAAAGGCAAGCACATAACCCATGGCTTAAGTGGTAGTTATGACTAGAAGAGCCACAGTTCTCAAGCTCAGTGTGCCTTGGGAAATATGTTAAAAACAGCAGTATGCAAGTAGGGAAAGATCAGCCTTTGATCAGATGAAAGTGTCTACAACAAAGCATTTCCATGTAATTAAAGTTGTAAATTTGGTTATCACTTTATAAGTTTTTTGTACACCCTCTGTCTGAATGCTAGAATTATGTATGTGTTTTGGTTTAACCTGATCAATTCCCTTTGTTGCTAAGTCTAGTGCATTCTGTTGTAGGATAATTCTCACCATTAGAAAGGTCTTTCTTTTATTGATTCAAAGTCCCATTTCTTCTAACTCCTTACTGGTCCTCATTCTACTTTTGGGAATAGTACTGTCCATAGAAATCTCTACAATGATGGAAATGTTCTATATGTGCACTATCTAATATGGTAACTACTAGCCAGATGAGGCTATTGAGCACTTGAAGTAAACTAGTGTGACCGAGACACTGAATTTTTGAAGTTATTCAAATTTAGACCTTTTTCCTTTAAATCCTGTTTAAACCTTCTTCTGGGTGATAGCCATTAAAATATGTAGAGCACTAGCATGTCTATTTTAGTCTTTTATTTCTAAAGCACAGCTTGATCCTGTGCTGTCTGACTACTATTACCCTTCTTTAGATTGTGTTGTTTATTTAATTGCTTAAAATCTGGTGTTAGAATTGGTCACAGTAGCTCAGAATGGATTGGGTAGTCCCTAATACACTGGACTCATCACCTTGCTTGGAGTGAGCACTGGAGTTTATTGGACTTCCATATTGTATTTACTTTTGACTGCCCTAGAGCACTTTATATTTGGTTGACAATAAATCACCTTCTGGCAAATCATTGTTATCTTAGAACTAAAAGGTGTCTTTGGACCTCCTAGTTCAGTGGTTCTCACAGTTTATTTTATTTAATGGACTCGTTATTCAATGAAACTTTCCCAGAAGATTAAACAGCTGCTTTGATTATAGCGGAAGTAGGCTGCCTGGCCTACTTCCTGCCTCAGTTTAGCACCTCCCCCTCCAGGGTCTATGAAAACATCTGACCTAGCCCTACATGCCATGCGATACTCAATGTAAAAGTGTTGATGTGGAATCAAATTAATACAGCCAAGGAATCATTACTTCAGTCAGTAACAAGACCTTCTAATTGTATTATTTAAGGAGTGTTTATGGGTGCCTGAAAAGAAGACAAGCTCAAGTTGAACAAACAACAGATGCTTAGATATTTACTCATTTTACTCAGGGCATTTAAGATCATACTTGGGTATTAAATTAGTCTGGGTTCTCTAGAGAAACAGACAACAAAATATATTTAATATGAAGAATACTTTAAGTGTTGATAGAGGTTGTGGAGTCTAACATCTGTAGTCAGCATGCTAGAAACCTGGGATTGCAGATAGTATAGTTCCAGGCAGAATTTTAAGGCCTACGAACCAGGAGAGCAAATGGTGTAAGTTCCAGTCCAAGTCCTATTCTGAAGGCAAGAGAAGACCCATGTCCCAGCTCAAAGACAGAGAGAAAGAATTCTTTCTTACTCAGCCTTATTCTATTCAGGTCTTTGACAGATTGGATGAAGCTCACCTACACCAGGAAGGGCAACCTGCTTTACTCAGTTTGCCAATTCAAATGTTAATTTCATCCAGAAACACTTTCATAGACACACCCAGAATAATATTTGATTGACTATCTGAGCACCCCATGGCTCAGTCAAGTTGACACATAGAAACAACCAGCACAAGTTTACCTGTTGCCAATGCGGTGCTCATCCAGATCTTTTAAAATCATATTTAATTTCTGAAAAAAGATAATAACATATTTATAATTTCACCTAATAGAATACAGCTATCCTGTACAACTGTAAATGCACCTATCCCTTGCTTAGAAAAGGAAGCAAAGTCCTTGAGTGATGTTTAGTCTTCTTGATAACCTGTAACTTAAATACTATAATGTATAATTAACAACACTTAAAAACGTGATATAAACTTAATGCAACTTATTGACCTTATACATTTATAAAAATATGTATATAAACAATTGATTCTATTGTATTTAAGTTATATTACATGATAAGAACATAAGAGAAAAGAAAATAAAGATGTTTGCTTAAAGTATCTATAGATTTCTCTGCTATTTCTGCATGCACAAATATATTCATAACACCATAAAGAATACTCATGACAATTATAGTATTCATTTCATAACTGGTCATGTAGTCATAGCTGGTATTTATAACTACCTTCTTCTACTACCCATTCCGTATTCCCTTTACTTTCAGCAAGCACCTCAGCTAGTTGTGGTTTCTTACCTGGTAAGGTGACCTAAGTCTTCATTCCTCAAGTGTTTGCTGATAGTAGTCCTGCCTGCGTTGGGTGGTTGTTTTCCATTAGCCTTAATCACAGGACATGGTAAAACTAAGAGCTCCCGAAAGGGGTCTCCTGTTTTTCAAATCTCCAATGTGGAGTAGCAGTCCAATTCCCCTTGGTAGTCAGGATCAATAACTCAGTCATCATGGCAAACTCCCTTCTTTGCTGATTGATTCAGAGGCATGAGGAGTGCAAAGTGGCTCCATGGCAATTTAAAATTCTAGTTCAGTGGAATCATTGTTGTGTCTCCTGATAGAAGGATTCCTGCCTTTGGGACTAAGACTTCTAGGCCAGCAGAGCATAAAGTCACCAAAACAGGAAGAAAAAATTTCACTAGTAGGTCACTAGAGATATTATTAAGTGGTGCCACTCCCATGTCTACTCCTTGATTCCTGGACCCATGAATCATGACTATGGGAGAAACAATAGCACATCCTGGGCTCAGATTCAGAGCATTCACAACCTTCTGGAGAACTGTGCCCTAACCCTGTGAGGTATTGCCATCTAGCTGGCACTGTAACTAAGTCTTCAAAAGGCCATCAAACCATTCCATTAAGCCAACATGGTAAGACCAGTGAATTCCATGAGGATGGGCTCAGTGCTGCACTTCTTTTTCTATAAAGTGAGTTCTTTCATCAGAAGCAGTGCTGTGTGCAATACCACAACAATGGATTAGACATTCTGTAAGCAACGGATGATAGTTTTGGCAGAAGCGTTACATGCAGGGAAGGTAAATCCATAGCCAGCTCCTGCCATGATGGAAGTGGTACAATGTAAATAACCTATCACCAGGTAGCTGGCTGATCATGAAGTAAGTCAAAGACTCAGTGTTGGTCTCTGCTGCTGATAGATTTGGTACTTAGCAGTGATCATAGCCAGGTCAGTCTTGGTGAGTGGAAGTAAATATGGCTGAGCCCATGCAAAACCTCTGTCCTTGCCACCATGGGCACTTTATTCATGAGCCCATTGGGTGATGACAGGGGAGGCTTTGGAAAGAGGCTGACTTATATTCACAGATGGCTCATCCTTTCCAGGTGATTATTAAAATGGGACACAAATATCTTCAAATTTTTGCCCTTTCAGAGACATCTGTCCACATACCTCTTCCCCAAATTTCCTTGCCAATAATTTTCCACCCATGTTCCTTCTAAATCCCTGACCATCCAGCCAAACCATTGGCCATAGCCCATGAATCAGTACCTAGCTACATATTTTGCCCTTTCTCTTTCTAAGCAAAGTGAGTGTTCTAAATATTTGTGTTCCTCCCAAATTCATGTTGTCACCTAACCCCCCAAAGTAAAGGTATCAGGAGGTGGGGCCTTTAGGAGGTGGTTAGATTGTGAGGGCAGAGCATGAGAGTGAGCAGTAACTTTCTGCTGTTTATAAGCCACCCAGCCTATGGTGTTTTGTTCCAGCAGCTTGAACAGACTGACAGTGAGAAACCAGATACTGTGCTCAAGTTTCTACTCACACGGAAGATTTCCCTTCAACACTATCTTTCAGGGATGTTCCAGAAAGGGGCTGCAGTGTTGCAGCTGTTCAGTTTTAGGTGTTCTGCAGAACCATCTAGGAACTAGTTCATGCAAAACCATTTATGAAATAGTTCTTCTGTCAACTGATAGGAGATTCCTTGTGAGGCCATCTGTGCAGGCTGGGAGAGGATGGGCCGTGTAACAGGAGTGGGGACCATGGGCATTGTGGTCGTTTCTTCACGTAACTTACTCGTGCTTCAGGGCCTATTCAGACCCAATCACGTGCAAAACACGGCCATCTAATGAGAGTACTGCTGTGCACGCACAATTTGTTAGGTCAGATAACACCCAGCCCATGGTAATTTGGTGGCTCATGGTTAACTGTTTGGTCTCTACTAAGACTCAGTAGCGGTAAAGAGCTGTTTCTCAAAGAAGAGTAGGTGTCTGTGAAGGATGCCAGGACTTTGTTTCACAACCCCAAGGGCCCGTGCTTTGTATGATTGACTTGTAGGGACCTGTCAAAGGAACCAACAGCATCCATCTCTGCCACTAACATCTTCAGTGATCATTGGATCTCTTCCATCAAATGGCTTGGACCTGGGGCAGAGCCTTTTCTTATTCTGGACTCACTTGGAACTAGCAGCTTTTCAGATCCCTGGGTAAGTGGGCTGGATAACACACCCAAATGGGAAATATGTTGCCTCCAAAACCCAAAGAGTTCTTCCAGGCAGTGTCCCATTTTTTTCCCCAGTTAACAGAGAGGCTAGGTGCAACTCCTTATCCTTCAGCTTAGAAGGGATATCTTGACATGCTTCACACTACTGGACACCTGGGTAGTTCACTGAGGTAGAAGATCCCTGAATTTTTGTTGTATTTATTTCCCACTCTCTGACATGCAGTAAGTCTGGAATGGTTGTTACTTCTTGCTTGTTGGTTTGATTAGCATAATGTGATCCATGTAATTGACCAGTATGATATCTTGTGAAAGGGAAAGGAGAGCAAGAACCCTGTGAACTCAATTACGACATCGACACAGGGCTGGAGAGTTGACATACCCCTGAGGTAGGACAGTGAGGGCGCATTCCTCTCCTCACCAGCTGAGAGCCAACTGCTTCTGCTGGGCATTATGAACAGGTATGGAGAAAAAGGCATTTGCCAGACAATAGCTGCATACCAAGTAACTGCTGAAGCAATGAAACCACATCTGACAGAGCAGCTGCAACAGGAGCTCCCACCTGGTCGTTGACGATAATGCACTGTCATTTCCCAAGAGCAATCTGTCTTCTGCACAGGCCAAGTAGGTGAGTTTAATGGGAATGTGGTGGGAATCACCACCCCTGCATCTTTCAACCCCTTCAGAGTGGCCCTAAACTCAGGAGTCCCTCCAGGAATGCTTGAGTATTGCTTTTGATTTGCTATTTTCCTAGGTAGAAGTGGTTCTAGCAGCTTCTACTTGGGCCTCTCTGAACCAATGTGGGAATTCTGCTAGCAGCTGAGTATATTTATTTCAGTTATGCCATCTGCATCTGGAGAAATAACCATAGGATGTATTATAATAAGCACAGTGGGCTCTCCTAGAACTCCAGTGATCACCTGACTTACATAATCCCCTAGTCTGGCTGTGGGCCACAGTGAAGCTTTGGTCTCCAGCAGTTAGCGTCGGTTTAGAGCCAGCATGTGGTAGTCCTTGGAAGGTCTGATTATTTCCTTTTCTCCAGTTTATAGTTAAACTAGTAAAAGAATTGTTTTTTTTGGGGGGTAGGCTGGAAGTAAGATTAACAGTATAAATTTTTGGTAGTGGATGGGAGCTCCTTCCTCAAGGAGACCTGACATCCCCTTTATTCAAGGGGTTCTGGATCTGTAAACCAGCTCAAGCATGGGCATTGAATGAGGGGCCATGACTCTGTATTTTTATAATTCAGATTAGACTTCTCTTCAAGTGACCTAGAACTTTTCTGCTTATACAGATCAAGTAAGAATTTAGGAGGCTTTCATCAAGATAAAAAGCTTTTGCACAGCAAAAGAAACAGTCCACAAAACCAAAAGACAACCGACAGAATGGGAGAAAATATTTGCAAATGACATATCAGATGAAGGGCTAGTATCCAAAATCTATAAAGAACTTATCAAACTCAACACCCAAAGAACAAATAATCCAATCAAGAAATGGGCAGAAGACATGAACAGACATTTTTCCAAAGAAGACATCCAAATGGCCAACAGACACATGAAAAAGTGCTCAACATCGCTCGGCATCAGGGAAATCCAAATCAAAACCTCAATGAGATACCACTTCACACAAGTCAGAATGGCTAAAATTAACAAGTCAGGAAATGACAGTTGTTGGCGGGGATGTGGAGAAAGGGGAACCCTCCTACACTGTTGGTGGGAATGCAAGCTGGTGCAACCACTCTGGAAAACAGTATGGAGGTTCCTCAAACAGTTGAAAATAGAGCTACCATATGATCCAGCAATTGCACTACTAGGTATTTACCACAAAGATACAAATGTAGGGATCCAAAGGGGTACATGCACCCCAATGTTTATAGCAGCAATGTCCACAATAGCCAAACTGTGGAAAGAGCCAAGATGTCCATCGACAGATGAATGGATAAAGAAGAGGTGGTATATATACACAATGGAATATTATGCAGCCATCAAAAGGAATGAGATCTTGCCATTTGCAACGACGTGGATGGAACTGGAGGGTGTTATGCTGAGTGAAATAAGTCCATCAGAGAAAGACATGTATCATATGACCTCATTGATATGAGGAATTCTTAATCTCAGGAAACAAACGGAGGGTTGCTGGAGTGGTGGGGGGTGGGAGGGATGGGGTGGCTGGGTGATAGACATTGGGGAGGGTATGTGCTATGGTGAGCGCTGTGAATTGTACAAGACTGCTGAATCACAGATCTGTACTTCTGAAACAAATAATGCAACATATGTTAAGAAAAAAGAAAAAGAAGAAGATAGCAGGAGGGGAAGAATGAAGGGGAGTAAGTCGGAGGGGGAGATGAACCATGAGAGACGATGGACTCTGAAAAACAAACTGAGGGTTCTAGAGGGGAGGGGGGTGGGGGGATGGGTTAGCCTGGTGACGGGTATTAAAGAGGGCACGTTCTGCATGGAGCACTGGGTGTTATGCACAAACCATGAATCATGGAACACTACATCAAGAACTAATGATGTAATGTATGGTGATTAACATAACAGTAAAAAAATAAAAAAAATTACCTACCATAAAAAAAAAAGAATTTAGGAGGCTTGCTTTCTATTTTACTTTTAGGAACATGGTGATCAATTAGTCAGTGCCATAGGTCTGCATGAGGCAGACTATTCTGATTGCTGCTTTGGCTCTGCTGTCCATTATGGTAACCACTCCCACCTTGCCTTTGGCAGTTGGGTGTTGCCCCTGGGCCCCTGCCACCCCAGGATCCAATTACTCTTATTGCATTTAGGTTCTCCAATTCACTGACTGCACTTCCCCTTGTAAGATCTGACCTATAGAGAAGAACAACGACGGAGCTCTTCAAGGGTGCCATGGTTCCCCTCACAAATGTATTTCTTACAGTGTTAGTGAAACGTATGCCTTCTGGACTCTCCTTGTACACGTAACTTTTAGATGATAAATGCACTCTCACATGCCAATTTCCTTAAATCTTTGAATGTTTTCTTCTGCATTAAACCAAGGCAGGTCTTTCATTGGCAGAGAAAAATCATCAAAATTTGGGGGCTCAGTGTGCCCATTCCAATTTACAGTATCCCGTTTTTTCCCGGTCAGTGGCCTCACTTTAACGATAGACAGCCTGCAAAGCTGGGAGTCCACCTTGTGTTTTAATTCAGTCAGTCACAGGATGAGATTCTGCATTTGATTTTCAGCAGTTGCAACTCTGTGGCTACAGGATATAATGATCTCCTTTAGGGTGCATGTAGGAGAAGAGTTCAGGTCATATATGTGGCCCTTGAGCTGGTGATGTTTTTTAAAGATTTTATTTATTTATTTATGATTTATTTAAGAGAGGTTGAGAGAGAGAGGACGAGCAGGGGTAGGGGGCAGAGGGAGAGGGGAAGCTGACTCCCTGCTGAGCAGAGCCCCATGTAGGGTCTGATGCAGGGCTTGACACAGGGCTGGATCCCAGGACCCTGAGATCATGACCACTTAACCGACTGAGCCACCTAGGTGCCCTGAGCTGGCAATTTGAATCACTAAACTCATCTTTTTCTTTCACCATTTTCTCCAGTGACATTAAAAACAACCAACTAATTTCATTATATTTGTTGTATTTCCAAAAATGTTAAAATGTATCATATACATAGTCGCCCAACTCCTTGCTTCTATATTTAGTGATTAGGAGCATCAACTGGAGATATTTTGCTTATCTCTGTAGTCAGATCATGCCATGTACTATCAGTGCTCTCTTTACTACTGGAAATAGAGTCATTGGCATCTTTAAATCTAATCAAATTAGAGAGCCAATTCCAGAGACCCTGGAGCCAATTCAGAATACTCATCCTTATAATTCTGTTCCTTTAGAACCACTTCCAGTATCAAAATCTGTATCCATCTGGGTTCTCCAGAGAAATAGAACCAGTACCAATTTCAAACAAAAAAAAAATAGTATATAATTCCTTATAGTTAATCCCCTCTCTCTTTATGTATAGAAAGAGATTTATTACACGGAATTGACTCATGTGATTATGGATGGTGAGAAGTCCAAGATCTATAATCAGCAACCTGGAGACCTAAGACAGATGATGATACATTTCCAGTCTAAGTCTGAAGCCCTGAGAACCAAGTCTGGGTCCAAATCTGAAGGCAGGAGAAGACTGATGTTCCAGATTGAGGACAGCAAGGTGGAGAGAGAGAATTCTTTTTTACTCAGCCTTTTATTCTATCCAGGCCTCCAAAGGATTGGATGCAACCACCCACCTTGGGGAGGGCCATCTGCTTTACTTAATCTACCAAGTTAAATGTGAATCTCATTCAGAAACATCCTCACTGACACACCCAGAAAAAAGGTTTACCTTAATTTGAAGCATTCTGTGACCTAGTCAAGTTGACACATAAAATTATCACAATTTGTAATAATTTCTATCCTGCTTTTATTGAAAATATAAGAGTATTTGTAATTATTTCAAGATATTGGATATATATTAATTTTCAGCTCATGTGGTGATGCTTGAAAATTTGGGCATCCACCTATTGAACAAATTCTAAAGACTTTTTCTTTGTCTTCCAATATTTGGGTGAGAACTTTATGAGCTTCCAAGCTCCTTGCCATCCCTTCAATCTCCTTTAATGGAAGTTCTCAAACCTTGGTTTGTATAGGCATCATCTGGGGATATTAGTAAAAAGACAGATGCCTGGTATCCAGCCCTAGAGATTCTGATTTGGAAGAACCAGGAGAGGTCCCAGAATTCCGTATTTTTAATAAGTTCTCCAAATAATTCTGATACCAGCCAACCATATTCACACTTTGAGAAACAGTGACCTATGTCACAGCAATCAACAAATAATGGGAAATTTATGGCTTTACAGGCAGACTGTGACTTGAGTAACATTGAATTTTTTTCTTTTATCGTGCGAGATTTATTTTAAAAAGATTTTTTTTCCCCTAAAATATTTCAAACCCATGTTCTTTTGAAGTCTTACACAATGTGCTTGTCATGTGGCTGGCATTTCTGAGGCCCAGGATGAAGAGAATTTAATAGGTATTCCAGTCCTATGGCTCTGCTCTTGGAAACACAATTTCTCATTTTGCATCTGACCTTCTACATATCATTATGCAGCCCTTCAACCTCACTTGATACGATTTGTCATTAGACTGAGAAAGGCTGTCTGCTCTGCCGTGTTCTGATGCGTGATTGCTGCAGCTCCCACATTTTCTCTCCCCTTAGCTTTTCTTGCTCATTGCTAGACTTACCCACATATTTCATTGAGACATAACAGAGAAAAATAACTGTTGGGATAATGAGCCTGAAAATTAATAATCTCCTTTAATAAGCTCTCTTTCTTGTTGATGCCCTTTAATGAATATATCTGAGCTGTGGGAAGGGGAGCCAGTATCAGGGCCATTAAAGGGCTTTCTCATTATTCAAATTCTGGATGGAAAATGAAAATTTAATGTCATCTCCAATAACTGTTGAAAATGTGCTATCACCCATGCCTTTTCCCAGTAAAATATCTGTAATAAATTTATTAAGCTTTTGTCTTTGTTCTATCTACATAACAAAACACACTAGTTTGCAGGTTTCTACCTGTTTTATTTTATTTTTTTTAAGATTTTATTTATTTGAGACAGAGAGGCAGAGAGACAGAGAGAGCACAAGCAGGGGGAGAGGCAGAGGGAGAGGGAGAAGCAGACTCCCTGCTGAGCTGGGAGCCCGATATGGATATGGGGATCAGTCCCAGGATCTGGAGATCATGACCTGAGGTGAAGGCAGGTGCTTAACCATCTGAGCCACGCAGGTGTCCCAACCATTTAGATACCATCTTACACAAAGGCTAGCTACTGTCATATATAAAGGTGAGAAAGACAGAGAGCTTGGAGATAGCATGAGGTCTATAGTAGTTTCAGATTTGGACTAGTTAGGCTATAAGGACCATTCATTAGATCTATGCTGATCAGCCAGAGCCACCAGCCACATGTGGCTATTTAAATTTAGATGTATTTGTTAAGTTAAATAAGATTTATAAGTCAGTCTCTCTAACCACATTTTAAGGACTTAAAAGCCACATGTGGCTAGTTGCTGCCATATTAGATCAAACAATATAGAACATTTCTGTCAGAAAGTTCTATTTGACAGTGATACATTAGATTCTCCCAGTCTAGCCGAACCTACCTGAGCAGAGAAAAAAAGGCAAATACCTTCTATGTAAAATGCTGACATTATTGTTTACTTCCATTAATCTCTTGGGTTAAAGTGATTTTCAGAAAAAGCGTATTCTAGAAATTTCTACTGAGGACTGTGTGCTGAATGGCCCTAGGCCTGTGCCAAATGTGATAGATTTTTGAAGTGTGAATAGGCCTGTGCCAAATGTGATAGATTTTTGAAGTGTGAATATGTTTTTACCCATAACTGAGCTGGTTCTTGTTCTTCCCATAAGAGTCCCTGGACTTACAGGTAGTGGCTAAGTACTCTATGATGATCTTATACCTCACAAATTTGCCTTATTCTTTGTTTTTAATTGGAGTACAAAAATAGTTATTTTAAACTATATAAATTACTGAGTGGGTATTTCCTGCTTAAGAAAATCTGAAAAACAAACACATATGGAATGATTTTCCACATTGCAAAATAATTGTTTGCTTTATATTAAATAAAGGAATTTTTAAAAAATTTTCTCTGTATTAAAAAGGAAATTCCTGAAATAGCAATGTTCTTTAATGAAACTAAAATCCAACCTGGAGAATTTTTGTTGGGCTCTTAAATTCCTATCCAAGAATACTAATTTGATCACAATATTTTTTCCAGTGCATATGGATCTGCCCTTCAGTGACAACTCCAAATAACTGCTTTCCAGGTCCTTGCCAGAGATTTCAACCTTCAACTTCTATAATTGCATCTTTTATAAACATGTCTGGGTGTAAGGTGGTAATGCAGACCTTTACCAACAGTGCATAGTTGGGCTCATTACTACACCTTCGTAAAAACAAGAAGCTATATTTCCTGTCACTCTTTCAGTTATCCCCATAGTGACTTTTAATGTTTTCAACCCAATTCAACTCTCTGATTCAATTACCTGGTATAAAGCAGAGATGATAGGTTGCTAATTAGCAAAATTCAGGGCAAAAGGACATGTAGCGGACTGTAGCCCTATCACACTTACTGAACAATAGCCAAGACATGAAACAGCCCGTGTCCAAACACACACACACACACACACACACACACACGCACACACACACAGGAGTATTATTCAGCCATAAAAAAGAAGGAGATCCTGCCATTTATGACAACACGGATGAACTTGAGGGCATTATGCTAAGTAAAATAGGACAAAGTAAAACAGATACTTCATGATCTCACTTATAAAGTGAGATCTAAATCTTTTAGTGGCATCTAAAAAAAGTTGAACTGGTAAAAACAGAGAAGAGATTGGTGGTTACTGGGGGTGGGGGATGGGGGAATTGGGACAATGTTGGTCAAGGGTATAAACTTTCAGTTGTAAGATAAGTAAGTTCTGGGGATCTAATATATAGCTTAGTGAGTATAGTTAAACATACTGTATTTTATACTTGAAATTTTCTGAGAGTAGAACTTGAATGTTCTTACCACAGACACAAACAGAAGTAGTGGTAACTCTGTAGATGTTGCAGATGTTAACAGATCTTACTGTGGTCATCATTTCCCTATATATACATATAACAAATCATCACAATGTACGTCTTAAGCTTGTACAATGTTATCATTTATACGTCTGTAAAGCTGGGAAAAAAAAACACAGAAAAGTAAGATCTCCATTCCCATTTTTATTCCCATTAAGTAAAAAACAATTTAACACTGTATTTTGCAAAGTTCCATTTGCATCTTATGTGTGTTTTGCACATTATTAATTATTTAGTTACATTATAGTACATATTTGTTGCAATGAGAAGGCAAGAGTACCTCATAACCAATATATTTGAATATGACATATAAACGTATCTGCTGATGTGTTAAGTGATAATTAAGTAATTGGTATTTCATTCTTTCCTATTATGTAGACATCTTTGGCGGAAATATTACTTAGTGTTTAAGAGTGATTTAGTAACATTCGGGAAATTAATTGGAGGGGTCATATGCATTCATAACACATTTTTTTTCTTTTTGAGTATAATGAAATGCAGGCTTCTGTCTATTTATTATTCCCCACATTTTTGAAGAATGGACTTGATTAGATTATGAGGTTTGTGTGTATATATATTTTGCCAGTAGAATGAGTGAAGATGACTTCTGGTTTTAATCTGTATTTTTCCTATTCCTTGTGAGATGATATTCTTTATATATATTGTTATTTACATTTTCCTATCTGTTTTTGTGTTTTCTCATTTTTATATTGTGGCAAGCATCTTAAAAATTCATCTGTGGTAGAAAAATCAATTGCATTGTGAGATTTTTTATGACATAGTCATGTCTATGAAACCATCACCACAGTTAAGATAATGAATATATCCATAACCCCTCAAAGATTCCTATGCTCTTTGTAATGCCTCCCTTTTGGGGGGTCACCCTTTCTCATCTTGTTAGTAGGCAAGAGTGCCAGTTTCGAGGGAGCCAGATCCTCAGAGCTTTCACCCATTGCTTAGTTATTGCTTATTCTCAGAGTTTTCCCATATGACATATCTGCAGAGCCCCTTTTGAGATAGATGCAGGCATTTCTGCTCATTCCAGGAAAAAAACCAACGCCGTAGTAGATAGAGATAAAGGGAGATACAGATATCACCTATGCGTAAATGCTAGTGCAAAGTGGGAAACCCAACACGTTGCAGAGAGCATGATGGACTCATTCTACAGCAGGGGCAGCCCAGAAAGGAAGAGCCACTCTCCCCAATCTCTCACTCTTTCCAGCCCATCCACCTGTGTCCATTTTCACTTTCTTGAATTGGAACTCCTCGCATTATTGAACTGTTCCTAAAAGCTCTTATTGCATTATGATTTTTAAATATTTTTAAAATATTTTTTATAAAAATATAATATTTTTAAATATTATAGTATTTGATTAATGTCTCTATCCTCCATTAGAATGTAAGCCCCCTGGGGTCAGAGAATGTGTTTGTTCTTACCCACCATTTCGTCCTCAGCAACAGTATAGTATAGGGCCTGGATGACTTTACAGTTGCTAGTAAACTCTAGCTCTGCTAGCAAACTTGGCATGTCGCTGTTGGTTGAATCTGTACATGCTACTGAGCTCATTTGAAAGCCACTATAAAGCTTTGTCCATCTATTCATCTCACTTGTTCTTGGGGCTTATTGTTTTTAGTGGAGTTATACTCATTTAACCTAACATTTAAGTAGCATAAAATTTTATAAATTTCTAATGACTGGTTTATAGTGATTTCTCCCAGATTTGCTATAGATATAATCTAGGACCAGTGGGGGTGATTTATTTATGAGCCTCTTTGAAGGAAGAACAGAAATTGGCCCGGGGCTTTGCACCTGTGATGATTTCTAGTCTGTGTATCCCTAAGATCTACCACAAGTATCTCTAGATGGAGCTATTTAACCTTTTCTCTTGTAACCTAAAGCTACAAGAAATGAAATCAAAGGACTATACCTATATTGTTTGTTTCTAGGATTCTAGGCCACAATTTTTGAAGATTGCTTAATGCTGGAGGTTCCTGATCATGTGCACTGACTTCTTTCTTCTCTTTCTCTTTTTTCCTTACTCCAAAGCTAGCTCTGCCACTAAGTGCCATGTATGAATGAAATAATTCTTTCTGTGGTCTGATATGCATAAGGAGTAGAAAATAAATTATGATTAATTTTGGTTAGAATAAATTATGGTTAATTAATTAACCATATATATATATATATATATATACGTATATACACACACAGTAGCTCTTTCTATATTCTGAGTACCTATATACTGTCTTTTAATCCTCAGAACAAGTCTATGTTTTATGTAGTTGCATATGAGTTATTATAAATTACATAGAAAACAGTGTCTTAAACCCTTGGACATACCATTTAGTGTGTGTCTTAGGTGATGCACTGAATCCTCACTATAGGTTCAATTCTGTATTTTATCCTGCATAATCGGTTCAAATGCTTCTCCTTTTGTAAAGACTTTCAATGATTTTTGAGCTTACCTTTCTGGACAAGGAGCTCTCCTTGTAGGTGGACACTGTGTCCTGGTCATGGTTATATCCCTACTATCTAGAACTGTCTTATCCAGTGTGTTAGTCATTAGCCACATGTGGCTAATTAAATTTAAATTACAATTAATTAAAATAAGATGAAATAAAATTTCAGTTTCTCAGCTCTATCAGACACCTTTCAAGTGCTCAATAGTCGCCATATGCGGTTGGTAGTTACTCTAGCAGTTGAACATTATGTGAACACATCCATCATCACAGAGAGTTCTATTGACAGCATGTCTAGTACAATGATTTGTCCATGAATTAATTCATTAACTCAACTCATCAATATTTAATGAGTGCCTTTTTTGATATAGGCATTGTCTAGACACAGGAGATAGAGTGAAAAACAACAACAGCAAAAAACAACATGGTATCTCTCCGAATGAATCCTAGCATTTTGTCGGTGAAAATAGAAATTAAGCAAGGCAGAGTTAACAGGTACATGTTTAAAAATTGACTGTTTGGGATTCAGTGTAGAAAGGCCCATTCTGGAATGATCTGAGTAGGGCTGACTGCCAGAAGCACATTATGGTGGAAGTATTCCCCCTGCTCTTTGCTCCTGGGTCCTTTCGGGGTGGGCGGCAGCGTTTCTAGGCAATGTTGGCATCTGAGGTACAGAAATCTTTGCCTTCTTCCTGGAACTGTTAAAGGTATAAGAGCTTAGCAGATTTTATAACTTTCTTAGAAATTTGCAAGAATTTCCAGCTCAGATGTGTAGGGATCTAAACCACATTTCCCACTAGAAGTGGAAGGAGAGAGAAGGCATTTAACACAGCAGGAGGACTATTAGAGAGCTGAAGTGGGACTGAACATGAGCAAAATTTTTGCTGGTTCCCTGTGCCCATGGTCTTGGGAGCTTTTTACTTCATTTGCTTTCATTATTTTCCTCTTCTCCTTTTAGAAAACCAGTTTAACATGCGTCGCAACATTGAAGGCAGACAGGGAATAATAAAGAAGCCTCATGAAGGATTCTACACCATTATGCGATGATAATATGTTAATTATCTGAGAATCAGCCCCCGTTCTGTTGGTAAATACAGAGGACTCACTTCTGCTCTCGGCTGCACAAATGGAAAATGCAGCTGTAAATTTTCTGATAATTGGTGTGATCATTATTTTAAGTCATCCCAAATGGCCAGATTGTATTCGCTGAGCAAGTGTGGAGAGGGGTTTACCCGTGATGGCTGTGTCTGGAAACCTGCACAATGGATGGGCTTTCTCTCCGTACCTAGGAGTGAGACTGTACTTGCTGACAAGGAGGCGGGGAGAAAAAATAGTGACTGTCTGTGTTAGGTGGGCACATAGGGTATGTGCAACTCTGCAAATTAGAAAAAGAGAAAGTTTCCCTTGAAGCAACTGATGCATTTTATTTTAGATATTTCTGGATTCTAAGACGAAAAGAATAATTCCGTCATTGAGGATGATGTGGTTGAAGGTAAATTCTTGCGCCTCCCAATATCTGGGGCAGGGAGTCCAGGGTTTGACTTTGGGCTTTTATACAACTACATGTAGAATCTCTAGGAGGAAAATAACACATAATTTCAAAGGAGACTAGAATTTTTCTCTGCTTCCAGGCAAGATTTTATTGATTTAAGTAGTTGAAAATGACATCTGCCTGAAAATAATTTTTAAATGATTTAATTCCACATTTGGTGAAATAGAGTGAGCTGGATTTTATCCTTTAAGCTCATGTACAGTTATTGTCATTTTGAATTTTTAAAATTAAAATTAAAGGCCATAAAGGAACACTAATGGCAAAATACATATTAATAGGGAGCATGAAATGATAATGATTCTTTTCATCAGATCTGTAAACTGAAAATCCATCTGATTTAAATTTCTATGTACCACGGGATGATATCTTTAGTATCATAAAAAACAATGTTAAAAAGAAAGCTATATTTATGTCTACTTTAGTCTTTCTTTTTTTATTATTATTATGTTATGTTAATCACCGTACATTACATCATTAGTTTTTGCTGTAGTGTTCCATGATTCATTGTTTGCGAATAACACCCAGTGCTCCATGCAGTACGTGCCCTCTTTAATACCCATCACCATATTCTTTCATTTCATAGCAAATAACACTTTTTATATTTTCAATGGATTATTTGATAAGAGAGGCTTACAAATAGTAGTCTGAAATTTTTTCATGCTATCTTTCAATAACTAAGCCTGCTAATGACAAGTAATTCAGAAAGCGAGATTTCAAAGTATCATATAATAAAAGCACATTTTTGTCTTCTTTTGATGCTAAAACTGTAGCTTATGTTCAATCTGTGTTTGAATATACATTTGGCCCATATAAACAACATGATAAAATATAGCAGTTTAAGATTCACTTAAATCATTAATTTAGGAGCACCTGGGTGGCTCAGTTGATTAAGCATTGACACTTGATTTCAGTTCAGGTCATGATCTCAAGGTTGTGAGATGAAGCTCTGCATTGGGATCTGTGCTGAGCGTGGACCCTGCTTAGGATTCTTTCTCTCCCTGTCCCTTTGCCCCTATCCCCGCTGTGGCTCGCAGGCTTTTTCTCTCTCTTTCAAAAAGAACTTAAAAAATTAAATTACATTAAGTTAAAAATCATAGTTTAAATAATTTCCTTAAGAATATCCCCTTTAAAGAGTAGAAATAAGAATGAATATATGTCATGAATATTATTAAAATCACATTAGATAAATTATTAGCATAATATGTAATGATTTATTGCTCTAAAAGATTTTAGTCTTTATTATAACTCACATAAAATGATGAAATGATTTTAGAAATTCCTAATAGGATGGGGTTTCTAAATCATAATTACTCTGAAATGAGTTTGTATGTCAAACAAGGTTGGGAGACAATTTAATAAACTCTTAGACATTTTTGTTATAAGTATTTGCTAATAGCTTTTAAATTATCTCTCTCTCCCTCTTTAATTTCTATTTTAAAAATATATTATTTAATCTTTCAGAGAAGTCCCAAGTCTCTTGGAAATTGGACTTGATCCTCAACATATTTTGAGAACACCGAAGTCCAATTCCTAGAACCCAAAGCCATCACCATTTTGGCTTCCCTATCCAATGGATACTCCTACCTCTCTTTCTCAAGTTATGCCTTAAAATATATCACACTTCAAGAAATGACAGTTTATTTTAATCCTAACATTTCTTTTATGGTCCTAACATGATGGAATGGAAATCGAGGGCTTGCTGTGGACATTTGGTGGTAGTGGTGGTGATTGGCTCCCAAGCATCCACATTCTTTCCTATTTAAGGGAATTTCTTCATTGTAGTTGGAGATTCTCAGACCTCGAGGGTGAGAACACATGAACTATGGTTTATCATTTGGGTGTTCCTGGTTAGGACTTAGAAAGGGTATAAAACTGAACGAGTGATTTAGAATTCATGCACAGTAGTAGTAGAATATTCACTGGCAAAGCACTGGCAGTGGTCTAAGTAATAGCCTAATGGAAGGGTTCATGTGGTGTGATCGGCGTTGCCTGGTCTTCTTTGGTTCCCAGTGGATTTTTGAGCAATATTTTTGAAGCTTCCCTATAGATTGTGTAAGTTTAATTATTTTCTAATAATTAAAATTGTCCTGTTTAAGATAGCTGGAGTTGGTGTCTATTGCTTATACTTGAGAATCCTGCCTGATGCAACTTCATACTCTAGAATTCAGAATTTAATTTTACTATTTTTGGGGGTTTTTTTTGGAGAATGAGATGTGATGTTGACATTTTTAAGGCTCCTATTTCCTAGGAAACCTTCACTCTCATAAATACTGCATTTCATGTGGTCATTGTGAAAATGACTACAAGATGCCATTTCCCTCAGCCACTCTTGGAGAGAAGTTAGAAGATCTTGGAGAGTCAGGTAGAAAAATATGGACTATGTGTCTGACTCATAGCTTTGTATCCACTGTCCTGTCCATCGTGGCTGCCATGTGACAGTCTGTGACTTCCTCTCTCCTTCCAGGCCAAAGGTGTCTGATAGCAAATGGGAAAGAACTACTTACCATTCTCTCAAATTCTGGATATCACAGGAAGAGGGATAAAGGTAGCTGGGAGAAAAGGGTTTTGCTGAACTTAAGTCACTGAGAACCAGAGGGAGGGCATATATCTAGTGATTGTAATACCAAAATTAAATGATAATATCAATATTTTAGTATTTATTTTCTGTTAATATGAATGTATGGATATTAACACTGACATTTTATTTTAATAGTGTCTAGAACTATTACCTTAAAAGAAAACCCAATGGCATATAATGCTTAATATATTTCAAATGTAAGAAGGCATCAATGAGTTATGAAAAAATAAAAAAAAATTATAAGGAACATAAAATTATTTAAATATTTATTAGCTGATGGATTATGAACATTATTAGCAGAATAAATTTGGAAAAAATAAAATATTCTAAAAATAAAACTAGACACTACCAAAAAATGAAAAACAATGAATCATAAACATTGGAATACATTTATGAAATAATGATTCAATATATTGGAATATATTATTTGATAGATACAGGTGGGATATATTATTTGACAATGGAATATATTATTTCAACTTTTGGAAAAAGTGTTACCTTAAAGAACAAAATGCATCGGTAGTATCACTATTTAGTCATGAGGGTATTATAAGTTTTTCCAGCTCCTGAAGCAGCCGTTTCCATCTCTACTCTAGGAGAACAATGGAGAAGAGAGTTACAAAGGAATGCTAGACATTTTTCTCTGATATTTTTATCTTCAAATACTTTCATCTCTTGTTTGAATATTTTAAGATCTTCTCAAGCAACTTTTCTTTTAGGAACTGCAAACTTTTTTTGAAATCAAGTTGTAGTTTTGTTTAAAAAAAGTATTTCTAGTCTGTACACAACTGTATTTTTGTTTTGTTTGTCTGGATAGAGATTGTTATACAGCATTCCCTGTATCTGTTTCAGTACAGTCATGTTGATATTTTACTTGTTCAGAGACCTTTGCATTACAGTAAGAATTATTCTTACAATGGAAGCTTTGCTCTGTGGATTCCTTCAGCCCTCCTCTCTACTTTGTTGAACATGAGGGAGGTTATAGAAGAATACTTTAAAAAAGTGTTTGTTTAATTTGAACTTTAGTGGCACATAAAATTTTCTAGATGATTTCTTCAAATTTTTTCAAATGGCTGAAATAATGGCATCGCACCAAGAGAAGTATGATATTTTATTTATTTTTAAAGGAAGTTTTTTTTTAATTGTATTTATTTATTTGACAGAGAGAGAGAGAGGGAGGGAGGGAGAGTACAAGCAGGGGGAGCAGCAGAGGGAGAGGGAGAAGGAGGCTCTCCACTGAGCAGGGAGTCTGATGTGGGGCTTCGTTCCAGGACCCTGGGATCATGACCTGAGCAGAAGGCAGATGCTTAACTGACTGAGCCACCCAGGCACCCCCAGAAGTATGATATTTTAGAAAATAAAAAGACCATGTTATACCAGAATACCAAAAATTTACATGACAATCACTAAGCACCACTAGCTGGGAATTTCCAGTCTAATCCATCAGACCATGGGTTAGGAGGTTAGCAGAGAGAGTCCTAAAATCACATCTCCATGAGAGACTTCAAAACCTACTCCTATATTCCAGGGACCCACTAGGACCAACCCACAGAAGGAGTCAAACCACCTTCCCTGATGACACAGAGAAAATTAGGAGTGGGGAGATGGTTGAATTTGGAAAGCACATGGAAAAGGTTTGCCTTTCAAAATCACCAAAGGAAGCCTAAAAAGAAAATGATTACCATACGACTCAGTGAACTAGCATTTATGGCTAAGACACAGCGTTTGGGACTAAGGGTCAACCAGCATTTCTGGAAGCTTCCTTGTCAGTCAAGTTTACATTATTGTATATACCTCAATAGCTAGATTGTTAAATAAGTCATTTATTTTGGGAGGCATCTACTGAAATACCTTGAACTTCACTTAACATTCTTACCATTAACTATATTGCCAGTGCTGCGTATGCTGGGAATTAGAACTATACTCTCACCACTGGGTGTGTTGGGAGGATAAGTATGAGGTATACCCTAGAAACTGAAGCACAAGCTGAATCTGTGCTATACAGAATTGTATTATCCCGGTTCTTATGTAGAAGTATTCCCAGGATCATACCTCATTTTTCTTTTGTCATCAAATCTTTTGAAATACTGATACGTCTCAATTTAAAGCTTATTCCAGTTTTCATTCATACAATGGTGTTTAGCAATTTCCAAGCCTGCAGTGATGTTTATATTTCCTTTCATTATGTCAGATAACTTCTATCAATTCACAGTTATCTACTGATTGTTATTTTTTTTTTCCTTGACCATTGCTTGGAAGTGACTAAAGCTGCTGTTATACTTGGATTTTAACATCCAGGGTGATGATACACTTTGAAACTTTTGCAGTCTCTCAAGCACATTTACACTTTCTTGTTACCCAGTGTGGATTAAATGTTCATCGGAAAACAACATGGTGGCAGGAAATGAGGCCACTGTAAGGTAAACAGATTTAGTGAGTGTCCGTTCAGCTGAGAAGAGCAAAATGTGATGCCTTCATGTTCAGTGTCAGAGAGCATTTGTTTGTGTTTTCTCTACTGTTTTAGTGGTCATGAGAAGTATATATGAGCCTTACTGCAAATCTTAAAATGGATTTGCATATTTAAACACAAAAAATGTTTGAGACAAATCATATTGTATTAAATCAGCACCGCCTAGGGAGGTGCTCCAAGAGAAACATATGCATTTAAAGCATGCCAAACATGACTTGTAAATGTCAACCAGTAGGGTGCTCACGTGAATTTTTAATCTCTCTTCACAAGGAATTTTTGAAACCCAAGATCCTGTGGTATAGGAGCTTATTTCTGTTCTGGGTTCTAGTCTGAATTTCCCTCCCCCTGCCCCCACCCCTGGACCTTTTTATTTGCCCCAGGGCATTTCAAAGCAGCAATGGGCTCCTTCAGTAAATACTTTCTGATCACCTATAATGTGTCAGCTAATGTTCTAGGTTTAAAATATTATTGCACCTGAAAGAAGGAATCCTTACCAGATTAATTCCCCTTTGTGAACAGATTTCTCTGTTCAGGAGGGGCTAAGGTGCCATTCTTCTTCCTGGGCAGCACATTCTCCCTGACAAAGCTCAGGATTTGAATGTTTAACTCCTGTTAACAAGTAATCCATCCTCCCATGGAAGATGACAGCCTCCATACTGCTCCATACATAGATCAAAGGGAGCAGCTCTTTTAAAAGATGTTATATTCTTAGCTTGGAATGGAGTAAACTGAACCCACGTAGCTCTAAAATGTCCCCCAGAATGCCTAAAATCTGACAAACAAAAGAACACTTGTTATTTCTTAACAGTCTGTTAAGACATTTTAAAAGGGCTTGCCAAGTGAAGAGCAGCATATGAACACATGGAACACCAAAATCAGGAGAAACCTATGCTTTGCTTGACAGGAAATGTTTCCAGCCTGGTTTTGATGTCTGTGTTGCTTTGTTAGTGGTACCTCCGAGTGTCTTAGCAGACAGGAAGTCTTCAAACAGCAAGACCTTGTTAAGAACATGATCAACTTTTTCAGGTCATGGTGTAACATAATGTTTTGAAATGACACCTTTTTAAAAAAAGTAATAAGTCTTTACTTCAGGTCTTACATTCATCCTTTGTACATGTTAAAGGAATGCCATGTTCCTAATATTAGTACAATGTCAAATGGAGACTCAGTTTCAGAGACAGGTATTGTAAAGTATTGATATTCATTACCTGTGCTCCCCAAAATGGCTCTTTTAGTTTATTCTCTTTGAATTTGTCTCTGAATATTCTATTTGAATATATTGCCTGTGGAGAGGGGATGTCAAGGGGAAAGTTAGTTAAAATTATTTGACTAAAAAAGTGTCTTTGCTTGTTTATTTGTGTGGTTTTTTTTTTTTTTTAGAATGAGAAAGAACTCAAAACATGTTTAATTGAAGGATACTGCATTTGTATATTGAAATTTGTATTTTGTCCAGTTTTGATGTATTCCTCATTCTGGCATACCCAGTAATGAATATCATGATGCCTTGATTGCCTCTTTTCCAAAATAATAGTTGTCAATTATCTTATACTGTTTATTTAGCATCTCCTTATTCAATTGGTGAACTGTCTGCATGTTGTAAGCCTTTGGTAATTTCACTGTTCATGAGTACCTTTATCAGGGAGGAGGTGGGAAAATGCAAAGCTGTAAAACAAAATTCTCTCATCTTTGTTGGTTGCATTGTTGATAGCGTTTGGCAAGAGATTTGGAAAAGACTGTGTTTGGTCTCTGACCACCCTCTTGTCCGTAGAAATGGAAGCAAGAAGCTCTTTGAGAATGGGACCAAGGCAGAAGAAGGAGGAGCAGAAAGAAGGAAAGCAGGTGGGTGCTGTCTATCAAGATCACCAGGAATACTTGTTGGGTGTGTCCTTTGATTGGTTATGCATCATGACTTTGGAGGCATTCCTCAGTATCTCCTTCTACATCAAAAAATCTTGCTTGAAGAAAAATTTAAAGACTTTCATTTCACCACCAGAAACAAGGCTAAAATCCCTTAGGTCTAGTAATGATGACGTAAATGACATCCAAAGTATAGATTGCCATACCAGGATTCTGTCCTCAAGCTAAATCATGAAGAAACGTTTGTTTTAGGAATGAAAGAAGAAAAACAAAAGGAAGCAAGTATCTTAAGGAAGAAGGAAGCAATAGTATGCAAATCGGGATGGGGAAGAGGTGCCCCTGATGTGTTGATTTTTCTTAAGTTTGTTCATTTACCTTTCTTGTTTGAAAAGAAATAAATTCATTTAAAAATGCCGTCCTGGGGCACCTGGGTGGCTCAGTCGGTTAAGTGTCTGCTTTTGGGTCAGGTCATGATCCCAGGATCCTGGGATCCAGCCCTGCATCAGGTTCCCTGCTCAGTAGAGAGTCTGTTTCTCCCTCTTCTCCCAGCTTGTGCTCTCTCTCTCTCTCTCTCTCGTTATCATCTCTCTCTCAAATAAATAAATAGACTCTTTAAAAAAAAATGCTGTCCCTTCAAGAAGTCCTACAACTAAGCGAAGTGCTTGTTTCTTCTATTATGTTAACCTCAGAACATTGTTTGCATGTATTTGACCTAGTACTCTAGGGATAAAGTCTATAATAACATGGAAATCATATGATATGACCTTTATAGTATTATAGAATTTGGAGACAGACTCATATGATCGGTAAAAATGTGATCTTAGAAACAGAATTAGTCCTCATTACTGACTTTGTCATCTATAAGTTGTGTGACTCTGGACATGTTTCTTAACTCATCTCTGTTTTCTTGTCCATAAGTTTATGATAATAATATCATATCATGAGGTTAAGAGAATTAAATAAGATCGTATCTGCAAAGAACTTTGTGCCAAACCTGTCATATTTTAAGCACTGAGTAAATAAATAGGAGCCCTATGGTTGATGGTGATGATGGTGGTTATGATGAGTTATAAATGTTTTAACCCAGCAAGTATAAAATCCTCACATAAAGGGACTATGTCTTAGCTATTATTATATGCTTAAAATAGAGGGTCAAAATTGCACATGATACAGAAATGTGTATTAATTAGTTAAGCAGAAAACCTTAGAGTCTTAAATTTTAATTGGAGGCTTTTTTTTTCCAGCTCATGAAAAGCATGGTATTAGAATATTAGCAAACAAATGTAGTTGGATTGAAAGTTTTAATAACTTAAGTGCTAATAAAGAGTTACTAAATGGAGGTCCTCTGGAAAACTTATTTACTGGTGAGATAACAAAGACTGAAGTTGGCACGTTAATGGACATGAAGCAGTATTTCTAAGGTGTTTGAAAATGATTCTTCCCATAAAGTAGATTAAAATTTTCTTCATCTATTTTCCTTTTACATACCATTTGTTTACAAACTTTTTATTTTTTATTCTTCATTTACTCAGAAGACACTAAGGAACACAATAACCACATTTGAAAGGCATTAGGTAAACTTTTTAATATGAGTGAGTGGGAATTAAAGGAATTGAGAATGTGGGTCTGAAATAATAGAAGATTATGGAGAGGAAGTAATATCAGTCTTCAAATATACATAGAATGTCAATATGGAGATTGTTTTGGCTGCAGGTGACAGTAAATCCAACCCAAACAAACATAAGAAAAAATCGTATATTTTAATTTATATAACTGAAAACTGCAAGGAACTAGCTCAACCTTCATTCTTGGCTGGATATTTTAGGACCCTGTCACTCTTTCTGTACTTCCTTTTTCTGTGTTGGCCCCATTTCCTCGTTTCCCACGGACAAGATGGTGGCTAGAGGATCTACACTTCCAAGTCAACTGAAACAGTCACTGAGTGCCTCTCTTGCTCAACTGTTCAAAGCAGAAGTCCTCCTGAAATCGATTTCATGCTCTTTTCTGAATGAATAACTGTGGTCATGGGGGGAATTGTTTAAATCCACGTTGAAATCACAGGCCCAGCCCTGGAGATAGTAACAATCAACGACACATATCTAAATGTACTGAAACTTGGGCGCCTGGGTGGCTCAGTTGGTTAAGCGACTGCCTTCGGCTCAGGTCATGATCCTGGAGTCCCGGGATCGAGTCCCACATCGGGCTCCCTGCTCAGCAGGGAGTCTGCTCCTCCCTCTGACTCTCCTCCCTCTCATGCTGTCTCTCATTCTCTCTCTCTCAAATAAATAAATAAAATCTTAAAAAAAAAAAAAAATAAAATAAATAAATGTACTGAAACTTGGTGAGGGATATTCTCCAGAGACAAACCTGGGTACTGTGTTCTGACGTGAAGAAAGAGAATGGATAGCTACTATAACATGAAAGTCGGAGCCCCCTTATTCTGTATTGTTCAGCGGGACAGAACCAGAATCAACTGGAGAAAATGAGTAGGAGGCAGATTTTAGTTCGGCAGGAAGAAGAACTAAGAATTTAGAACTCACAAGTAGCCCACCTCAGAAGTTAGAGGCCTGCCTGGGAAACTTGTCTTCAAACTCAGGCTTGGTCACCATCTGTTGTAGACAGGAGTAGATGGTCTTTATGGTCTGTTTTTAGTCTGTAGGTGGTTACTAGATTTCTTCCTTCACGTTTTGATGAGATAAAGAGATCCTATGCTAAATCCTTCTGAGGTTAGGTCTGTAAAACATTCTTTCCAAGGGACTTGCTTAATGAAAGCACAGAAGGCCATGGAGGAAGAGGCTTCCTCAGAAGATGACATGTTTCGGGGTGCCTGGGTGGCTCAGTTGGTTAAGCGACTGCCTTCAGCTCAGGTCATGATCCTGGAGTCCCGGGACCGAGTCCCACATCGGGCTCCCTGCTCGGCAGGGGAGTCTGCTTCTCCCTCTGACCCTCCCCCCTCTCATGTGCTCTCTCTCTCTCATTCTCGCTCTCTCAAATAAATAAATAAAATCTTTAAAAAAAAAAAAAAAAAAGAAGATGACATGTTTCATTGAGACTTCAAATATACACAACATTGTTCATGTATTGTTTCCTAATATTTAAGCTTCAAACATATTTCTCATTATAATGATTATTTTTACAAATTCCCCATCTAAGGAAGATAACACAGTAATCTCTCTAGTCTCATAACATGTGATCTAACGTTCAATCTTTGAACTTTTTTGTGGTCTGAATGCTTATTTGAAATATAATATCACTTTTTCTCACAAAAGGAAGCAATCACAAAAGGCGATTTGAGAAGTTGATTGAGAGTCATTGCTTTTGGTTAAATAGGTTTCTGTTCATAGGGATATAAACAGGAGATGAAACAGAGCCAGGAATTATTGAGCATCGATTATGTACCAGGTGCTTCATACAACTTTATCTCATTTAATCCTCACATCATAATTAGCTCCATTAACATGTGAAAAACTCAAGGTTTAAAAACGTTTACTTATCTTGCCCGAGTTAAGTTATTCAACAAAATGTGAGACCTTGTCCCTAGGTCATACTACTCTTGAGTTAGGGCCTAGATTCAAATCTGAATCTATCCATTCCTAAATCCATGGTACCTGTCTGAAAGAAAAAGAGACGAAAAATACAAACTTGCTTTCTGTCAATTTCTGAGAGCGCTAGGAAGTTCACTGTTTCCGATTTACTTGATACTTCTGATGATGTTCAAATATCGTTGGGTAAATTGGAGGGATGGTACTACAAGGAAATTAATAAGTGCAGGCTACTAAGGCAAAAGTAGAAATCAGAATTGAATCCATAATTCAGTAAAACATACAAAAGAAATTGCTAATGCATTAAACAGTTTTGAAAGATAATGGCAATTGTTGCTGAAGGATTCGGTGTCCAAAATTATTACCTTACATTTCCTCTACTCTTCATATTCTCTTTTTCTCTGAACTCTTAAAAGTAAACCCATTTAAAATTTCTATGTGCATTCAAAACTGTGTTTCTCAATTGCTGGGAGGAGAGAAATAGCTTGTTTTGAATTTTAATCTTGTTGTGAATTTGCTGCATTAATTTCTAGCCAAAGGTTTTAATAACAATTCAAAAGGAAAGTGCATTGTTGAAAAGCTTTTACTACCTAACATATTGAAGAGTTAATTGTAATATGATTTCCCTGCAAAGGTTAATTAGCTTTCTTCCCCCCCAATAATAAGATGTGAATATAAAAAAGGAAAGGACTCTTAGCACTCAACTGTAGGCCATAAGGGTTTTAAAAGTAAGAGTTGACACACATAAAGTTGTGATTTCATGAAAATAAATTATTTTCTTCTATATGAAAGCTTTGATATATACCTATGTCAGAGAAAGGCTTTTGAGAGTTTTCAGGAAACTAGGTATTAAAAAGGAATCATCCCAGCACAAATGGAAGGGACAGTGAAATAGGCATCTTGGAGAGACATCTCCTGCTTGGCAGACGCGTGCTTTGGAGTTTGTTAGAAGGATATTTATTTTACATTTATCTGATCCTCAGTAGATGAGCTGTTTTTGCATTGGAAGTTTTACAGGATTTTTTTTTTTTTTTAAAGAGTTTACAGCTTGCTGTGGAAAGTTAAAGATTCTTAGGAGGTTTGGGTCCAAACGATTCTCACCTGGTCTTTGGTCTGGCTATGGGCAATAATGAGGAATAACACATTTCTTAGTTTTTCTTTGAGGAGTCAGCTAGCTATTTAAAAACAGAAAGGAACACACATCTTCTAAGAAATCATGAGAAGGATGGCCAGGCTAGGGATGAACTACAGTAAAGGATGTGAGTGATTCCGTGGAGGACAATCAAGACAATGTATGCAGTTTGTGTTCTACTCTGAAACTTCAAGACTGTGACCTTGGCAATTCATTTTACCTCTTCATCTGTAAAATGGAGTTAAACAGGAAATATATTGTTGGCTTGGTATCAGAATCAAAAGACATAATGCATCCGAGTGCCCAGTAGATAGCAGAGGTATAATAAAGTTTTACTCCAACTTGATTAAAGTAACTCAGTGAATTAGAAGGACCAGGAAATCACTGGAGAGGATTCTTAACAAGAAACTTTTAGTATTTATGCTTGCCTGTTGTTTTGTCAATATTGAATGTAATTATTAGGTAATAAAGAGCAAAAGCTTAAGTGGTGGAAAACCTGGGTTCCAGAAACAGTAGCTCCTAACTAGCTGTGTAGGAATTATGCTAGATTAGATTTAAGATACTTTCTAGATCTTACTTTTAATTTTTAAATTATTATTATTATTTTTTTAAAGATTTTATTTATTTATTTGAGAGGGAGAGAATGAGAGATAGAGAGCACGAGAGGGAAGAGGGTCAGAGGGAGAAGCAGACTCCCCGCTGAGCAGGGAGCCCGATGCGGGACTCGATTCCGGGACTCCAGGATCATGACCTGAGCTGAAGGCAGTCGCTTAACCAACTGAGCCACCCAGGCGCCCAATTTTTAAATTATTTTTAAATGACCTTTGGAATATGAATTTTATTTTTTAGGCCCATATACTACACACACACACACACACACACACACACACACACACACACACACACACACACACAATCCATTCACATTTATTACAAAGCATTTACTGAGTACCCAACTCTGTGCAAGGCACTGCTCTAGCCAACTTTCTGATTTGGGTGACTGATAATGCAAGGTAGGATGGGGAATGAAGGAGAAGTTTAGCTCTAAAAATATTATACTTATGGAATTTGCAAGCAGAAATTTTTTAGAAGAAATTGGACTCTCTTCCTGAAGAGAGAGATCTGAGCTGAAGAAAAATTCTTTGGGATTTGAAATCATGCAGCTAAATGAGCTTCTGGGGTACTCCAACATTTAAGGAATGAGCAGAAATAGAATGCTCTCAAATAATTCTGAGAAAGAGCTCCTGGGGTGGGGGATGGTGGGAAAATTCAGGAGAGATTTGGATGATGGAACAAGCCTTAATAGGAGAGAGTTTCTGGATGGGAGAATGGGCAAATAGTGGCGAGAAACAATGTGAAATGGGAATTTAATGACTTGGGAGTATTCTGATACCTAGAGGAAGGGCAGTCTTAGTGGAGAAGTCAGTATGGAAAAAGGTAAGAGCAGATTGAAGATTGAACAGCTCTTAAAAAACAATCTAGCCAGAATAAATTGTTGCTTTAAGGTTTTATCATGCAGGCAGGAAGTTACTGTGGAATGTTCTGACAGGGAGGATGGGCATAGGATGCAAAGAGGAGTACAGATGGAGATTAGATTCCAGAATTTTAGTGTCTGTAGTTTTCCAGGTTTTCATTATATCCCTTTGAGATGGAAGGATCTAAGCTTTTATTTTATTTTAATTTCTGTGGTTAATGCTATTCAGTCTACTTAACACTTAGCAGGTAACAGTTTTAGGGCTTCTGCAAGTGCTCTGTAGTGCTTAGGCATTTGACAAGGAATGAGGCAGACTTAGGGTCATTGAAATCTATGACTCGAATGTGTCTTTATAGAATCTCCTCAGGATACATGTTGTTCTTTTTTCTACGAAAGAAAAAGAAAGCAGCTTCCTTTTATGGGGATTTGACAGGGTTCGTTTAAAGCTAGTCCAGCACAGCCCAAGGCTTAGAAGACCTTCTATGGTGAACTCTGACCTGGTTCAGACTTATTTATTAATATGTCTTGAGCTTTTTCTGGTCTTTTCCTATGGAATGAATCGCAGAAGTGAATGGGCTGTCACATTTCCCTGAGTTTAGCTTTAACTTAGTGTGTTGCTTTTCAGCTCAGAAGAACCAGTAGTTGGGGTACAATACAGTCTTAATAGTTTCTGGAGACAGGGTGATTAGCTCTGTGAAGGAAGTCTCTGGCCATGTGATCTAGGAGGCCAGACTGGCAGGAAGGATGCAAATATAAGCACCATGCTAAGATTCCAGCTCACCTGGCTTGTCAAGAGATTTTTTTTTCCTTCTGTTCCCAGAGGCAACACTGCACCAGCTTCTGGCTCGTGGCTATTTGTTTTCTCCTGAACAAACTTTTTTTTTCTTTTATATTTCAATATTTTAAATAAATGTTGTATGGCCAAGGTGTCACTGCTCTTGAATACATGTAGTTCCTGTCTCCCGTTAGGAAAAACTAAAATGGCAGTACTTTGCTCACATCTGTTTGTCTTTCTGGAATCTCACGTGCCACATTCGTATGGGCAAATCCATTTTGCTCTGTTTGCCAGTCCTCACGCTGTGAAGCTGTTTCCTTTCTCCTGAGTTTTGAGATGTCTAGATATGAAGGCAGCTCTTCTTGGGTAACTCTTTAAGGAGAGAACCTGGGGGCACCTGAGTGGCTCAGTTGGTTGGGCATCTGCCTTGGTCTCAGGTCGTGATCTCAGGGTCCTAGGAAGGAGTCTGGAGTCTGGCTCCCTGCTCAGCGGGGAGTCTGCTTCTCCCTCTCCCTTTGTCACCACCCCCCCAGCCCCCACTGCTTGTGCTCTCTCTCTCTCACATAAATAAATACAATATTAAAAAAATAGAGAACCTGTTCACCTTGAACTTTCACAATAAAATTTTGTAAGGAAGAAACTCAAAGAGCTGTAACTTATAGTCACTTTATCACAGTCATCGAATTGCTGAAGCTGAATCAAAAGGTCCCAGTTAAGGGAAGTACGTGAAGGCTGTGAAAATGATATGCATCTACTTAAATGCTGTGTCCTTTGAAAATCTGAATTGTAACTCAGCAAAGGAGACTTGGAGAGACTTAGCATATACATTTGCACAGCCAAATCTGACAGGGTTACAAAAATTTGATGTATTTGCTTTGCTCTGACCAATTCAATGTGGTCAGTGAATTTCTTTTTTTAACTTGTGTGATAATAGCCAAACTTGACTGTACATAAAACATTCTGGAGGGCTACAAAACAATGTGTATTAGCCCCTGTTGTTAAAGACAGACGATGTGGTTTCTTTTTAGACTCTCATGTGATACTGAAGAAGTCTGCAAAAACATGCAGGTAAAGAATTGTGAACAAAAGGTAATCATGGTATTCTGGGGTGGTCAAAATATCATCAAGGAGTGGGTGGCTTAGGGGGAGTTTTGCATTGGTGCTGCTGGGGTAGATACCCAGGTATTCTCAAAAACCTCTGGTCTCTGTAGTCTGGGAGTGTGGGACATGCGGAGAAGGAACCCCCCAGGTGGGAAGTGGGTATCATCATGAGAGGAAGCAATAGGTGCCTTCATTCTACTTTATTTTAAGTGTTGCTAGCTATTACACTTTGGGAATCATTTAAACGTAGTAAGACAATCAGAAATACAAAGGTGTAATGTAAGTCTATTATTCTCTCATTACTTACGACTTCCTCATTATGTGCTCAAGTTCAGTTACATTTACAATGTTCACCTTGGGAGCTTGTCACTGTTTGCTTTGAAAAATGAATTCAGTTTACAAATTGGTATTGGCATGAAAGCACTGCATTTTTACAGTGAAGAATGATCTATACCAGCTTCCAGTTTTATTGATAAGGAAATTGAGGTCCACAGAGGCTGAGTGACTGGTCCAGGGGCACACAAAAATCTATTGGCTGGGGAGGTAACAAACTGGTATTCTGACTCCCCAGGATTCTTTCCAGTGCTTCACATTGACACAACCCAAAATGATTTGTGTGTGTGTGTGTGTGTGTGTGTGTGTGTGTGTGTGTGTGATGTGCCATGGAATTGGATATAATATATATGGCCCATGATGCTTATGCAGGGGCCTTTTTAATGTCAAAAGAGCTTTTGCCTAAAGTACTAAACTAAGTAGTATTTGGGGGCTATAAACTAACATAAAATTGTACTCAGAAGCAAGAACACCACATTTCTGCCTATAAATTTTTCATGAAAACTTTCTATGTACAAATACAAATTTGCTTTAAGGAAAAAATAAGTATGCCTTTTAGCCTTTTTATCTATAGTTTTCTGTGTTCTTTTTTCTTGTCTTCCTTCCTTCCTTCCTTCCTTCCTTCCTTCCTTCCTTCCTTCCTTCCTTCCTTCCTCCCTTCATTTTTTCTATTGGTGGTAATGGTGATTTCTCAAGACTACACAAACCATGTATCATAGAACATAAATTATTACGTTCACAGTGAGTTTGAGGACATAGTATGGAGATGAGAAAATATAGGAACATCTCCTGTCATCCAAACATGTTGTACGAAATGTTTAATTGGACAGGGTATTTTCTGATAAATTACCTCATATAATGCTCACAGTACTTTTGGAGGCGGATAATTTAATCCTATTGTATATACATAGAAGTTGAGGACTGAAAAGGAAGAGCAACTTGCCTAAGTCGAAGCTGGTATCTAGCACAGAATGGCAACTAGTGAGTGTCTATTCTTTTGTTAACACCCATACGGTTTCACGGTCTGCAGAGTCCCCACAAGGAGGATTTCATGCCCAGGGGCAGCCATTGCACTAACCTCTGGCAACTTAACGAGGCCCAAGGGGAGCATGTGTGTAGCACCCTCCTCTCTCTCTGACAACATATTAAATTCATGATATGTATTTCTTAAAGTCCCCTCCTTCCATCAGGTTCCACAGTTTCCTGCGTGGCCTTCAGTGGGTCTAACAGAGCCTACAAGCAACTGCACTTTGATAATCCTTTCTTCGCGTCTTTTCTACATCATTTCCTATTTTCCCACTACCTATTTCCCCCTTCTCTAAGGGCAGATGGGTCAAGATATTAATGACTGTTTTAATCATCTCAGATAACATATTTATATCTTTAAATGATCCTTTTCCTTAAGAATGAGGACTATATCATGATGGGAGTTTTGTGCCTCAAATAACAGGAGATAGTTGGAGTAAGCATCACTCAGGAATGGACAGCAGCCTCTCCTGTCCATTGTTAGGGATTTCCCTGGCTACCTGCCTCAAGAGGCAAAAGCAGAGCAATTATCATAGTCTTGGAGAAGGCTACAAGGATCGTCTCTCTCTCTCTTTTTTAATCCAATAAGTCTTGGAAATAAGATCATACAATACAGCTGCTGCTTTGGTGTTGCCATAAGAAATGGCTATGGCAAAAAGGTGGAGTCTCTCTTTCCCTTACAGATAATGAGTAAGACAGAAATACTTTATTCGTATTCTAGCTAAAATTGTGGCATTATGAAATTGCTTTATTATATGGAAATGAAAGAGAAAGTTATGGTAAGATCTTTGCGTGCATAGCTTGCATTGTATATCTATATTTGTATGGGATGGGAAGGTGCAGTAGGCAGAGAAATGGCCCCAAAGATGTCCATGCCTTCATCCTCTGAACCTGTGAATACGTTAGTTTACATGGCAAAAGGGACTTTGCATACGTGGTTGAGGTTAAAGACAGTGAGAAGGGGAGGTCATCCTGGATTATTGTGGTGATCTCAATGTAGTCAACACATGTCCTTAAATGCAGAGGACCTTTTCTGGCTGCAGAAAACAGAAGAAGGCAGCATGAGGAGGACTCAACTTTGTGGTTACTGACACTGAAAGTGGAGGAATGGGTCATGTACCAAGGAATGTCAGTGGCCTCTAGAAGTTGGAGAAGGGCAAGGAAACATATTTTCCCCTAGAGCCTCTAGAAATTAATGCAGCTCAGCTGATACCTTGGTTCAAGCCCAATAATACCCATGTGGAATTTGACCCATACAACTGTAAGAGAAAAATACTGGAAGAGGGTAACTGACATGTTAAGTAAATGTGAGTTATTATTCATTATTGTGTGAGGTTAAAAACAGAAGTTAACATTTTTTATAATGCTTATTATGCACATGATATTTTTCTAAAAACATTAAGTTTCAGGAATCTAATGGCTTTTTCTTAACCTAATTTTGCAGAACAAAAATTGAGATAGAAAGATGAATTAACTTGCTCAATGTCATACAGCTGGTTTGTGGTAGAGCTTGGATTTGAACTGAGCCCGTATAGCCTCAGAGCCTACCTTTAAAATGAAGTTACAGTGTTTGTGCTCTTAACCACTGCACCAAAATTTAGTATTACTCCCTTTTTGGAAGAACCAAAGTGCAAAGAAGTTTAGTTTCTTTCTCAGATTCACAGACCAGTGGAGAACCCATGACCCCTCCATTTTGTCAAAAAATGCCTTTTTTCCACTTGTTCTTTGGGTGTTGAGTTTGTGCTATGAATTGTGTAAGACTGTTGAATCACAGGCCTATACCTCTGAAACAAATAATACATTATACATTTAAAAAAAAGAAGAAGAAGAATATAGCAGGAAGGGAAAAATGAAGGGGGGGGGATCGGAGGGGGAGATGAACCATGAGAAACAAACTACGGACTCTGAGAAACAAACTGAGGGTTCTAGAGGGGAGGGGGGTGGGGGGATGGGTTAGCCTGGTGACGGGTATTAAAGAGGGCACGTTCCGCATGGAGCACTGGGTGTTATATGCAAACAAAGAATCATGGAACACTACATCAAAAACTAATGATGTAATGTATGGTGATTAACATAACATAATAAAATTTTTTTAAAATGACTTTTTTGCCTTCTCTCCTTCCCTCCCTCCCTTTTGTCTCTCTTTCCTTCCCTCTTTTTAAAAACAAACAAACAAACAAAAAAACAAGTACAGTGCATTGTCTACTTGTTTATCTCAGGGCCAGAGAAAGGGAAACTTTTCTATTGAAAGTGTGTTCTCACTCATTTGAAAGTATGGTAGAAAGAGTCTATGATCAAATCGTGTGTTGCAATTTTAGCCGTGTTGCATTTTCTATTAATTCACCTTTTTCCTCAAATAAAAAGTAAACAGTTTTAAGTTATGTAAATAAGTCATCTTTTTTTTTTTTTAGTTTCAGAGGTAGAATTTAATGATTAATCAGTTGCATATAATATGCTGTTTTTGTTTAATTTTTAAGGTTTTATTTTATTATTTATTTGAGAGAGAGAGAGGGAAAAAGAGAGAGCACACAAAGTGGGAGAAGCAGACTCCCGGCTGAGCAGAGAGCCTGATGTAGGCCTCAATCCCAGGACCCTGAGGTCATGACCTGGACTAAAGGCAGACACTTAACCAGCTGAGCCTCCCAGGCGCCCCAATACACTGTTTTTGAAATGCAAGGTACAGGGTCAACCAGGAAATTAAAGAAGAATTTAAAAAATTCATGGAAACCAATGAAAATGAAAACACAACTGTTCAAAATCTTTGGGATACAGCAAAGGCAGTCGAGGAAAGTATATAGCAATACAAGCCTTTCTCAAGAAACAAGAAAGGTCTCAAATACACAGCCTAACCCTACACCTAAAGGAGCTAGAGAAAAAAAACAGCAAATAAAACCTAAACCCAGCAGGAGAAGAGAAATTATAAAGACCAGAGCAGAAATCAATGAAATAGAAACCAAAAGAACAGTAGGACAGATCAATGAAACTAGGAGCTGGTTCTTCGAAAGAATTAACAAGATTGATAAACCCCTGGCCAGACTTACCCAAAAGAAAAGAGAAATGACCCAAATCAACAAAATCATGAATGAAAGAGGAGAGATCACAACCAACACCAAAGAAATACAAACAATTATAAGAACATATTATGAGCAACTCTATGCCAGCAAATTAGATAACCTGGAAGAAATGGGTGCATTCCTAGAGATGTATCAACTACCAAAATTGAACCAGGAAGAAATAGAAAACCTGAACAGACCTATAACCACTAAGGAAATTGAAGCAGTCATCAAAAATCTCCCAACAAACCACAGCCCAGGGCCAGATGGCTTCCCAGGGGAATTCTACCAAACATTTCAAGAATTAATACCTATTCTCCTGAAACTGTTCCAAAAAATAGAAATGGAAGGAAAACTTCCAAACTCATTGTATGAGGCCACCATTACCTTGATCCCCAAACCAGACAAAGACCCCATCAAAAAGGAGAATTACAGACCAATATCCTCGATGAACATGGATGCAAAAATTCTCACCAAAATACTAGCCAAGAGGATCCAACAGTACATTAAAAGGATGATTCACCATGACCAAGTGGGATTTATCCCTGGGCTGCAAGGTTGGTTCAACATCCGCAAATCAATCAGCGTGATACAATACATTAACAAAAGAAAGAACAAGAATCATATGATCCTCTCAATAGATGCAGAGAAAGCATTTGTCAAAGTACAGCATCCTTTCTTGATTAAAACTCTTCAGAGTATAGGGATAGAGGGTACATACCTCAATATCATAAAAGCCATCTATGAGAAACCTGCAGCGAATATCATTCTCAATGGGGAAAAACTGAGAGCTTTCCCCCTAAGGTCAGGAATGTGGCAGGGATGTCCACTCTCACCACTGCTATTCAACATAGTATTAGAAGTCCTAGCCACAGCAATCAGACAACAAAAAGAAATCAAAGGCATCCAAATCGGCAGAGAGGAAGTCAAACTCTCACTCTTTGCAGATGCTATGATACTGTATGTGGAAATCCCAAAGACTCCACCCCAAAACTGCTAGAACTCATACAGGAATTCAGTAAAGTAGCAGGATATAAAATCAATGCACAGAAATCAGTGGCATTCCTATACACCAACAACAAGACAGAAGAGAGACAAATCAAGGAGTCAAACCCATTTACCATTGCACCCAAAATTATAAGATACCTAGGAATAAATTTAACCAAAGAGGCAAAGGACCTGTACTCAGAAACCTATAAAATACTCATGAAAGAAATTGAAGAAGACACAAAGAAATGGAAAAACGTTCCATGCTCATGGATTGGAAGAACAAACATTGTGAAGATGTCAATGCTACCTAGAGCAATCTACACATTCAATGCAATCCCCATCAAAATACCATCCACCTTTTTCAAAGAAATGGAACAAATAATCCTAAAATTTGTATGGAACCAGAAGAGACCCTGAATAGCCAGAGGAATGTTGAAAAAGCAAAGCAAAGCTGGTGGCATCACAATTCCGGACTTCCAGCTCTATTACAAAGCTGTCATCATCAAGACAGTATGGTACTGGCACAAAAATGGACACATCGATCAATGGAACAGAATAGAGAGCCCAGAAATGGACCCTCAACTCTATGGTCAACTCATCTTTGACAGAGCAGGAAAGAATGTCCACTGGAAAAAAGACAGTCTCTTCAACAAATGGTGTTGGGAAAACTGGACAGCCACATGCAGAAGAATGAAACTGGACCATTTCCTTACACCACACACAAAAATAGACTCCAAATGGTTGAAAGACCTACGTGTGAGACAGGAGTCCATCCAAATCCTAAAGGAGAACACAGGTAGCAACCTCTTCGACCTCAGCTGCAGCAACTTCTTCCTAGAAACATCGCCAAAGGCAAGGGAAGCAAGGGCAAAAATGAACTATTGGGATTTCATCAAGATAAAAAACTTTTGCACAGCAAAAGAAACAGTCCACAAAACCAAAAGACAACCGACAGATGGGAGAAAATATTTGCAAATGACATATCAGATAAAGGGCTAGTATCCAAAATCTATAAAGAACTTATCCACCTCAACACCCAAAGAACAAATGATCCAATCAAGAGATGGGCAGAAGACATGAACAGACATTTTTCCAAAGAAGACACCCAAATGGCCAACAGACACATGAAAAAGTGCTCAACATCGCTCGGCATCAGGGAAATCCAAATCAAAACCTCAATGAGATACCACCTCACACCCGTCAGAATGGCTAAAATGAACAAGTCAGGAAACGACAGATGTTGGCGGGGATGCGGAGAAAGGGGAACCCTCTTACACTGTTGGTGAGAATGCAAGCTGCACTCTGGAAAACAGTATGGAGATTCCTCAAACAGTTGAAAATAGAGCTACCCTACGATCCAGCAATTGCACTACTGGGTATTTACCCCAAAGATACAAATGTAGGGATCCAAAGGGGTACATGCACCCCAATGTTTATAGCAGCAATGTCCACAATAGCCAAACTGTGGAAAGAGCCAAGATGTCCATCGACAGATGAATGGATAAAGAAGAGGTGGTATATATACACAATGGAATATTATGCAGCCATCAAAAGGAATGAGATCTTGCCATTTGCAACGACGTGGATGGAACTGGAGGGTGTTATGCTGAGTGAAATAAGTCCATCAGAGAAAGACATGTATCATATGACCTCACTGATATGAGGAATTCTTAATCTCCGGAAACAAACTGAGGGTTGCTGGAATGGTGGGGGGTGGGAGGGATGGGGTGGCTGGGTGATGGACATTGGGGAGCGTATGTGCTATGGTGAGCGCTGTGAATTGTGCAAAACTGTTGAATCACAGATCTGTACTTCTGAAACAAATAATGCAATATATGTTAAGAAAAAAAAAGAAGAAGATAGCAGGAAGGGAAGAATGAAGGGGAGTAAGTCGGAGGGGGAGACGAACCATGAGAGACAATGGACTCTGAAAAACAAACTGAGGGTTCTAGAGGAGAGAGGTGTGGGGGGATGGGTTAGCCTGGTGATGGGTATTAAAGAGGGCACATTCTGCATGGAGCACTGGGTGTTACGCATAAACAATGAATCATGGAACACTACATCAAAAAAAAAAAAAGAAAAAAAAGAAATGCAAGGTACAGCATGACAACTATCACCTGACATTTACTACCCAGAAACAACTTCTTGTGTTTCTTTTGCACCGCACCCCTTTCTCTGGGCATATTTTTACATGGTTGAAATTCAACTTTCTATAAAATTTAGAATCCTTTAGTTTTTTCCATTGAGCAGCCCAGCATAAATGCTTCCCATGTGTGAATATATATTTATGAATATATACTTACACATATCCTTATGAAGTGTATCTTTCAATGGCAGTGTGCTATGTTATCTTAAGAAACATAATTACTTAAGCAGTCTCCTATTACTGTAAATAGAAGTATTTATAATAATTACTGTAAATACTCCTATTGCTAATATTTTTCTCTGATACATAAGCCAAAGTATACATGTTTGTGCAGATTTTTCTTTTTTCTGTTTCAAATATAGCCTTGGACTAGAGTTGCTGAAGTTAAATTATTAGATTAATAGATTAGAACACGGTGTCACACTCCTTCCCAGATAGGTTATATCAATTTATGTTTATAGTTACACAGCGTGAGAGTGTTCATCTTGGTATATCGTACCAGTAGCAGCTAATTTTAAAAACTGCTATTCTACTCAGCAGAAAACGTTTCATTAGAAGAATTTCCCCTTGGGGAGCCTGGGTGGCTCAATTGCTTAAGTGTCTGCCTTCATCTCAGGTCATGATCCCAGGGTCCTGGGATCGAGCCCCACATCGGGCTTCCTGCTAAACGGGGGATCTTCTTCTCCCTCTCTCTCTGTGATCTCTCTCGCTCTCACTCTGTCTCAAATAAATAAAAATCTTAAAAAAAAAAAAAAGATTTGCCCCTTTAAATTTTTCACACTAACCTTCTCAGTGTGAAACTGAACAAAACAAAGCAATTCTCACCTGCTTACTTTGTAGATGGCAATAGCCCTGACTTGCGGTACAAGGGTAAAGTGGCTACAGAAAAATGGCATTGACTTGAGCTGAACCAGAAGCCACGTGGCATATGTCATGAAGAAACTGAATATGGCAGAAACACAGTGCAAACTTAAGAGTTACTCACGATGACAAGTAAAAAAAAAAAAAAAAAAAATGATCAGTTTACTAACAGCTTGAAAGATAGCAGAGACCGAGAACAAAATAAGTACGATCTGGAGAGTTATTTTCTCTTATATGTATTTTAGTTACCTGTGTATTTGCTTGTATTTGCTCTTATTGAGTATGACTCAGTGAATCAGGATTATAGGTTTTCATTATAATCGACAGGTCTGTTTATTACCTCCATGAATCTGGTTTTATTCTTGGAATATTGCCTTAGGAAATCTTCCAGTGGTGTTGTTTTGTGCTTTGTTTTGTTGTGGCAGACCCTAGCACAGCACCATGCTTATTTTAGAGATGTCACATTAGCAGTTAGTAACACGGGCTCTGGAGACAGATAGGAGTTAAAAATCATAGGTCTTAACATTGACCATCCCTGTGTTCTTGGGCAACTTATCTAACTCCTTAAAGTTTCAGTTTCCTTATCTATAAACTGAGATAAGAACAGAACCTGCATATGGTTGGGGGAGAATTCAATGAGGCATTGCACACAGTGACATTGCTTCAGGAAAGATCTGTGAATAGTGATTTCTATCATCATTCTCATCCTTGTCATCATTCTCCTCATCACCATCATTATAATCTTTTTACCTTTTTGATTCTTTTTGTACCATGAGTTATTGTTGTCTCAACTATAAAGTCTAAAAGCTCTACTCCTACTTCCTTATCTTTTTAACATTCATTCATTTATCAACACACATTTATCTAGAATGAAACGATAGAATCTGGATGCAAGGATCTTATAATCTTGTGAAGAAAGATTATGAACAAACAAGCAAATAGATATTTAGTATGTCAGACAGTGATAAGTGTTATGGAGAAAAATGAAATAGGGCAAGGAAGACATGGAGGTCCAAACATTGCAGTGGGCGTGACATAGAGGGAGGGTAAGTTATTATTTTTACAGAGGGATAAAATCCTCTGACAATGACATTTGAGTTGTCTTGAAGAGAATGGGAGAGAAGAAAAACATTTTTGATGGAGATGTATCTGGAATGTTCAAGAATCAGGAAGAAGGGCTGTGTGGTAGGGACAGAGTCATGAAAGGGAAGAGTAAAGGGAGAGGAGTCAAAAGGAAGGAGAGGCACACCACATAGAGCCTTATAGGCCATTGTAAGGGCTTTGATTTTTACCCACTGGACAATTGTGAGCAGAGGAATGACCAGGCAAGGGCAGAAGTAGGCTATCAAATACATGGCGGGGGGGGGGGGGGGGCTCTGTTTCAATAACCCAAGAGAAGGTAATGGCTTGGACCAGCAGAAGCAGCAACAGTGATAGAGGACTGGTTGGAATATATATATATGTTTTCCATATCATATTTTATATCATATGCATATGTGACTATCATCTTTGTGTGTGTGTTATACAGCAATGTGTCTGGACTCAGATACAGGGGGGCTGAATCTCATATGTGACGTGAACATGATGTCAGAATGAGTATTAGCCGGTAGAAAACAGATATATTTCAAATGCTTGACAATTTTGCGGGTGGCAAGGCTTACAGCATTACCTTAAATATTTCATTCCACTCCATTTTGTGATCAACATTAGTACCTCAGAGTAAATATTTAAAACATACACATGCAGCCCGCTCCAGATATATTGTGCCCTGTTTTTTTCCTGAGGCTCCTTTTCTTCATCTCCAGTAATCTCATTCTCTTCCCTGCCCTCCCAGATGCCCCACTTTGATGTCTCAGTCAAGACTCTATTTCTTAAGGGTGTCATTCATTCAGTAAACACTTATTGACTGCCTCCTGCACCAATCAAGGAGCAAGCAGTAATAATATGTGATATATTGTCCTGAGTGATTTACAGCATACTGAGGAACAAAAGATAGCAGAAGACAGTAAGATAATAATTTATAATAAATCAGCTTATAAAGGTAAACTTCCCTGATTTTCCAGTTGAAGTGGAAGTTGGGTGTTTTTTAGCTTCCAGCATGATTTGCTGAGGGAATTCACCACATTACATAGAAAAATGTTTTGTCTTACACTCAATTTCCATTGAGGGGGCTGGAGATAGCATGGGCTGTGGGAATGACTCTTGGACAATTCCTAGAATTTAACTACGTGTATTTGAGTGAGCTTAAATAGGCTTGGATATTTGAGGTGCACAGATTGTATTACAGGCCTTGTGGTGAGGCATTTATGTGGTGTTATGAAGAACAAAGCTTGTGAGCCCTTCAGATGTGAGAGGTGCCATGAAGCAGGATTGACGGGGGCTTGTAGGTAGGCTAGTAAGACCCTTCTCCACTTTCATGGTTTTAGTCTTAGCATACGTTATTCGTCTGCTTGCCCACAGGATCCACCTCTTCTCCTGTCTCTTTCCCAGGTAACAAGTAACTATGTTATTTAGTGAATCTATGTTGAACCAGCTACTTCCTGCTCCCTCAGCCTGGAAAGCTCTTCCTCTGCACACGGACATGACATGATTTCTTTCTTCATTTTATTCAGATTTCTGCTCAACCATTGTATCACCTGAAATACCTCCCTTGGTTGTCCTATCTCAAATAGAAGCCTCCCATGATTCTTCACCTCCTTACCCATTTTTTAAAAGATGTATTTGTTTATTTAGTGTGTGTGTGTGTGTGTGTGTGTGTGTGAGAGAGAGAGAGAGAGAGAGAGAGAGAGAGAGAGAGAGAGAGAGGCAGAGGGAGAGAAAGAATCTCAAGCAGACTTCCCACTGAGTGTGGAGCCCGATGCAGGGCTCGATTTCACGAAGCTGAGATCATGACCTGAGCTGAAACCAAGAGTTGCACACTCAACCACCTGTGCCACCCAGGTGCCCCATCCTTACTCTTTTTTGTGTATTTGTGTATTTAGCCATTATTACAATATAAGTTCTAGGATACCTTGAAAATTGTTTCATTCTCTGTTGTATACTCAGAGCTTAGGACAGTGTCTAGCTTAGAGTAGTGCTCACAAATAGTATTGAATAGATACCAGGAAAATAAAAGAGGATGAGACTCATTCCCTGCCCTCAAGTGGCTTAATAAATAATGGGGAACAAAAATTTTTAACAATTATAGGATAATAAGAGGAATTAAAGAAATGGCTAGAAAATACTTTTTTTTTTTTTTTAAGATTTTTATATATTTATTTGAGACAGCACAAGAGCATGAGCAGGGGAGAGAGAAGCAGACTCCCCGGTGAGCAAGGAGCCCAGGAGCCTGAGATCATGACCCAAGCCAAAGGCAAACACTTAACCGACTGAGCCACCCAGCAGGCCCTAGTGAATACTTTTTAAAGCACGGGAAAAGGCACAACTCAGTACTTGGGAGGAGCTAGAGGGGGCGGAGTCTAGAAAGATCAGCTAGGCTATCTGCCTGTTTTTCAGTTGACTTGGACATATTTCCTGTTTCGATATTCCGCTCCAGCTGTCAGAGGCCGTGTATGCTGTTCACCACCTTCCTTCAGCATTGTTCGTGTGCTGCTTGGAGAGAGAAAACGGGAGTTTTTTGAACGATCATAATTTATTCCAGGGAGTGTGAAGAGTAGTGTCTCAACCCTATTGAAGATACCTAGTCTGAAAACTAAACCATTTGAATCCTGCTCCCTCCGAATCACCCTCAGGGTGCTGGTAACCACGCAGTGTCTGGCAACAGGCACGCTCTCACTCTGGGTTTGGGAGGAAAAGCGTGTGCATCTCCCTGGAGCTCGTCCCTTCCTTTGCATACCCACAGAGCCGGCCGAGGAGACACCGGGTGCTCTCGGTTGTTAGCAGTGCAGCAAGTGTGTCTCCGAGCAGGAAGACAGCCGGCATCTTTGAGTGGGTGTGGGTGTAAATATTTCTCTTGGATCTGGTTCTTTAGCTGCTGCTAGCCTTTGGGAATCATTGGAAGAGCTGCATTCCACGTCAGAGATCAACTTGTTGCCTGGCTGAAAATGCGTCTGCCACTCGGCAGATATCCGCAAGACATCTAGACTCTCCATGACCTGTGCTAGAGAGGCATGAGTGTCTTTCCTTTAACCTTGGGTGTTCTGCATGAGCTTTGTCTCCTTTCTGTAACTGGCTCAAGGAAAAACTTTGAGATTATTCGCTCAATATTCTATGCAACAGATCATCTGAAGCTTGAGTCAGAAAACACTTGTTATATCCAGGCTCTGCTAATAACTGTCTTTAGAACCATAAAAGCTTTTCATGGAAGCTTTCCAGTTCTTCAAATTAATACAATAAAACACAGTCTTTGGAATCAGCAGCTTTTGACAAATTGGAGAAATGAACCAAACAAACATCACATTTACAACTGTAAGTTGAAAGACAGTAAGTTGTGATGGCTAGAGGAATAAAAAAGGAGACGAAATTTGATACCTAGTTTTGAACTGAACACTAGCTGGCTCTGGGACCTCGATAAATCAGTTAGCCTCCAGGGGCCTGCCTTTGCATATTAATAAAATGAAAGATTTTTGTCTAGGCCAGTACTGTTTAATAGAAGTTTTTGTGATGATGGAAATGTTCTAGATCTACAATGTCCAATATGGAAGCAAATAGCCATGTACGTCTATTGAGCCTTGGGAATGTGGTTAGTATAACTGAATGAGTAAGTTTTTTATTTATTCAGTACTTGTAATGGATATTTGCATTATTTGGGGGCCAGTAATCTAGAACCATCCTGATTATCTAGATCAGTCTTATAGGGAGGCAGAGTTTATCTCTCTCTGTCAGGATTGAAAGTTCCAGATACTTGCCTCCCTTGAATTTAGAGGGTGGGCATGTGATCTAGGCTCAACTAAGTAAGATGCACCCACTCTAGTTTTTGAAATAGAAGCTCATTAGACAAAGAAGCAGAAGCTGAGGAGAATACATTCTGGAAAGGTGGTAGCCACAATATCAGGTTTCCAGGGCAATGATTGCAGTTGTGGTGGGGATCTCTTTTTCAGCACTGGTGATGGAGCAAACTCTGGTGTCCTTTGTTCACCAGTGCTGAACAATAACTTTAGGTAAACTACTTAACCTTTCTAATCCTCAGGGTGAAATCTGTAAAAATAAATGCTTATTCTCTGTCTAAACGCAAGTGAACAAGTTTGGCAAAGAGAAAGGTTTGGAAGAATTTAAAATAATCTCCTTGAAGTTTTATTTATTTCCTTTTTGTTTGTTTCTTGTTGGGGGGCAACTCTCCCTTTGTGATAGTAGTTATTTTTATCTCTCCATACAGTTTTTTTTTTTTTTTTTTAATGAATTTTCCTCTATACAAAGTTCTCTAAGCATCTAGTAAATAGGGATGCTGTGGATACGCGGGTGGCTCAGTCAGTTAAGCGTCTGACTCTTGGTTTCAACTCAGGTCATGATCTCAAGATTGTGAGATAGTGAGATCGAGCCCCACTTTGGGCTTTGTGCTTAATGGAGAGTCTGCTTGAGATTCTCTCCCTCTGCCCCCGCCCCTGCTTGCTCTTGCTTTCTCCCCCCTCTCTCTCTGTCAAATAAATAAATAAATCTGTTTAAAAAATCTTAAAAAAATAGAGATGCTAGCTATTATTTAAAATAAGAGCTCTTCTAGAAAAAAATATATTGATGGTAAACAGTGATTTTAGTGTCTTTCCATTCCTTTTGTGTGTCTTCCTTTTCTTAGTCAGTAACTTGGCTCTCCCACTGCCTCCAGTGCCCAGTGTGCCCTCCCCAGCACTACTAGCACCCTGCCTTCCCTGCCCTCTGCCCCACCAATAGGTCACCTGTACAACTCCTGGGCCCCGTTCTCAGTAGGAAAATCATATACCCATTAAAACCAAGGAATTCATGGAACATTCAAGTTTAATTAGACACCCTTCCCACACAGTTTCATTTGAGCTAAAGCCTCCTTATTGTGGTTTGAGGAAGATAATTGATAATACACTAGACCCACTGAAAAACACACACAGGGGATAAATAGGGACTAGCATATTCAATTTATTGCCTGTAAAGCTGAACTCGAGAATTTAGCCTGAATATCGTGGCAAAATGGGTTTCCTAGTGCTTTCTCTACCCCCTGTTCCTCAGCATATCATCAAGTTCTGAGCTGGAGACCCATCTGGGTGTGGGAAGTATTAGTTTGCAGAGAATGCTTATCCAGCCAGCCGCAGGGAGAATTGTCTCTTCTTGCCAAGAGCAGGGACAGGGAGCCTGAGGCCATATATTCATAAAGACCTTTAGCATATAACACTGCCAGATAGAAAAATAGGAATGAACAGAAGTCATACTCTTACTGCCTCATCAATCAGATAAACCACTTCTCACACAGGAAAAGTAACTGAGAAATGGAAAAATGTCTGGTTGTTTCTACCCATTATATACAAGAAGTCAGAGGTTCCTCTAGTATAGACAAGCAGAAATCTGAGACAAGGAGTGGATTATTCCTCCTACTTTCCTGTGCCATAAGAAGGACTTTAGAAACACAGGAAACTGAGGTGCTTTTCAAGGGCAGATCTGGGCTAATATAGGCTTTCCTGATGCCATTTAATCGTAACTTCTATGTAGAAATTTCCTGTTTTGTGATTATTTGTTATTTTACCTAGTCTCTGCTGTTCCCTTGCCTTTAAAAAAAAAACTCATCTTTCATAATTTTGTTTTGTTTTGTTTTCGTTTGGTTTTGGTTTTACTTCGTGCAACGAAAAGTTCCAGTGGAACAGCAGATAACGCATCTAACTGTAATCAGAATATTTCAGGTTCACTCCTGGTTAGACTACTTACAACAGGTAGTAAGTCTTTTGAGTTCTGAAATAAATTTTTTCTTCCCTTATGGAAAAGACCTACCACAGTGCTTAGCACATAGTACATATTGGATACTTAATAAATGAATGAATGAACCTCACCCTACTCCTTTTCCTCTCTTCTTAAAATGTTACTTTGATTCTTTACACTTCTTTCCAATTTCTTGTGATCCCAATGAACATCCTCGTTTTCTTTTCCCTCACTCATCTTTCTTTCTCCTAGGCTACTGCTTTGTCCCTGTAATGTTTATTCTGCCCTTCTTTCCTCTTACTTTCTCTTTCCATTCACACTTCCCTTTGTTTCTCCCTTGCCTTTATAATTATCTAAAAATCACCTTTCTAATCCTGACCTGTCTAACTGGACAGGAACATTATGTGATATTAAAACCAATAAATTATGGGATATGAGATATTGAAATGGATAAATTACCAGTTGGTCATGGGGAAGGGCCAGAGATCCATCTTGGACTGCCCTGAGACATAGCTGTACCAGTATCTATTTTGGTGTCACAAATGTTTTCAATGGACTGCCAGTCTTTCTCGATTGGGCATTTACTTGAATCTAAAACTCACTCCCAAAAGCTGATCTATACTTTGCTAGCATGTATATTTATGTGGATGTACTTATAGAAATAATAGGTTGCCTATTATGTCTCTCCCCATCTAAATACCTAAATTAAGAAATTCTAAATTAGGGGCACCTGGGTGACTCAGTTGGGTAAGTGTCTGCCTTTGGCTCAGGTCGTGATCTCAGGGTCCTGGGATCAAGCCCCACATCAGGCTCTCTGCTCAGTGGGGAGTCTGCTTCTCCCTCTCACTCTCCCTCTGTGCTCACTTGCTCTCTTAAATAAATAAGTAAAATCTTTAAAAGAAAGAAATTCTAAATTAACAGAAGGGATAATGCCTTTTAATTACCTAGAACAAACAGAACCCATCTTACGACCTTGTGTAAAGTAATAAATATTAATTTGAAATAAGCAATTCAAATTATAACCGTGCAACTCCCCAATTGACAATATTTTGAATTTTCAATGGATCTGAAGATATATGGAATATTTGCTGTCTTTTCCAGTAATTCTCCCAACCATAAAATTATTGAATTTGCTTATAACCCAGCTAAAGACAAAACAAATAATAAGGAACAAATACAGTTACCTGGGCAGATATAACTTTCTCATGAGGACTGTATGCTAGAAAATTGAAATGAAGCTTATTATTGGCAGATGAAAATTAAATTAAAACAAAAAAAAACCCAAATAAACCTGTACATACTTAGTAAGGGAAATTATTCAGAGGTTGTTGATTTGAGGCATAGGGTCTTAAAGAAAAGGAATAGGGAGGTAGGAGGGAAATAAGAGGGGGACCCATGTTTAAGATCTAGTTATATGGGAATGAGAAAGATTTGGGAGATTAGATTAACCCCCAAACAAATGACAGCTTGAGGAATAGACAGCAGGCAGAAATTCAGGGAGGTCAGGAGTTGACATAAGAGAAGGACAGCAGTGGTTATTGGGGATCAGTTACTGGGTTTTAGGAGCAGAACTGTGTCTATTTTAGCCTCATAAAGACTGGGGAATCATCCAAGAAACCAAAGGAAAGACTTATATAATAGGAAGAATGCGATAGCCAGGGTTTGGCTGGCAGGAATAAGAAGACAGCCTAATCAAGCTCAAAAACCAACATTAGAGCAGAAGCAGAAGTCAGGCCACCTGGCTTTTGATTCTCTAAGTTATGGTCTTCAAGGTCCTAAGATTTCCTGTGGCCAGGGACAGAATTAGTTCCAGGGGAGGGGGGGTGAGAAATAATTCTTTTTCTAGTATGGATTTTGATTTGTTTGCTCTGTGACTTGATTCTCAATTACTGGGACAAGTTTCCTATTACAAAAAACCAAAGGCAAAAATTTCAATGACATTAAATTTAATCACCTTTTTATTTACTGACAGGCACCATCGACAGGGCTGAAGGCAGAAGAAAGAGTTCAGTGAAACATGAGTATAGTTGATAACAGAAACACAAATGGAACCCTACTCAGCACACTTGCTATTCAAGAATCTGTTGATCTTCCCTCTGTTGAACATTAGATATTACATTAGTTATTAGATATTAGATATATCATTAGCTACAAAATACATCAATTAGATATATAATATATAATTAGATATATAATATATATTATCCTAATAATATATATTATATATTATCTAATAATATATATTATGTAAAGCTAATCTAGCTTTATATTACTGCAGCTTAAAACAATAGACATGTATTATTTCACTTAATAAATTTAGCAGCTTACAAATTAGCTTAAAATGAAGAACATATATTATTTTAGTTTCTGTGGGTGGGGTGTGCAGGAGCAGCTTAGCTGTTTGGTGCTAGCTTAGGGTGTCTCATGAGGGAGCAGTTAAGATGTCAGCTGGGTGTCCCCATCTGAAGGCTTGACCGTGGCAGGAGGATGTGCTTCTAAGATGCCACCCCACCTGGCTGCTGGGAGAAGGTTCAGCAGCCACCCTTGACATGTGGACCTCTGCACAGAGTGGCTTGTGTGTCCTCTTGGCATGACAACTGGCTTCTGCCAGCGTGAAGGATCTGAGAGAGGAGGAAGAAATATCCACATGTCTTTTGTGACACAGCCTTGGCAGTTGCACACTTTTACTTCCACCATGGCCTTTCATAAATCACTAAGCATGATTTTCATTCAAGGGGAGAGAAATTAGACTCTCCCTTTCAGAGAAGAATCAAAGAATTTGTTGAGTTTTAAAAATCATTATGAATATATTTAGTTTTGGGCCAAAATATATAGATCATTCTCCCCATTGTTTAATAATTGTCACTGCAGCTGTATTCTGGTCCTATAAGGTCACAGTCCTTGATTTAATAATTGTGAACAATTCTGTTACCTCCACAAAATGACTCTGTTTATGCTGCTGGGAAGGTAATGCTCTTCTTTTCTCCCTTCTTCTCTTTCCTTTCAGTTCTCCCCACTTGCTCTCACCTCTAAGCCCGTTTGTCCCTGCAGCCTCTACAACAGAAGGTACATATATGGGCTGGGGGATAGTGTATTTACCCAGATCTGAGTAGTCATGCAGTTCTGACTTTTGGATAATTAGCTATAACCTATAACTCAGACTACCTATAAAACTCTGAGAGAAAATCATGGAGCATCTGGCTTCTTCACATGCAGCACATTGCCCTTTGCAGCTTACACTCAACTTAGCCATGATGATAACACTTTTATATTCTAAATGTGTGACTTTCTGCTTCATCCGATAGTGACTGAGCCTGGATTGTTTCACCATTTTTACAGAATAATTTTTTTTTCCATTTGTGCCACTACATTCTCATTTGTTTATATTGAATTGTAACAAAAAGTTCTCAAATATAATATTTTGCCTTTCCCCAGTCATCTCTGTTGGTTGACAAGGTGTTGCCATGCCCTGAACTGTGTTCCCCCAAATTTCATTAAGCCCCCAGGGACGGAATCTGGAGATAGAGCCTGTGAGGAGGTGATAAACATTAAATGAGGTCATCAGGGTGGGGCTGTAATTCAATAAGACTGGTGACATTTTGTGAAGAAGAAGAGATACCAGAGCTCTCTTGTTCTCTGCCGTATGAGGACACAGTGATAGGCTGGTCATCTGAAATCCAAGGAGAGAGCTCTCATCAGACACTGGCCCTGCTGTCACCTTGATCTTGGACTTCTAGGAACAGTGAGAAATAAATTTCAGTTGTTGAAGCCACCCAGCCTGTCATATGCTGTTATGGCAGCCCAAGCAGATCAGTACAAGTGTCATCCATCTCTGTCCCCTTCCTCCCCCACAGATTGCCCTTTTCCAGGGAGGGGTGGCAACATGTTCTTGCTTTCATTTCATAAAATGTTCTTTTCTGTATATGGCAGTATAGCTATGCTATTTTTAAAAGTCCTTACTGTGAAAAACAAAAGATAAAAAAGAAGAAAGAATATCTTTCCTTTCCCCCTCTTGCAAATGTTGTTACTAACTTATGAAATCCCACCATCTACAAAAGATTGGACAAGTACACAGAGCTTTCTGGATTTACATGCAGGAGATTTTATTATTTTTTTTTAAGTTTTAGAAACTTGGTGTTACAACTTTATAGGGTATTAAAAACCTAATAAATGATCTTGTCATATTTTTTAAGTCTTGCATTATGACATTATATTCTTACTTAAATTTGTATGAAATTAGCCTCTGGGAATAGTCCTGGAAACTTTCTAGTGAAATGTGGATCCCAGGAAAGACTTCTAGCTAAGAAAGTCTTCATATTCTATGAATTCATTTGCTTTAGAGGTTTTAGCTGATTTCAAGTCCAGTATAAGTCAACCAGACTGAAAAGTAAATTCCCTAGAGAATGAGAAGACAAGCCACAGACTGGGAGAAAATATTTGCAAAGATATAACTGATAAAGGTCTATTTTCTAAAATATACAAAGAACTTTTAAAACTCAAGAGTAAGAAAACAATCTGATTATATAATGGGCCAAAGCCCTTAAAGACATCCCATCAAAGAAGATACACAGAGGGCGCCTGGGTGGCTCAGTTGGTTAAGTGACTGCCTTTGGCTCAGTTCATGATCCTGGAGTCCCAGGATCAAGCCCTTGTTGGGTTCCCTGTTCAGTAGGGAGTCTGCTTCTCCCTCTGACCCTCCCCCCTCTCATGCTTTCTCTCAAATAAGTAAATTTTTTTTTTAAAAAAAGAAGATACACAGATGGCAAATAAGCATATGAAAAACTGCTCCAATCATATGTCATCAGAGAAATGCAAATGAAAGTAACAATGAGATAGCATCACACACCTATTACAATGGCCAAAATCCGGAATACTGACAACACCAAATACTGGCGAGGATGTGGAGCAATAGAAACTGTCATTCTTTGCTGGTGGGAGTGCAGAATTTTACAGCCACTTTGGAAGACAGTTGGGCAGTTTCTAACAAGAACTAAATATACCCTGATCATACGATTCAGCAATTTCACTCTGGTATTTACCAAAGGGAGTTGAAAACTTATGTCTACACAAAAACCTGCACGTAAATGTTTACAACAGCTTTACTCCTAGCTGTCAAAACCTGGAAGTATCCATGCTGTCCTTCAGTAGGTGAATGGATACATAGACTGCCAGACAATGGAATATTATTCTGCACTCAAAAGAAATGAGCTGTATCAAGTCATGAAAAGACATGAAAGAACTTTAAATACATATTACTCAGGCAAAGAAGCCAGTCTGAAAAGCCTACAGACTGGATGATTCAGACTATAAGACATCCTGAAAAACTGAGGAGACAGTAAAAAGACCAGTGGTTTTTAGGAATTGGGGTGGGGGGAGGGATGAATAGGCAGACCACAGAGGAATTTTGAGGATTACTAATTACGTGTGACCTAATGACATATTTCTCAAAGTGCTTCATTTCCCCAGGGCTTAAAAATCTCTGCACACATGGGAAAGTGTTCCTTTTGCTTATGTTGATTAGTTGTATTGTTAAAGGAAAGTACATTAGAACAATTGGTGAACTAAGATGAGTTTGGAGGACAGATTTCTTTAATATATAAAATGCTTGGGAGTCATCTTATTTCATCCAGTTTTAACCGGTTTGAGACTCAAGATTTTCAGACTTATCTTTAGTTCTCCCTGTAGCATCTAGTGAAGTGCCTGGTAGACAGTAGAAATTGCATAGCTAATGTTTGGAAATAACTATTTTTTTCCTAAAATTTAATTTCCTAACCCGCTTATCCTCTTTTCCTCTGATATCATTGTCTCTGTCTTAGGAAGAGTTTTCTTACTGCAATACACATCCCGACAGGTGCTAGGTACAGTATTTGAAGATGACATTTGATACATTGTCTTCAAGGTATTGAATGTCAAGATTTGGGTAGGGATAGCCTAGTCAACTTGTTTCAGAACAGGTGAGCCACCAGCGAGAGCTGGTGTGATGGAGTAAAGGACAGACTAAACTACTTAGTAAAGATTCACAGGGTTGTACAGCGCTGCCTCCTAAGGTTTCCCCACTAACATGTCATAAAAAAAGTCAAGTTTGTCATCATGGACTCCAGAGAGAGTTGCAGGGAGCTCTGGCAGGTAGGAAATAACACAATAGGGCGTCAGAATGCAAAGTGTTATCTACAAGGAGCAAACCCATAGGCGGGGATTCTTCTATGGGAGGGCAAATCATTCAGTAACAATTATTCAGCAAACATCTTGAGCATGTAGACTGTACAAAAAACTTGGCCATGTAAAAATAGTCCCAGGGAGAGAGGAAACGGGGGAAATGGCCCCAAATTTTTTTGAAGAAATAGTAGATAAAAATTTCCCAAATTTCTTAAAAACATTAACTTATCTATTCAGGAAGCTTAGCAAATCCCAAGTGGGGTAAATACAAAATCAAACATGTAGCAACATCATAGTCATACTTGTAAAAATCCAAAGACAATGAGAAGATCTGTGATGCCAGAGAAGATAATTTACATACAATTTAATTCTCATCAGAAACACAGAGGCTGCAAGACAATGAAAGAATATCTTTCAAATACTGAAAGCAAATATGTCAACACAGAATTCAAGATTCAGCAAAAATATAATTCAAATTATAATTCAAAAGTGAGGATGAAAGTGCCATTTTCAGATAATTAAGAGCTGACAGATAATTGTGCCAATACACCTGTCTCAGGCAAACTGCTAAAAGAAGTTCTACAGGCTGAAGAGAATGCTAGCAGATGAAACTCAGATCTACGGACAGAAACAAAGAACACTGGAAGTTGTAAATCTGTGACTTAGCTGTTTTTTTTTTTTTCCTTCTCTTGGCTTATTTAAAAGACACCTGACTATTTAAAGCAAAAAAAAAAAAAAATAGTATTGTATTTTAGAATTTATAACATAGGCAAATGTAATATATATGATAGTTGCAGAAAAGATGAGGTGCTAAATGGAATTCAAGTGTTGCATGTCTATTAGTTTTACATCAAGTGGTACCATCTTACGTCTCAATGGATTGTAGTGAGGTAAGGATGCATATTTTATTTTATTTTTATTTATTTCTTTTAAAGATTTTAGTTATTTACTTGACGGAGAGAGAGAGAGGGAGCGCACAAGCATGGGGCGACACAGGCAGAGGGAGAGGGAGAAGCAAACCCGACGTGCGGCTCGATCCCAGGACCCCAGGATCATGACCTGAGCTGAAGGCAGATGCTTAACCGACTGAGCCACCCAGGCGCCCCAGGATGCATATTTTAAGGACTAGAAGCACCCACTAAATATAATACAAAGAGCTAAATGGAAAAGCCAAATAAAGGAAATCAAACGTAACTAAACAAATATTCAGTTATCCCATAAGAAGTCAGAAACAGAGGAACAAAAAACAATTGAAACAAATGGAAAATAGAATTAAACCCGACCATATTAATAATTACATAACGTGTAAATAAAAAATCAAGGACTTTAATTAAAGGGAAGAGATTTCCAGACTGGATGAAAAAGTTTTATTCCCAAAGTGATATACAATAATTACCTATCGATGAGAGAAGAAAAAAGACACGACAACTACTAGAAATGTCATGGCATCGGCCAAAGTAGAAGTTTCAGCCACTTTGCAACTGACTCTGTTTTTGTTTGGTTTTGACCCTTTTATAGTGAACTGTGAAGACAGTGTTTAAATCCAGGTTCTATTACTTACTCGTGACATGACCGTAAATAAGTCACTTAATCTTTTGTGACTCCGTTTCCTCATCTATGTATAGAGAGGGAGAGAGGGAGAGGGAGGAGGGAGGGGGAGACAGGTTTATTATCCGGAATTGGCTCATGTGATTATGGTAACTGGCAAATCCCAAGATCTGCCCGGTGAGTGAGCAAGCTGGAGACCCAGAAGAACTACTTGTGTAGCTCCTGTGTAAAGGCTAACAAGCTCAAGACACAGGAAGATCAAAAGTCCCAGTTAAAGTCTGATGGCAGGAAAAAAGTGACGTCCCAGTTCTAAGGCAGCCAAGTAGGAAATATTCTTGCACTCAGGGAAAGATCAACCTTTTTGTTCTACGTAGGCCTTCAACTAATGTGGATGAGACTGGGGTCCACATCAGACATTAGGGAAGGCAATCTGCTTTACTTAGTCTACTAATTTAAATGTTAATTTTATCAATAAACACCCTCACAGAAATACTCAGAATAATATTTCACCAAATATCTGGACACCTTGTGGCCCAGTCCAGTTGATATATAAAATTAGCCATCACAACCACTACTTAATATTAAAAAAGCAAATCAAAATTTTCATTGAAATAATAAGGGGTTAGCTAGGTCATAGTGTTCTGGTGGCCAATTGAATTAACTGAAGAACCCGAAAGGGTAAGCCATTATACTACCAGGCATTGCCACTACAGATCTGGCCATAACATATACATCATGCATAATGCGATGGCCTTACACTGCATGAATGAGAACTTCTGAGCTAACTCTAGCAACACGCGCACACACACACACACACACACACGTGCACAAACACATGTGCTCTCTCTCACAGCAAACACAACCTAAATCTAAAAAAAAAAAAATGAGCATACTAATGCTACTATGGTGAAATCATATCTGAGTTCCAGGACTTGCTACAAATTTGTCTCAGATTACATATTTTTTGTGGACTCTGTTAAAATCTCCATCTAAACAGTATAAATACTATTTTGCAAATGTAGTTTTTGAAGTGTTTGGGTAAAGGGTACCATGAAAGCTTTTCTAAATGAATTTTAAATGAAATCTGTATTTTGCCAATATGAAAATTAATTTGTGTTGATTTAAAAATTGAAATATATAGAATAGCAGAAAGCAGAAATAATTCTTCCTTAATCCCATCATCCAGTGATACTTCTGCTATTGGTTCAGTTTTTCAAGAGTAATCATCAGCACTCTGATTAATTTGTCATGTTCCTTACCAAGTCACTTCCCCCAATATTAGTGCAGAGGTAGTAAGGACCCTGGGTTGGGAAACAGAGGACCTAGATTTTTAGCTCCACTGCTTTTAATGTTTATCTGGCTGATATTAGGCTAGTCTTGGGATATCATTTGTCAAGAAAGAAGATTGGACTAGATGACATTAATTACTTATTTTGACTCTAATGCTTTATGATGTTATCATACTATGAATACCTTCTGGTAGACTGATTAATGTCTACCAAGAGAAAATTGGCCATCATTAGTTTAAGGAGTTAATGTTGAGTATAAATGCTGATATTTTATATCCTCTCATTTTCTCCTCCCCAATTCCTAGTGCTTTGTTTCTTAAGTGTTTCATTAAAGACACACTTAGGAAGTGTGTGTGTCCTTTATGTTAGGTTTATTACCCAGATTCAGGCATCAAGGGACTAATGCCCACATTGTTAATCACCATGTCACTTACCAAAAATGAGCCATGGTTGAAATCATTAATTATCCATATCTTATGAACGTACTTTGAGGTCATGCAATGTGATTTCTTTAAGAAGTTGCTCTCTGGATTGGTCAAATTTGGGATCGGGGCTGACATCACTCTGAGCCCGATTTCATCCACGTCTAAACTTGCTTCAGAAACCCAGTGTTATGATACCTAGCTTTTGAGTGCATATCTCAAGTGTTGTACAACCTACGGTCAGTGTTTCTCTAACTAGAACTTAGACCTTCATATTTTAACACTAAAATGTCAACAAATGCATTCAAGGCAATAACATTATTTTTAATTTCCAGAGTCCAACGTGGCATTTTAAAACACAGTGAGATGCTTTCCTAGAATTTAATTTAATAAGACATGGTTGAGCAGATGGAGCATAGAAAGACAAGCTGTGTTCTAGTTTATTTTCTAAGCAGTGCCATTTCCCCATGAACCAATCATTCTCTTGGACTTAGGAAAACATCAGCAAATCGGAACTATAGGAGAAGGTACCAGTAAATTAAGTCTTATTGCAAAACATTACAAGTAAAGTGACTCATTTAAAATCACGAGGCCTCTTAAGGAACTACTAATTTAGTTAATCAAGGTGATATAGCTTTGGAAAGTAAATTATGCTTAAATGAGGTTCTGATGTGGCTCTAATCCTTTAAATGGCTCCCAGAGCATGTCTCTACTGATGACAGAATTTCAATGGTAATTTCCTTGGATGCTGTGAGACCTAAGAGTTTCATGTCAGAAAGGGAAGACTGAAATTCCAAGTTAAGCTATTACATATTGGATAATTTACAAAGGAAGACTCCAAAGCTTCTCCATGAAACTGCAAAGTCGGGAATCAAGGGTACACAATCCCTGTCCTACCAAATACAGTGGGAATAAAGAGTTCTCCTTTCTCTCTAGATTCTATCACCAAAAATAGACAGTCTGTCTTATCATATGTGTTAGATATGTAAGAGCTGCATGCGGAAGTTCAGAAGGAAAAACAAAAACAGGGTGGCGAAGAGAAATTAAGTCCTGGGGGACAGAAGGATCTGGATCATCCTGTGGGAGGTATGGTCCATAACCTCCTTTTCTTCTTTTGGCAGGACTTAAAGATGGTCCCAGATACTTTTCTCTTTGGTACCAGTTTTATTTTTGGCCACCATTTCTGCTTAATAGTTGGGCCAAAAACAAATGCCCTTTGCAACCCTTTGTTTAAAATGTATCAGTCATGGGGCGCCTGGGTGGTTCAGTCATTACACATCTGCCTTCGGCTCAGGCCATGATCCCAAGGTCCTGGGATCGAGCTGCATCTAGCTCCCTGCTCGACGGGGAGCCTGCTTCTCCCTCTGCATGCCACTCCCCCTGCTTGTGCACGCTCTCTCTCTTTCTCTCTCTCTCTGACAAGTAAATAAAATCTTAAAAAAATAAAAAATTAAAAAAATTAAATGTATCAGTCATGAGAGGATTCCTGCTTCCAAACATGGTGATGCAACAAGAACCAGATTCACCTTCCTGATTTAAGCAACAAACAAAACAACCAATGTAGGAAGCAACTTTTTTCAGACATGGGACAACAGGCAACATAGAAGAGTGATCCCTAAGAGAAGCAAAACAAATGAATTAAGCCTTACCATTGCCCCAGCTCACTGCTTAGAGACAGTATCCAGCCTGTAAAAAAATGGAGGGGAACTTAAACAGAGAAAGAGTACTCTGGAAATCTGCAGAGATTCCTCTTGCGTCAAGAGCAAAGTACTGGTGATAAATGCATGCACATCTACCCAAGGCTGGAGGAAGAACCAATATAAAGGAACAGGTAGTACAATGTCTAAGGATCACACAGAGCAAGGAATAGTTCACAAAAATGGAAGGCCCCCTTTTTATTTATTTATTTATTTATCTATTTAAATTTTATTATGTTATGTTAATCACCATAGATTACATCTTTAGTTTTTGATGTAGTGTTCCATGATTCATTATTTGCATATAACACCCAGTGCTCCATTCAATGCGTGCCCTCTTTAATACCCATCACCGGGCTAACCCATCCCCCCACCCCCCTCCCCTCTAGGACCCTCAGTTTGTTTCTCAGAGTCCATAGTCTCTCATGGTTCGTCTCCCCTCTTAACATATGTGTTGTCAAGTAAAGTTCTCAGAAGATTATTACCTCAGTAATGAGACCACATTAGCTACAGACTAAAGGCTTTTCTGTAACAGTCTAACACAGCTTATAAAGGTAAGTCTCCAAAGGTTTGCATTGTTTCAAATTAACTGTGTCCCAGAACAAATCCCTAAAAATACAGGACTACAACAAAATCCAATACTCAACGGCATAAAATTTACAATCTCTGACATTTAATCAAAATTACCTAGCAAGTAAAGACAGAAGAAAGTATGATCCATAATGAGGGGGAAATCGATCAAGAGAAAGAGACCCCCAAAGGCAGAAGATGATAGAATTCATACACAAGGACATTAAAACGGCTCTTCAAATATATTCCATATGTTCAAGAAGGTAGCAGAAAATATGAGCATAATGAAGACATAGAAGAACTAAAAGAAGACACAAATCAAATTTCTAGAGGTTGAAAATATGTTGTCTTGGGACGGAAGCACACTGGATGGGATTGACACTGCAGGGGAAAAAGAGCTGCGAACTTAAAGCTTTATCAATATAAATCTCCAAATTGAAACACAGTAAGAAAAAAGACTGAAAAAAAATGAACAGCATCATCACATGGAGGGCAATATCAAGTGTGCTACAAAAATATGTAATTGGAGTCCCAGAAATGGAATGAGACATCAAAATATTTAAAGAAACAATAACTAAAAACTTTCCCAGACGGATGAAACTATAGATTTTGTTCTCTACCACAGATATAGTGAATCAGAATTTATTGGTTAGGTCTCTGTCTCTGGTCAAAAATAAACCACCGAAGTGGGAAGGTGGAATGGGAAAATGGAAAGTGCCTTTGAAGGAAGCCTGTAACTCTCAGCTGGAATAGAGAGGTGATCTCCAACCCCAGGGTTTATCATCTTGGAGTGGCATCCTGCTTTTGTGCCCATTGTGATGCATGCAGGCACGCACACAAACACAGGCACACACACAAGCACATTGAGTTGTGAATTCTAGTAAAACATATTTAATAGGTGTTTTGAAGAAAAAGTGGAGCTTTTCTAAAAATCCCATGCAAACTCTAAATGAACTCCTCTCAGTCTCTTGGCCCCCAGCTAAGTGGTTAGGCTGTGATAACACTGTTGGTAATTATACACATTGCCTCAGGGGAAGATAAGCAGGTTTCAGATAAGGTGGGAAGTGAATTAGGAAGGATTCATGCGCATTTCAAATAGATCTGCTCACTTTAGCAGGATTAAACTGAAGATGTCGTCAAGGGCTGGGCAAATACAACAGCACCCCTTTGTCCGAGAAATAGGGAGAGGAAAGAAAACACAAGTAAAGCAACTGGGTTGAAAATAAAACATAATCTAAAGAACGAAAGAAAATTCCTCATTAATACTGTACTGCAGAAGAGGTTAATAAAAGGGAAAATTCAATAAATTGAGAGACAGAAGTCCAGGAATGAAAACACCAAAATAAAATGCAAAGAGAATGTACAGAATTCAACAAAAAACCTGAGGTCCAAAAATCACTTTTACTGAATTAAAAATATGAATTAGAAATACTAAGCAATGGAATAAACTGGACTAAAATTAAATTATTTCAAGGAAGAAAGTATTAATACAATCACCTTGAACACATAAGAAATAAGCAAAGAGGGGCGCCTGGGTGGCTCAGTCGTTAAGCGTCTGCCTTTGGCTCAGGTCATGATCCCAGGGTCCTGGGCTCCAGCCCTGCATTGGGCTCCCTGTTTGGTGTGAAGCCTGCTTCTCCTCTCCCACTCCCCCTGCTTGTGTTCCCTCTCTTGCTGTGTCTCTCTCTGTCAAATAAATAAATAAATCTAAAAGAAAAAAAAAAAAGAAGCAAAGAGCTCAAAGCAATGAGGCAGATGTAATATGTGAAGGAGAAAGAGCATGGGTATAAGAAAATATGTATTGCTCAATTATAGACCATAACTCAGTGAAGATAAAAATAATTAAAAATAAAACAGAAAGCAACAACAACAACAAAAAACCAGAAAGCAACATTCCTTGAATTAATGGCACAACTGAATATAGGGATTAAAAAACACATTCGTTTAAGAAAAACTGTTATAGAATTATAAATAACAAGACATGCCTAGTTAAATTATTGAGCTTTCAACAAAAATACATCATTCTTTAGGCATAACAGTAGAAAGTACAAGTCACCTATAATGAAAAAATAATACCAGTGTTTTTTAACATTTTCCTCAGCAATAGGCAAATGAGTTAACAGGATTCTGAAGAAAGAGAGACCCCAAAATATTAGAGTTGGCCAAGTTGGTTTTCATTTGTTAGGTAAATGGACTAAAATTCTTGAGTAAAAAAGCAAGCAAACAAACTTTTTCAGATGCTACCTTGCCAGCACCTCAGTGGAAACTACACAAAACTATAAATGGAGGCTAAGGTACCATATGTCAAAATTCACAAGATTATGTCTAAGATTTTATATATATATATAGAGAGAGAGAAAGAGAGAGCTAAGAACTATAAAAAATATATTCTCTCCTCCTACCTTGATAAATATACTTCTCAAAAATCTGGTTTAAATTTAGAATTTTTCAGCTCCTCAGAGGAACAAACCAGAATATTATTGTACAGAAAGAGCCAGCCCTGGCCCCAGGACCCTTGTAAATGTTTAGAGATGTCATATGAATACCTTAGTCCACATGGGTTGTGGTGGTTTGGTCCACATTCAGGAGATGCACCTGGGGAAGACATCTGTGTAGGCTCTGGAAACAGGTTCACGGCTGTTTGGGTAGAGAATGTTGGGCTCTCATGTGCTCCAAATGCGATCTAGAATAGGCACAAGCACAAAGTCCCTTAAAGCTGCAAACCCTTTGCTCCCTGGGGAAAGATCTGAATTGGGATAAGCTAGTTCAAGGCACTTTTAAAGTACAGGGTTTGGAGCAGGACCACCTTCTGCCCAGGCTTTGGTGTGCTGGTGTGGCCATAGCACCCATGATTTCTTCCCCCACCCCTTTTTTTTAAGATTTAATTAATTTATTTATTTGACAGAGATTGAAGGAGAGCACAAGTAGGCAGAGTGACAGGCAGAGAGAGAGGGAGTAGTAGAATCCCCATGAGCAGGGAGCCCCACGTGGGACTCGATTCCGGGACCCTGGGATCATGACCTGAGCCGAAGGCAGACCCTTAACCGACTGAGCCACCCAGGCGTCCCCCATGATTTCTTCTTGAAGAAACTACTGAGGATGAACTCCTGCCAACCAACGAATGGACAGAATAGTAAAGGATTAAGCCACTGCTCATTTCCAGAAGATGGTGGAGGAATGTCTACAGAATTTAGCAGGAAGAAGACCAAGGCAACAACTTTATAACCTTCAACATGTTTTTCTAGTACAAAAGGCAACAGACTGGCGTTTGAAAGCACATACAAATTCACGGAATAGAGGAATTATGAGCCTTTCTTTAAAAACAAATGAATGATTAAACCCATTCAACCAAGAAATGACTACTGAAAAGTATAGCAAAAGGACTGGTATTTATCATTGCATCTATTTAAATATAGAAGCTTAGGCTAAATAACTGAGAGAATTATGGTTATAGAACAGAAAATAAATGTTATAAACCTGGTATCATAAGAAATTATATACCCAAAATTAGGGGGTTGGAAGTGAAGACTGAAGTATATGCAAGAGTGCTAATTTCTTTATTTTTAAAAGCAAGGAGTCAATTATTCTGCCTAAAATTGAAACATGTCATTTACAAGAAATCATAACTCTAGATATTTAATGTTGCTCCATGTCTATGTTTCTTACTCATAAAAGAGTCAGAAAATTATAAATTGAAATGAAGAAACATGTATTTAAGTTCCAGCCATTTCTTCAGCTTCCCCTGGGTTTCTTCTTTTGTTAAATGCAAAAATTAAATCTTATTTTTTTTTAAAAGCAGCATGCAGAGGACGATCAACTTTTTATGCAATTACTTTTGTCTTTTGATTAATCTATCTTTTCCCTCCCTCCCTACTGATCTATTCACTTAGCCAGATTTCTATTTACCATCTATCTGTCCACTCCTTGATCTGTACATCAAGAGATTTCTGGAGTGATAATTATTTAATACATTTCTGTAGTGGTATTTAGATTGTTTTGTTAAGTTTTCTTCATAACAAAAGCTTCACAAAAATAAGTTGTTATTTGAGACACCTGGGCTTGCGAAAAACTGAGGCAGAATATTTTGCATGAACAAATTTCTTGTGGAAGTTTTTTTGCAGATGCAGAGGACCAAGGAAGAGAAAGAATAATAATGAAGGAAGAAGAATGGGATTATTGACCTCATTGTCAAGAGCCTATATTAAACTGACGGCTAGGCTTAGGTCCTATTGATGCAGACATACAGGTCAATGTACTTGCCCACCTTTGATTAGAATTTCATTTAATTTATTTTTAAAAGATTTATTTATTTGAGAGAGCGAGAGCAGGCCCAAAGGAGAGGGAGAGAGAAAATCCCAAGCAGACTTCCCTAGGAATGCAGGATTCAGAGGTGGATTTACTGTGCACTCACATCTCTCATTCTCTCTGCCTGAGCTGGGCTGCTGAAATTTGCAATGGAGGCAGAACTGATGAGAAGCGGCCACAGGTGAGAACTCTGGCGGATGGAATGAGGAGTGCATTACCCCAGGGGATCTCTGTAAGGGGTTTTGCATTGTAGGGGGATGTCTTCCGGATTTATTATGCAGTTAGTCCTTTCTTCATTCTATAGAAAGCAAACTGAGGATAGAGGCATCTGGGGAAATGCAGTGGAGCCAAAGGTCCTGCAACACACTGGGGGAGTCAGAGGGCTTCTGGCTGCTAGGGAATTACAGAAAGCTAAAAGACCACAAGAAGACTTGGAATGGCAGAAGCAGAGAAAGAAGAAAATGAATCCAGGACCTTTGGGTTTAAATCTGCAGAGTGACATTGCCAAAATAAGTTGGACTGAGAATTTCAAGTGACATCTCTGTTCCTTAGACATGTGCATCTGGCAGCTTAATTTTTGAAATTGAAATTTAATTTCGGAGGGTGTGGGGGGTTGGTAAGACAGAATCAACCATGGGAAATTGTTTCCAGCTATTTTACGTGGTTCAACCTAATACTGACCTCACTATCCCCCTGATCTCCCCGAGGCTCAGACAGATTTGAGTTCCAGTTGTGGCTCAGTCCCACTCTAGCTGTGTGAACACTTGGCCAACCCTCTCTACAAGATTCTCACTTTCCTTATGTGGAAGGTGGGAATAATATTATTCTAGGGCTGTAGCACAGACGAAAGGTGTGCTTACTAAGTATCCCTGGAAGCATTCAGAGGCAGTTCTTACTACTTTTGTTACCATTAAACCCATCTCTCTGTCAGCCCTCCCCTCTCAAGCTCCTTCTCTGATGTTCCATTGCCCTTGAAATAGGCAATTTTATCCTTGAGATAAAATCAAACTTCTTGACATGTCCGACAAGGCCCTTCATGGCTTCTGGCTTTGGCCTATTTTGCCACCCTGTGTTTTTGCCATTCCCATAAAATCTGTAAGTTCTTTCCACACTCATGTCAAAGTGAAATCCTTCCATTCCTCAGCAAGCTGCCGTTTGCTCTCATTTCCTTGGCCTGGAACACCAGTCCCCCATCCTATCTGTGCCCATCCTATTAACAGGTGCCATTTCCCCCTGGAAACTTTTAGACTTCTAGCTACATACTAGCAGAGCTCCCTCAGGACATTGTATTTTGCTGCTCAGTTCCCTCGCTACCCTGTATTATAATTGATTGTTTTATTGGCTCTCTCCCCCTCTGGCTGCAGCTGTACCTGGCTTATTCTCCATCATCCTCCCACAACTGATAGCGCTGGACACATTTTAGGGGCTCCATCATTCTCTGCCAATGCTGCCACATCTTAGGAACTTACGTTACAGGAAATTCATTTTTTCCCTATTCTCCCGGATACTTTTTCCTTTAGACACAACTCACACATGTGAGGACGAGCTGATGAGGACAAAAATTCCTGCATCACTACCAGGTATATATAGAAGATTTAATTCATAAAAATAAGCAATCCTTAAATACAGAGGATCTTAGTTTATCTTAGTAGGGAGTCTTTGTTCAGATTTCTTTGCAATTTAAAAGGTCCATGAACACTTCAAGTTATGAATCTAAAAGAAAATGTTCTAAACATGATTGAAAAATATTGTTTACAAGATATTTAGGGTAATCAGGGAAGGAGAAATTTAGTTTTCATGAAATGATACTTTAATCAATGATACAAAATACTTAATTTTTTTCTTTCAAGTTATTGTTTTCAATTTTTTATTTGATTTATTTAACTGACTTTGCTTCATATAACTAAGAGGTTAATTTACTCCAGCTCAGTAGAAGCAAAAACAAAAAACATGCAAGATATTTGGATAAAAAAATGAACACTTTTACACTTTTATTTCAGGATGGTGTACTCTCCAATTTGGAAAGAGGCTTCAAAAAAAAACACAGTATCATTTTCCTTCACAGTACACAAAATAGTCTTAACACTTCTGTATTCTGGTCATCAAATGGGTGATAGTTTTCCCTCTCTAAGCAATTCTGAGATGCTAGGTGGGTTTCCTATAAGTTTGAGGCAATTCTGATGCTATCTACTTAGAGATACTGTCAGATCATGCAGATGAGGGGTTCAGTCCCACAAGATGGCCGCCACTTCCAATGCCAAGTGTAAGTACAAGTTGCTCTTTCTACTTCTGACAGACGGACCAGATATCAGGGTCTCCCATGACCCCCTCTTCAGGTTTGACTAATTTGCTAGGGCAGCTCACAGAACTCAGGAACCAGTTGACTCACTACATTCCCAGTTTATTAGAGAAGAATACAATTTAGGAGCGGTCAGATGGAAGAGTTGTTTTCATGCCCTCTCCCTGAGCATGTCACTCTCTCGGCACCTTCACAAGTAGGACGTTCTCCCTCCTCCTTCTTTCTGGGTTTTTTTGGAAGCTTCATTACAGAGGTGTGATTGGATAAATCACTGGCCATTGGTGATTTTTTCTCTAAGTTGTATTGAGATATATTCACATATTGTGTACATTTAAAGTGTACAACATAATCATTTGCTACTGCAAAAGGACTACCACAATATGTTAACATCCATCACCTCATGTAGCTACAAATATATATATTTTAAATTTTATTTATTTATTTGACAGAGAGAGACACAGTGAGAGAGGGAACACAAGCAGGGGAAGTGGGGGAGAGAGAAGCAGGCTCCCAGCTGAGCAGGGAGCCCGATGCGGGGCTTGATCCCAGGACCCTGGGACAATGACCTGAGCCGAAGGCAGACGCTTGATGACTGAGCCACCCAGGCACCCACTGCAAATATTTTTTTTTTATCTTGTGAATGGACTTTCGAATATTTACTCTTAGCAGCATTCATATATATAATACAGTATTGCTAACTATAGTCACCACTATATATCACATTTTCTTTATCTACTCACCTATCAATGAACACCTAGGTTGTTTTTATGTCTTGGCTAATATAAATAATGGTGCAATAAACATGGGGGTGCAGATGTTTCTTCCAGATAGTGAATTATTTTCCTTTAGATATATACCCAGCAGTGGAATTGCTGGTTTATATGGTAGTTCTATTTTCACTTTTTTGAGGAGCATTCATAGTGTTTTCCAAAGCGGCTACATAGGCTACACCAATTTACATTCCTACCAGCAGTGGAAAAGTGTTCTCTTTCCTCTGTATCCTTGCCAGAACTTGCTATGTTTTGTCTTTTCGATAATAGTCATTCTAACAGGTGTGAGGTGATATCTCATTGTAGATTTGATTTGCATTTCCCTGATGCTTAGTGATATTGAGCACCTTTTCATGTACCTTTTGGCTATTTGAATATTTTCTTAATGTATTTTCAGGTCCTTTCCCCATTTTTAAATTGGTTTATTTTATTTTTTGCTATTGAGTTGTATGTATTTGGGTATTAAACCTTTCTCAGATGAATGGTTTATAAATATTTTCTCCTATTTCATATGTTGCTTTTTCATTTTATTGATTATTTCTTTTGCTGTGCAGAAGCTTTTATACTTTGATGTAGTCACTTGTCTATTTTTTATCTGGTTGCCTGTGCTTTTGGTGTCATATCCAGGAAATTGCTAACATGACCCACATGTTTTTCCTGTGTTTTCTTCTAGGAGTTTTTTGGCTTCTGGGCTTACATTTAAGTCTTTCATCCATTTTGAGTTAATTTTTACGAGTGGTATAACATGGATATGTAGTTTCTTTTTCAAGTGAATATAAATTCTACCAACACCGTTTATTGATAAGACTATCATTTCCCCCCTGAGTATTCTAGGCTACCTTTTCAAATATTAGTTGACTGCATATGCATGGGTTTAGCTCTGTGCTCTTGATTCTGTTCCATTGGCCCATGTGTCTGTTTTTATGCCATTACCACTCTGTTTTAATTACTATCCCTTTATCATGTAGTTTAAAATCAGAAAGTGTGATGCCTCTGGCTTTGTTCCTCTTTCTCAGGATTGCTTTGGCTATTTGGGGTCTTTTGTGGTTCCAGACATATTTTAGGATTGTTTTCATATTTTTCTAAAAACTGTCATTGGAATCTTGATTGGGATTGCATTCAATCTAGAGATAGCTTTGGTTAATGTGGATGTTTTAATAATATTGATACTTCTAATCCATATACATGGGATATTTTTCCATTTTTTTGTGTCTTCAATTTCTTTGATCAGTATCTTAGGAGTTTTCATGGTGGAGGTCTTTTACCTACTTGATTATATTTATTTTTAATTATATTATTGTTTTTGATGTTACTGCAAATGGCATTGCTTTCATTATTTCATTTTTAGATAATTTGTTGTTAGTGTATAGAAACTACTAATTTTTGCATGTTGATTTTGTAACCTTTAACTTTACTGAACTTGTTGATAGATTTAAATAATTTTTAGTGAAGTCTTTAGGGTTTTCTATATATAAAATCATGTCAACTGCAAAGAAAGACCATATTACTTCTTCCTTTCCAATTCTGATTCCTCTATCTATCTATCTATCTTTCTAACTTTGTCTGACTGCTATGGCTAGGACTTCCAGTGCTATGTTGAATAGTACTGATGGGAGTGGGTACCCTTCTGTTGTTCCTGACCTCAGAGGAAAAGTGTTCAACCTTTCAGCTTTAAGTATAATGTTAGCTGTGGGCTTGTCATATATGGTCTTCATTATACTGAGGTATGTTCTTTCCATACCTAAGTTGTAGGGAGTTTTTATCATGAATGGATGTAGGATTTTGTCAAATACTTTTCTTCTATCTATTGAAATGATCATATGATTTTTATCTTTCATTCTAACTAATGTGATGTATCATATTTATTCATCTGCATATGTTCAACCATCCTTGCTCCCATGAATGAATTCCACTTGATTATAGTGTATGATCCTTCTACTGTGCTGTTGAATTTGGTTTGCTGGTATTTTGTTGAGGATTTTTGTGTCTCTATTCATCAGGGGAATCGGCCTATAGTTTTCTTTTCTTGTAGTCTCCTTCTTTGGCTTTGGTGTCAAATGCTTGTCTTACAAAATGAGTTTGGGAGTTTTCCCCCTCTTTAATTTGAGAATTTTCCTCCTGTTACCAATTTCTAGTTTCATTACACTGTAGTTGGAAAAAAATGTATGATTTCAATTCTCTCAAATTTCTTTACTCCATTAAGTTGACATCATTCTCAATGTTTACAATTAACTAATTAGATATATAGAAAGTAAAGGTTTTTTTTTTAAAAAAAGATTTATTTATTTATTTGAGAGAGAGAGAGAGAGAGTGCAAGTGCATGGGGTTGGAGGGAGGGACATAGGGAGAGGGAGAGAGAATCCCAAGCAGACTCCATGCTGAGTGTGGAGCACGCCTTGCGGCTCCATTTCAGGACACTGAGATCACAACTTAAGCTGAAATCAAGAGTCAGACGTTTAACTGACTGCATCACCCAGGTGCCCAGGAAGTAAAGTTTTTACCCATTTGCTCCTAAAGATTATAGGATATAACATGGATCATTCCTTGCATTTTCTATAGCAAACTGTTTCAATGTTTGGGGCCTCTCCTTTTGCTTGTATTTACTGTAGAAAAATGTTTTATAATCTTATTTGAAAATGTGCATTTGCTCCATTACCACTCTGTTATTCCCTTCACAAATGTTGTCCTTGGAAAATCCAAACAAAAAAAGTACTTGTGCAAATGGGACTTAGAAAAGAAATTGTATTTATTGCCTGGTGTTTAGCATTCTCAGAGGACTTTTAATAGCATAAGCTATTGATAAAAAAAAGAAAACCCCTCTGTATTCATTGCCCTTTCACAGTGTAAATGCTTAACCTCCAACAAAACATTATTTGAGATTATTCTTTTCTCCTGAGGAATACCAGGGAATAATCAAAATTTTCAAGCTTTACATAAAGGAAGGATGTTTTCCCTTTTATTTTATGACTGATTTTTCTGATCATAAAAAAATAAAATGGACATTGCTAAATATTTTTTAAACTTTGAAGGGTAGAAAGAAAAAAAATCCTTATAGTTCTACCTACCAGAGATAATACCCTTAAACTCTTCTTCCCATTTTTTTTTTTCCCTAGAGAGAGAGTGAGAGTGGTGGGGGGGCTGCTGTGAAGGGGAGGCAGGAGAAGCAAAGAGAGAATCTTCAGCAGGCTCCACACCCACTGTGGAGCCTGACATGGGGCTCGATGTCATGACCCTGAGATCATGACATGAGCCAAAATCAAGAGCCAGATACTTAATCGACTGAGCCACTCAGGTGCCCTAAACTTTCCTTCCCTTTTCTTCCCCTGAAGACAGCTCACTGTCTCCAACCACTCCCTGCCCAGCCCCTTGCCAAGCCATAGGACCCTTTTAGAAACTCCTGTGCCTGAGACTCTGCAGGTAACAACTTGGTACCTCACATTTTCCATTCCATTTTTTTTTTTTTCCTATCTCCTTGTTATCCTTCTGACAACAGGGAAAGAGTGTGTTGCTGGTGGTGCTGTCAGGCAGATCAAACTCTCATTGCCTCGGAATGTAGAACCACCCCAGAAGTGGGTGCCTGCTGGTTGATGCAGGTCATAAACTTTGGGGGTTTGTGTTAGATTGTTTCCTTTGTTCCTGATTTCAGCTTACCTTCTCATCATTGTCCTTTGGGCCCACCCCTGCACCCCATGGCTTCATAGCCTGTTAACTGCTATGACTATCATTGAACTCTTGGAACCCTAGCTGGCCATAGGACACTACTTGCTTAAAAGCGGTGTTTGGACATATGCATTCTGTGCATTCCTTATGATTTCTGAAAATGAATTTATGGGACTACCGCTGAGGAAGTAGTAATTATTCTTATGTCTCTTGATACATATTGCCAAATTACTTTTCTTATTAGTTAGTATACACTCTATGTTGATAGTTAAATTTTATCTGACATCTTTTTAAGCAAGAATTTACCCAGTTTATTTCTGTCTTTTAAAAATTTTTTTGTTCAGATTTTACTGAGTTCTAATCTTCTGCTTGCTTTTTGGCAAATATCTTCCACGGCTTTTATGATTGCAGAAGTTCTACATGTACTCTCAAGTGGCTCTATGATTTCCATATACTTCCTGTTTTCTTTAATTTTATTTATCTAAAATTTTTGCATATAGTCCAATGTGGCACAATAACATGATTATTTTAAAATTTCCAAACAGGGGCACCTGGGTGGCTCAGATGGTTAAGAATCTGCCTTTGGCTCAGGTCATGATCTCCAGGTCCTGAGATCGAGGCCCACATTGGGCTCCCAGCTCAGCTGGGAGTCTGCTTCTTCCTCTTCCTCTGCCTCTCCCCCTGCTTTTGCTCTCTCTGTCTCTCTGTCTCTCTCTCAAAGGAATAAATAAAATCTTTAAAAAAAATAAAGTAAAATAAAACTTCCAAACAGATAACTATTCCAATTTGAAACAGTAGGAAACCGATCCAGGTCAGTTCAAATCATCTAGATAATAAAGTAGAAATCACACTCTATTAAGCTCTATTGTACTTAACGTGGCTTGTACACACTTGAAAAAGAGTCAACAGCAGTTTCAATTGTGACTAAGGAAGGACTGTCTTAGAGGCTTGTTGGTTAGCTCATGGTAGCAATCCACTCCCTTGAATGACATGGTAATGAAAATTCCTGAAAGCCCTACCAGTATAGTTGGTAGAATCATAAAACTGCCCTAGACGAGAAGGCGATGGAAATGAGAATAAACATGAATGCTTGGGTTTATATATAAAAAGAGAATCAAAGATATTTCCTTTTAATGTCCCAGTGAGTGGAGTCAAAAAGCGAGACAACAGACAAAAGTGTGTGGGTTTGTATAGATAGATTCATTCAAGCACTCTTCTAGAGTTGTCTAGGCCCCTAGGTGCTGTTCTGTGAGTATAGTTCATAACCACGTAGTTGCTAACCCACATCCCCTCTCTGTTCCAAGAGTCTGTGTTCTTAGAAAAGGCATCATCTCACTCTCCTTGTACATCTTGTATGAGTTAGCGTGGGGTTGGAACCATCAAGACAATCAACTATTTAGGTGATTTTCTCTGCCATTATCACTGTCCAGGAGGCTGGCCAATGCAGGAGTATAAGACTGGCACCAAGAAGACTTGATTTAAAAATTCTGGGGTAGAGCTCAGAGTCTTCAGTGTTTCCTAGTTTTCCTGGTGATTCTTATGACTGCGTAAGTGTGAAAACCACTATAGCAGGGTCTGCCTTTAAGAGATATCGTCTTTCATTTATTATATATGATTTTTGTTGATTCTTCACTGTTTTAATTCATGTGTTTTTTGATATGTTTTATTCATCTAGTCGGGTAAGATTTATTTTAATTCTTTTTATTTACAATTTCAAAATGTGCTTTGTCTTCTATTTGTTGTTGTTGTTGTTGTCAAAGATTTTATTTATTTATTTGTCAGAGAGAGAGAGCACAGGCAGGAGGAGTGGCAGGCAGAGGGAGAAGCAGGCTCCCTGCTGAGCAGGGAGCCCAATGCGGGACTCGATCCCAAGACCCTGGGATCATGACCTGAGCTGAAGGCAGCTGCTTAACCAACTGAACCATCTAGGCGTCCCATGTGCTTTGTCTTCTAGATAAATTTTACAGTAATTTTCATGGGAATTCAGTTTGCTTTATAGTAGTGCCAGAATTGTCATTTTAAAAATATTTTTGTATGCATTTCAGGAACATAATAGATTTATGTTTGGTAAGGATTGCCCTTATTTTTCTAAGTGAAGTTATATTATTTTCTTTGTAAAGGACTATAATATTTTTACTTATTATTATCTTATGTTCTTAGTTGCTACTATGAATGAATTTTTGTTTTACCTTTTTATTTTTAACATCTTTAGTTTGGTTACTGGTTACTATACAAGAAAATAATTACTATTTTGTACCTAAGCATCTTAATATTGTCTACTCAAGCAGAATATATTTTAAATTTTCACTCACATTTTCTTGGATTTCTCCAAATAATGATACATATCTGAAAATTCTTTTTTGTTTTCATGTGCAGACTACTTATGACAAAATTCTTGGGTGAAACTCCATTCTCTGTTTCTGTATTTGGATGCTGGTTTCTTGAATGCATTCACTCTCTGAAAATTCATCAGGATGTACACTTATGATTTGTGCACATTTCTGCAATAATTTTTTTTTGAAGATTTATTTATTTGTTTCCGGGAGAGAGAGCACATGCATGCACACATGGGGGAGTCTGATGTGGGGCTCCATCTCCCAACCCTGAGATCATGACCTAAGCCAAAATCAAGAGTCAGATGCTCAACCCACTGAGCCACCCAGGCGCCCCTGCAATGACTTTTTTTTAAAGCCCTCATCAAACGTTGTATTCCTATACAAAAGGCAGAGTGTATAAGAAGTGATCCCAAGGAGACATTAAGACATTTATGACATTAAGAAGGAAACTATAGTTTGATTTTCCCTGCTAAGGAAATAAAGGAGAAAGGTACCTCATTTTCTGGGAGGTAAACAGGATAACAACAAGTACAGAAGCTGGAAGCTGTGCAGTCTGATTTTGAACTTAGGAACAGAAATGCATCTCCAAACTCATTATTAATGTTATCCATCCATATAATAAAAATGTAGCAGGTAGTCTGCCTACAGAAGGCATCGAAGACACAAACAGAATAAGTCCCACACCTCAAGGGGCTTAGGAGTTGGAAGACCTAAATAGTTAAGAACATAATGTTTAATAGGTCCTGCAAGAAAATCCCACTTAGGGAAAAAGGCACAGTCTTACTTAGCTTAGTATTTGTTTTAAAGCCTAGCCATCAGTATTTTATAAAACTCCATGGCCATTCTAATATGCTTCCAACGGTAAGAACAGTTGTGTAGGTAGAGTCATTTAAGGGATGTTTTCAATGGTTATGGCTCCAGGGTAATGGCGAGAATAAGAGCAACTCATATCCCTGGTATGGTAATTTTTGTTGACTTCCACTGGACATGGTTATGGTCCTTTTTCTTTTCTTGATTTATGACATTGACAGCAGATTCTGGTTTTTCCTCTAATTTTTCCTAAGAATTCCAGTTCTCTCAAATAATTTTCAGCAATCACAAATTTGTCTATAAGTATCTTTCCAAAGTCTTCATTGTATGTATTAGTACATGTAAAAAATCACCTGTATGAAATGAACACTCGGTAAGGGACGAATGAGCTCACTAATGTAAAGAAATTAGAATAAAAACACTCCATGGGTTTCTAAAATGATAATTCAGTGTCATGAACTTTTTATGACCCTAAGCAATCAGATACCTCCTACTTAGGAGCAGATAAAAGTTAAATCTGAGAATTCGAAACAGCTAACCCAAACAATACATAACTGAGAATACTGTAAAGAATGAAAATACGGATGCATTAAGGCGCGGTTCATTTAAAGGGTTTTGGCTGGGGATTGACTACTCAAAACTTTGGAAGATACTCATTGACTATTCTGCCTGGGCAACTTCTATTTCAACTCAGGGGCAGCCACTGTGATTTTTACTTCTTCTCCAAAGTTGTCATCTTTCCCTTTTCACCGACCTCTCCTCAAGGTTACAAACATCTTCCCTCATCTGCTGTCAGAGAAGACAGAGGCTGGGAAGGATTGAGAGTCCAGTGCTCGTTATGTGTCCCACCTTCCATCAGCTGTGTAACATCTTGTTCTTTCTGTAATTGGCTCCAACCAATTTATCCATGTCCTCAATTACTAATTTCTTCTGTGAATCCTTTCCTTTATCCATGTATTAAAAGCAAGGCAAATCATGGTATTAGCACGGCAGAAAATGAAAAGAGAAAATATATTCAATGTAAAAGTTGTGTGAGGTTTCAGTCCATTGTTCAAGGAGATCAGGATTCCTCTAAAAAAAAAAAAAAGAAGGAAAGAAAAAAATATATCCATGGAACTAGCAAAAAAAAAAAAAAAACAAAGGAAAAAGAGAACGGCTTTCTCTCTCTGTGTGTGTGTCTACTGTTTCCATTTCCAACAAGATCCCAAAGAATTTTTAAGCTCTTGCCACATGGACTATTCTCTTCTGCTGGAAGACCAGTGGATTCTTGCTGGTAGAAAGTGTTTTCCTAATATCTATATTTATCTCCCCCAATATCTAACCCTCAACCAACCCTGAAGAAAATGAAGCTGCTTTGCTGAGTCACAGCTCAGCAAAGTCAGGACCAAGACTTTCTGCTACGTGGCCCTCCACTAAGCCTTATCTTCCTCCATCTTGGAACTCTCAAGACCTCAGTAGTAAAGTGTGCTACTGCAAAGCAGAACAACAGTTTGTTTTGTACCATTCCCTGGAGCATCTGGGCATGGTGTTCCTGCACCTGAGCATCGTTGGGGGGAAGTAATGGTGTTTCCCCTTCTAGATTTCTTCCTGCTTTAATCGTACTGAACAACATGAGCCCTAGTGGCAGCTTTGATATGACCTTTGTGTTCCTCTCCATGTCATATCCTCCCAACCTGTCATTTAATGAATTAACCTTTCTTTGGAAGAGATTCCTCTTCTAGCTCTTTGGCCAGGCTTTTTGTTTCACCTTTCTCTGAATCCTGACTTGACTATAAGACCAAAGTGTATTTTTATGTGATTCATTTTCTTTTGGAGGCACCAAGGAAGCTCAGTTCTAAGAGAAGGTGTTCAGACATAAAAATTTCTAAACTTTTTCAACCTTTGGAGCTGAAATGTTTCCATGAGATTTGATCCACCTTTGTTTAGGAGATGATGTTACCCTCATGTTACCTGTTTATTGACAAGATACAGTAATCACACAGGTTGATCTCACAGTGTATAACACTCAGCCATAACACTCATCAAAAACATTCAGGTGAGACTTTAGAGAACAAGTGGTGATTGTGTTGGGCTGAGTGGAGGGTTGTTGAAATCTAGGAGCCTCGGCATATATGGCACAAATCCAAAGTTAGCTCTAAATCTCACCCTCCAGTGACAAGCTAATGTGTACTCTTACCCGCTGAGACCTAAAATCTGGACTGACATGCAATAAAAAGGTCTCTCTTCAAAGACTTAAAAACACATCTATACAGTGAAACTCTGCTTATTTTTGTTCATAAGTGGTACTTAAACACTGTCTTAAATAAAAAACTCCCCACAGCTGGGTTGCACTGGCAGCTATGTTCAAGCTGCTGGAAACCACCCTGTTCAAAAAGTCCCCATCTTTCACTGTAATACTTGATCCCAAATAGCAGCCCTTGGTGGTTTTGTTTTTCTCAAGTTGGTTTTCTGTTCCAGGCCCTGTGTGATGAAGACTGGGAAGTATCAACGTTTATTCCTTCTACCACACTGGTCCTAACTAGTGGAGTAGAAACACAATGATATCAGATAGGGCTCAAAGTATTGTCTTTATTAATAGCTGGGAAGCATCCTCAAACCCCAAAATACAGAGCTACTGAAAACTACTGCTGGATTTAAAGCATGTGCCAGTAGCTTTGTTCTCTTGACTTCCGTCAAGCTAACAACAACAACAACAAAAAGGCTCTAGCTGGGCCTGCCAGGGGCTGTGAGGTCTTTTCTAGTGGTTTGCAAACTTGAGTGTGCATCAGAATCACAAGGAGAGCTTGTTACAACAGATTGGTGGGCTCCACCCCCAGCGTTTTGGGGCCAGTAGGTCTGTGGCAGGAATGGAGAATTTGCATGTCTAGCAAGTTCTCAGGTGATGCTGGTGTTGCTGGTTTGGGAGCCACATGCTGGAAAAAGCTGATTTACTTTGTGGCAGGTGGAGGACTAAGGCTGATCAACTACCCCTGCTGCAGTGGTCCGAGAGGTTTGAATTGCTTTTTTTTTTTAAAGATTTTATTTATTTATTTGAGAGAGAGAGAATGAGAGACAGAGAGCACGAGAGGGAAGAGGGTCAGAGGGAGAAGCAGACTCCCTGCTGAGCAGGGAGCCCGATGCGGGGCTCGATCCTGGGACTCCAGGATCATGACCTGAGCCAAAGGCAGTCGCTTAACCAACTGATCCACCCAGGCGCCCTGAATTGCTTTTCTGATGCAATAACCCTGCCCCCCTTCCCACCCTCCAGAGCACATGGCCCAGTGGATATCAGATTCAATCAATTTTGCCCATCAGGATGCTTACTTTAAATGCTAGCCGGGGAAGCAAGTAGAGGGAACAGTACGAAAACTCAAAAACACGCGCTCAAGTTTTGCCTCTTTCTAAGGTATTGCTTCTATTTTGAGGAGAAGAGAAAGGTGAAGTAAGGGTTTTTCATTAACAGTTAAGAGTAGTGATCAAAAACAGTTTTGTTTCTTGAAGAATTAGGTGTGAGAGGATCCCAGAAGAATATAAATTTCGGCGGTGCTGACATGTTTGATTCTCCCGGCTAAGGAAATAAAGGAGAAAGGTAACTTACTTTCTGAGAAGTAAACAGCATAACAATATTTTGACGGGAACCCTGGGCTACTTAACCGTTTTGTGATGAGTGGATGTTGGAATTCCAGAAGACTATAGGACTCGGTGACCACTGGATTACAGAAAGGTGAGGAAGATTTCTGTGCTTGTGGGTATTACGCTGGAATTTATTAGCTGTGGGCTTGGGAAAGTCACGTAATTTTCTCTTCAGCTCCTGTTTTCTTATCTAAAAAATGAGAGTAGCCTTGCTCTGAGGAGGGTGCTTTTGGATATTAAATGAAATAATGCTTTAAAATGCTGAGTACATTGTTTGGTCTGTAATACTTTGTAAGTGACAGCTACTTAAGTAGTAAGAAGTTGATGTATGAGAAGTTAAACACAAAAGAGTTTTAAAGGGAGTGCATTAGTTTTCTAGTGAGGTTGTCAAAAATTACTGCAAACTTACTGTGTTAAAACAACACACATTTATTCTTATAGTTCTGTAGGTTACAAGTCCGAGATCCGTCTTTCCCGGGGTAAAGCCAAGATGTCAATAGAGCTGTATTTCCTCTTGAAGACTGTAGGGGAGAATCTGTTTGCTTTCCATGTCCAACTTTTAGAGGCTGCCCATATTCTTTAGCTAATGGCCTCTTTTTTCCAACTTCAAAACCAGCAAGAGTGTCACCCTGCTCCTGCTTTTGGTCATTACATACTTTTTTGGATTCTACTTGTCGTCTTCCTAATGTGATTATGCTGGGCCCATGCAGGTGGTTTGGGATTATTTTAAGCTCAGCTGATTACTATCCTTAATTTAAACTGTAACTTGATCTGCCTTGGAGTGTAACCTAATAGGTTCTGTGAATAAGATATCGCTATTTTTAGAGATAGGGGCATTATTCTGCTTTCCATAAATGGGAAAGTTCATTTTCACTGTGTTCCATGAAGATGCATTTGAGGCATAGAATTTTGTGTATTTGTTCATTCACCAGCACATTTTAAGTATTTTTACCTATTTCATTGATCACTGGAAATAAAAATGAGTAAGATTATTATAACAGGTTAGGGTCTATTAGTGGGATGTAGACTATGCATAAGTGAAATAGTGAAAAAGTATAATGGTGGAGCCAATGGAGGACCCAGTGAGGGAGTGGCACATTCTAGTGAGAATGAATTTGGGAGGACTTCAGGAAAGGTTAGACAGGAAAGATGCTTGAGTCTTGGAATTTATCCATAGAGTGGGGAGGCAAGAAAATACTATAGTCAAAGGATGCAGAGAGAATATGATGACCTAATGTAATGAGGAGTGCATGGAAAATATAAGTAATTTGGCACACCAAGAACATGCCAAGAGATAAGGCTGAAAAGATAGTGAGATTTGAGATTCTAATTCCTATTTATCTACTGCTGTTTTGGTATAACCCTGCATTACTTGAATTATAGCAGTTTGGCATTATCGTAAAGCCAGTGGGGGACAGTCACACTAGTTAGGATGAAGCCAGATACAAAAGCTCTCAGATTCCATGCTGAAGCTTCATCCTGGTGACAAAGATCTCTCACCTGATGCAAATCCTTTAATCACTCATCTTCAACTATATGCCAACCATATAAGTGTTTTTGTTCCAGAGATAAGATAAAGGAGGCCCTGTCCATGGCCTTGAGGATTCTCAAGACAGAAAATATAATTAGGGCAATTGTGGGGGCTCCTGGGTGGCTCAGTCGGTTAAGCGTCTGCCTTCGGCTCAGGTCATGATCCCAGGGTCCTGGGATCAAGTCCCATATCGGGCTCCTGGCTCAGCAGGGAGCCTGCTCCTCCCCCCTCCCCCGCTGCCTCTCCCCCTGCTCATGTTCTCTCTCTCTCTCTCTCTCTCTGTCTCAAATGAATAAATCTAAAAAAAAAAAATTAGGGCAATTGTGATCATGGAAATAAGATGTCCATGGTGCTTATTTAGCCTTATCACCCAGTGCTTTATGATCTTCCCATGTGTGTATTGGGTTTGTGTCCTTAACACTATTAATGTATTTGAAAGCAGGGGCTTAGGCGTAGCAATTGCTCAGAAAATCAGTATTAACTCCCTTCCTCCTTCATTGGTCATAACGATGGGAAATAGCTGCCATGGATGGCTTTGCATGTTCTTTTAAATGGATAATTGTTTAAAGAAACTCTTCTATCATTCTTTAGTCATGGTCAATCATTGTTTGGATTTTAGGGTCTGTCTCAACACAATCTCTTAAAAATATCTTTTTCCTTTTGTCTCCCTAACATCTAACTTCGTAAGTTTTTTGTTGGTATGTTTGTTTTTCCCTCAGTGGTAGCTTTGAGAAGTGTAGTGTCCTTTAGCCCAGTTGCACTCTTTTGCTGCCTTGAAAGGGATCTTGGATATTTTTGTTTGATAAAGTAATACACTATCATACCTCTGAACTTCCTATCCTACCTACCAATGCTAGAAACTGCTTCCTTCCTAGAACAGACCTGCATTGAGAATTTTTCTTAAATTAAATGGTTCATGTTGACATTCTTTTATAATGGACAGGTTGGAGAAGGGGCAGACCCCATTGGTCTTTATAATTCATTATAAAAAATAACTCTTTAGGGACACCCTTCTTTCCAGCTAGTTGCTGTTGACTTCTAATCTCCTGGTATTCATCACATTCAGAGAGGGCTGTATAACCTGCTAATGCTTCTTCTCTACCTGGTTACCATCAGTGAAGACTTGAGTGCCCACATAGACTATGTAATTAGTCCTTGAACCTAAAAATAAGCAGGACTCCTTGACTGCAGTGGTTATCTATGCCACTTTACTTGTCTATCTCAAAGTACATAGAGAAACTTTGAATCCTTAAAAATTACCCCATGTCTCAGTCTTAATACTGTTTGCAGAAATCTCATTTTCTCCTTTAGATCTGTCATCTGGTGTATCAATGCATTCAGGGTCTCCTAAGGAAATACCATGCCCTGGGTGGTTTAAAAAAAAAAAAAATCTTTTTTTTGCGTGGTTGAGGAGGCTAGGAAGTCCAAGATCAAGACACAGGCAGAGTGGGTCTGTGGTCTGAATCTACTTCCTGGGTCACTGTGTCCCTGGGGATCTCTGTGGTTTTTCTAAGAGCAGTAATGTCATTCATGGAGGCTCTACCCAAACAGCCTAAGCACCTCTCAAGGGCCTCACTTTCTAATACTATCATCTTTGGGGGTGGGTGGGTAGGATTTTCACATACGAATTTTGGAGAGACACATTCATTACATTGCATTCTTCCTGACCTTTGTCTGTGTCCCATAAGGCTGACCTGTTGGGACTGCATGGATGTGTTCCCTAGCTCTTTAGCTTCCAGTTTGCTTCAGCAAACAGAACTAACAGATTGGATAGAATCAGAAAAGTTAAATCCCAGAACTTCCTCCTCTTGTACTCTTCATGTGGAGTTGCTATTAGGAGGCCCTTAAAACATAGTTGTGTTGTCTTGTTTCTCTTAACTACTTCAGTTCACCACTTCAGATGGCCTGAAGTTAAGTACTCTGGCCTGGTACAAGTACTCTGCTGTCATCATGCCCAGTGAGCTCTTCCTGTGGCTTCCATACATAATGCCCTTGCGTACACATTCGTGTATGGTTCATTAAGTTCTTTCAAAACTACCCATCATGAGCATTCCATGTGTTTTCTATGCAAGACCTATTACTCGGATCTTCTTACCTTTACTCTCAGTGTATTTCTTTCAAATCTCAGCTTGTCTGTCTGCCAATATAGCAGTTTTTATCCAGTTTCCTTCCTGTGTAATATAGACCTGTGGTCTTTCCACTTTTTTGTGCTTTTTCCTAATTCTGTTATCCCTTGTAAAACTCCAGTCCTGCAACCATCCAGCTACATGAAGGATTTGATGCTGTCTCCTGACCTCTGAATGTTACTGGACAAAAGCAAACAATTAGATGGATTTGTGTCCCTACAGGTTCATGGTCCTGGTTAGCAGCTGGGCTTTCAATAATTGTCTAGTTATATTTCTCATTACGGATATTGGAAATTCAAATATTTGTACTGCTGTGTTCTTTTTTTCCTGCTTTGAGTTGATAATCTACCTGCTAATTTAACAGGAAAAGCTATATTTGAATTAACAATTCCCTAGCCTCCTCCCTGTGTCTACGGAAATTCTTTCCTTCTTAAAGTTTTGGTGGGTGCAAGGAAGATTTTGGAAAGTAACAGAGAACCAAACCCCAAGTGGCTGATGCACAATGTTATTTATGGACTTAAATACCTGTGAAGGCTGACTTAGGTGTGTAGACTTCATTATGAAATGAACTTCAAATAACCTATCCTCTCATGCTCATATCTAAGGGGAACGATAGGTCTATTCTCCTGGTAACAGTCAAGTGGAAGTTCTGGGCCTGCCTCTAGTGAGCTTCAGTTAGGGAAACTACCCATTCCTGAACCCATCTACACCATCAGTGTATGTACAAATTATTTTAAATCACTTAGTACCTGATCTCAGATCTGAAGATTTGTTCAGATACCCACAAGACTTCTGCTGGAAAATGTTAATACCTGCTTCAATTGAATTAGTTTCTAGGCTAGTGGCATAGGAGGTCTTAGGTCTAGTCAATGAAGACTGCAGCAGAGATCCCATCTTGGGGGCTAGATGGCAGGGGTACTATTTACACAGGTTCTGACCTGGAAACTGAGGAACACATTTCAGACTTCCAGACCAGCCCAGTGGCTAGGTAGTGTCCTTCTCAGTACCTAACCTGGAACCCCTGGTTTTGATTAGCTCAGCTGCCCTAAAGTTCTCCTCAGCCATATTTTCCTGCAAGGAGTAGCACAAACATTTCTTGAAGTAAAACAAATCTAATAATGTATCCAAGGTACTTCCTAGATAAAGTGTTCCACAATTTGATGATTTCACTGATGGAAATTGCACCAAAAGAAATTGTACTGTATGATATTAATAAGCTATTTCCTTTAGTACTTCTTGTTCCAACCATCAGTAAGACAAGATAAAAAATGGTTATTAGAGTCAGGCCAACAAAGAATCTAGTTTTTCTGGGGCTATCTAGTTAGACTCCATTTAATGTGTAGCATTGCTGAACATTCACTCAGAAGTCAACTGAGTCTTGATGGCTTGTTTTATTCTCTTTAATTAGATAATACATTAAGATTGGCAAAGAATATAGGTAAGCAGTGTCAGAACTCTTGGACTTTGGTGCAGTATGCTATAGACCTTCAAGGGAAACGTGGAGTTCTTAAATTCATGTATAAGTACTAAACAAAGAAAGACCTTGTGCTTAAACAAATTTCAAATATTTTAATAAATGTTTCTACTATAGTGGAAAAATTTCTGAACCACTATGTGTGCTTTTGTCTCTTAAATACCCAGATATTTTCTTAGTAGAGAGAAACTTAATTACAAAAACTGTATTATAATCAACTTTTCCATCTAATTCTGGGTCAGTTACCTAATTTTCCATTAGCTTAGGTTTTTGGCTTGATTTACAGTATGCCAGTGAAGAAAGTGAAATCCTTAATGATACAATTTCCCTTTTCCTCCAAAGCTTGGTTAGAGGGAAACAAAGTTTTAAGAAATGGCTGGATTGTTGGTTTATTTTTCCCCTCACTCAAGTCCATCATAGTTACACATATTTCTAAGTAAAAAAAAAATACAGTGAAGAATAGATGACCAAGAACCAAATCTTGGCTTTGAGTGTTCGCTTGACCACTTACTGTGAAATCGTGAAGAATTTTACCTTTCTGGAGTTAAGTTTCCTGACCAATAAATAGTTAACTCCCTGGATTATTATGTATGCATAATAAATCAAAATAATCATGTGCAATGCATTAAATAATTTGTGGTGCTCAGTGTAAGATTTTAATTCTAATTTGAGAGCATTTCTTTTTCTTTCAAATGACCTTTCCAATATAAAGAAGTAAATTAATTGTGTGGTTAATGTTTTATGGATTCAAATGCTCAGGGGGAAAAAAAAACTGTTTTGAAAATACCTTTATTCCAGGACAATTTGTTCCCTCTTGAACAAAGAAATTATTTTTTTTTAATAGTAACAATACAGCTTAGCTTCCAGTTTGCAAATTACTTACTTCATTTTGATAACACTTTTGAGGCCAAATGAGAAATAGGGGTCTGGATTAATATTCAGGGTTAGCTCGCAACACAAACTGTGTGAACTATTTTGTACTGTAAGTCTTCAGGGTCTTTCTTGGCAACTGGCATTATTTAGGTAAGGAGACAAGAAAACTATGTTTAAATATTGGAAAAATGTAAGCTGGACACCCTTCTTCTTGGAAACACTAATCACCTCAGAGATGCTTCATTTACATATTATAAAGAAAGCTCCATTTGTGTGCAGTCCTGATGGAAATGTTTATTAACCACATTCGTGGTGTGAACAGATTGTTCTGTGATAAGAGGAAATTGATATTTTTTTTCTAAGCAAATGGTGAATTTGATTTGACCGACTGTTATGGGACAGATCTTGCTGTGGTGGTCCCTGAGGCAGAGCTGATTTGTGTCCATTAACACCGAAGCAGCCAGCTTCACTTCCAAGCCTGTCCACTGCTGCTGTTAACACCTGCATACCCACCTTTGTTCTAAATCTTCGAGAGACCCCATTCCCTCATCCCCAGATTGCTTTTGTTCTATGAAGCGTTTTTATGAATACACATTTATTACTGCTAGTAGTAGTCATGGAGAGGTCTGGTTTGGAACTGGGCCTCCCCATGTCCCAGCTGTGGAACTTGGCCTTTGGGCAAGTGTCTCCTGTCCCCTCTGATCATAAATGTCCTTCAACTTTACACCTCAGATAACAATAAGGACCTTGAGACTTTCTGTGAGGAATAGATTAAATATATGCGAAGCATCTGACAGAATCATTAATGCTACAGGTGAATTTTAAAGTGGGGGTAGTCTGTATCTCTCCAGCTACCGGGTGTCGGGGTGGGGGGTAGGGGCACAGGGTTGTACTGTAAGAGTGAGATAGCAAAGTATTGCAGGAAGGGTTTTTACCACCCATAAAGTGTGATACTGGGAAAACAGTACCCTCATCTCTTGGAATGCCCTCAAATTCATTCATTTAACGTGCATTTGTATTCATTTATTTAACATGCCAATATGGAGAGCATTTTTAAAAGATTTTATTTACTTGAGAGCGAGCGAGCACATGAGCACAAGCAGACAGAGGGGCAGAGGAAGAGGGAAAAACATACTGCTAAGCAGGCAGCCAGACATGGGATCCTGGGATCATGACCAGAGTCGAAAGCAGGTGCCTAACCGACTGCACCACCCAGGCACCCATGTGGAGGGCATTTTATGTGCCTACTACTGTTTTCATTTCTGGGTATATATCTGAACGAAACAGACAACATTCCTACCCACAGGGAGCTTAAAATCTCTCAAGAACAATCGAAATGAGAGGGATAAAAGGGCCAGTTCTAGATACTGAAGAGGAGGGTGGGAAGAGTTGAGTCCCCTGAAGATGAGCGAAGGCAGTACAAATCTAGAGGATGGAAGGCAGCAGTCCTGGTGCATGAGGGGGGAGTAGAGCAAACAGCAGCCTAAGATGCTCACGGGGAGGCTTAAAATGGTGGAAGAGCCAGGCATGCTCTGATGCTGGAAAGTGTACCCCCAGAATTCTCCTGAGGAAAGTAGAGGTGAAAAGAGAGGCCTCACAACCTCTGGTACACTTGCCTGGAGAGATCCTTTGAGCCTACCAGAGTGGACCATAACTTGTTGGTATATAGGCTAATTTTTAATGCATCCTCAAACCCGATTCTCTTACTTCAATTAGGGATCAGAAGCACTACGTCTTGGAAATCTAGGAGCCAGCGTGGGGGGTGAGGAATGGAATGGGAAAGCAGACTTAATTGAACAGCTGTGTGTAGAAGTCAGCCCATGTCTATCCTTTCATGACACATTGTGGTCAAGTAAGGGGTCATTCCTGACAGAAAAAAGGATGCTTCTATAAAGAAAGTAAACCAAGAAAAATAAGGCCTTTTGTATGGGAATTAGCACTTGTGCAAATACTAGTATTTAGGTATCACCCAGAGAAGCCCTCAAAGCCCACTTACCTGAAGGGAAGTCTAAATGGCCCCAAAACCTGTGTCTCCTGTCAGTAAATCATTTATTTTCATCATTTATTTTCTCCCTTATTTACTTCCTTTGGTTTTAATTATTTTATGTGATTAAATTTTCCCTCCTGTCTTGATACACTAATTAAACTGTTAAAAATGGCTAACTTAGAATTTAAATGCACATTTTATTTATTTGACAGACACAGTGAGAGAGGGAACACAAGTAGGGGGAGGGGCAGAGGGAGAAGTAGGCTTCCCTACTTCTAGCAGGGAGCCCGACGCAGGGCTCGATCCCAGGACCCTGGGATCATGACCTGAGCTGAAGGCAGACGCTTAACCAACTGAGCCACCCAGGCGTCCCTTAAATGCACATTTTAAACTAATCTTGAAGTAACACCACACTGCCTGACATGTAGTACAGAAAACTTAAAACCCAGTGTTGAAAATCCTCCCTCTTTTCTCTTAGAATATTGATACCATTCATGTCACTTTCCTATATGCTATGGATATGGGGCCTGGAAATGACCACGCTCACATAGCTACAGCCCTTGGAAGGCACTCATAAAGTTAACTGAGGTCCTACTAGATCACCCAGTGGAAATCAATCTTCTAAGAATCCAAGTTTTCCCTTCTAAACTTCAGTTCTGTCAAAGTACAGGTGAATTAGTCAAGGATTCAATGAGATGGTAAAAGCTCTGACCCATGAACCAAAGCCCTGATATTCTTCTCTCAAGCTGTCTCTCAAGGGTAGAGTTAAAAACATTTGTTTTCTCTTGTGACAAAGATTGGATTCTTTGATTAGTCTGACAATGTCAGAATAAGTCACTGTACTGACAAGATGGGGTACGCCAAGGAAAGCACGTTTGTCAGTGTCTCTAAGATAACGGATCTGCCAACAAACAAAATGTTCTTTTGTTGCTTTTTTACCCAAGTTTTAAACAAAGTCAAGACTTTGATGGTCTAATGATTTATTTTTAGTCATCAGAGTTCATAGCCACACAGTTCACTGCAAGGCACTTGGCACAAGGGAGAAGTTGTGGCCAGTCTGCACACAGTGCCCCACCTGTCTCCCTGGAGCAGCTCCTCCCCCCCCCCCCCCAAGTTCCTCCTCAAGAAGTATGAACAAAAAAATAAAAAAAGCAAGCAAGCCATGGGCTGGAACTCCACCAGGTACCCTTGTGTATAGACCATCGTTTGAAACAGAACTTGGACTTCATTTTCATGACCTCTGAACTTGATCCTATCTCCCTTCAAGAGGACATGGTGAGGCTCTTACTGATGGTCCCAGGAAGTGTTCACAGAAGTCATCTTTCAACCTGCTTCCAAAGCCATTACCATGCCCCACCCTTGGAGAGCATGTGGGCAGGCAGTGTCTCTCTGTCCTCTCATGGCACAGTGCCATGTCTTGTGAGGCACAGGACCTCGACACCCAGTCAGCAGCTTGCCATCCCTAACAAGACCCTGGCTGCACTTCTGCAGGGAGAGAATGATCTTACTGTGGGCTCTTTGTGCATGGATCCTATTCAAAAACCCATCCATGCAACTACCCCACAGCGGACACCTGTCTTTCCTCAAGGGAGGAGGAGGGATCAGTTTGAAGATGAAGCACTTCAGTGGGAATTCTCACTCCCAATTATCAATAGCATGATTTCCTTTATGTCTTTGCAGAGAGGTAGTCCACGTAGGCAGAACCATGTCCACATACCATTGTCTGAACACTATTCCTTATCCAGCAGATACAGGCTTTTGTTTTGGAAAAATTTTTAAATGCGCATGTAGGCCTCTGGTCTACAGTATTCTGCCTATGAAAAAAATGACTCTAAGAAAATCAAGGTACTGTATACGGGCCCCAAATGAGCCTGTAACTGGACAGATGATTGTTCTAGCTACCGTATCTGAGATAATAGCAGCCACCAACACCCTCAAGGATCTCAGAACATTTTTGCTGTAGGGCTGGGGTGGCCAGTATTTACTTTCTTTTAAGAACATGTATCCCCAGAGAGTTGGCCATAAGCCCGCTGAGCACATTGGCAGGATACTCTGAACGGGTAACAGATGGCAGTCTGTTAGACTAATTTCAAAAGGACAGTACTGGAATGATCCTCTTCTGAGGGATGTCTTATGTTACATTAGAAATGGAGAGCAAGTAATTCCCATGTAATTGCCTCCCAAGGACCAGCTACAGCTCAGACGTGATTCAGATCAGCAAGTGATGGTCTGTCACCTGCACAGCAGCCAGCATTTCCTGGGAAATGAAGCAGCCACAGCAGTTGCTAAGGGGGAAGTAACTCTCATTCTGGCATAATCGTGGAGTTCGGTGGGCTAACTTGAGGGAAATGCCTTCACTGGACAGGAATAAGGACACACTTGTGGGAGGAGTGTTCGATCCCCAAAGGGGATCTGGTTTGAGCTGAGGTAAAGATAACAGGATTCTGGAAGCACCTCTGAAAGAATCGAGGTAGGCTTTTCCAGGCTTCACTTCCCCATCACCCTCTCTGCCCGCCTTACCCGATTAACAACTACTGACTGTCAGCCCCAGGAATTCTAGCACTAAGGGTTGTGCTTTTTCCAATGATTCACCTTCCCCTAACAATCCTCCCATCTCAGCTGACTGTGTTAGGGTTCAAGCTATCCTTAATAACTTAAGACAGCAGATCACAACACTTAGCCAAGTGCTGGTGACCCTGAGGCGCGCGCGCACACACACACACACACACACACACACACACACACACACACACACACACTCTTCCCTGGTGTGATGATTAACTTTCTATGTCTACCTGGCTAAGCTGTGGCACCTCATTGTTTGGTCAAACATGAGTCTAGATGTTGCTCTGAAGCTAACAGTGGACATACTTAACATCTACAATCTGTTCACTTTAAAGCAGATTACCCTCCATAATGTTGGAGGGTCTCGTGGTAGCACTTGAAGGCTTTGAGAATAAAGATTGAGATTTCTTAAAGAAAAAGCAATTTTGGCTCACCACTGCAATAGAAAAACACTGCCAGACTTCCCAGCCTGCTGGCCTCCCTGCAGGTTTCCAACTCAAGACTACGGGATCAACTTTTTCTAAATTTCTACCCCACTGGCCAGTCCTTATACATTTCACACTTGCTAGCACCCACCATCTTAGTCATGATAGTTAACATTAAATAATAATAGTTAACATTGGTAACTATTAACACCAGAAGTTATTTTTGAGAAGTATTTAAATACAGAGATATTTTGTATTTATTTATATGGATACGTATAAATACCTTGGTAGAAATGCTGAGTTTTTTCTCTATAGATAAATGAGGGCAAAGAGGGAAAGGATCCTACCATTCTGTTTCTTCTAACAACCCTGTTAGAGATGGGATTACAACAATTCCTGTTCTGTTATATAGACCTGCCTGAAAAGCAATGGTTTTCATTGGAGCATTATACAGTACCTGAAACAGTATTTGTATTTGACATAGGCTTTCTCACTGGAGCTAAAACAACCTCTTTTAATACATAAATAAGGCATCAGATTCAAATAGTTTAAGTCATTTGCTCAAGGATATTTAAATTAAACCTGGATCTAAATTTTCTAAAACTTCTGCTTTCCCACTTTCCTGCCTTAAACTTTGAAATGTGTGTTCAAGAAGCCATCTTTTCTTGTTAAAAGATGATATAAATATTAAGCTTGTAGAGATCTAAGAGAACATAAATGGTGATTATAAAGCATTTAACATACAGTGCACAATGGAAAGAACCAATACAAGTAGCTGGATCATCCCACGTCATTGTAATCCAAATTTATTCCAGGCATCTGTCCTCTACTGACAATATGCATTATTTGATTCTAATATAACTCATGTTTTAACATTAAAATCATCAGTGCTAAATATTTTCATTCCTTATAGTCACAATGACACTACATTTTAAAAACTGCACCTAGAAGTTTGTCTTCTGAAACAATGTACTACAGACTTAAGACTGTATCAATAATATAAGCCATTTACTTTCCAGACAAAGTGTGGGTTGTACGAGGTTACTTTTGTCAGCTTACATGCCCAGAATGCTCTACAACAGGGCTTCACAGTTCTATCTTCTATATTTCTAAGATGCTTCTATAAAAAAAAATGAGCATAGAAATTGAGGGTATGATTTTAAGTAATGTGCTGCCACTTATTGGCTTTGTGAATATGGGGATAGTTATTTTACTTCTCTATTGTTTTCTTCCCTATAAAATGAGGATTAAAATAGTCCCTACCTCAGGGATTATAGTGAGAGTCAAATGAGATCTATGTCAGTCACTGAGCTCAGGTCCAAGAGAGGAAATAGCCAATAAACACTAACTTAGTATTGTACCAATGGATGCTTATTTAGCATACACTGTGTACTAGGCAATGATGTGAGCCCTCTAAACTTCATCATCATCATAGTAACTTTGAGGTTTTTAACACTTACTCCCCTTTTACTGGTGACAATATTAACACACATGGAGGTGAAATGGCTTCCCAGAGTCATACAGCTGGTCAGCACAAAGGAGAATGTCCTTTCCAGCAGTCTGGCACCAGAATCTCGCCTCTTCTCACATCAAGATCTGGGCAATGCCTGACTTGTTTGATTTCTAAATATCCAACACAAACCTATGATCCTTGTGGACACTCCATTTATCTTCACTAATAATGTATGTTCTTTAAGCTTTGGCCTGGGCCAACTAATTCTACAAAGCAAACTGCAGAGATGAAGGCCTACATAGCCCCACACTCCAGCCCTGCCTCTATCTGTCCTGAGCAGAGAAAGCAGAGGTGTCAAGGGAAGTGAGAATTGGGGTCAGGGAATTGGGGTCCATCCTATCTACCTAAGATTTTCCATTTTTATTTAGAAGCCTTGGAAATAAGTCACTGGTTATGTTAAAGGGGAGATTATTTTTAAAGGAACATGAGTCTTAGATTCTGTACCCTTTGAACCAAATAGGTGTCTAGGCCACTTCTTTTTCTCTTGACAAGAGTGTGTTCTCTTCAACCTATGATCTATGTGAACTGCAATTTTTAGTTTTCTTACCTATAAAATTGATGAACTATACCTTGACTATTTTGAGATTACTTTAAGGATCAAATGGAAACAAATTTTTTGCAAACTCCTAAGTGCTCTACAGTTGTAAGATGGTGTCATCACAGTGAGTATTTATGTGAAGCAATATTAAACTCAAACTAGAGACCTTCCGCATCATGATACTCTAAACCACCTTCTGCCTCCAACGTTTTCACAAGTGCAAGTGCTAAGGCTCAAAGAGGGTAAGATACAAAGCCAGTTAGTGGTAGAGTTGGCACTAGAGTACAGAATTCTACAAAAGCTGATGAATGCTACTAACTTAAATATTTAGTAAGGTTAACTTCCTTCTGAAATATGTCAAGGAAAAAACCTACAATTAAAGTGCCTTTTTAAAATTAACTACAGTGGTATCACCCTTCCCCACTAGTTGTAGAAAGCAGGCTGTATATTCTTAATTTTATTATGTTGCTAATCACCATACAGTACATAATTAGTTTTTGATGTAGTGTTCCATGATTCATTGTTTATGTATAACACCCAGTGCTCGATTCAATATGTGCCCTCTTTAATACCCATCACCAGGCTAACCCATCCCCCCAACCCCTCTCCTCTAGAATCCTCAGTTTGTTTCTCATGGTTCATCTCCCCCTCCGATTTTCCCCCTTCATTTTTCCCTTCCTACTACCTTCTTTTTTATTTTTTAACACATAATGTACTATTTGCTTCAGAGGTACAGGTCTGTGATTCAACAGTCTTACACAATTCACAGCGCTCACCATAGCACATACCCTCCCCAATGTCCATCACCCAGGCACCCCATGCCTCCCACCCCCAACCCCTCCAGCAACCCTCAGTTTGTTTCCTGAGATTAAGAATTCCTCATATCAGTGAGGTCATATGATACATATCTTTCTCTGATTGACTTATTTCGCTCAGCATAATACCCTCCAGTTCCATCCACGTCATTGCAAATGGCAAGATTTCATTCCTTTTGATGGCTGCATAATATTCCATGGTATATATATACCACATCATCTTTATCCATTTATCTGTTGAGGTACATTTAGGCTCTTTCCATAGTTTGGCTATTGTGGACATTGCTGCCATAAACATTGGGGTGCACATAGCCTTTCGTATCCCTACATTTGTGTCTTTGGGGTAAATACCCAGTAGTGCAATTGCTGGGTCGTAGGGTAACTCTATTTTCAACTTTTTGAGGAACTTCCATACTGTTTTCCAGAGTGGCTGCACCAGCTTGCATTCCCACCAACAGTGTAGGAGGGTTCCCCTTTCTCCACATCCTTGCCAACATCTGTCGTTTCCTGACTTGTTAATTGTAGCCATTCTGACGGATGTGAGGTGATATCTCATTGAGGTTTTGATTTGGATTTCCCTGATGCCGAGCAATGTTGAATACTTTTTCATGTGTCTGTTGGCCATTTGGGTGTCTTCTTTGGAAAAATGTCTGTTCATGTCTTCTGCCCATTTCTTGATTGGATTATTCTTTGGGTGTTGAGTTGGATAAGTTTTTTTTATAGATTTTGGATACTAGTCCTTTATCTGATACGTCATTTGCAAATATCTTCTCCCGTTCTGTCAGTTGTCTTTTGGTTTTGTTGACTGTTTATTTTGCTGTGCAAAAGCTTTTTATCTTGATGAAGTCCCAATAGTTCATTTTTGCTCTTGCTTCCCTTGCCTTCAGCAATGTTTCTAGGAAGAAGCTGCTGCGGCTGAGGTTGATGAGGTTGCTGCCTGTGTTCTCCTTTAGGATTTTGATGGACTCCTTTCTCACATTTAGGTCTTTCAACCATTTTGAGACTATTTTTGTGTGTGGTGTAAGGAAATGGGGGTCCATTTTCATTCTTCTGCATGTGGCTGTCCAATTTTCCCAAGACCATTTGTTGAAAAGACTTTTTTCCATTGGACGTTCTTTCCTGCTTTGTTGAAGATTAGTTGACTATAGAGTTGAGGGTCCATTTCTGGGCTCTCTATTCTGTTCCATTGATCTATGTGTCTGTTTTTGTGCCAGTACCATACTGGCTTGATGATGACAGCTTTGTAATAGCGTTTGAGGTCCAGAATTGTGATGTAACCAGCTTTGCTTTTTTTTTTTTTTAACATTCCTCTGGATATTTGGGGTCTTTTCTGGTTCCATACAAATTTTAGGATTAGTTATTCCATTTATTTGAAAGAAGTGGTTGGTGTTTTGACAGGGATTGCATTAAATGTGTAGATTGCTCTAGGTAGCATTGACATCTTCACAATATTTGTTCTTCCAATCCATGACCATGGAATGTTTTTCCATTTCATTGTGTCTTCCTCAATTTCTTTCATGAGTGTTTTATAGTTTTCTGAGTACAGATTCTTTGCCTCTTTGGTTAGATTTATTCCTAGGTATCTTGTGGTTTTGGGTGCAATTGTAAATGTGATCAACTCCTTAATTTCTTTCTTCTGTCTTGTTGGTGTATATGAAAGCCACTGATTTCTGTGCATTGATTTTATATCCTGCCACTTTACTGAATTCCTGTATGAGTTCCAGCAGTTTTGGGGTGGAGTCTATTGGGTTTTCCACATAAAGTATCATATCATCTGCAAAGAGGTGAGAGTTTGACTTCTTCTTTGCCGATTTGGATGCCTTTTCTTTTTGTTGTCTGATTGCTGAGGCTAGGACTTCTAGTACTATGTTGAATAGAAGTGGTGATAGTGGACATCCTTGCTGTGTTCCTGACCTTAGGGGGAAAGCTCTGTTTTCTTCCCCATTGAGAATGATATTTGCTGTAGGTTTTTCATAGATGGCTTTTATGATATTGAGGTATGTACCCTCTATCCCTATACTCTGAAGAGTTTTAATCAAGAAAGGATGCTGTACTTTGACAAATGCTTTTTCTGCATCTATTGAGAGGATCATATGGTTCTTGTTCTTTTATTAATGTATTGTATCACATAGATTGATTTGTGGATGTTGAAACAAACTTGCAGCCCAGGAATAAATCTCACTTGGTTGTGGTGAATAATCCTTTTAATGTACTGTTGGATCCTCTTGGCTAGTATTTCGGTGAGAATTTTTGCATCCATGTTCATCAAGGATATTGGTCTGTAATTCTCCTTTTTGATGGAGTCTTTGTCTGGTTTTGGAATCAAGGTAATGGTGGCCTCAGAAAACGAGTTTGGAAGTTTTCCTTCCATTTGTTTTTTGGAACAGTTTCAGAAGAATGGGTATTCGTGTTTCTTGAAATGTTTGGTAGAATTCCCCTGGGAAGCCATCTGACCCTGGGCTCCTGGTTGTTGGGAGATTTTTGATGACTGCTTCAATTTCCTTAGTGGTTATAGGTCTGTTCAGGTTTTCTGTTTCTTCCTGGTTCAGTTTTGGTAGTTTATACATCCCAAGGAATGCAACCCTTTCTTCCAGATTATCTAATTTGCTTGCATATAGTTGCTTATAATATGTTTTTATAATTGTTTGTATTTCTTTGGTGTTGGTTGTGATCTTCTCTTTCATTCATGATTTTATTTATTTGGGTCATTTTTCTTTTTGATAAGTCTGGCCAGGGGTTTATCAATCTTACTGATTCTTTCAAAGAACCAGCTCCTAGTTTCGTTGATCTGTTCTGTTCTTTTGGTTTCTATTACATTGATTTTTGCTCTGATCTTTACTATTTCTCTTCTCCAGCTGGGTTTAGGCTTTATTTGCTGTGCCACCTGGATTTTGATGCCTGTTCCTTCTGCAAATTAGTTAAGTTCTCTGCTATAATTTGCTCCAGTATACCTTCTGCTCCTCTCTCACTTTCTTCTTCTTCTGGGATCCCAATTATTCTAATATTGTTTCATCTTATGGTATCACTTATCTCTTGAATTCTGCCCTCGTGATCCAGTAGTTGTTTATCTCTCATTTCTCAGCTTCTTTATTTTCCATCATTTCGTCTTGTATATCACTGATTCTCTCTTCTGCCTCATTTATCCTAGCAGTTAGAGCCTCCATTTTTTATTGCACCTCATTAATAGACTTTTTGATTTCAACTTGTTTAGATTTTAGTTCTTTTATTTCTCCAGAAAGGGTTTCTCTAATATCTTCCATGCTTTTTTCAAGCCCAGCAAGTATCTTTATAATTGTCATTCTGAACTCTAGTTCCGACATCTTACTAATTTCGTATTGATTAGGTCCCTGGCAGTCGCTATTACCTCTTGTTCTTTTTTTTTTTTTTGAGGTGAGTTTTTCCATCTTGTCATTTTGTCCAGAGAATAGATGAATGAGAGAACAAAATGCTAACAGGGTAACAACAACCCCAGAAAAATATACACTAAACAAATCAGAAGAGACCTGAAACCAGGGGAAAAGAAAGGGAAAGAAAGAAAAAGGAAAAAGAAAAGGAATATGATCAATATGATCAGGCTGGTGAATAGTTCAGTGCCACACACTAGATTTTGTGTGTATTTTGGTTTGTTAGAAGAAACTGCCTCCCAAAATTTTAGAGAAAGAAAAACTTATATATGTACAAAAATAAGGGTAAATATGATGAAGGGATGGAATATGATTGTAAAGATGAAAATCATAAAAGATTTTATAAATGGAATTGATAAGTTGGTTGAAAAAAGAAGAGAAATTAAAAAATGGAGGGAGAATGTGATCAGGCAGGAGACTAGAACAAAGCCATACACTAGAGATTTAGGGTATATTTTGGTCTGTTAGAAGAAACTGTATCCCAAAACTTTAAAAAGAGAACTATATATATATATATATATATATATATACACACACACACACACACACACACACACATGCACACACATACACACACACACACCAAAAATAAGGGTAACTACTATGAAGGGATAGAATATGACTCTAAAAATGAAAAAAAAGATTTTTAAAAGGATTGATAAGATGTTGGTTGAAAAAGGGAAAAAGAAAAACTCAAAAAGAAGAAGAAAAAAACATTACAAAAATTAACTTTGAAAGACTAAAGAATCAGGGGAAAAAAAAGCCATGAATTCTATGTGCAGTATTCCCCTAGCGCTGGAGTTCTGCCATTCTCATTGATCGGTAAACTTGGTCTTGGCTGGCTCTTCTTGCTGATCTTCTGGGGGAGGGGCCTGTTGCTGTGGTTCCCAGATGCCTTTGCCGGAGGCGGAATTGCCCCGCCCTTGACGGGTCCAGGCTAAGTAATCTGCTCGGGTTTGCTCTCGGGAGCTTTTGTTCCCTGCAAGCTTTCCGCACAGCTTTGGAGGACGAGAGTGAAAATGGCAGCTACCCAATCTCCGTCCCAGAGGAGCCGAGAACTCGGGGCCCCACTCCTCAGTGAGCCCCCAGAGAAAAGCAGTCAATCACTCCTGTCTTCCTGGTCTCCGGCTGTACTCCGTTCTCACCCGGCCTTTGACTGAGCGTTTTTATCTTTGTCACCCAACCCCATTTGGAGTCTCCAAACCCAGCAGAATCCTGCAGGAAGGAAGCTGAGACTACCCGGATCTGCCTCTTCTTGGGTCCCTGCTGGAGGTGCAGTGGCCCGACTGTGCCGCAGATCACAGTTTATGGCAACCCCGAGCTGAGAGCCTGCTCCTGGGCTCCATCTCTGCAGCCGGCTTCCTCGCTCCAATACCTGTGAGCTCTGCTGCACTCAGGCACCCCCAGTCTTTCCGTGGCCCCGAGGGTCCTGAGACCACACTGTCCCAGTGAGGGTCCCACCCCCCTGCTTAGCCGCTGGAGTGACGTCCCTCAGCGGAGCCACTTCTAAATTTCCGGTTTTGTGCTCTGCTGCTCTATCACTTGACGGTAGTAGCTGACGGAGGCCCCCTCCCCTGCCATCTAGCCTCCTGAATATCGCCTCGGATTCACTTCTCCGCACGTCCTACCTTCCAGAAAGTGGTTGCTTTTCTGTTCAGAGAGTTGTTGCTATTCTTTTCTTCGATCTCCTGTTGAGTTCGTAGGTGTTCAGAATGGTTTGATCCCTGTCCAGCTGAATTCCTGAGACCAGACGAAATCCAGGTCTCCTCCTCCGCCATCTTGCTTCTCCTCCGTGGGCTGTATATTCTTAATGTGATCACCATCCTTTGTCAAGGAGGTCCTTTTGGGGGGGAAAAAAACTATCAGGAAAATGCTGTTTAACAAATTAAGGAAGGGGAGCCTGGGTGGCTCAGTTGGTAAAGGGTCCAACTCTTGATTTTGGCTCAGGTCATGATTTCAGTGTCCTGAGATGGAGCCCTGTTTTGTCAGGCTCTGCACTCAATGGGATGTTTGCTTGGGAGTCTCTCCATTGCCTTCTGCCTGTCCCCCCCACCCCAACCCCGTGCTCACTCTCTATAAAATAAATCTTAAGAAAAAATTTTTAAAAAAGTTAAGGGGAGCTTGGGAAAACAGGGCAATGCAGGACTATGAGAACACTTGCTGATCCTGTGCATTTTAACACTATGAAAGGACAGTCATTCCCAGGGTCAGGAAATACTTAGGAGATGACTGCTATTCAGTATTTGAGCAAGTCGCAGGAGATGATAATTAAAAGCATTATGATATTCAAGTTACCATAAATGAGAAAGTCCATTCAGTTACACAGAGAGCACCAAGGAAGCCACTAGTTGAGATCAAGGTAGTATTTTTCAGATACCTCCAAGTTTGCTCTATTCTGCAAACTTACATAAAAAGTTACACGAGAAGTTAAGTTTAAAGTAATAGATGTAAAATGTACAAGTGGGCTTTTTCCATCTTTTACCTGATCATAAGGTGTGTGGGCAAGAAGAAAAGGTGCAGGACTTGTTTCTATTTATCAGGCAGTAATGACTAAAACTGCCATCACCTTCCCCATACCATCCCCCTTGTGCATGCTCATCCTCGTAAATTCCAAAATTGAGATTATGAGCTATTCTCAGAATTGATTAGGTATTATTAAAATAATCTCGGCGGCACAGGTAAAGCATCCACATCATAGGTTGAAGCTCTGATGGGAACGATGCCATCAGTAGAAGAGCTCAGATTTCACGCACTAGTCAAAGCATGCATGTGGCATATCTGCAACTTTTGGACATTCCTACTCCTCTATAATCAATCAATGCTAATCCAGTATCTTTTATAGGCTCACTTCTGTGTCAAGCACTGGTGGAATAAAAACTGTAATAGAGGACCTCTCCCTCAGATACTTTATAACTGCATAGGAAGATCACAAAATGACAATGATCAGTGCGAGACACAGTACAGTAAAAACGTGAAGGAATGTATTAAGAACCACGATATGGGTGTTCTGAAGAGACTGAAATCTAATGGCTGGAGAAGTCAAAGAAGGAAAGGGATAGAAGTCAGTAACTTGGATCTACATAAAGGAACAAAGAGTATAAAAAAAGAAAGATAAAATATGGTATTTTCTTATCCCTAATTGATATAAAAACTGTTTAATATAGAGGACCTCCGACCTACAAAGGTTCATCTTTATGATGGTCCTAAATCAATACACATTTAGTAGAAATCCTACTTCTAATTTGGGATTGTGATTTTTTTTTTCCCCCAGGCTAGCCATAAATAGTCTGGTCCTCTCTCATGATGCTGGGCAGCCACACCATCATGAAGGTTAACAACTGATACACTTCTGACACTTCTGTACCCATACAACCATTCTGTTTCTCACTTTTAGTGCAGTATTCAATAAATTACATGAGATCTTTGGCACGTTGTGATAAAATAGGCTTTGTGTTAGCTGATTCTGCCCAACTGCAGACTAATATAACTATTCTAAGCATATCTAAGGCCATGTGAACCACTGTCTGTGAGGTGCATACTTTGTCTCTTGTGTCTTGACGATCCTAAACTCCTTTCTAGATGTCTTTGTAATGATCATCTGTTTCCATTTCATTAAATATTTGTTGATAGCCTTTTTGCATTTTTGCCAGTTATTTCCCTCCTTTGAGAAAGTTTTTTTTTTTTTCCCATCTTATTGAAAGAATCTGATATAATTAGGAAGTCTTCCCCAACAGCCATTGGAAATAATAACTGGCAGTTGGGACATGTGTGGAATGAATGGCCACGCAAGAGGTCATAGCTGTGATGAGAACATTATGCCTTGTTATTGGAACTCACACCCTAGAGTTGACAGAAAAATCTGAATAATCACAGAGTGCCAGGAACAGTAACACTTGAGTCCTGTTGTAGACGTCAGTGATTTACATATAGTAAAGGCCATAGTCTCTGGGCAAAGTGAGTGAATGTGCTGCCCTGTGCCTTGCCTTTGTTTAAAAATGGCAATTAGTCTCTAATCCAATTCTCAGTTTCTGAAAAAACATCAATTATTTTTGCATGTAATAATCTCAGGTATGTATCTAGACTCTTATTCACCTAAATACTAATATTGGTCAACAGGTGGTAGTCGAACTTCCCACTGTTGGCTATCGGAAGTTAGGCTGTAGTTGAGAAGCTTTCTGAATTTTATGTTCACACAAAGGTGCTGAATACTTTTTCTGGCTGGAGTGCTTTGAACTAACCTTGTGCCTTTGATCTCACAGTCTTACAGTGTCCTCAGTATATTTTCTCATTTAGACACATGGCTGCCTTAGGAGATGGAAGGAGTAGAACGGCAGCAATCCTTTGTAGATCAGGACTTGGGATGTAGAAAATTTGACACCATATGAAATAGGCTGGGAGAGATGGAAATAGAAATTAGGATTCCTACACAACACTGAGGAATGGACTGGAATATTTTCTATATACCAGGCAAACAGACTTCCCTTGGTTCTAGCACACGTCTCTTGGGCTAGCAAATATGTGAAGGTTACTTTAATCATTCATAGATGTTCAGTTTGGAAGTCCTGAGCTCAGTTGACCTATAGTTGCAGGCAGACTATGGGCATTTTAAGGCTTTCAATACCATAATGACCCAGGCTTTTTCTGACCCCAAAACTATATATTACAAATTTATCCTTGGAGAGTCCGTACCAGTCAGAGTGATCCATGCCTGCCTATGTAATGACGATTAACTTCCTCCAGAAAAAAAAGTTTTGGTTTTTGACCACCTATTGATTATTCTCAAAATGCTTAGTGATTCTTCATCATTGTATGGCTAACCTCCACAGCAGTAAAATCATGATATCTTCTAGGAACCCTGTTCAATTACAGATTAACCTTCTGTGTCTTTAATATCGTCATATTACTCACGGTGCTGGTAAATATTTAAAACTAGCTCTCTGGGGGAAAAAAGTACATACAAACACACGCAAGTTTTTGATACAATTTACTAATATAAATAATGTGTAGCACACAGTTTATAGATAATGATACTCTTTCTTATAAATTCTTATAGCCAATAGATTTGCACAGAACACTTTGTTTTTTTGGCTGAATTCTTGTTGCTGATAAACAGTGACTGCAAATGGATGTAGTTCCAACATAAATGTTGGTTAATACTTTCATTTAGATTGATGAGGAAGGCAAAGTGAAACCGTGAAGGCAAATGTCAGGTTCAGGCTTAATTTGTAATGACGTGAGTGACTTCTTTGCAAAATCAGATATTGTGGTTTGAAACACTAAAAGAATATTTTCCCCAATCTTTCTTTGTGCTACTCACCATGAAATGGCTGCAGACGTGTGGCCATTTACATTTCTTACACATTGGTAAGTTTAATCTGCACTATTTTCTCCATTAATTTTTTAAAGTCTAAACCAGGATTTGGCAAACTTTTTCTTAAAGAGCCAGTGGTAAACATTTCAAATTCAGTGGCACATGGTTTCTCTTAGAGTTACTCAGTGCTGTCATTCTTGTGGAGCCACAGACGATACCACTTACTGTTGGCGGTATTCCAGTAAAATTTTATTTACAGCAGTAGGCAACAAGTGGAAAATAGTTTGTGTAAACAAGTAACAAAACAATAAACTGAACCCTGATCTGCAGCATTTATGTTTCCATAGTGTAAAAACTCCACCATGGTCAATTTCCAGTTACCAAATCAATGTTACTGAATGGGGAGTTGAGAATGAATGGGCAGTAGCACCCGTGATGTAGTATTTCAACCATGCAGATAAAATAGGTGGGAACAGGGGCACCTGGGTGGCTCAGTCAGTTGAGCGTCTCTCTTTGGCTCAGGTCATGATCCTGGGGTCCTGGGATCGAGTAGGAACTTGCTTCTCCCTTTACCCGCTCCCCTGCTTGTGCTTGCACTCTCTCTGACAAATGAATAAAATCTTTAAAAAAAAATAGGTGAGAATAACCTCAAGAGTATAGGTAATAAAATGCAGTACAGTCATGAGAAAATGAGGGATTTTGAGTATGTATTGCCTTTGGTTTTAATATCACTGCCTTAATTGTAAGCTCATGTAGTGTAACATCAGTTGAACATAGTTAGGCCTCGCAGTCAGCTCTGAAATTTTCTGACCATCGTGGAACTTGTTCTTGTGAGTTGGTGTGAGCTGTTGCTACCACACCTTTTCCCTGGCACTTTTCCCACTGCAGTTTCATTCAAAGCAGGACCCATAAATTCATCCCATGGACATTTTATTAGCAGACACTCTCTTGTCATTCTCTTGATTCCCCTTTGTTTCTCTCAGTTGAATTTTCTTCAGTTCTCTTGTAAAAAGCCTGAACCTTTGAAAATGGCCTTGTTCTGACTGATGGACCACTCAATGATTGTGACTTGCATGTGACTTCAGCTTCCTTGTGACATTCATTCCAAATAATTTCTTTAATTCCTATTTTTTTTGCCATTATTCTAACAACCCACTTCCATACCTGTCTCCTAAACTTAGTAGCTCCATGAATAGGTTCACCATCTTGAATTTTGATACCTTCCTTTGTGATTTAAGCCATAAATGGTATAATCTTCATAAACTTATGACGCCTAATTTTCAAGCACACTGAAATGTGAAGTGCTTGACATTTTCCTTGCCATCAGCCTGTTGGGGTTCATCTTTTTACTCACCTTGGGCTACTGGCACAATTGTAAGCAGTCTCACCAGTGTTTCTAAGGTGTCATCCTCTTGATCTACTGCCATACTTTGAAAAACACAGTCTTGGCTTTCTAGAACCATTTTTTTTCCTTCCTTTCTACCTCTGCTGTTGATCACAGGTGGTGTGGGATATAAAAATTTACGCACTTCCTGTTTAGTAACTCCATTCCATTTTCTTTCCTCATCGTTTATTGCAATTCACTCAGTTTCCTGTTCCATACAGCCTACATTCAAAGCCTGAACCTCTCTTCTCAAGCAAATGACTCCATCCCTGCCTCTCAATTTCAAGCGGGCAAGCTTGCCATTACAACTCAAAGCCTGGTGAGTGGAGCTGGTGCGACAGAGTGTGAGTCAGTTCTCTGAAACAGTTGTCTAAATCTGACCCACCTACTCCTGGGGAGAGCTGAAGACTGAATCTCAAGACCTAAATAGGCTGGGAAGGCTATGAAGAGTAGAATCTTGAAGAATCGTAAGTGATAAATAGGCCATGACCCACTTTGCCCCTGGGGTTTTGTCCTCATCTTTAACTCTGCAAACTGTCCCTGAGCAATCACACTGATGATTTTAGCTATAGCCTGAAAGCTCATGACATCTTAATTTTTCCTTTCCTTCTCTTGGGCTTCAGAATTTTACTGGTAACTACACATCGTTATCAGCAATCTCCAAAAGCAAAATAAACTTGACAGGTTTATTTCCAAAAATGATGTTTATGTACTTCAGCCTGTCCTGAGACTGCACTCTGTTCTGAAATTTTTCTCTTGGTGACAGGCAAGGTAGACAGTGGAGAGTATACTTTACTCCTCTCTCACCCTCATTTGCCCATGTCCGTAGGTTTCCATTTGCAGAAAACTGCACCTCCTAAAAATCTTTCATCTGTCTCTTCCTTCCTATCCTGCATCACCTCTCCTTTAGTTGAATGATTCTTGGGTCTTCACATTACAGTAACCACCAGACTCCAATCGCCTACCCGACTGACCCTCTGTGAGGTCGCCAGAGTAATATGCCAACATGAAAATTCCAAATTGTTTTAATCACCCTTTACAGATTATTCAGATGTCCAAAGAGGACTGTGCCTGTCACAATTCTGGATACTCCCTTTTTTGCAGTCTTTGTTTTCTAGGATCAATTCTTGTATGACTTTTTGCATTATCAAATGTACCACACCTCACTGAAAAAACAAGACATGTGAACTAACAGGTACATACAGTACCTGGATTCAGACCCAAAGTGTATAGTATGCAGAAAGTTGAGGGTTTCCTCTCTATGGCTCTTGAGTTCTACTTTAAGAAGCAGAGAGAATGCTTTTTCCATTTTTCTCCTCTTTGATCTTGCTAAATGCAGGCCAAAATTTTCATCTCAGAAACAAAAGCAGTAAGTAGATAATATAAAGAGACTAATGGTGGTGAAGTACATTTTGAGAGCTCAATTTCATTGTAATTTTCATTGTAATTGCATAAATTAAAAAAAAATGAGGATTACCATATCAGAGCATTAGCTAGAATGTTGGGAGGTGCCACCCACATGGAGCAGCAGTGACATGGGTGAAGACTCTGGTGACAGTAAATTGTACCATGATTTCAAAATAATAATTTCTGCCTAGGGGTGGGGAAAGGGGATTCTGTAGCTACAGAGTAGGTGGAAAGCAGGAGCAAAGGTAATGTAAATACACTATTGAGAATAAGTAAGGAAAAAGCATTATTTCAAAATTATTTCATATTAAGAGAAGGGGAGCAGCATTTGGAAGGCCCAAGGAATGAACTTTCTGGTAGAAATCACCTGTAGACTCAAATAGGGCAGTGGTAGCCATAGAGAAGTAGACATGGTATTGGGAAAGATGAACAGCAAATAGATAGTGTGGGCTAGTGAGACAGAGATCACCAGGATAAAATGCAAAATGAGATGCCTAGTAGGTAGAATTGATAGTAACAAAAAATCACTTGGAGGGTAGAGAAGAGTAGACTTGCCCATGAAGAAAACCAGATTTTTAAATGTAAAGGAAAACTTCCACTATATTCTGGACAGAAAGGTCATTTAAAGGAAAAGGGTGACAGAGAAAATCACAGATAAGGAAGAGAAAAAGACTCAATTTTCTTAAAGCTTCTGTTTCTGAAAGAGCCCAGAACAGAGGAGGCAGAAGTAGTAACTATACAAAATAGGTGTAATTTTCCTAAGTGGAATAAAGCAAAAACAATTGATTATACTTGAACATTCTGTCTTGAGCCTTAAGAAAATGCATAGTCTATGAAAAATAACATATAATACATTATAAAAGATAATATATACATTTTTTGGGTCAGGAAGTAGGATTTATTGGTGGACATGAACATGGAGGGAGCAGTGCCAAGATTCTCATAAATGCAGTCTCCCATTTGTCCAGGGGTCCGTGATTAGGGATGTATTCAACTCCATAGTTATCTGGGAATAGCTGTCTTTGAGCCACCATGTCTTCAAAATCTTCGTGATTAAACCTACTAAATCCCCACTTTTTGGAAATGTGGATCTTCTGGTGGCCAGAGAACTTGAACTTGTTCCTGCATAGGGACAATGTCCCATGCTCCTTGTTCTTTAATTTGATACTGATGGACATGATGACTTGGCCAATGTGGACCCTGACCACTGTGCCCTGGGGCTTTCCAAAGGCACTCCACATTCCTGTCTGGAGCCCGGCAGCCCCAGCACAGGTCAACATCTTATTATATAATATACAATAAAATACAATATATATTAAATAATATATACAATTTTTACTCAAATATAAAATCTATAAGTATGCAAGAGTGAAAAGACTTATCTATAAAGGCAACTGGTGACATTGAGGGAAGGCTTGGAGAAGTTTAATCCCCACTTTAATAATCTCCAGTGAGTTGCCAAGCCACACTACATGAAGGCAAAATTGCTCATACCCTTGCAGTGCAATCATGGTTTTAAGTCCCCAAACACCCTTTCCATCACTCATCTCCACCCCTACTAGACTGCTATACCTAATGCTTCCTTCCAGGGAAAACATTCTGAAACCAACACTCTTAAAGACATATTGAATGAAAAAATAAATGAAGAATTGGGGCCACATGATAGAAAAATTACTGGTGACGAATGCTGAGAAGTAGCCATCGAGTTTATTCACTCTGCAGATACTTATTGAGTACCTTTGATACGAGAGCCATTGTTTTAGGAACTAAGAATGCAACACATGGCAAAAGACAAGGCCCCTGTCTCATGGAGAAAAACATAATAAAATGTCAGGAGACTCTATTTAATGCTCTTATGTATGGGACATCTACATGTTTCCAAGAAAACTTCAGTAGATAAAAAGGACATTTCAAAGTGTCACAAAGGTGATGGTTGTACTTGGGATTTCCTTTGCTTTCCAGTTTTCTTTTTGAGACTTTCATGACTTATCTTTAGGGGTAAGAAACACTAGAAGCTGCAGCAGTTCCAACTTAGAGACCATTGTTTGTCCACAGGTTTGCAAGGCTCAAGCACTCCCAAAACAGTATAATTTTGGGACTAAGTTTACTTCTTAGGAGATATAAAACCATCAGTGGAATGTTATACAGGCCTCCTGCCTGAGTTGGATAGAATGTTGGAATGTCCTAGGATCAACTCGGCAGTCAGGAGAGAATGTTCACTTGGTCATTCGAGGAAGTAGTTTAAATGCTTAAAACTCTGTACTCCAAAGGCAGATCTTGGCTTTGCCATGTTCTGAGTGATTGCTGTTGATACATTACTTAACCTCTCTTACTTGTCATTTAATCTTTATGCATAAGAAAATATTTTATTTGATAATATATGTATAATTGTTGGGATTACTTCTCTGCAAATTGTCCACATTTTTTTTTAACTGTCCTTACTTACAACCAGTGCTAACTCTTGATCTGATGGATACAGAATTTCCTTGCTCAAATTATTTTCATCTTTTGTGGTTGCTTTTTGAAGCAAGAAAAATACATAGATATAAGTACATATGGAAAACAGTTTTCAAAATCAATTACAGAAGAAGGAATAAATAACCAGAATAAAATATACAATCATAGTTTTGACTATTTGGAGAACATTTACTCCTGTATTAATTTGTACTGAGTGATGAGCGCTTAGCAATTAGCAAGAAGGCTTAAGTTTTTCTGAGTTTTTATAATTGGGTAATTAACATTGTACTTTAATAAACACCACCTTTTGTAGGAATCAGTGCAATGATTTTTTTCTTTTCTAGAAGGGTTCTATGGCATGGCTGTAGATTTGATTTTTTTCCCCAAAGCAATCAAGTTCTGGAAAACTTGCTGTGTCCTCTGGAAGTTTTTATATTTCTGACATTAAATTGAAAGTTAAAAGGATGAATACATTTTCCTTTTACAAAAAAAAGCTCTTAGGTGTTTAAGGTGTCTGGGGAAAAACATGGCTATAGTTTAATCTTGTTTCACTCAAAATAAGAAAAATAATTAAATGTGAGACTTAGAAGTACAATTGCTTTGATGCTATTTTAAGATGATTTGCTTTAGATTAGAAAAGAGGTCTGATTGAGACGATGTGTTTGTTTCCAAATGCCTTGTTTCTGACATGGGTGAATAAAGATTTTTCAGTTGTTCCATGTGTTTCAAAATAAACCCTGAAAAACTAACTTTCCCTTATTGTGATGAGGATACGTTTTAAAAATGATTTTTTAAAGAGCCTGTAACCTAAACAATTCTGTAAGTATGCATGTGGTGATATTTACTAGAGATCATGCCTACAATTGGCTTATCTCCAATCTTTATATTTTGTATAAATACTAGGTCAAGTCAGAATAGCATAAAGCAGCCAGAGATGGTCAGAAATGAATCCTTCCCTTACAGGATGAGTTGGCAATTCATGGCCCACAGGCCAAATCTGAACTGTTGTTTCATTTGTTAACATCCTGCTTATGGCTGCTTTGATGCTGCAAAGACAGAATCCAGTAGCTGTGAAAGAGCTAAAGCCTAAGGCATGTACTGTCTGGCCCTTAACAGGAAGAAGTTTGCTGATCTCATCTCAATCCTCTGTTAGCCAGGGCAGAAGTTCAAATGAAGAGAAGAGGGTAACTGGGTGGCTCAGTCGGTTAAGCATCTAGTCTGCCTTTGGCTCAGGTAATGATCCTGGAGTCCCGGGATTGAGCCCCGCTTTGGGCTCCCTGCTCAGTGGGGAGTCTGGTTCTCCCTCTGCCTCTGCTCCTCCTTCCACTCATGCTCTCCCTCCCTCTCTCAAATAAGTAAAAATATCTGAATGAGAAAGAGAAGAGAGGGAAAGAAAGTGAGAGAAAGGGAGAGAGAGAGAAAGAAAGCAAGAGAGAGAGAGAAAGAAAGCAAGAGAGAGAAAGGAAGGAGGGAGAGAGAGAAAGGAAGGAGGGAGAGAGAGAGAAAGGAAGGAGGGAGAGAGAGAGGAAGGAGGGAGAGAGAGAGAAAGGAAGGAGGGAGAGAGAAAGAAAAAGGAGAAAGAAGAACTGTATAGAGAAAGAAGAGAGAGAGAAAAGAGAGAGGAGAGAGAGAGAAAGAGAAAAGTAACAATAAAGGTGACAGAGTGGGAAAGGCAGTAGTAAAGGAGCACATGGCCCAGATCAACTTCTGACCTCTGACATCTCCCAAAGGGAGGGAGACAAACTGAGGGATGCTGGGGAAATGAATGAGCCACATGGGGGGCCGTGAGGAGCAGGTGTGAGGCCAGGTAAATGCCAGGACCTGCTCTTTGATTTCCAGACCTCAGCAGCTCTCCTTTGGCCTCCTGTTGTTGCCAGGATGTTGATTCACTGGCACTCACGACAGACTAAACTAGGATCAATTTTAGAACAGCTAAGGTTTACCTTGGGTCAAGGACTTGAGCATATCCCTGTTTTCTTCCTGCATCTTTTTCAGCTTGGTCTAGTCTCCTTTGTGGATTTTCTCCTCTTTCTCCCTCTGTTGGTCCCAGGTCATTCCTTTCACTATACACACTCTCTTGTGCAATGTCGTATCATTGGATAGCTTTATGTTCTGCCTATGTGTTGCTCACTCTGAGGGCTGTACTGTTTTTAATCTAAGTGTAGTAGGCTGTATTCCTCTTCTTTGCTAAATAAGACCATACATCCCTGTCCCACTGACTTTGGGCTTGGCTCCATGACTTGTTCTGGCCAAAGGGATATGAGTAGATGTGCTATATACCACAGTAGATGTGCTATTTCCATTCAGACATGGAAATGGAAACTTTTAAGTTATGAATGGAAACTTTTAAGTTATGAGTGTGGTTTGGCTTGGCTCCTCATGCTTGTGCTTTATGCCACCAAAACAGCATGTGTCAGAAGGGGTTGCTCCTTCTGACAGTGTTGTGGAGAAGAGTTTCAGCCCATCTTGTCATAGGTCTGCTAATTGAATGTCTATTCTTGGGAGCTATGGGGATTTTGGGGGGTGATTATTATACAACAACGTTGGCTAATTAGCAAAACTTTGGCTAGATAGTTTTTCTTAGATATTTTTCCAGATATCTCAAAGTCAAAATTTCCGAAATTGAACTGGCTCTACTTGAGGTCACCCACAAACTTTTTTGTCCTCAGTGTTCCTTATCTCAGTGAAAGCTACCTTCTTCCATCCAGTTCTCCAGTCAAAACAGTTACAGTGTGTTTTCCTTCTCAATGTTGAGGAATTTATTGGATATTATTAAAAAAACAAAGCTAAACTGAGTAAATTTGAAGGTCTAATTGACTTTATTCATCAAGAAGCATTCCATCTAGCAAGTAGAGGGCGACTACATGAAGCAAAACAAATATTTAAAGGTAGAGGGCATTAAAGAAGAAGAAGAAGAAGAAAGGAATTTATTGGTAAGAAGCACATTGTTGAGGGAAAATTGCTCTCCTAAGGGGAGCAGAAAGAGTTAATCAGGAAATTTCCTAGTATTGACCAGGAAATTCCATGTTGACTGGTTAAAGGCTCCACTCCTGGGGGGTTGAAACTGGCTAGAGTTTAGGTATTAAGTCTTGGTTTACTGCCTTGGGGCCTCAACCTCAGTGGTAGTACTGTTGGCCTGTGGTATTCTTTTAACAATATCTACTGTGTTAAAAGATCACTACTAGGCACCAAGGATATAGTAACACATAAAAAAGACAAAATTGCTATTGCCCCAGAGTAGAGGATGCATTTGTGGAGGCAAACAATAAAATAATTCCCCATGTACATATTTTAGGAACATGTATGGAAAAATGCAATAGAAACTGTATAGGCATTAGAAAAATTCCAGATGCTAGGAGAATGCATGGGTTAATGGGAAAGCATCTACCTGGGGGACTCTGGTCAATCCATGCCTGCCATGTGATCACTACCTTTCAAGACTGTTCCCTTGACACCTCCTCTGTTCCTGTTTTTATTTTGGGTTCATGTCCTTGTTCACTGCAGTTACTACAAGATTGCCTCTTACTTGACTTTTCTCCACCCTATCTCTCATGTAGCAACACGATGACTTAGTTGAACCAACAGTTCTTTTACATCATTTTCATGATGGAATGGCCTCCCATTTCCTTCCTGATACTGGGCATACTGAGCATGGAACACAGGGATCTTTGTCACCTTCCTGACCTCCCTGCCTGCTTGCACGGTTTCATCTCTGGCCATATGCTCCTCCACTGTGCTTTAATCCCAATGAATTGTAACTCTTTTCTGGACCTACAGTCTTGTCAGACACTTAATTCGTTTTGAACAAGAAAGGTCAGAAACATGCCTATCCAGTACTTCCCATGGTTATTCTTAAAAATTTTTTTTTAAGATTTTTTGATTTATTTATATTAGAGAGAGGGAACAAGCAGGGGGAGTGGCAGAGGGAGAGGGAGAAGCAGACTCCGCACTGAGCAGGGAGCCCGACGTGGGGCTTGAGCCTAGGACCCTGGGATCATGACCTGAGCTGAAGGCAGTCGCTCAACCAACTGAGCCACCCAGGCGCCCCAACATGGTTAGTCTTTATCTCATCTTTGAACATACGTAACAGATAGCATTTCTGCTGGGCAGTTTTCTATAGCTATAGACAGAAATTGCAGTCCTTGTTCCTTGTCCCAGATCTCCCTAAGTTGAATTGGGTGAGACTCTAATAGACTTCTGTTCTATCCTAGGTCTACCTCTATCCATGTCACTGATCAAATGGAATTGTGTCGTCTACCAGTCTTTGGATGTTCTGGTCATTTGACTGTTCTCTCGGACTCCTTCCACTTCTTTGCACCCTTCCTTAAATACTCTCCCCACATATGTAATCCCTAACAAATTGTACTCTTAGAAAGTGACCTGGAGGTACTGGCTGGACTTCACTTAGGGAAAAGGGGCAGAAGTGGCTGAGGAGGGGTTAACATGACTACAGGCCTGAAATTCCAAGCCGTTTTATATAAAATTATACACACATGTTTTATTTTATTTTTTTTAGATTTTATTTATTTATTCATGAGAGAGAGAGAGAGAGAGACGCAGAGGGAGAAGCAGGCTCCCGCAGAGCAGGGAGCCCAATGCGGGACTCGATCCCAAGACCCTGGGATCATGACCTGAGCCGAAGGCAGACGCTTAACCATCTGAGCCACTCGGGCGCCCTACACACATGTTTTAAAAGCCATAACCACAGTCATCTTTAAGATCATTCAGAGCCACTTTTGGATGCTGCTTATAAAGGACGTAGCTCCTGTGCAAAGAATGAATCTGATGTTAAGATGGTAGACATTTAAAAATTTTTGGTCTGTTAGTCAAAATCTTTTATAAAGATAAACCCAAATACATAATTTAATTTAAAAATATAGCCAATATTGTTCATTATGAGAATGTATCTCTTAATATATTCATGACAAATACAAGAATTAAAACAAGAACTGGGAAAGTGATTTCACTCATAAGACTATTCATGATTTTTTTGTTCAGTAACTTTATTTTCAGGAAATGACCTTATATGAAACGTAAGAAGTATATTACTGTTAAATACTCAAAATATAAAAATATTAGAGATGACTAAATGTAGTTTCAGTTTTTTATGTAAATTATAAAACATTAGTAGAATGTTACTGTTACTCCAACCCTGTAATTACTGAGAATGTTCATAACAACGATAATAGCAAACATACACCGAATATTCTCCGATACTGGAGAATAAAGGAAATTCTATAATATCATTAGCTATTCATCAGAGCCTGTTACCTGACAGGTGCTACATTAGGTACTTGGGATATACAGTTGCCTAAGACCCAGGCCCTGTCCTCAAATCCATTAATAAGAGAAAGGGTATTTTAAAAGCTACCTAGAGTATGATGATATGCAGCCAGAAGTAGAGAATGACTGACTTGCACATTACTCTCTGAAGCTGCAGTGTCAGGATCTCACAGCACAGTTAGGCTGATGTTGACATCCTTGGGTAGCTGTATTTATAGATACTTAGAAAGTATAACTACTGGTTGGGGACCATTAAGATACAATAGTTTTGCAATGGTGCGATGATACTATGTTGTTACTGCTCAGCTTACTCAGAAGACTAGTAAGTAGAACATTGCATTGCTCTCATCTTATAATGACTTAGAGAATATTATTAAGAACGATACCTAACATACATTGAACACTCTTTGCCTGGCCCTGTTGTAAGGCATTACATGTATTGTCTGATGTAGGCAATCTAATGACCTGGAGTTACTATCCTAATTTTTCAGACGTGGCAACTGAGACATGGGGAGTCGAGACAATATATCTAAGATAATAAAGCCTATTTGAGATGGGGCAAAGATGAAAATTCAGTCTAGATCCAGAACCTGTGATCTTAACCACAATTCTGATGACCTCCAGAAGAAAATTCTCTTCTAAAAGAAGTTGTCCTTGCTCACTCATGAGTGACTACAAGAAGCCTAAAGGATAATCCTAAGAGCCCATTTAGAAAGTGCATATTACTTGTGTAACTGTGGCTTCATTCTTGGGTTTGTTTTCTGTAATGTTAGAAAAACAATTTTGAGCCTCTGTATGTGACTAGACTTGGGATCCTTGGTTTCTTTACCACTCTCCAAACTTTAGTTAAAGGGAACTACCCTTCATCCTAAGATGGCATTAATTTTGATTGTAGTACCACCCAATTCAGTCTTACTGCATACCAGTAGATAAGTATAAAGGTATAAATATGTTACATTTACTGTGTACCAGGCACTGTGATAGGCACATAAATGTACATACAATTTGTTTCATACTGTGCCATTTTATTATCTGTGTATGTCTCCACTTTTTTTTGTAAAATGTATTTTTTTACTTAGAAGTTTCAAGAAAAGGATGCAAAAGGTTGTAAACCTGCAATAAAAACAGTGAGTGGGAAACCATTTGTTAATGAGGTAGTTGTAACAAACATTTATATGGTGGGAAGCAGAAGAACCAGGGGTGAGTGACAGGGCAATGTGGGGGGTGAGCTCTAGGGAAGACAGCTGGTTTAGAGCCAGGAGGAAGGGAGAAGTAGAGACAAGAAGAGGTCCTTCTCACTTTGCCTTGCTGTGGCACATCTGGAATGGCTGTTCACTGAACTTGGGTGCAGGAGAAGGGAGAGAAGACTTTTCGGTTAGGAAATAAAACACACGATTAAGACCAAACCAAAGACGAAAACAGGATCCTTACTTTGAGAGGCGGTGCCCCCAAGGTAAAGCTCTCTATATTCTGAAATAGGTGAGTGGAGGTCCTATATTATCAGCACCGATCTGCTCATTTGGAAATTAAGTTTACCAATAGATGATACATAAGTTGCTGCTAGAACTTTTCAAATGTAGATGAAGAAAAATAATCAGAAAAATAATCACTAGATATTAGAGGAACTCTTGAAATGGGAAGGAAAGTAAAAAATAAAATTTGACCCTGAAAGAAAGATCAAGGAAAAGAGATGAGGATTTATCCCCTTTGGGAAGGAGGGATTAACATGTGGCAGATGGTTGTTCCCATGAGAGCAACAAGAACCACCAGATAAAATGACAAATTTACCTATTTGAAGGCATCAGAGAGGTAATGAAATAATAACTAGAGAAACCAAAATTCCAGAAGAGAAAGGCTAAGGCATGTCCTGATACTTCGTAGCTAACATTTCTCTGGGATCATTTGCTGACTCTGTGCAATAGTCTGTGAATCCACATTCATAAATCAGACTTCAGAGACCTGAAAAATAGGCCTAATGTTTTTTCCTCTAAGAAACTAATCGGATTTGAGGCAAGAGGGTGGTGGTGGTAGCAACAGAGTGATGGATGCCAGTTAAGTTGTCCCACGTCACATCAAAGAATCACTTGAGGTTGCCTTACATTGGCCAGTAAAAGCCACGGTATTTACCCATTATGGGTATTTACCCATACCCATACCCATACCCATACCCATAAAAGATGAGGAAGTAGCGAGCCCAGGCATCAAAACTAAAAACGTGAACATGGTTATCATGGGAAAGCAAAAGCTTATGTTAATTTGAAAATTTAAGCATAAAACTAAAAAGTGAACACACACATTTCCAAAATTGCAAATCCATTTGTACAAGGAGTTTTTGCAACCTTTAAGTAAACCAGTAATCCATGTGATACCTGATGAAACGGAAAAATAACTTACCCAATCAGTATTGCTTCTGTACTTTGGAGGCCAATACCAATCAAGGATAAGAGGAGAAAAAAAGTTATTTTTTTCACTTACAAAATTAGTTATTTTTGCGCTTATTTTGCACTTATAAAGCAAAAACCCTAGAAAGGATTAACAAACTAAACAAAAAAGTACTGTGCTATCTAGATGTTATTCCAATGATGCTTCTATAATAAAAACCTTTTAACGTAATTTGCTCCATTAATTCGCGAAGAAGCGGGAGAATTATGGTGGACTTGAGCCCCACTTTGCCGGGGAAAACGATTTTATTCACATTGCTCTGACACAGTCACCAATACTGCCTTCTTTCACTGTCAAAATGTCTTGGTTTGGATGACAGAATAAATACTCGAAGAGAAACCATGTGATTATCTAAATGGTGGCATTAAAAGCATTACGTGAATTTTAAGTCCTCCCTAGTTAAAACTGTTAGCAAAGAGTAGACAATTCTACAGTCTCATCTGTACTAGAGAAACAGACGGGTTCTCTATAAGTTCTGAAGCAAAACAAAACTAGCAGTACTTGTATTTCGTGTTGAACTGCCAGGTCTTGTTAAAATTGAGGTGGGAATTAAAATATAAACATATATACATATATATTATATAAAAGCCCTAAAAAGGAAGGAAACATACCTCTAATTTGCTTTATAAGATTGTCTAGTGGGAAATTGCAAGACTGTCTGCAAGCAGCCCTAATAAAAACATTCAATAAGATTTCTGAAAGGTCGATATTTAAAACTTGTATCTGTATTCTAGCAACACTCATCTATAAAATTTCAAAAAGATGCTGTAAAATCAATAGTCCAGTTTTTCCTTTCTGATGGAGGCTGCAAGTCTGTGTTCCAGACTCCCTTATAGCAAGATTGCCTCATTGGTCCTGGTTCAATGAAACAGATTTTTGAGCGATAGAAGGCTGACAGTGATCAGGGCAGGAGGCCATGTACTCAAGCTCAGTTGGGATGGTGAGGTTAGTGACATCTGGTTCTTTGGCAGTTTAATACCCACAGGGTTCTGTGGTCAGTCCCTAGCGTTTCAGCTCCCTTGTGAAGAGTGGTTCCAACAGTAGCAGGAGATTTCCTCTATTAGGAGTCCTGGGGGCTGGACATTTTTTGGTCCTGTTCCTCTTGGCAGGAGCACTAAGCTTGGTTCTCTGGCCCTTCCGCAAAATCTACAAGCTACCTAGTACTCTTTCAAAAAGTTTTGTTTTCCAATGAAATGATGGAGAATGGAGTTTTGTTTTCTGAAAATAAGATCCTTAACAAATAGGGATAACCAGAAATACACTGAACAGAAGATGCCTAAGACTTAGAGTCAGCTGATGAGCATGAGAAGATCTAAATAATCTGGGAGATCTTGCTTATTCATGGATAAAGGAACGTAAATGTCATAAATATGTATGTTCTTCCCAATTAATGTATAAAGGAAATGCAATTACAGTCAAAGTTACAGTAAGAATTTTTTTTTTAACAGATCTTGACAAAGTAATTCAAAAATTGGTTTGGATGAATAAAGTACCAAAGTAGCACAAACAATTAAAAAGAATAAAGTGAGAGGTGGGAGGAACGTTACTAGATATCAAGATACCCCTAAAGCCTATTAATTCCCATAGTGCAGTATTAATGCCAGGACAGATGATTGGCTAAGGTTGTTCCCAAGATTTTGGGAAGAGTTTAATTTTATTTATTTAATTTAAATTCAATTAATTAACATATAATGTATTATTAATTTTAGAGGTAGAATTCAGTGATTCATCAGTCCTAGATAATACCCAGTGCTTATTACATCACGTGCCCAATTGTTGTCAATTATGCTTTCAGTTTGAAGTTTTTAAAATTTTAAATAAGTGGTTGCCTCTTAAAAGCGGGTCTGGGCCCCTAACTATAGAGAACTCACGGAGGGTTACCAGAGGGGAGGTGAGTTAGGGAGGTGGGTGAAACGGGATGGAGATTAAGGAGGGCACTTACGATGAACGCTGGGTCATATATGGAAGTGCTGAATCACTATGTTGCCCACCTGAAATTAATATTACCCCATATGTTAACTAACTGGAGTTTGTTTGTTATTTGAAAGCTTTTATTCAAACAACAACAACAAAAACCCAAACCAAACAAACCAAAAAAAAAAAAATGTGGGCCTGGGGAAGTGGGGTATGAAATAGTTTTCCTTATGGTATCTACAGTTCTGTTTCATTTTTTTCAAATACATATATTACTTTAGTACAATACCAAAATGTTTAGAATTTGTATTTCTTCATTATTTCCTTGATATATTTACATGTTAGTCAAGAAGTGAACTAAATCAGATTCAGACCAAGATCTGGCTCCGTAGAGCCCAAGTAGGCTCATAATTCTAAGTAGATGGGCTGCTTACATCTGATATTTCTTATCAAAGTGTACCTTTTTTCAGGTTTATTGAGATGTAATTGACATATAATTTTGCATTAATTTAAGGTGTATGACCTGATTAAATTAGGTGCATATTGTAAAACGCTTACCACTGTGAGTTAACATTCACAGCCTTGCATAGTTAAATTTTTTCTTTGTGATGAAAACTCTCCTCTATCAATTTATCTACTGCTTTAGCAAATTTCAAGTATACAATATAGTATTTGTAACTGTAGCATCGATACCTACAGTATGAGCTACAACATGAATTTATTAAAAATTAAATTTGATATGGTAGAATTTTCAAAGAATATGTGTTATATGGAAGATGCCAATGAGAAATATAGTTCATTTTCAGTGAGGTAGAGGCCCTGGGCCCAGAAGCTAGCATGTTTATATTAAATGTCCAATCTAGAGCACATTTTTGTTTCTTAAGTTAGAAAGTACTATTTAAGTTAAAAGAAGAAAAGAACTAATCTAGGGTCAATGTTCTTTCTAGGTACAATTTTTAGCTCTAGGTGGAGCTATGACTGCAGCAATTACAAAAATTCAAAAGTTGATTGAGAGATGGAACAAAGTACCTATGACTTAAATGGGCATCATAGCTAATAAATGGAAACAGATTTGTCTCTGTGTTGGGGTCAGCTTGTTTGTTCTGCAACAGTCAGGCAAAAATCTGGTTAAACAAGCGTGATCTGATTCATATTTTTAACAGACATAAGTTGGCAAATTCACAGCTGGAATCTATCCTTGAGGTTCAGAGTGTGGGCTCTGGAATAAGAGCAGGAGAAGGAGCATCTGGTTTTTCCACATACTGGCCATTTTCACTGATGAGAATGCCTCAAGATAATGTGTTGGGAATTAAATTGGATAATGGACATAAAGTACTGTCCAAAGTGTGGTAAATCTTTTCATTTGTGAAAAGAAATGATGTTTCAAAAGAAAACAAACCTGTTGAACTTTGCTCATAAATTCCACCATTTTAGTTCTTCTTCTTTAAGGTATGAATGGTTTAAGAACTCTGCCACAGTACTCTCTCCACTTACCTCAGCTTTCTCTTCGCAGTTTAAAAATGGATCTGATTTTCCTATTGGAATCTTTTGTTAGAGATAATTAGTCATTGGTTCCAGAAAGTCTTGGAGGGTTTGCAATACTTTTTGCAGTAAGCATTTAAAATTAATCACCTGTCGCAATACTTGGGATACCTTATTTAGCATGGGGCATTCACAACTGGATCCACTATCAGATACTTGGAGCTATGAATCCTGATGTGTGGGAATTTGCAGAGAGCAAGGGTCACTCTAGTATATTCTACTGCCCTGACTCAGGCTTTGATCTCAAATGCTTATTTCATTTCCATTTGGATCAGGCCTGACCACAGGCAAGCCTCAGGTGGTATCTTTTATCCCTTTAGTTCAAAGCCTCTGGCTGACAGGCAATATAAAGAGCCCACTCTTGCCCCTTTCTCTTTTTGGACTGGCCATTTTTAACTTCAGGGGAAAAATAAAGCCATAAAAAGAAGATTATTCTTCCAGATCATTTGTAACTCCTTAATCCTCCTCTCCAGGAGTGACTCACAGACCACAGCAGGTGCCCTTGGGCATCATATTCATTTCCTATTGATGTTTATTAAATGATCACAAACTTAGCTTAAAACAACCATTTATTAGCTAACAGTTATGTAGGGTAAAAATCTGGCCACCATTTGGCTTGATTCTCTGCTCAAAACCTCAAAGTCTACAATCAAGTTATCAGTTGGGCTTAGTTCTTGTCTGGAGGCTTGGGACCAAAAAAAAAAAAAAAAAAAAAAAAAATGCCCTTCCAAGCTCATTCATCATTGGCAGAATTCAGTCCTTGAATTTGTGGAACTGATGTTCCTATTTTTTTTTTTTTGAATTTTTTATTTAAATTCTAACTGGTTAACATACAGTACAATATTGGTTTCAGGAGTCGAATTCAGTGATTCATCACTTACGTATGACACCCAACACCCCCGTGCTCATCATATCAAGTGCCCTCCTTAACACCCATCACCCATCCAGCCCATTCTCCACCCACCTCCCTCCATGAATCCTCAGTTCTCTATGGTTTATTTTCCTCTCTCTTTTTTTTTTTATTTTCCCCCTCCAATATGCTCGTCCATTTTGTTTCTTAAATTCCACATATATGAGTAAAATCATATGGTATTTTTTCTTCTGATTGACTTATTTAGCTTAGCATGTTACACTCTAGCTCCATCTACATCATTGCGAATGGCAAGATTTCATTCTTTTTGATAATTAATATTCCATCGTGTGTGTAAGATCACATCTTCTTTGTCTTGAAAGAATCAACCAAAAAATTGCTAGAACTAATACATGAATTCAGCAAAGTCACAGGATATAAAATCAATGTACAGAAATCTGTTGTATTTCTATACACCAATAATGAAGCAGCAGAAAAAGAAATCAAGGAATTGATCCCATTTACCATTGCACTAAAAACTATACGATACCTAGGAATAAACCTAACCAAAGAGGTAAAAGATCTGTACTCGGAAAACTTATGAAAGAAATAGTGGAAGACACAAAGAAATGGAAAAACTTCTTTTCTTTTCTTTTCTTTTTTTTTTTTTAAATGCCTGCCACCTAGGGGCTGCTCTAAGCTCCTAGATGCTGTCGGCATCACTTGCTACTTGGTCCTCTCCTTCTTCAAGCCAATAGCATACCAAATCATTCTCATTCTTTAAATCTCTAACTTTTCTTCTACCACCACCCAGAAAAAACTCTGTTTTAAGTGGCTAAAATAACATCAGACCCATTCAGATAATCCCACTTTCTTAAACTTGTTTTATTGTGTAATACAATCAATCACAGAATCTATCCCATTCACAGCCCCATGGATTATATGGGCTGTGTACATGATGGGTGGGAAATCTTGGGAGCCATCCACAGTAATGAAATAAGGGGGTAATGTGTAGAATGGGCTCAGGAGTTTTGAGTCTTTGGGTGCAGGTTCTCCTTCCTTTAGAAAGAAAGCCTATGAGCAAAGCAATGTTCATGACAACCTTACCTAATTTGTATGATCTTTGATGGGCATTTCCCTGATGATTTGTGAGGTTGAGCAGCTTTTTGTTGTTGTTGTTATAATACTTGTTTCAGGGGTACAGCTCTGTGATTCATCGGTCTTACAGAATTCACAGCGCTCACCATAGCACATATCCTCTCCAATGTCCATCACCCAGCCACCCCATCCCTTCCACCCCCCACCACTCCAGCAACCCTCAGTTTGTTTCCTGAGATTAAGAGTCTCCTATGGTTTGTCTCCCTCTCTGGTTTCATCTTGTTTCATTTTTCCCTCCCTTTCCCTATAATCCTCTCTCTTGTTTCTCAGATTCTTCATATCAGTGAGATCAAATGATACATGTCTTTCTCTGACTTATTTCACTCAGCATAATACCCTCTATATCCATCCATGTTGTTGCAAATGGCAAGATTTCATTTTTCTGATAGCTGCATAATATTCCATTGTGTGTGTGTGTGTGTGTATGTATATCACGTCTTCTTTATCCATTCATCTATTGAGAGACATCTAGGCTCTTTCTATAGTTTGGCTACTGTGGACATTGCTGCTATAAACATTGGGGTGCATGTGCCCCTTTGGATCACTACATTTGTATCTTTGGGGTATATACCCAGTAGTTCAATTGCTTGGTTGTGGGGTAGCTCTATTTTCAACTTTTTGAGGAACCTCCATACTGTTTTCCAGAGTGGTTGCACCAGCTTGCATTCCCACCAACAGTGTAGGAGGGTTCCCCTTTCTCCACATCACCGCCAACATCTGTCATTTCCTGACTTGTTCATTTTAGCCATTCTGACTGGTGTGAGGTGGTATCTCACTGAGGTTTTGATTTGGATTTCCCTGATGCTGAGTGATGTTTAACATTTTTCCATGTGTCTGTTGGCCATTTCTATGTCTTCTTCTGAGAAATGTCCATTCACATCTTCTGCCCATTTCTTGATTGGATTATTTGTTCTTTGGGTATTAAGTTTGGTAAGTTCTTTATAGATTTTGGATACTAGCCTTTTATCTGATATGTCATTTGCAAATATCTTCTCCCATTCTGTCAGTTGTCTTTTGGTTTTGTTGACTGTTTTTTTTTTTTTTTTTTTTTTTTTTTTTTTTTTTGCTGTGCAAAAGGTTTTTATCTTGATGAAGACCCAATAGTTCATTTTTGCCCTTCCTTCCCTTGCCTTTGGTGATGTGTCTAGGAAAAAGTTGCTGGGGCTGAGTCGAGGAGGTTGCTTCCTGTGTTCTCCTCAAGGATTTTGATGGATTCCTGGCTCACATTTAGGTCTTTCATCCATTTTGAAGCTATTTTTGTGTGTGGTGTAAGGAAATGGTCCAGTTTCATTCTTCTGCATGTGGCTGTCCAATTTCATTCTTCTGCAGGTGGCTGTCCAATTTTCCCAACACCATTTCTTGAAGAGACTGTCTTTTTTCCATTGGACATTCTTTTCTGCTGTGTCAAAGACTAGTTGACCATAGAGTTGAGGGTCCATTTCTGGGCTCTCTATTCTCTTCCTTTGATCTATGTGTCTGTTTTTGTGCCAGTACCATACTGTCTTGATGATGAGAGCTTTGTAATAGAGCTTGAAGTCCGGAATTGTGATGCCACCAGCTTTGCTTTTTTTTTTTTTCCCCCAACATTCCTATGGCTATTCGGGGTCTTTTCTGGTTCCATACAAACTTTAGGATTATTTGTTCCTTTCTTTGAAAAAAGTGGATGGTATATTGATAGGGATTGCATTAAATGTGTAGATTGCTCTAGGTAGCATAGACATTTTCACAGTATTTGTTCTTCCAGTCCCTGAGTATTTTCTATTTCTTTGTGTCTTCCTCAATTTCTTTGAGTATTTTATAGTTTTCTGAGTACAGATTCTTTGCCTCTTTGGTTAGATTTATTCCTAGGTATCTTATGGTTTTGGGTGCAGTTGTAAATGGGATCAACTCCTTGATTTCTGTGCATTGATTTTATATCCTGCCACTTTACTGAATTCCTGTATGAATTCTAGCAGTTTTGGGGTGGAGTCTCTTGGGTTTTCCACATAAAGTATCATATCATCTGTAAAAAGTAAGAGTTTGGCTGCTTCTTTGCCGATTTGGATGCCTTTTATTTCTTTTGGTTGTCTGATTGCTGTGGCTAGGACTTCTAGTACTATGTTGAATAGCAGTGGTGATAGTGGACATCCCTGCCGTGTTCCTGACCTTCGGGGGAAAGCTCTCAGTTTTTCCCCATTGAGAATGATATTTGCTGTGGGTTTTTCATAGATGGCTTTTATGATATTGAGATATGTACTCTCTATTCCTACACTCTGAAGAGTTTTGATCAAGAAAGGATGCTGTACTTTGACAAATGCTTTTTCTGCATCTACTGAGAGGATCATATGGGTCTTTTTCTTTCTTTTATTAATGTATTGTATCACATTTATTGATTTGCAGATTTTGAACCAATCTTGCAGCCCAGGAATAAATCCCACTTCACTGTGGTGAATAATCCTTTTAATGTACTGTTGGATCCTCTTGGCTAGTATTTTGGTGAGAATTTTTGCATCCATGTTCATCAGGGATATTGGTCTATAATTCTCCTTTTTGATGGGGTCTTTGTCTTGTTTTGGGATCAAGACAATGATGGCCTCATAAAATGAGTTTGGAAGTTTTCCTTCCATTTGTTTTTTGGAACAGTTTCAGAAGAATAGGTTTTAATTCTTTAAATGTTTGGGTAGAATTCCCCTGGAAAGCCATCTGGCCCTGGGCTCTTGTTTGTTGGGAAATTTGTGATTACTCCTTCAATTTTACTGATTATGGGTCTGTTCAGGGTTTCTAGTTTTTCCCGGTTCAGTTTTGATAGTTTATACGTCTCTAAATGCATCCATTCCTTCCAGATTATCTAATTTGCAGGCATATAATTGCTCTTAATATGTTCTTCTAATTGTATTTCTTTGGTGTTGGTTGTGATTTCTCCTCTTCCGTTCATGATTTTATTTATTTGGGTCATTTCTCTTTTCTTTTTGATAAGTCTGGCCAGGGGTTTATTAATCTTATTAATTCTTTCAAAGAACCAGCTCCTAGTGTCGTTGATCTGTTCTACTGTTCTTTTGGTTCCTATTTCATTGATTTCTGCTCTGATCTTTATTATTTCTCTTCTCCTGTTGGGTTTAGGCTTTATTTGCTGTTTTTTTTCCTCTCTAGCTCCTTTAGGTGTAGGGTTAGGTTGTATATTTGAGAACATTTTTTGTTTCTTGAGAAAGGCTTGTATTGCTATATGCTTTCCTCTTAGGACCACCTTTGCTGCATCCCAAAGATTTTGAACAGTTGTGTTTTCATTTTCATTGTTTCCATGAATTTTTTTAATTCTTCTTTAATTTCCTGGTTGACCCATTCGTTCTTCAATAGAATGCTCTTTAGCCTCCATATATTTGAGTTCTTTCCGACTTTCCTCTTGTGATTGAATTCTAGTTTCAAAGTATTGTGTTCCAAAAATATGCAGGGAATGATCCCAGTATTTTGGTACCAGTTGAGACCTGATTTATGACCCAGGATGGGATCTATTATAGAGAATGTTACATGTGCACTAGAGAAGAATGTGTATTCTGTTGCTTTGGGATGGAATGTTCTGAATATGTCTGTGAAGTCCATTTGGTCCAGTGTGTCATTTAAAGCCTTTATTTCCTTGTTGATCTTTTGCTTAGATGATCTGTCCATTTTCGTGAGTGGCGTGTTAAAGTCCCCCACTATTATTGTATTCTTGTTGATGTCTTTTTTTTTTTATTTTGTTATTATTTGGCTTATATAATTGCTGCTCCCATGTTAGGGGCATAGACATTTAAAATCATTAGATCTTGTTGGATAGACCCTTTAAGTATTCTCATCTCATTAAGTATCCTCATCTCTTATTATTGTCTTTGGTTTAAAATCTAATTTGTCTGATACAGGATTGCCACCCCAGCTTTCTTTTGATGTCCTTTAGCATAGTAAATGGTTTTCCATCCCCTCACTTTCAATCTGGAGGTGTCCTTGGGTCTAAAATGAGTCTCTTGCAGACAGCATATTGATGGTCTTGTTTTTTTATCCAATCTGTTACCCTGTGTCTTTTGATTGGGGCATTTGGCCCACTTCCATTCAGGTAATTATTGAAAGATATAAATTTAGTGCCATTGTATTGCCTGGAAGGTGACTGTTACTGTATATTGTCTGTGTTCCTTTCTGGTCTATGTTACTTTTAGGCTCTCTCTTTGCCTAGAGGACCCCTTTCAATATTTCTTGTAGGGCTGGTTTCATGTTTGCTAATTTTTTTAGGTTTTGTTTGTCCTGGAAGCTTTTTCTCTCTTCTTCTATGTTCAATGACAGCCTAGCTGGATATAGTATTCTTGGCTGCATATTTTTCTCATTTAGTGCTCTGAATATATTATGCCAATCCTTTCTGGCCTTCCAGGTCTCTGTGGATGGTCTGCTGCCAATCTAATGTCTCTACCATTGTAGGTTACAGATCTCTTGTCCTGAGCTGCTTTCAGGATTTTCTCCTTGTCTCTGAGACTAGTGAGTTTTACTATTAAATGTTGGGGTGTTGACCTATTTTTATTGATTTTGAGGGGGGTTCTCTGTGCTTCCTGGTTTTTGATGCCTGTTTCCTTCCTCCAATTAGGGAAGTTCTCTGCTATAATTTGCTCCAATATACCTTCTGCCCCCCTCTCTCTTTTTTCTTCTTCTGGGATCCCAATTATTCTAATAAGGTTTTGTCTTGTGGTATCACTTATCTCTCGAATTCTCCCCTCATGATTCAGTAGTTGTTTATCTCTCTTTTTCTCAGTTTCTTTATTCTCCATCATTTGGTCTTCTGTATCATTAATTCTCTCTTCTGCCTCATTTATCCTAGCAGTTAGAGCCTCCATTTATGATTGCACTTCATTGATAGCCTTTTTGATTTCAACTTGGTTAGATTTTAGTTCTTTTATTTCTCCAGAAAGGCATTCTCTAGTGTCTTTTATGCTTTTTTCAAGTCCAGCTAGTATCTTTATAATCGTCATTCTGAACTCCAGTTCTGACATCCTACTAATGTCTGTATTGATGAGGTCCCTGCAGTCGGTACTGCCTCTTGTTCTTGTTTTTGAGGTGAATATTTCCATCTTGTCATTTTGTCCAGAGAAGAATAGATGAATGAGAGAACAAAATGCTAAACTGTAACAGTGACCCCAGAAAAATATATACTAAACAAATCAGAAGAGACCCGGAACTGGGGAAAAAGAAAGGGAAAAAAAAAAAAGATCAGTCTGGTGAATAGAACACAGCCACACACTAGATTTTGGGTGTATTTTGGTCTGTTAGAAGAAACTGCCTTCCAAAATTTTAAAGAAAGAAAAACTTACATATATATATATATATATATAAAAGGGTAAGTAAGATAGGTGGATGGAATATGACTGTAAAGATGAAAATTAAAAAAGATTTTAAAAAAGGAATTGACAGAACTTGATTCAAAAAAGAAAGAATAAATAAAAAAAGAATGTGATCAGGTGGGAGACTAGAAAAAAGGCATACTCTAGATTTAGGGTATATTTTGGTCTGTTAGAAGAAACTGCATCCCAAAATTTTAAAGAAAAACATATATGTGTGTGTGTGTATATATATATACATACACACACACATACACAAAAAATAAGGTTAACTACAATGAAGGGGTAATATATGACTGTAAAAATGAAAATTAAAAAAGATTTTTACAAAGGAATTGTTAAGATGTTGGTTGAAAAAGGAAAGAAGAAAAAATTTTAATAGAAAAAGAAAATAAAGAAAATAAAAAAATTAACTTTGAAAGACTAAAGAATCATAGGATAAAAGCCATGAATTCTACGTGCTGTATTCCCCTTGCGCTGGAGTTTTGTAGGTCTCATTGATCCATAAACTTGGTTCTGGCTGGATGTTCTTGCTTATCTTCTGGGGGAGGGGCCTGCTGCAGTGATGCTCAAATGTCTTTGCCCAAGGTGAAATTGCACTGCCCTTGCCAGGGGCCAGGCTAGGTAATCTGCTTGGGTTTGCTCTCAGTAGCTTTTGTTCCCTGAAAGCTTTCCATACAGCTTTGGAGGATGAGAGTGAAAATGGCAGCCTCCCAATCTCTGGCCCCAGAGGAGCCGAGAGCTCGAGGCCCCACTCCTCAGTGAGCCCCCAGAGAAAAGCAGTCAATCACCCCCGTCTCCCTGGTCTCCGGCCGCACTCCATGCTCATCCAGCCTGTGACCAAGCATTTCTTTCTCTGGCACACGACCCCGTTTGGAGTCTCCAAACCCAGCAGATTCCTGCAGTGCACTCCCGTGCCACTCCTCCTGGGGGAGGAAGGGGAGTCTCTTCAGATCTGCTGCTCATTGGGTACCGGCTCAAAGAGTAGTGGCCCGACTGTGCGGCGGATCAGGGTTTATGGCCACCCCAAGCTGAGGTACCGCTCCTCGGCTCCGTCTCTGCAGCCAGCTTCCCCACTCCGATACCTGGGAGTTCTGCTGCACTCAGGCACCCTTGGTCTTTCTGTGACCCCGAGGGTCCTGAGACCACACTGCCCCAGTGAGGGTTCCACCCCTCATTTAGCTAATGGAGCAATATCCCTCAGTGGAGCCAACTTCTATAAGTTCTGATTTTTGTGCTCTGCTGCTCTGTCATTTGCCAGTAGCAGGCTGACGGAGGCTCCCTACCCCTATGGTCTATCTTCTCAAATATTGCCTCGGATTCAGTTCTCTGCATGTCCTACCTTCCAGAAAGTGGTCACTTTCCTGTTCATAGAATTGCTGCTTTCTTTTCTTCGATCTCCTGTTGAGTTTGTAGGTGTTCAGAATGGTTTGATAAGTATCTAGCTGAATTCCTGGGACCAAAGGACATTTAGGTCTCCTACTCCTCTGCCATCTTACTCCTCCTTCTCGAGGTTGAGCAACTTTGACAATGTCTGCTCACCATGCTGCAGAGCTACAATGGATATAGGCCGGTTATTTCCAGTATGCTCTGTTTATTAAAATAAATCTTAGTAAATTTGAAAGCACTCCAGTCATAAAAGCTCTAATGTCAACAATGGAATTTTATTAGAAATCAGTAAAAGGGAGACTTTAATTTAAAAAAAAAAACCCAAATACTTGGAAATGAAGGCGCACACTTAAAAATAACAAATGGCTCAGGAAATCACAGTGTAACTAGAAAACATTTTTAACTGATAACGAAAATAAAACTTCTCTACAGGATACATCATACAGAATCATAAAGGGAAAATTTATAGCTTTAAATATTTATCTTTTAAAAAAGAGGATAAATTTCTTGAGACTAAAGGAAGGGTAGCAATTTAAACCAAAATGAGTAGATTATATCAAAGGAAGGAAACAATAAATTAAGAAAAACTAATGGTAATAAAAGTTATTTCACTGAAATGTTGATGAAATTGATAATCTCTAGGCCAAAAAAAAAAGATTAAGGAATAAAAAAAACACCCCACAGATTACCAAACATCAGGAATTAATGGATCTCAGTATTCTATTACGTTGAAAGAATGATGAGATATTTTCATTAACTTTATGCCAATAAATTTAAAAACCTAGGTCATATCTACACATTCCATGAAAAAACATAACTTTCCCACAATAAGAGAGGAAGGGATATAATATCCAAAAAGCCATTTATTTTTCAAATTTAATTTGTAATTAAACTTTTTCCATAAAATAAACTTCAGGACCAGATGCTTTCCCTGGTAAATTCAAATATTTAAAAAGAATACCAACCATACATAAACTTGTCTATGAAATAAAGAGAATATTTCCCAACTTGGTTTATTAAGCAAGCATAACATTGATACCAAAGCCAGGTAAGGACATCACAGAAATTAAAATTACAGACTTACACTTTTCATGAACTTATACAGAATAATCCATAGCAACATATTTGGAATTTAATCCAGCAATATTTAAAAAAAAAAGTGTTAATGTGCTAGAACCAGGTGAAGGTTATCCAAAGAATGCAAGATTGACTTGACATTTGATAATCAGTGCAAAAAATGTATAGTTGATGTCATACTTACTGGTAATATTGGATGTTTTCTCACTGAAGTCAGTAATAAGACAAAGGTGACTTTTTCTATGACTTTTACTTAACATTGTGGGATAAGTCAATACACATACACATGTACTATGTGTGTACTCATATGAAAAGTATTTAACATCATGAGTTGTAAGGGTAATGCTAAGTAAAATAGGAGAACATTTTATGGATGACTCAAAGTCTCGAGTGGGCATTTTTTACATACAGTCTCTTTAAGATATTTTCAGTTACTCTTAAGACATCACAATCTTGTCCAGTTTATGAAATCTAAATGGAAAACTTTCTTCATCCTTGAAAATTGAAAGATTTTCTGATCTAAGATTCTTCTCTACAACACTATGTATTTTTCACATTGAAAGAGGTAAACGATTTCGTTGCTTCTGGTCAGATGGACCTCTTTACATTTCAGAACTTTATTCCTTTCATCATCTTCGTCTCCTACTGAATGATACCCAATTCCTATAGTGCTTACTTCTGACTTCTTGGAAGTGTCCAAAGATAGCTCATTTTCTTTCAAGCAATATGTAAGTAAATAGGTCAACAGTGCCTGCTATTAACCTCTTCTTAACGGGAAGAGAAAATCTATTAAAAGTTTCTGCAGCAGTGTAGATAAAGGATTGGGGAAATACATCTGCTATAAGTTCCAAATTTATTTGATAGAGCATCTTGAACACAACAGAAACAAAGTAGCAATACTAAGCAGGAGCCAATGGAACATGCTTGGAAGACTTTTCCATGACCTTGGCTTTCTTATGGGGGCACACAATTATTTTTTCAGGAAGAATCTTGCCCAGTGCAAGAGAGATATGGAGTTATATACCTATTTGGGAAAAACTTAAAAAAAATACACCAATAAAGCCATGAGGTTATTCAAAGAAAGAAAGCAAAATTGATACTCAGGTGTCTCTGAACAATTTCTTGGTCTTCAGCTTTTCACCGAGAAAGCAGAATACTTTGCAAGTTGAAACCAAGGAAACTCAGCATTTTCCTCAGTATTTCTAGAGAAACATGTAAGAGTTCTTAGAAGTGCTACATGAGTTAAAAATCAATAAGAACCTTCCCTAGGTAGACAAGCTTTTTTTCTTTTAATCACTGCTGTATCTCTAAATCCAGTTTTATGCCGTGTTGTAAAATACAGTTACCTTGTCTCCTCTATAGCTCCCTTGAAGTTTTTAAGAAAAAAACCCCAAAGTTTTCTATACTATTTACTTGGTGCTCATGCTTACTTCGAATTGTAGCTTTCAGTTTCTTGTGTTGCCTTTAGTTTTTATTAATTTTGTAATCTTGTGGGAAACTTTAGCCTGCCAACAAAATTAGGAGCTAAGATAGTACACTGTGTGAAATGTATTCTCATTGTAATTTCCTTAGTTGAGATTTAACAATGAAACTTCAGGTCATTTTCAAATGTGTTCTTAAAAATTTAATTTCCTTTACTTGTGATAGTAACATAAAACTAAGATACCCAGTTAAGTAAGGTCATTGTATTAGTACACTTTATATTTTTTTCTTTGCAGGTACTTTGAGGTACTTTGCAGGGCTGTGAAATGTGCTCAGCTTGACTGCAGCCTGAGGACTAAAGTAGACAGGAAAAGCAGTGGTTTCTCAAGGATAGTAGTGTGATAGAATCCTGGACTGAACCTGATTTTAGTGATGTTGTTAATGTTTTTTCTTTCTGCAGCACAAAAATTCATTGCCACTATGGTAGATAAATTCCGGCTAAAACTGACAAATATATTTTAATCCAGAAATAGGTCAGTGGTGTTAATTTTATCCACATGTAATCAGTGAATTGTCCTGTGTACTTTGAACTGCAGAACAAAAGTATTCTGTGTATAAATATGTCAGTGTTACTTTTGAACCTGCAATTAAAAATCAAGTAAAATGTTTTTCAGAATGTTTCTGGAATCCATAATATTCATCTTTGAATCACTAATCGTGCTATTAATAGGTTTCTTGAATTAAAAATTAGGTTCCTTCCCCTTGCCATTGGGAACAAAACATTTCAGCAGTGTGGTCAAGGTAACTGATGATCATTGGCTCTTCAAAAGATTCTTCTTCCTACTTCTTTTTCTATTTATTTGCTAGAGCACAAGGAGTTAGGTCCCTAAAACATGAGGAGGAAGAGTTAAGGCAACACAGCCTGCCTTGTCTTTTATGTCCTTCAATCAAGGACTGCTTAGCAACAAACCTGAAACCATAGATTTTGCCTAGTGATCACCTGTATTTGTCTGGTTTCATTTTTAGATCATGTTATTCTTCAGATTATTGCATTTTCCCAATGACCTTGAAGCTCAGCTCTCTCTAATATAGATTGGATGACAGAGCCATAGACAAACCACTTAGCATTGCCCTAGATTGTATGCCATGTGCTCTGTGAGTGGCCAGACGGAAAATCTAATTTCCTGATAATATACGTGACCCAATAATATATGTATCTGATAGTCAGCAAATCTGCTTTACCTGATAGGAATTCCCAGCATTGTATTCAGATTCTTGGTTGACTCAGGTCCAGCAAGGAAACTGTTAGCTAGTAACAAATTTCTGTTGCCTAGATCTGAAGACAAACTCAGAATTGGTTGTATTGTAGAGTGTAAAACAAGAAAGATGAATATACTCACAAGGTTACATGTATCCTCAATGGGAAGGTTTAGGGGAGATACTTGTGAATGACAGTGTTGCTACTAGACAAACTTCAGGTTAGTGAATTTCGTGGAAGCTCAGTTTCATGTGGGCTCTGTATGAACTGGATACATTTAACCTAAAGGAACAAAGACTTGAGGGTCTTCTGTCTCTTTCCAAATGAATGAAAGATTGCACACTGAGAGAGAGATTGGACTTACTTTGTTTTGCTTTAGGAGGTAGAAGCACACCCAATGGTGGCAGGTTTTTGGAAGATGAGTTTAGCTTAATTAAACATGTTTTAAAATTCTACATAATGAGAGGTAGATTCTAAGCCTGCCTGGACAAGCAGTGAGTGTCTATCATTGACCAATCTGCCAGGGACGTTGGCAAAGAGACTGTTGATCTGGCAGGAATTTGCATTTGTCACTTTTAAAGTTCATTTCGACCCTGGTTCTGTTACATTTACCCTTGGATTTGACAGCACCATCCTCTCTCTGATCCCTGAGTTTCCTTTTGTTGACTACAGGATAAGATAGGGGGGAGAAAAGAAGCCTAAGTCCACCTCTTAATTACTAGTGCATGAACTTATTAATTAACTCGTACAAACATTTTTATTATACCACTCCTTTGCGGCTTCTGGGACCATTTCATTACTGTAGTGCCCAGATTCTCAAACCACATATTCATGTGGCTCTAACTTAACTCTTTTCTTAGGTCATGTGTGTTTGCTTTCACTCTCCCTCAGTCAGCATTACTTAACGTAGCAATTAGTCATCTGAGAGTGTGAAGTTAGAAACTTGTTTCCCTTTATGTAAAAGGCTTTTTTAATGAAGCAGATGATGTTTGACTTCTTAGGAGTCTCATCAATGCCTACAAATTCAAGGCAAGATTTAGAAAGTGGCTTATTTAAGGCCCAGAATCAAATGGGCCAAAAAGAAATGAATGCACAATTGTTTCTCATTAAATGCATTCCTAATCCAGAACTTTTCAAAATAGGCTTCCATGGTCAAATAAGTTAGAGAAATATTTATAAGAGTCCTATTTACCATTTGTTAGGCATGTAGTAAGTGTATGGATTAGGTTTAGAGTTTTATATATATATTTTCATTCTCATCACCCTATGAGGTGAAAGTTCTTATCATTGCCCTTGTTTCGTAGATGAAGAATCTGAGAAATAGAAAAGTCAAATAAATTGCTACTACCTCAGTAGTAAATGGTAGTGCCAGGAATTCAGTGAAGCACATAATCCTAGGTCTCCACTACTCAGAGACCTAATTGTACATTTGTGTTCTATTAATCTTTGTAAGAGAAAGATTGTTACCATTTTATTCCAAAGGTATTTGATCACAGGGCACCTGAATGGGACCTGATGAGAAACCAGCTTTTTTCTTTTCAGAAACACCACCTTTAATTATCTTTCAGCTATATCACTAATAATCTTTGTCTTTTTTTTTTTTAAGATTTTATTTATTTGACAGAGAGAGACACAGCGAGAGGGAACATAAGCAGGGGGAGTGGGAGAGGGAGAAGCAGGCTTCCTGCAGAGCAGGGAGCCCGATGCGGGCCTTGATCCCAGGACTCTGGGATCATGACCTGAGCTGAAGGCAGACGCTTTAGTGACTGAGCCACCCAGGTGCTCTCCAATCTTTGTCTTTTTGATTAAAAACCATTTCAATAGAGGAAAAAGTTCTCATTAGAAGGACCCCCCATTGTGATTTATAACAGGATGTTGTGAAATACTTGTGAAGATGATTTCTTATTACTGGAAGTTATCAAACAGGGTGGCCTTTATAATGGAAAGAGCGTGTTGAAAGTGAAGTTTTGCATGAGTGGTAATGAATGACAATTGTTATGGGATGAGTTTAGGGGTGGTGTGTTATGCAGCAATAGCAAATCAATACAGAGAATGTATGTGTGAGTTTTGTAGGAGTTGGTAATAAAAGGGTGACAGATATGATCTTAGTGGCTGTTACCTGAGAGCTTCGATGACTATTCCAAATCTCTGGTTCCAGAGGAAGAGTTACAGTGTGAAATTGCATGGTGATATGGCCAGACATTGAAGGGGTAAGAGCTACCTTTGCAGTTTCTAGGTTGCTGAGAGATCGGGAAGATTGATCCTGCCCATTTTCTCTTAGGTCCAAAGTTGTGCTCTAGAAATAATGGGTGAGCTTGGAGGCTACTGGAAACTGCCATGGTATGGACAAAAATGAGCTGCATCTGAGGACTGCACCTCCATGATGGAGATTAAGTTGAATCTCACAGGAGTTGAAAAATGTCCTTGAGAGCTCCTTGGGACTTAGTGGCCCTGCAGACAGTGAGCTTAGTAAGCCAATGGGAAAGGAACAACAATCTCACTGCCGTATACATATGCAGGGAAACAGCAATGACAGGCACAAAACATGACAGGCAACTTAACATGGGCTGTTTCTCCTTCCCTGCTACAAACCAGAGAGGCAAGACCAGGAAACAAAGAGGGGATTTATAAGAAGAATCCTACCACATTCACCTTTATGTCAGCCCGAGTTCTATGAGCTAACGGGTGAGCAATACCAATAAGCTGTTAGTGGCTGGATGAGGGGGGCTTTGCACCCAATATGAAATTAAAATATTATCTGTACTAAACAGTCTTAATAACTGAAAGTACTCAAAAAGTGATGAAACGGTTCATAATTACTGTTAGTGAAGCTTATCATGCAAAGGTAAAAAGAAAATTCTCCAAGTACCATTAGTAGCAATTACAGAAAAATAAAAAAAAAATGTTTTGTATTTGTATTTCAATAGACTTCGATTCCTCAAGCATGATGAATGAATTTTGATTAAATATATTTAGTTGTCATAAATGGACCTCTACTTGAAATTGCTGAGCACAATTTTGGGGCTTTGGCCAAATGGTCTGCTTCCTTTCTTTAAAAAAGAAAACCAGTTTGGAAGAAGCTGAGTTCATGTTAGGTCGGTCATGCTGAGAGATGCTCAGTTACCTAATTAAGAACAGCTGAGTGATACAGAAGTTATTATTTGTTGTGAGGGAAGAGACTGCTTAGTCCAACCAAGAGCCAAACTGTGATGCCAAAGAATGTTTCAGAGGAAGCAGTAGCTCCTAGAACAATATAGGAACTAATTGCCTTGGGTGGAGGGGAACCCCCATGTAGATGGAAATAGTGGAGTTAATTAGTACTTCCTAAAGCGCTAAACTGGAACTGGTAGGTATTGATGGATTTATTTAACATTTCAGAGTAAATTGCAGTTACATGGGTAAAATCTGTACAAAGGCCTGAGGCGACTTACATGGTCATGGATGTCGCCACCAGGTAAAGCTGCAGTTTTGGGTGTGTTTGAAATTATTGTGACACTCAGGATTTTGTGTAAGGTATAGCAATTATTTTTGTTTAGAGATGTTTGGTTTCTTATTTATAAATATCATTGTGGACTTGAAGTGTGGAACAACAGCCGTGACAATAGCTGGTATTGGTAGCAGAAAGAAGATGCATAGCACAGCCCTGAATGAATTGGAAGGGTATGTGTGGGAAGCAAATGGGGCCAGTACATTCTGAAAGTCAAAACCATTTGCTATGATTGTAATAGCACAATTAGGAACTAATGGGCGCTTGAAGCTCTATGTGACTTCAACCTTTTTTCTGGTTCTTCTGATTTAGAAAACATTTTTATTGGCAAATTTTAAATGAACAATGAGACTGTTAAAGTTGTAATATAGTTTTAAGGAGAGGGACACATATTGGCCTTACATTTTCTATCCATCTCAAAATGCAGGAATGTACAATTTAGCAAATACTTAGCCACAACACTTCTAGACTGGACCTTTAAAACTGTTTTCCTTTTCATCGGGTATTTTTATTAAGAGCTTTTCAGTCTTCTCTATCAAAAGCTCACTTGTAAGTAAAGGGCTTGCAAAATGAGAAATATGGTGTGAGTCCTCAAACTTTGACTTTATGGTAGCATCAATAGTTAGTAAATGTGATCACAGAATTATGTACCCCACACCACCAGAATTAGGCCAAAGGGTATAGCTGCTTATAGTGAGACATATAAAATGTTCTTCGTTTAAATGGAGACATAAAATAAGACTGCAGTTAAGCCTTGCATTGGTGTCTAAAACTCCACATTCTGAATAGCTTCTTTCCTAAAGAAAAGTGCTCTTGTAACTGAAAACCTGGTATGTGTGTTTTGCTATAATAGTTAGAAAGGCTTTAAGTTGTGTTAATCTGAGCCGTTCCAATATGTGACTATCTCCCCAGGGCTTCCTTAGTTAAGAACTACATTTTTTGAACCTTGAAAGTGCATGGTTACAAAGATATTTGTAAGTATGTCAGTGAAATGATGAAACACCTCAAGCAAGTTATGAAAAAAAAAAAACATGAACAAAGGGATAAGTTTATTCTGTGCCTGAGGAAACCATTATTTTAAATCCTCTTATATTAAGGTTTTAGAACGCCGATACCCTAATATATGAACCCATTGCCAGCTAATCTAAGGAAATCCAGTGACAGTAGAGGCAAAACAAAGAAATGATAGGCCCATACTCTCCATTTGTCAACATTAAAAGAGATTGTGTGATGTATGACACACTGGTGCGCCATCGTTGGAAAATCAAGAAAAAGACATTGACACTAACAAGTTGCGTAATCTTAGATAAGTTAACCAATCTAAGTTTTCTCATATATGAAATAGTACACATTACAAAGTCATTTGGAGTCTTAAATAAGCCCATGGGACAGTATCACTGACAGTTCTTACCAAAAGCTTCTGTTGATGAAATTGCCACCTCTTTCAAGGTCAAGTGCTGTTTCTTCCTTGACTACACTGGATTCTCTGTGGGTCTGTTTTACCTGCAGGGTCTTACGGATGTTCCTGAGAGGACTGAAGCCTAGTCTGTGAACTCAAACACTTTAGGTTGATTATAGAGATAGTGCTTATACGCAGAAAAATAGACCCTGAGAGTTGGAGGATTGTGGCCAGTTCCGCATGGATCATGGAACAACAGGGACGCCAAGTGAGCTCATAGTGAACTGTGGTGTTGAATGAAGCTTCACAAATAGATAGGCCTTAGGTTAGATGGTGGAAGGCTTTTCTAAGCACAGAAAATTGAAGGGAAATACGGATGTCTTGGTCTATTGGGTTGCAGTAACAGAAAACCACAGACGTAAGTTTCTTTTCCCAGCTTCTGGAGACTGGAAGTCCGATCCAAGATCGAGGCGCCAACAGGGTTAGCTTTTTGGTGAGGCCTCTCTTGCGGGTGTGCCGACAGCTGCTTTCTTCTGTCCTTGTGTGGCCATTCCACTGTGCTGGCACACTCCATCGTCTCTTCCTCTTTTCAGGACAACAGTGTGTTTGGATTAGGGCTCCACACTTAGGACCTCATTTAACATTAATTACTTCCTTAAAGGCCCTATCTCCAAATATAGTAGCATATAGTGAGGACTTCAACTGACTTGAAAATTTTGGGGGGGACAAAATTCAATCCATTACAACTATATAATACTGGAAGGGTGAGTTAGGACAAGATTGTCGGGGAACTTGCTGAGGCAATGTTTCCTATACAGTTTTTACTGACTAACCATTCATAAACAATGATAATCGCATGTGTGACTCTTACTGCTGGATGATTCGGGGCAGGGGCAGATGAGCTGGCTCTCCACCCCTTCTCCTTTCTCTCCCTGTGTTTTTCTTCAAACAAATAAAAATAGATAAGGAATGATGTTGTAGAGATAAACTTGATTCCGCTTCACTTTAGTTAAACTTATTAATGGGTACAGGATGTTTAATTAGTGTTGATAGCTCTCTTTCCTGACGTGGTAAGGAAGATTACGTGTTCTTGTAGTTGAGTTCCTGGAACGTCATTGTGCTATGATTTTGGGAGGAGAGAATAATTAGAAAACCCTCAGGAAGACTAGAGGATATGGTTGTTGGCTGGCTTCTATAGCTACTCACCACTATTTGAGTGGGCAGACACCCTCCTTGTAGGCAAGGATGTGCATGTGACTGACTTCTAGGTAATGGAACTCAGTCACAAGTAATAAACACTCCTTTAGGCCTGGCCATAAAATTCCCTGGTGTCAACTAACCTAAAGGCCAGAAAAAGGCAAAACTAATGCATAGAGTCAGAAGACCAGGCTGAGGTTGCCTTTGGGTCAGAGGGCAGAGGTAGTAATTGGAAGCAGACATGAGGAAGCTTCTTGACGCTATTCCTTGACTCGAAGAGTGGTTGTATGGGTGATGGTTCACCTGTGCCTTATCAACTTACGCATTTTTTTTTATTTCAGTGGGACAAAAATTTAAAGATGCCCTATCAGGGCTTTTTTCCTATGGTCTTTTCTTTTTTCTCTTTTGGAGGGCTGGGATTAAAAGGATGTTCGGGGCCACCTTAATTTAAGAAGCACCATGTTGAAGATGGCAGAGACTTCACCAGCCTGGGTCTCTGAAAGCTGTCACACCTACCGGTTCGCCTCTACGCCGTCATAGTTTTGAACCGGTTTTCGTTTCTGTGTCTTTGTTGGCGTCACTAGCATTCCCCTAACACGTTTTCCCGTCATGGGTTGTCTCCCTCTTCTGTTCTCCGCAGTACTCTCATTTTCCCATTTGAATTCACATCCTCATTGTTGGCCATGCGATTCCCTAGAACTTACCTTACCACCGTTTCTCGTCAACAGTCCTCATTATTTTAAGCTAGTTCACATGTCCTGTCCCACTGCCCACTGAAGGACTGAGCACGAAACTCAGTGAAGTGAGATTATAAACCACTTGCTGGGATTTCCCCGAACCTAAGTTTTCTTTGATTCTTAGAAGAGCGATAAGAAGAGACTTTCTGACACTAGATTTGGTGACCGGACGATTTGGGGCTGCGGGTGAATGCAATACCCTGCGTGCAGGATCCTGCTATTGTGCCTAAGGGTGAAGCTGACGCAGAAAAAGTCAAATTCAGAAATAAATCCGGCGATCTGGTTTGGGCTGTGCCTGAAATACCGGAGAGACTTTTTCTTTTCATAGTCAAGAAGTCCTCCAGGTTGACACATACCTTGATGAATTTCACTGAATGTTGTTATTTATTCATTCATAAGTGTATATTAAGTATCTCTTACATAACATCCTTGGACCTCAGCTGCTTCATCCATAAAATTGGGTTATCCAAGGGCTAAAGAGTGACGGAAGATATCCTGTGGTCCTTCTAAATTAGCTATCAGTTTTTAATTTTCGACTGGCTGTATATACCATGACTTTTTATCGTTTAATTATTTCAGTAAACATTTATTATAGCAAAGTTATGCTCTCAGTTTCAATTTCTGCTTTTTGAAACCCAAGCATTTTACCTCCGTTTTATCCCATCATCTCTTTCCCATAGAAAGTGCACACCAATAATATCACACTAAATTTCCATCACATCGGTATTTTTTCAAGTGAAAATTGTCTGCCTTATTTATGCTGTTGGGAAAGATTTTGTAAAACTGTGGTTTAAAATGTATAATTTTATCTTTCACATGTTTCGTTCATGCTCTTTTACATCAATCCAATTAAGACAATGCTTGGTAGAAAGTGAATTCTTTTAAGGCAATTATGTCATTACGAAGTTTCAAGGTTCATCCACTTTGGGTGAACTGTAGAATTAGGGAAAAAAATCTCACTTATGTTAAAAGTGTCACAAAGCTTTCCTTCTTCCCTTAAGAGTGATTTCTAAAATAGGATTTTAGTTTTACTCTCTCAAGTTCTCCGAATGAAGGAAAGACAATACTGTGATGCAATGAAGAGACATCAGGAGCCTGCACACCACCCAACCTCAGTGAATACAGACCCGGAATTTCCTGATACTACTGTATTGCTTTTTGTAGCATTTGACAAGAAGGCATGCATTTCTCAGGATAAAATGCAGCTATTAGGAAGTAAGACAGTTTGGTCAAATCAGAATACCTGGATTCATGTCCTAATTCTGCTGTTTGTGACTTTGGGCAACATAGGCTACATTGGCCTCTTTCTGAATTCAGGAATAAAACAAAACATAACCAAATTGCGATTCCTCATCTGAGTACTATTGTTTTTCAGTGATGAAAATAAAAATATGGTAGTACCTTGCTCACTGTGGAACTGTGCTTAAGCCCATGGCAGAGCCTTAATCTTGGGTATTGGCATACACAAATAGAAAAAGATGTAATAAACCATGTGGTGTTTTCCCACCCTGGGGCAGATACTCTGCTCCTGATGCTTCTCTATTTGTCTCTTCTTGGAATGTCACTGAATCCATCAAATGACTAGTACTAAGCTTTCCGAAGGCCAAGACTAGCTCTTTATCTCAGAGATACTTGAATTCACTTTGAAAGTTTCTATAAATTCTGCAAGTATCCTTCTTCAATAAAACAAAAACAAAAACCTATTCTCCTTAATGCCATGCCCCTAATCAGCATTGTTCAAAATCCCTTCAAAACCTGTTCATCCTATAAGCTTAATTCCCTCCACTGAAGAATTTTGAATTTCTTTTGGCAGTCTTTATTTTTCTTGAACACTTGGGAGAGACCAAGGGCAATTATTTTCAAATGATATTTTTGAACTATACAAATACCTAAGTATTTCTATTGCTTCTGTTCACACACAAAAAAAGCATTTTGTTACATGATTGGAATTGTTCTTTTCATTCTAATTTGAGCACAAACTCATTGGAATAAATTTATCAGCCCCTGAATACCCACTGTGGGTTACCACAGGCCACTCCTGTAAATGAGATATTGCAGCCCAATGAGTAAATATATTTATTTCAAAATGAAAAGGGAAGTATTTTAACAATTTTTCTTACTTTACTCAGATTTTCTGTAGTTGGTAACTAAATTGACTAGTGTTATAATATGGAAAAAGATCATCTAAAATTAAAAGTGAATATCTTATTTATTACAGAATAGGATGAACAAAGCAAATATGAAAACTGTAATTGGTATAAGTTAGCCTGAATTTGGTGGGGTAAAGCAAGAGGTTAATAGGTGTATGCACTTGGGGAAAAACAAACAAACAAAAAAAACCACAAAAAAACTGCTTAAACTATAATTGTTGCATTAACTTGTTTACATGATATTCGTTGATATTTAAAAGAGTCGGGGCCATTTTAAAAAGCAGGATGTTTACTCTCTTACCCAGCAACAGCCTGGGAAATTTAATTGAAAGCAGCTGATGCAGTGATAATGCCAGACCTCAGTATAAATGTCAACAGAGAAAACAGAGTTGTATGTTGGTATGCTTGTTTGGTTTTTTGAGAGAGAGAAATTTGACTTCAAGAAGGGAAATTGCCTTAAAGGAAGAACCAGAGAAATGGTTTTTCTCCTGAAAGTTTCAGGGGGCTAGCCTGGAAACTCTGATAAGCAAACAAGTAAGAAAACATGTTAATTAGGAATACTGTGTTTTCATACAATAAATAGGAAAATTAAGTGATAATATCCTTGAGATATAAGAACATCAATTTTTAAGTGCCTAAGCTAACATAAAAATCAAAAGCAAAGTTTTTGCGATCATGATCAATGGTACATCACCTATTTGAGTACCTTTTACATGCAAGTGCCTGTATTAAATTCTATGGGGACAAAATGGAAAGAAGACACACGTAGACTTCAAGATTCCTCTGTGAAGAAAGAGGACTTCAGGATGGTATTACATTTCTTATTAAAGTCACTGGAAACTAGAAAAAAAAGTTATCTACTCTAAATTCTGAGAGGAAATGATTTTAGCTGTCCAAGATGATCCACAAATGGGGTACCCCTCCTGGCATTTGAATCAGGGTGGCAGAAATGATGCTGCCTATTGTCTGAGGCTATGTCATAGGTAGTCTGGCAACTTCTGCCTTGGTTTCTTGAAATGATGAGCTTGGGTGAAGCTTAGCAGCCACATTGTAAGTATGACGACCCCAAGGTGCTCACGTAAGGAAGATCAAGTTAGCTGTGCGGAGAGGACACAAAAAGAGACGAGTGATGAACATCTCCAAGCCACTGCAACTATCCCAGCCCAACCACTAGACCTGACAGTGAAGTGGCCACATTTGATGTTTCAGCACCAGTAGACACCAAGTGGAGAAACAAGACTCTAGTCAAGACTTTTCAGAAATCTCCAGCCATTTGAGGAAGCAGACATTCTTGTTTTGTTCCTCATTAGTATAAAGAGTATACCCAGTTCTATTATATCTATTATAATAGAACTGTTAGAATGTTGAGGATATTTGCCGTGAATGTTTTTGGTGAAATCTTGATCACATTACCATGAGAAACTTCTGTCTGCTAAGAATTTGGAAGGATGTTGAATTCAGGTTGATTTCATCCAGGTAAGAGTTCTCCTATATTCTTAATCACTCAATGCATTAATTATTCTAATTTGGTGTGCTAATTTGAAACAACCTGAAAACAACAGCAGTGTACAACTGGTTGTGATTTATTATAAATTCACTTCTCAATACTAATAAGGCACTTGGAGTATTGAACTTCTTATTAGTGGACTTGACCTCTTTCATACTGTACTTCTCTGGTGTTGATACCAAATTTATACTAATCTCATATACTGAATATGAGAGAACTTCCACCTTTTCTATAAAAAAAATACATTGAATTAGAATTACTGGTTCAATGAAAACTTTCATAATTTGTTTTTATTTGGGGTGAGTGGATAGTGATTTTAGATTAAAATTTCATAGTGGTTATGGCAACATTTCATGTTCAATTTTCTCTAGACACAGTTTTATAATTTTCTATTTTTCTGTAGTTTATTTCACCCAAGTGTTCAAATATACTGGCATAAAAATTTTCATTTCTTATTATGGGCTTAGTTCCTCCTGAATTTATAGTTATCCTCTTTACATACTATTTTAAGGCTTTTTTTTTTCCCCCTTTTCTATGGATCAATCTTGTTAAAGGTTAGTTGATCTAATTATTTCAAAGAACAAAATTTTGGCTTTATTAGAAAATCTTTTGTTTTTTTTTACTTGATCTCTTTTCACTTAAACTTTTATCATTTATTGTTCTATTGTATTTGAGTTTATTCTTTTTTCCTGCTTTCTCATTTCCCAAGCTAGATAATTATCTCATTACTTTTTAATTACTAGAAGAGTCTGGAGGTTTTCCCGGGTGATGGGTCAAGCACGATGCAATGAGCCTTGCTAATTGTTCCAGAGTGATTGTCCTAGCTATGGAAATTCATCCAAGGGTTTTAGGTATTGAGGTGATATGTATAGATGTAATGTTAAGAAGTGACTCTGAGTCTGAGGAGAGAATGATTTGGAAAAGCCAGAAATACATTTAAGAAAGCTGTTTGGTTTATCTAAGCTTCTGAAATCATCTACCAGAATAGAAACTTAATATAGGTGGGGAAAAATGAATGGACTCAAGATACATTCGTGACATAAAATTGCCTGAAATTCTTGATGGATTAGGTCAATCACTGTTAGGCCATTTCTCAGATGTGGCATTACCAGTAACAAGAATAACATGCTTCTGTTGTTGTTACACTGCTTAATACTTGTTGAATAAATGAGTGGAAATTTGCTGAGTTAGTGATGCCCAGTGAGGAACATGCTTCTCCTTCCTTTATATTTTACTCTGCCTACAGAAGAAGAATGAAGTGATGCATAAAAGAGCAGTATCATTTTAGTGAGTGCCCATATCAGTGCCCTCAATTTTCCAATTATTTTGATTTCAGTATTATGTTTAATAACAAGATTTAGATCTTTTGTTTATTAGAAATGTGGAGCTAAACTTTAGGGTTAGTGTATCTTACTCGTATGGATTCATGAAGCCCGAGGATTTATTATACAATGAAATAACAATTTTCATGACCAGAATTCTCCATGAGTGTCATAATTCAAAAAATTTAGTTGTAGAAATAGCTAAGGGAAACGGAGAATAGAAAAAGAGGCCTATTGATTTCTTTAGCTATTTGGAATTTACTTTCTTAAAGTTCTAATTTAATACTTGATATTATAAAACAGGCTATATAACTTAAAAGCAACTTATATCAAACAAGAGTTAGGGAAACAACAGAGTCCATTGGAGCTGAAGAATGACGGGGAATATTTTGCATATAGAGAAGACTAAGGCTTTAATGACCTAATCCTCTTAAAATTTAAAACTACGTTTTAATCCATCCTCAGATATTTGAAGACATGTTTATTGAAAAAAGAAATCCTAGGTCAGGTTTTTATTTTAGGGATGGTTTGTTTAGCACATTGATAAGGTTACATTAAACTTTTTAATTTCTCTCCAGCTATAAAGTTGACAGTATAAAATCTGAGTTAGAAAGTAATTCCGTTTTCATTCTGGTTTCTCTTTGGTAGAAAGATTCCAAATAAGAAATGTGTAAAATTTCATGCAATGTTTATTAGAAAATAATTTACCAATGTATTAGTAAAGCTTGAACTTTATTTTTATTTTTTATTGAAATATAAGTGACATAAATGTGTAAGTTTCAGGTGTACAGTGTGTTGATTTGATACATTTATTATTACGATAGCATTACCTCCATAGTATTAGCTGGGACCTCCGTCGATTGCATAATTAAGAATTTTTGTGTGTGGCAAGAGCAATTTGGATCTAGTCTCTTCACAATTGAAGTTTTTAATAGAATATGGTTGACTGTAACTATGCTGTGTTAGAACTCCAAAGCTTATTTACTAGTTACAAGTTTGTGTCTTTTCCAATATGAATGCCTTTCATTTTTTTGCTTTGCTATAGCTAAGTTTTGCAGTACTATGTTAAGTAAGAGTGAGGACCCTTCTGTTGTCCCTAATCTTGGAGGATAGATTTCAGCCTTTCATTGCTGCCTGTGATGTTAGCTGTGGGTTTGTAATATAGGTCTTTTATTATGCTGGGGTATGTTCATTCTATACCCAAATTTGTTGAGGGTTTTTATAGTGAAAGGTTGTTGTATTTTGCCAAATCCTTTTTTTTTTACATGTTTTAAGATGATCCCGTAACTTTTATCTTTTATTTTATTAATGTGATTCACATTTATTGATTTGCATGTTGAACCATATTTGCAAATTTGGGGTAAATCCTACTTTCCTGATCATGGTGTGCAATACTTCTAACGTGTTCTTGAAATCTGTTTGCTAATATTTTGTTGAAAATTTTTGCATCTATATTCATCAGGAATATTGGCCTGTAAGTTTCTTTCATTGTAGAGTCCTTATCTAGCTTGAACCTCCAGTAATGGTCTCATAAAATGAGTTTTGGAATGTTCCCGTCTCTTAAATTTTGGGGCGGGGGAAAGATTGAGAAAGATTGACATTAATTCCTTAAATGTTTGGTGGAATTCACCAGTGAAACCATCTGATCCTAGGCTTTTCTGTGTTGGGAGATTTTGATAATGATTCAAAATATTACTGCTATTAGTCTGTTCAGATGTACTGTTTCTTATGATTCAGGCATGGTTAAGTATATGATTCTAAGAATTTATCCATTTTTTCTAGGTTATATTTCTTTTTGATGCATAATTGTTTAGAGTGGTATTTTATGATCCTATGTATTGCTATAATAGCAGGTTTTTTTTTCTTGTTCTCTATATTATATACTTCCACACTGACCTTTGTTATTTTCTTCCTTCTGACAACTTTGAACTTAGGTTGTTCGTCCTTTTCTAGTTCTTGAGTTATAAATTTAGGTTGGTTGTTTGAGAGCTTATTTACTTAATACATGCATTTGTTTCTATACATTTCCCTCTAGGAACTGCTTTTGCACTTTCTCATAGGCTTTGGTGTGTTAAGATTTTTTTTTAATTTCCTGTTTGATTTCATCTTTGATCTGTTGTTCAGGAGTGTGCTGTTTAATTTCCATATGATTGTAAAATTTCCGGCTTTCCTCTTGGTGACTTCTAGTTTCATAATGTATTCAGAAAAGATCCTTGGTATGGTTTTAGTCCTCTTGAATTTGTTAAGAATTGTTTTGTGGCCTAACATGTGATCTATCCTAGAGAATGTTAAATTTTTCTCTAATAAATGTTTATGAGGGTTTAACTATATCTTTCTAATCATGGCTTTAGTTGTGCCCCACATGTTTTTTTTTTATTTTATTATGTTAGTCACCATACTATACATCATTAGGTTTTTTTTATTATGTTATATTAATCACCATACATTACATTGTTAGTTTTTGTTGTAGTGATCCACAATTCATTGTTTTCGTATAATACCCAGTGCTCCATGCAGTATGGGCTCTCCTTAATACCCATCAATGGGCTAACCCATCCCCCTACCCCCCCAAAACCCTGAGTTTCTCAGGGTCCATAGTCTCTCATCTCTTCCTCCAATTCCCCCCCTTCATTTATCCCTTTCTTCTAATGTCCTCCATGATATTATGTTCCACAAATAAGTGAAACTATATGATAATTGACTTTCTCTGCTTGACTTATTTCACTTGGCATGATCTCCTCCAGTCCCATCCATGTTGATGTAAAAGTTGGGCATTCATCCTTTCTGATGGCTGAGTAATATTCCACTGTATATATGGACCACATCTTCTTTATCCATTCGTCTGTTGAAGGGCATCTCGGCTCTTGCCAGAGTTTGGCTATTGCGGACATTGCTGTTCTGAACGTTGGGGTGCATATGGCCCTTCTTTTCACTACATCTGTCTGTGTCTTTGGGATAAATACCCAGGAGTGCAACTGATGGGTCATAGGGTAGCTCTATTTTTAATTTTCTGAGGCACCTCCACACTGTTTTCCAAAGTGGCCGTACCAACTTGCATTCCCACCAACAGTGTAAGAGGGTTCCCCTTTCTCCACAACCTCTCCAACATTTGTTGTTTCTTGCCTTGTCAATTTTTGCCATTCTAACTAGTGTAAGGTGGTATCTCAGTGTGCTTTTAATTTGAATTTCCCTGATGACATGCTTTGATACATTGTATTTTCATTATCATTTAGTGCAAAATACAAAGTTTCCTTGTTATTTCTATGTTCTTAAGTTATTTAAAAACATGTTTCATTTTCAAATATTTGACAATATTCTAGGTATTTGTTAAGGTCTTCAAGCTTATTTCTATTGTAGTCAGGTAAATGGCTTTCCCCCATTTTATATACTATAAGTCCTTTGAAATATAAGACCTTTTTTGTTTAGTGTTTGAATGTTTCCCTCCCCCCAATCCTTTCACTTTAGACCTTTCTCAATCCCTATATTAAAAATTTTCTAATGTATAGCATATAATTTCTTTTAATCCAATGTGGTGTTTGATTTTAATTGTAATATTTAATATGTTCATGTATAATTTCTGTTATTTTTCTGTCCAAATCTACCATTTCCCTATTTTTCTATAGTCCTTAATTTTCTGAGTTCTTTAGAATTAAATTAAATCTATTTAATTACATTATTTTATATTAGCTTGTTACTCTTTTTTTTTTTTGTTTAATGGCACAATAGAGATCACAAAATAAATGCTAATTTCTTAGTGTTTAATATATCACTTCCATACCAAAGCAAGTACCTTAGAGCACTTAATTCAAATTACTTCCCCTCAAACTTTTGGGTTATTATAACACATTGTTCTGTTACTTGTTTTTATCAGCAATATTTAATCAAATTTACCCACACATATTTTCTTTTTGTTGTCTCTTTCATATTTCCTATGTACCTAATTGGTACGTGTGTGTGTGTGTGTCTGGAGTGTGTGTGTGTGTGTGTGTATTTTCTCTCTTTATTTCTCTTCTTGGCTCTTTTTTTCCTTCCTTCACTCTGTTCCTTTTTCTTTTATTCCTTTTTTTCTTAGAACTCCTTTTAGTATTTTTTTTGTGTCCATCTTCTGTTAAATTCTCATTTTTCAAAACATTTTTATCAAGTATTGTTATAACTCACTTTGATATGATATTTTGCTGCATATAGAATTCTAAATTGCCAATTATTTTCTTTTTGAGCAATTTATAATACCATTCTATTCTCAACTGGCTTTCTTTGTTTGCTTTTTTTTTTTTTTAATCTCCCAGAATTCAGCTGTAATTCTTACAGTGGGACTTTGGAGAAAACATACATCCTTTGCTTCTGGCTACCTTTAAGATTTTCTCTTTGGTGTTAGTTTCCAATAACTAGATGATGTGTGTAAATGTGGCTTTGTTTGCTTGATTTTGGATTGGACTTCATGGTCCATGCTGAATCTGTGGTTGGATATATTAGAAGTTTTTCTGGTTGGGTATATTAGAAATTTATTACCTTCTTGGGGTGCCTGGGTGGCTCAGTCATTAAGCATCTGCCTTTGGCTAAGGTCATGATCCCAGGGTCCTGGGATCAAGCCCCGGCACTGCACCGGGCTCCCTGCTCAGCGGGAAGCCTGCTTCTCCCTCTCCCACTCCCCTGCCTGTGTTCCCTCTCTGGCTATCTCTATCTGTCAAATAAATAAATAAAATCTTAAAAAAAAAGAAATTTATTACCTTCTCAAGTATTATTTCTTTCCTTTCTGTAACCTCCTTCCCTTCCGGGATTGCAAATGAATCTTATATGTGTATTCCCACTCTTGACCTTTTGTCTCATGATCTTTGCTGATGCAAAGATCTTTGTTTCTTTATGCCACTTTATAGTTTGCTCTGACCTAACTTCCATGTCACTAGCTTTCTCTTTAGCTGCTATTAAACTCCTGTACTGGTTTATTACTTTTACTGAAATAATATTTTTTGGTTAGGAAATAGTTAGAAAATATCCATTTGATTTTTTTATAAGTTCAAGTTTTCTGTTGAAATACTCCATCTAATCTCTCAAATATTTATTGCTATTGAATTTAAAATCTGCATCTGATACCTCTAATAATCCAAATCTCCTATGAGTTTTCCTCTTTTTTTTTTCTTGATATTTGGCCCCTTCTCATCTTTTTACATTTCGGTTTTTTTATTAAACGAAAGCCAGACATTTTATTTAAAAGACATGGTAGAAAATTTGAGGCTTTGGATAATGTTATATTCCCCAAAGAGCATTTATATTTTTGTATGAGGGTAATTTAGAGGAGAAAATCACTTCAATCCATGTATTAAAACCCAGATTTAATTTTTATGTGAGCTAGTATATATCAATATGCTTTTGTTGCTACTACATAGCCCTTTGGAAATCCCATCTGAAAGATTGTTGTTTAGAGAGGTTTTCTTTCTTGGTACATCCAGATACCCAATTTTAGTTTGCACAGTCCTGTGTGATTATTAAATGTTCTATTGAATTTCTAAACATCTCAGGAGCCATTTTAGAATCAGTCTTCTGATGAAATTGGAATGTTAATTCCAACTGTTTGTATTTCCCTTCTGTCTGGCTTCTAATTCCTTCAAAAGTTGTTTTGTATCTTTCATTCATCTTTTCTAGCTCTTTTTGGTAAAAGAGTTGTTCTGATAAAAGCTAATCTATTATAGACCGAAATTGCATCTCATGCTAAGTTTTCAATCGGATAAAATTTGATTCCATCTTAGCTCACATTTTCTTGTCAGCATAATACTACATAATGCTTTTGTTTTCCATGCATAAAATTCCAATATTCTATTGTTCCTTAGAAATTATTTTTGTATGGGTACTCTCTTTTTTAACGAATAACATATCTTTTTTGGATAATATTTCAGGGTCCCAGTGACTTTCTAGATTGATCTAAGTTACAAGTATGTTTAATATATCCTAAATAGACTGCATGAGATATTTACTTTTTCTTAGAATATAGAACAAATTATGAGAATATTTTTTAACACAGATGTGGTGCGGTTTTTTTTGATTGTATGAACTTTTTGTGTTTCAACAATTTTATATTTGCTTTTGAAAAGGTCTAAATAGTTTTCAAAACTGGAAAGACTTATCACATATCAAATTCCTCCTTCTGGCCCTAGCCCACCTTTCTTGTTGTTTTTCTACAGAAACTACTCACTCCCAACAAAGTGATAAAGGTATTTCCCATTGTTGAAATGTACTTACATTTGCTATGTCCATGCGTTGGCTTATGCCATTACTTCTTCTTGGAGTATATTCCATTTCCAACATCACTTGAAATCTTGTACATTGGATAAGAACCCACTTAAATGACATTACTCCCATGATGGGTGTTAAAGTCATTTAAGCCAGCTTTGAAAGAAAGAAAGAAAGAAAATGATGTATAATTCTGTGACATAAGCGTACATTTTTGCCTAATATGTATATATTTTATAGCCTAATGTTTTGCCCCATAGTTACTGTATATCTTTGTTACTTTACACATTATTGTAATCATCTTGATATAGGAGCCTGATGCTAAATAGTGTGCAATCCCCATCCTTGAGTGCTTTGATATTGCAACCATTCACTTAAAGTCATGAGAGTTAGGGATAGTTAAAATCAGATGGAGCAAATAGTGGGATTACATTGATTTTTCTATTTTTTATATCTAATAGAATTTTACAGGTTTTTAAAAATCCTTTTTAAAGATGAAAGAAATAATTGTACAGCATAAAGTATCTAAAACTAGTTTGGGCACAGAAATACAAATAGCAAGAATCTTGCACATACTATGAACTCTTGGATTCTCAGCATTTTAATAAAAGTACTAGGATATTAACTCTCACTAGAATTTTGTTCATAATCAATTTTGAAAGCCATCTTCCTTTTTGGGAGTTGTTTTTCTTATTTTTCAATTCTCCCCATTCAGATCAATCGGTTGAAAAGTTGGAAAGTAAAAACTTCACTGGAGATGCCTAAGCCTCAGCAATATTCCACTAGAAGAACTTGTCTGAGGCTGTAAAATCTGCTTGACATTTTACAAGAATAATAATTTAAAACCTCAAACTGTTATCTCTGAAAATGTATGATGTGCCTCAGAGGGTAGAAATAATCAAATCTCTACAAAATTTGGGCTTGACAATTGTTTATTTTTTAATAACCCATTTCTATTTTTAATAGTACTTATTTTTGTAAACAGAAGGATCAGGCGGATCAAGGACATGCGCCAAATGCAAAAGATGGGTTCTCAGAACACTGGAACACAGCATTCATGTTGTGCCCATCATTTTTTATTGACATAATGGCTGGCGGAGTCTTGCTAAATGTCACAGATCCCATTTTCTTTTTTTCATGTTTCCCCACCTGTCAGTACTCATGCAGTCAGCATGGTATTTGTTTAAACATTCTGTGTTCCTTCTACAACTTGTAGTGGTACCAGTTACAGAAATTCAGCAGTCAGATTTTAGCTGACAGTTTTCACACTGAAACATGGTACAGAAGGGAACCCAGCTTGCTCTTCCCCAGGTGCATTTTCTCTGTCATGCCAAAAGGAGCATAAAATAATGTATGATTGTCAGTTAGGGAAGCAAATAGAATTCAGAGATACCCAGGGGGAAGAACATGTTGACTGTGCAAGTAAGACTGTTTTTGTAGTTACATTTTTAACTATCCACATTCTTTAATAAAGGGAAGGAGAGCAGCTTGGGGAGTCTTTGGAATACCAAAATGCAGATTTACCCACTGTATAAATAATAGATTGGTTTATTAAAAACTGAGACCCTATGCTATGAATAGCTTTAGGTAGGCTAATGAAGAAATCTCCTTTAGGTAATACGAAAATCATGAGAAAATTATTCTATAAGATAATTAAGCCCTTCATGTTGATAATAATGGTCAATATGTTTGATGTCTTCTACACATGCGTAGGTGAGAATGATGTTGTCTTTCTTGGTATTCTATAACTGTGTTTTATTCATATGAAATCCATAATTTCATTTACACATATGGTATATCCATGAATAGGAGCAGTGCAATAAAATATAACATTTCATCTTCTTTCCTAGAATTATATTCACAGTAATAACTTGTCATTTCATTTAATAAAGGCATCTATTTAAAGTGTACGGTTTAATGAGTTTTGAGAATTGGGTAAGAGCTGAAGCCACAGTCACAATTACAAGGACAAAAAACATTTGTCAGCCCAAATAGTGTCTCTTTGTCCCTTAGCAGCCCATTCTTTATTTTGCCCCAGGAAACCAGTCATCTGCTTTATGTCTTTAGATTAACTTGTATATTCTGGAATTTTGTATAAAAGGATAATACAGAATTTTTTTTTGACGTGGCTTCTTTTAAACTAGTATACATAAATTAGAGATTCATCCATTTGCTTCTGTGCGTCAGTCATTCCTTGCTTTTGATTGCTGATTATCATTCCATCATATTTTTGTTTTCTTCATCCAGTCACCTGCTAATAGATGTTTAAATAATTTCTAATTTTTTAATACTGTAAATAAGACTGATACAAATATATGTGCATGAGTTTCTGTGTGTGTGTATGTTTTTATACCCCTTGAATAATATACAGATGTACGAGACCTGAGTTATATACCAAGTGTATATTTTTTACCAAATTGCCAAATAGTTTTCCAAAAGGGCTGCACAATTTTATATTTCCTCTAGGAATATATAAGAATTCCAGTTTCTCCACATCTTGACCAGAATTTAATAGTGTGAATGCTTTTTTAAATTTAGCTACCACAGGGAGTAGTGTTCTTGTATGTTTAATATGCATTTCCCTAATGATGGTGGGCATCTTTTTCAGTACTTGCTTGCCATCTGTAGATTTCCTTTTCAGAAATGCTGTTGAAATATTTTGCCCCTGTTTATCGGGTTATTTGTCTTCTTATTAAGTGGTAAAAGTTCTTGATATATTCTGGAGACAAGCTCATTTTCAGACATATGCATTGGGCTTTCCTTCTAGTCTGATTATAAAATAAAATTTTTTCTAAACTTTCACTTAATTGAGGTTATCTCGCTTGAGAGAATGGAATTTTAAAGATGTCTGGAAGTTTCTGCAAATCATAGGATTACATGGAAAGTGGCACATAATAGAGGTAGAGATTTGGACTTACTTTAGTAAAGCCTTCCTTTTTCTTGTTGTCTAAGTGATTTCCTGATAATATATGACCTCTAAAGAGAGCTTATTATTTACCTCTGGTCCTAGCACTGGTATAAAACTATATAGTCTAGGCTACTTTGCTTGTCATATTTCTTAAAGTATTCTTTCTGTTGTATTGTCTACCCGTGCTGAAACCATAACCTCTTACACCAAATGCTCAGAGGTTGGGGTGGCAGGGGGGAAGTGGATAATGCATCTCTCATTTATTTATTTATTATTTTTTAAAAGAATTTATTTATTTATTTGACAGAGACACAGAGAGAGAGGGAACACGAGCAGGAGGAGTGGGAAAGGGAGAAGCAGGCTTCCTGTTGAACAGAGAGCCTAATGTGGGGCTTGATCCCAGGACCCTGGGATCATGACCTGAGCCGAAGGCAGACGCTTAACAACTGAGCCACCCAGGCGCCCCAATGCGTCTCTCATTTAAAAAAATTTTTTTTAATTAGTTTCAGAGGCAGGATTTAGTGATTCATGAGTTGCATATAGCACCCAGTGCTGATTACATCACGTGCCCTCCTTAATGTCCATCACCCAGTTACCCCTTCCCCCCAAACCCCCTCCCCTCCAGCAACCCTCAGTTTGTTTCCTAGAATTCAGTGTCTCTTGTGGTTTGCCTCCCTCCCTGTTTTTATCTTATTTTTCCCTCCCTTCCCCTATATTTATCTTTTTGTCTCTTAAATTCCACATATGAGTGAAATCATATGGTGTTTGTCTTTCTCTCACTGACTTAATTCACTTAGCATAATACCCTCTAGTTCCATCCATGTTGTCGGAAATGGCAAGATTTCATTCTTTGTGATGACTGAGTAATATATACAGTGCTTCTCCCACTTAGAGTAGTACTTTAGCATCAGCAATTGCCACATGATCCAAACTCGTGTGTTAAGGAAACAGGGCCAGTGTTTCCCCCTTGCGAGGGGACTTTGTGTCATTTGGGATGAAACTCAGGATCTCTTCAAGAATCTATCTCACTCCAGGCTACTTCAGACTGTATTCATTCTTCTCAGAGAGGAGGATTTCATGGAGGTGGGTATGTCTTTACAAACTCGATTCCATGCGCAGCAGCATCAGTCCATAGAGAATGGGTCTCTTGATCATCATTTTTTAGGTAAGAGGTATGGATTTCTTAAGAATGTGTTGCTAAGAATACACAATCTGGAGTCTTACTCAATATTAACTCGTGTCTGTGTGTGTGTGTGTGTGTGTGTGTGTGTGTTGCTATTTTGGCACACAGTGGAGGGATGATAACAATGCTGGTCTGATCAGTTTTATATTGCATCCCTCTGCCCACTACACAAAATGTTCACATGTTTCTGGAAAGCTAATTCTCAATCTCAGCCTAAACTAGTTTTCACTGAAAAGGAACAGGGGGCAAATGTAGTAAATCCTTCCAAATAGGTTTCAAATGTTAAAATGAAAAATCAATACTTACAAATTTTATTGTGGGGTATAAAGAAATACACCACAAATACTGTGTTGGTTTCACATCATTTTTAAGCTAATGGGAATTCTATATGTGATTAATAACATAATTTCCAAATTATGACATTTGATTAAATTCCTAATGAAGGGGTTAGGGGCTGAGAAAATAAATAAAAATACAGATCTTAAAATACTTTTCTTGGTCACAAAAAAATGATGAGACTCTCTTCTCTTGGTTATGCTTCTTCTGAGTAATACCTCTTTTCTTCCTTGATAAAGATCAGTGTAATAACCCAGGCTGGCAGTCATGTGCTGCATCATCTCTGTTTTTGACTTTTATCTTTAAAAGTGAAAAAAGACAAGTCGTTTTTAGTGCTCCACAAATGCCACAGTGTAGCTGAGTTTAAATAGAAATATGTAACAGATTCTTTTTCAGGTATTAGTCTAACTAAAGCAGGTATTTCATACACCCATGTTGCAATATATTCTAAAGCACTAATACTTAAAGTGATTCAAAGCCACATAAATGCTTCTCTGCTAACTTGTCTTTTTAATGTGTCCAATTTTCTGAATGTCTCGTATTATCTGTTCTGCAGTGCTGTAGAGAAAATACCTTGCAAAACACTTGTTTTTTTATATCCTCCATCTTTGTCTTCCAAACTAAGGGGAAAAAAATGCTCCTGGAATGATCTATTCCCTGCCCTTTCCCTTCTAAAGCCCCACAGAGCAAACTGCAGACTCAGGGAGCTTCACTGGTAAGTTACACCAACATTAAATAAAGAAATAATTTCGATACGCAAAACTTGTCTAGGCAGTTGGAAAAGAAAGTAGCCTGATAACAAAGGATAAACAAGAACATTATGAGAAAGAAATATTACCAGTTAGCCACAAGTGTGAATATAGAGGCAAATTCCTCCACAAAATAACAAACATAATCTAGCTATATCAGTTATATCATAACCAACTTGGTTGTATCCCAGGAAAGCAAATTTTGTATGTTTGTTTCATCTTAGGAAATCGATTATTGTCATTCACTACATTCATAGATTAAAGAAGAACATTACAGAATGGTAATAGACCAGGGAAAGCATTTCACTAAATTCAACATCATTCATTAAAAAAAAAAAAAGATCTCTTAGAAACCAATATTAAACAGTAACTGTTATCAGGATAATACATGATAAAAATGAGTTTGCTTCTAGGAGGATGCAATTTCTCTTTATGGAAGCCGGCATTTCATAACTAATCAGGGGTGGGAAACAGACTGTAGACGTATGACATGACAACATCTGAAGTTTGGACGATTCCCACAGCTCCTCCCTGCACTGAGGAGCAAGAGCAGTTGGCCCAAAGCTTATGGCATTATTTCTCATGCCTTAGCATGCTTTGGAACGACTAGAAGGGCTGTCACAAATATGGCTGTGTCCCACTCCCTGAATATCTGATCTAGTGCGTCCAGATGGAGGCCTGCTAATTTTCATTTCTAACAGGTTCCCAGGTGATATTGATGCTGCTTGTTGGGGTACCCAACTTTGAGAACCATTAGCCCTGGAACAGTGAGTGTGATGTTTGGGTTGGAGAGGCAAGGCAATGACCATGATTATTATTTTTATCTGCCATTGCCTAGAAGCTGCATAGAGTTTAAAATTCTAGTGTTTATGACACTTTTGGTTTACCCCTGTTTTATTTTTCTCACCTTTCTAGAAGACAGAGCTTGAGGTAAAGGCTTGTTTGCTAAGACTTTATTGAGGAACATTATCCCAGTGAGGGATGGAAGAATGATACAGGGCAGGAGGGAGAGAAAACACATGTAGTTCATTATTAAGATTGATATCGAGGGCAACTGGCTGCTTAATCCTATGGGACTGTTTCCAGACTAGTTCAGGGCTATCTTTGAAGGGGAAAAATAGAGAAAATTGATCTACCAGTGCCTGTATCCCACTGTGAGTGAACTTTTTAAAATGCATTGATTTCCCAAGTATGCCTTGAAATTTCTCAGTAAATTGTGTCCTCACTGAAGCCCTGGGATGGTAAGTGAGAAGTGCATGGTAGACCTGCAAGGAGAGATCATAGGCCTATGTCGCCCTGATGTCCAGTGGAATCACACAACAGCTGAATATCAAGTGAGACCAAGTATATCAAGTATATACCACTTAGATCTGTATTATCACTGGCTTCCCATCGTAGCTGGCAAACATCCTATGTGGCTTCCATTGTGTCAAAACAAAATGCCCTCATTTTTCATACAAAGAAGGAGGTGCATGTTCTTTTTAAAGTGATGGCTTGGTGCAATCTTTGAAAAAAAAAAATTGTTTAAGGGCACCTGGGGGCCTCAGTCGTTAAGTGTCTGCCTTCGGCTCAGGTCATGATCCCAGAGTCCTGGGATCAAGCCCCGCATCAAGCCCTGCATCGGGCTCCCTGCTCAGCGGGGAGCCTGCTTCTCCCTCCCCTACTCCCTCTGCTTGTGTTCCCTCTCTCACTGTGTTTCTCTCTGTCAAATAAATAAATAAAATCTATAAATAAAAAAAATTGTTTAATAAATCACCTGTATTCAATCTCAGATTTGCTAGTTTCTCTCTCAGTATTTTTCTTCTTGGTTTAAGGTAGAGTGAGCTTTGGGATTTCTTGGGAAAAATAATCAGGTTGCTGTGTTCCCAGTTCTCACACAGTCAGTCTCTTCTAAAATTTCCTTCTACCTATATCTTCTGACATTTCCTAATAGTATTCCTCATAATTGTAACATTTCTACCTCATTTACTGAAAATCATTATCATATACAAAACTCAAGAAGTGATTTTAGGAAACTATTAAAACTGGTCCCTTGTATCCTTACCAGGACCTTAAATCTAATATCATTGGTAGTGAACCCATATCAATAATGATAACCACACTACATTATATTTTACTGCCCGGCTCAGCACCACAACATCACAATCCATTTCTATGTATGTTATCCGAGCCCCTGACTAAATATTAACTAAGTCTTCATGGGTATGGGGAACAGATAAGCCCCCATAGCAATTCTAACCCTGGTAATTCTTTTAAAGTTACCTTCGGCCGGGGTCAGGGTGAGTGGCTCCTCGCACAGCAGATGCACCCCTCCAGTTCCCACTGAGTCATCTGTATGTGTCACTAGACTACTTCACTGAGTGGGCTTCCTGTTCCTCTTCCTTTAGCTTCTACAAATCATGGGCCAGCCAGCATCAGTTGCAAAGCAACAACCACACAGGAAGCATTTAACCAACTCCACAAATTACATAAAGTCAAACCTCTATTTTAAATCCATATTCTCTATCATTCCTAGTGATTCTGTTTGTCTGATCAACCCCCAAGTGATAAAAAAAATTTAGTGCTGGAGATGGCTCCTGAGGTAAAAACTTCTTAAAGATGGACCTCTGAATTGATGATAGCTTATTTGTTGTTGATACTCTGCTCTGATTGGACTTAAAGGCATTAATGAACCTATTTCCAGGGGTAAAGGGAGCATTGATAATCTATGGCATACAATGGCAGACAGTTACTTTAATTATCATCAGTAGAAACCTTTAGAGTGTGTGTGGGAGGAAGGCTTTGAGTGGCCAAATACTAACATAGACTACTTTAATGAAAAACAGCAGTATGATAGAACTGATCATTGCTTTTGAAGTAATTGGCAGATAATAATGAGCTCAGTGCTTTAAATTTCCAGCTCAAATCCCATGTATGTATAATTTAATCCATTTTTCCTTCTTCCTTTCTCTTGTTCTCCTACCATTTAATGTAAGATATATTTAGAGTATGTAACTTACATCTCAGTATTAACATTATAGGCAATCAAAAGGAGAACATGGCTCAGTTAGAAAAGTAATAAATCTCACTCAAAGATAAAGGGGGTTTCTTTCTTTTTCTTTCTTTCTTTCTTTCTTTCTTTCTTTCTTTCTTTCTTTCTTTTCTTTCTTTTCTTTCTTTTCTTTCTTTTCTTTCTTTTCTTTCTTTTCTTTCTTTCTTCTTTCTTTCTTTCTTTTTCTTTTTGAGGAGGTTTAACTTACTTGTGGTTGTATAAGGATAGCAGTGTTTGGTGAAAGCATGCTTTTGCTTTTTCCTTAATTTGAAAACTACAGTAAAAAAAAAGTGTATTTTTCCCTGTCACCTATGAGTTGTTTAATTGATTTAAAAAAAAAAAACTTTTTGTTTTGATGATTTTTGTTATTTTTAGTTTTACTGGATTGTTGGGAGAATGCTTTCATGTCTATTTTAGGGATTTATTGATACTTTCTTTGTGACCTAATATGTGATCATTTTTTCTTAGGAATTTTCCATGTTTACTTGAGAGGGTTATTCTCTATCATGAAAGTATGGAGTTCAATATGTATCTATAAAATTGAATTTACTATGCAATTTAGGTGATATAAATCCTTACTTTGTTTTTGTCCACTTGATTTGTGTGGTCGATAGAAAAAGAAAGGTCATAGCATTTTTCAGATTTTGCCATTTGTGAGATCTCTTACTCTACCCCTTTAATCTGGACTAATCTTGTAACTTGAGTTTACCAGTAGAATGTGGCAGAAATGATGTTATAAGACTTCCAACCTGAGACTATCTTAAAACCTCTAGTCCCAGCCAAGGTACTGTCTGGGTAGTGCCAAGCAGAATATCGTCTAATTAATGTACACAACCTGAAAAATAATAAATTCTTGTATGAAGTTTCTAAGCTTTGAGGTGTTTTGTCATGCAATAAATCACAGTTGATGCATTCTGTTTGTTTTGATAATGGTGTTTTAAAATCTCTTGTTAGTATATTCTTACATCTTTGATTGTAATTTCTCATTCATAAAGTTGGTTGCTGTGTTGATAATTGCATAGATATTGGTAACTATTATATCTTTATCCTGAATTATTGCTTTAGCAACATAACTTGCCCTTTTCGTAAAAATTAATGCTTTTTGGAATGCTAGTTTGTCTGACATCATATATATGTGTGTGTGTGTGTGTATATGTATATATATACACACATATATACAAAACATAAAGCTAATTGTGTGATGTAAAATGAAAATATTTTTAATATGTAATTTACCCTATTTCTATTTTTTGAAATGTCTAACGTATAATTTTGTTATATTATTTTATCAAATAATTTATAGTGTTTTAATTCCTGTGTATCTTTCTCTATGTGAGATTTTTTCCTTTGCTCTCTTCTTTATAGTTCCTTTCTGTATTTAAGAGGGTTGCGTTTTTAATTCTCTTAGCCCATTCTTTCCTTATGTAGCCTTTAGTTCTCTCGTTGATCAATTGTCACAAGGGATGAGCTGTTTCCTATTTTCCTCTTTTCCCTTCTCTCATTTTAAAAATTGTGTCAGTTTTACTTGACCAGAATGCAATTAGGCACATTTTTAAATAAGTTACTCTTCTACTCTTTTATTCCTTTTATTTTAATCTTAGATCCATGATTAAACACAGATAATGCTTTCAATAAGTCTTGTTGCCAAAGTGACTGCGTCATCTTTTGGTTAAATAAAACTTATTCTTACATGGATATTTCAAGAAAGACTTGTAAGAATAGCATTTCTTGAATTCTTCTTAAAAAAACATTTTTACAGACTTCATTTTTAAGGACAATTGAGATGGATACAAAATCATTTGTTCACAATTTATATCTTGCAATATTTAGATAAAGTTCCACTGTTGCCTTGCTGTATAGACTGTTTTCAGAAACATGGTATCACCTTAATTCTCTTGCCCTTCTAAGACATTTTGCAGGCCTGCTGGAAGCTCTCAGGTTTTTTTTTTTTTTTCCCTTTGTCTTTAAAGAATGTGCATATAGCACAAATTTGTCTAGGATACATCTTGAAACTGAGAATACCTGTTCAAATTTTCTAGGTATTTGATAGGCACTTAAAATTTGCAGAGAAGTATTCTTTCATTTAAACAAAGTTTCACTAAATTATATTTTTAATATTTCTTGTTTTAGTTTTCTTCTTCAGAGACTCCAGGTATGTATATGTTGGATTTTGGAGGGGCCTACCCTTCATTCTGATCACTGTCTATGATTGCTTTCTCTACTGTCTTTATCTCATTTTCTCTCAAATAAATAAACAAAATCTTTTAAAAAGAGTTTTTAAAAGTAAGAAAAAAAGAGTTTCCTGCTGCCTTTAGGCTTTACTTGCTTTCCTTTTTCCAGCTCCTTTAGGTGTAAGGTTAGGTTGTGTATTTGAGATTTTTGTTGCTTCTTGAGGAAGGCCTGTATTACTATATACTTCCTTCTTAGTACGGCTGTGCTGCATCCCAGAGGTTTTTAAGTTTCCTGTTTTCATTTTCATTTGCTTTCATGTATTTTAAAATTTTTCCTTAATTTCCTGGTTGACCTACTCATTCTTAGTACAATGTTCTTTAACCTCCCTATACAATGGAATATTACTGAGCCATCAAAAAAATGAAATCCTGCCATTTGAAACGACTTGGATGAAACTAGAGTATATTACGCTAAGTGAAATAAGTCAGTCAGAGAAAGCCGAATATCATATGATCTCACTCACATGTAGAATTTAAGGGGAAAAAAAAAATCAGATGAACATAAGGGAAGGGAAGGAAGGATAAAATAGGATGAAAACAGAGAGGGAGGCAAACCATAAGAGACCTTTAACTCTAGGGAGCAAATTGAGGGTTGCTGGAAGGGAGATGGGCTGGGGAATGGGGTAATTGGGTGATGGGCATTAAGGAGGGTACTTGATGTAATGAGCACTGGGTGTTATATGCAACTGATGAATCACTAAATTCTACCCCTGAAACTAGTAATGCTCTACATGCTAACTAAATTGCATATAAATAAAAATTTTTTAAAAAAATTAAGTCACACACACATAGCTTCTTGTAATATAGTAGTAATATAGTAGTCAGCTAAATACTGTTAGCGCTTCATCTTACTGATAGAATTTATAATTTTAATCTTTTGCTAAGATTAAGTTTGTGTGTATAGTAAAGTGAGGCATCAATTAAGAGAAAAATTTCAGGGCATTCTACTGAATAGAAATGTATGTTCAGGCAACAGAAATTGAGATAAAGATTTTAGTTGTATACCATCTTTGCATTTTCCTCAAAAACCCCCCTTTTTTGCTTCATTTCTCTATGCGTATATCTGTTCTGCTGAATGATGAAAGTTCCAATAATCCACAGACTTATTACTTATTAACTAGGAAATATTTGAGCAATTAAAGTTGGTGTCTCTTGTTCATACTGTTAGATCCTCTCCAGCAACCTACCAACAGGGAGTAACTTTTCTCTTTTTTTCCCCTACATTAACTATGTCCTGGACTGTAGCTGCTAATGTTTGCTATGTTGATGGTAGAAAACACCATTGGCTTGCAAGTCACAAACTGTAAGATATAAAGCACACATTGGAGTATTAGGAACATAACCCTTTTATCAAATGGAAATTTTACTTTGAAAGAATTAAGTATGCAGAAAATTTTAACTCAGATTTCCATATTGTTGGACCATCACAAATCAACACTAAGTTGGTAATAAAAACAGAAGACTGAAACAGTAACAAGACTCAGTATAAATATAATACATATGTAACTTAATTCCAAAGCTGATATCTCTCTTACTTAAATTAACTGGGCTATTTGATGTGAATGAGGAAGTTAGTAACAGTGTAGTTTTCAAGCCAGAAGAGGAACAACATTCAGACTGACAGCTCTCAAGAGGACCCTAAAACTAGTGAGCTGCCTCTCAACACCTTTATAAACTTTTGCAAACTTCTCCCAGATGGATGTTAAAGGCACAAAGAGCAGATGAATTGAATGGGAAAATAAAATAAGATAAATAGTGTAACATTGAATCAATACATTATTTCAGGGTGTAACATTCCAAAGGGCATAGTCAGCCATGGTGGTAAATAGCATCATATGTGATAGTTTCATGTTGCATGAAAAGTAATATTCAAGCAACAGATGGAATGAGACTTGATAAAGGTTTATTTTCTATTCCTGGAAAATTAAAAATATTTTGGTTACCTTCGGAAAAGTTCATTAAGACAAAATTATCAAAGATGATTTGAAATTACTGTATTGTAATAAAGAGCCAAAACTACTTCATTTGAGTTCCTACACACCTGATATATTTCTATTACAGTGCTTACCTCTTATCCTGGATAAATTTTTATGTATATGTCTTATTACCCTTTAAATTCCTGACACTAGGTTTTCTTTCTGATAAGTTTTTTTAATCTCCACCTCCAACACAATGAGCAGATACTAAATGAACAAATGGATGGAAGAATGGCTGAATTAATGAATAGTTGCCCACCTACCTAGTTCTTTTTAGTTTCTATCTCTAATGTGAAGTCTAATTTCTTTCTGCTTTCCTCATTCCACATTTGCATTTTCAATCAGTTTAAATCCAGTACCTATGTTATTTCACTCATTCTGTTTATCCTAAAGCTTTGCATGATATTTCTATCTTATCTGGATAATTATTTCTTTGGAGAGGGGAAGGAAAGAAAAAAGTGGCACATATTTTGCTCATGTACCGTAATATATATCTGAAAAGAGTGCCTCTCAAATTTGAAAGTTCTTTTACTTGAGCAATTTATAACCCCAACATTTACTATACTACAAAGGAAAGGGAAAAAATTCCCACCAATAGCACTGTCTGCTTAAGTAGTTTAAGAGGGAAGTAGGGCGTAAATTACATCTCTTCAAGAGAGTAGAAAAGTGGGTCTCCTCTGCCACTTGGGAGAATAAATTCTAAGTAGCACATGAAATGGAACAGCTTAATTTTGTATATTACAGTGCTTGGCAATTGAATGGATGGGCACTCTTTCAACTCCTGCCAAATGCTATTGACCTGAATCCAAGACTTGTTGGACAATAAGGGCAATAAGGGTCAATCCAGTTTGATTTTTTAATTACTGCGTTAAGTAAAGTCTCTCTGAGACAGGTAAGATGAAGCTGTGTGTTACATGTGCTTCTGAGCACAATTCCAAGAATAGCTTCTCTGCTTAGCACAGAACCCAGGACTCTGATTCAGTGGCAGATAATAGGGGAAGGAGAATGTGTCTTTCCACCATTTTTTTTCCCCAAAGAACTACAAGTTGTTGCAACTTCTTTAACTTTCTACTTAAGTGACTCCCCCTTCTCCCCACCCCCTAGATTCTGGAAATAAGTTGTTTGACAATCTTAAATTTCAACATATCAAAGATGTTCCATTTTTGTGTCTGTCTTCTGAGGTTTGAAAATTTAGGAATCACTTAGATTACTGACTGATGTTGTTATTTTTAATACCAGTCTGAGTTTCAGGAATGGAAACTGCAGAAATACGGTACTGATCTGAAGGTGAAACCACAGGGCCATAAAAGGAAAAAAGCAAGTTAAGAGGCTTTCTGCAACAGGACGGGAGAAAGATGATAAGGGTCTGATCTAAAGCATATTAGTCAGACAGAAGGATATCGGTGTAATCTGTTTAGATTGACCAATCTCTTCAAACAATTGGAGATGAAGATAAAAATTGAAGATTGTCTATGATTTTTGTCATAGATAACAAATACTATTAACCTAGAAAGGGAAGGTAGGTGAAGAAAGGCTGGCTTTTTGTAGTATCTAATAAAAAAATGACACGGGGCAAATTGAGATTGACATACCCAGGATTCCTTGGAAGGGAGCTATTTTGGGGAAGTTAGAAGTATGAAATCAGAGGTAAATAGGAGGTAATAATATTAATCTTCCTTTCAAATGAGAAAACTTAGGCACAGAGTTGTTTTTTTCACAGAATACCATTCATACATGGTGAATATATTAGTTTGCTTGGGCTACTGTAAGAAAAGACCATGCACTGGTGGACGGACGTTTATTTCTTTTTTTTTTTTAATTTTTTTATTGTTATGTTAATCACCATATATTACATCATTAGTTTTTGGTGCAGTGTTCCATGATTCATTGTTTGTTCATAACACCCAGTGCTCCATGCAGAACGTGCCCTCCTCAATACCCATCACCAGGCTAACCCATCCCCCCACCCCCCTCCCCTCCAGAACCCTCAGTTTGTTTTTCAGAGTCCATCATCTCTCATGGTTCGTCTCCCCCTCTGACATACTCCCCTTTTCTTCCTCTCCTGTTATCTTCTTCTTTTTCTTTTTTCTTAAAATATGTTGCGTTATTTGTTTCAGAAGTACAGATCTGTGATTCAACAGTCTTGCACAATTCACAGCGCTCACCGTAGCACATACCCTCCCCAATGTCTATCACCCAGCCACCCCATCACTCCCACCCCCAACCACTCCAGTAACACTCAGTTTCTTTCCTGAGATTAAGAATTCCTCATATCAGTGAGGTCATGTGATACATGTCTTTCTCTGATTGACTTATTTCACTCAGCATAACACCCTCCAGTTCCATCCACGTCGTTGCAAATGGCAAGATCTCATTCCTTTTGATGGCTGCATAATATTCCATTGTGTATATATACCACCTCTTCTTTATCCATTCATCTGTCGATGGGCATCTTGGCTCTTTCCACAGTTTGGCTATGGTGGACATTGCTGCTATAAACATTGGGGTACACGTACCCCTTCGGGTCCCTACATTTGTATCTTTGTGGTAAATACCCAGTAGTGCAATTGGATCGAACGGTAGCTCTAATTTCAACTGTTTGAGGAAACTCCATACTGTTTTCCAGAGTGGTTGCACCAGCTTGCATTCCCACCAACAGTGTAGGAGGGTTCCCCTTTCTCCACATCCCCGCCAACATCTGTTGTTCCCTGACTTGTTAATTTTAGCCATTCTGACGGGTGTGAGGTGGTATCTCATTGAGGTTTTGATTTGGATTTCCCTGATGCCAAGCGATGTTGAGCACTTTTTCATGTGCCTGTTGGCCATTTGGATGTCTTCTTTGGAGAAATGTCTGTTCATGTCTTCTGCCCATTTCTTGATTGGATTATTTGTTCTTTCGGTGTTGAGTTTGATAAGTTCTTTATAGATTTTGGATACTAGCCCTTTATCTGATATGTCATTTGCAAATATTTTCTCCCATTCTGTCGGTTGTCTTTTGGTTTTATGGACTGTTTCTTTTGCTGTGCAGAAGCTTTTTATCTTGATGAAATCCCAATAGTTCATTTTTGCCCTGGCTTCCCGTGCCTTTGGGGATGTTTCTAGGAAGAAGTTGCTGCGGCTAAGGTCGAAAAGGTTGCTACCTGTGTTCTCCTTTAGGATTTGGATGGACTCCTGTCTCACGTTTAGGTCTTTCAACCATTTGGAGTCTATTTTTGTGTGTGGTGTAAGGAAATGGTCCAGTTTCATTCTTCTGCATGTGGCTGTCCAATTTTCCCAACACCATTTGTTGAAGAGACTGTCTTTTTGCCATTGGACATTCTTTCCTGCTTTGTCAAAAATGAGTTGACCATAGAGTTGAGGGTCCATTTCTGGGCTCTCGATTCTGTTCCATTGATCTATGGGTCTGTTTTTGTGCCAGTACCATACTGTCTTGATGATGACAGCTTTGTAATAGAGCTGGAAGTCCGGAATTGTGATGCCGCCAGCTTTGCTTTTCTTTTTCAGTATTCCTCTGGCTATTCTGGGTCTCTTCTGGTTCCATACAAATTTTAGGATTATTTGTTCCATTTCTTTGAAAAAAGTGGATGGTATTTTGATGGGGATTGCATTGAATGTGTAGATTGCTCTAGGTAGCATTGACATCTTCACAATGTTGATTCTCCCAATCCATGAGCATGGAACCTTTTTCCATTTCTTTGTGTCTTCTTCAATTTCTTTCCTGAGTATTTTATAGTTTTCTGAGTACAGATCCTTTGCCTCTTTGGTTAGATTTATTCCTAGGTATCTAATGGTTTTGGGTGCAATTGTAAATGGGATCGACTCCTTGATTTGTCTCTCTTCTGTCTTGTTGTTGCTGTATAGGAATGCCACTGATTTCTGTGCATTGATTTTAGATCCTGCTACTTGACTGAATTCCTGTATGAGTTCTAGCAGTTTTGGGGTGGAGTCTTTTGGGTTTTCCACATACAGTATCATATCATCTGCAAAGAGTGAGAGTTTGACTTCCTCTTTGCCGATTTGGATGCCTTTGATTTCTTTTTGTTGTCTGATTGCTGTGGCTAGGACTTCTAATACTATGTTGAATAGCAGTGGTGAGAGTGGACATCCCTGCCGTGTTCCTGACCTTAGGGGAAGCTCTCAGTCTTTCCCCATTGAGAATGATATTCGCTGTAGGTTTTTCATAGATGGCTTTTATGATGTTGAGGTATGTACCCTCTATCCCTATACTCTGAAGAGTTTTGATCAAGAAAGGATGCTGTACTTTGTCAAATGCTTTTTCTGCATCTATTGAGAGGACCATATGATTCTTGTTCTTTCTTTTGTTAATGTATTGTATCACGTGGATTGATTTGCGGATGTTGAACCAGCGTTGCAGCCCAGGAATAAATCCCACTTGGTCGTGGTGAATAATCCTTTTAATGTACTGTTGGATCCTATTGGCTGGTATTTTGGTGAGAATTTTTGCATCCATGTTCATCAAGGATATTGGTCTGTAATTCTCTTTTTTGATGGGGTCTTTGGTTTTGGGATCAAGGTAATGGTGGCCTCATAAAATGAGTTTGGAAGTTTCCCTTCCATTTCTATTTTTTGGAACAGTTTCAGGAGAATAGGTATTAATTCTTCTTGAAATGTCTGATAGAATTCCCCTGGGAAGCCATCTGGCCCTGGGCTTCTGTTTCTTGGGAGATTTTTGATGACTGTTTCAATTTCCTTAGTGGTTATAGGTCTGTTCAGGTTTTCTATTTCTTCCTGGTTCAATTTTGGTAGTTGATACATCTCTAGGAATGCACCCATTTCTTCCAGGTTATCTAATTTCCTGGCATAGAGTTGCTCATAATATGTTCTTATAATTGTTTGTATTTCTTTGCTGTTGCTTGTGATCTCTCCTCTTTCATTCATGATTTTGTTGATTTGGGTCATTCTCTTTTCTTTTTGATCAGTCTGGCCAGGGGTTTATCAATCTTGTTAATTCTTTCAAAGAACCAGCTCCTAGTTTCGTTGATCTGTTCTACTGTTCTTTTGGTTTCTAGTTCATTGATTTCTGCTCTGATCTTTATGATTTCTCTTCTCCTGCTGGGTTTAGGCTTTATTTGCTGTTCTTTCTCCAGCTCCTTTAGGTGTAGGGTTAGGTTGTGTATTTGAGACCTTTCTTGTTTCTTGAGAAAGGCTTGTATTGCTATAGACTTTCCTCTCAGGACTGCCTTTGCTGTATCCCAAAGATTTTGAACAGTTGTGTTTTCATTTTCATTGGTTTCCATGAATTTTTTTAATTCTTCTTTAATTTCTTGGTTGACCCATTCATTCTTTAGTAGGATGCTCTTTAGCCTCCATGTATTTGAGTTCTTTCTGACTTTCCTCTTGTGGTTGAGTTCTAGTTTCAAAGCATTGTGGTCTGAAAATATGCAGGGAATGATCCCAATCTTTTGGTACCGATTGAGACCTGATTTGTGACCTAGGATGTGATCAATTCTGGAGAATGTTCCATGGGCACTAGAGAAGAATGTGTATTCCGTTGCTTTGGGATGGAATGTTCTGAATATGTCTGTGAAGTCCATTTGGTCCAGTGTGTCATTTAAAGTCTTTATTTCCTTGTTGATCTTTTGCTTAGATGATCTGTCCATTTCAGTCAGGGGGGTGTTAAAGTCCCCCACTATTATTGTATTGTTGTCAATGTGTTTCTTTGCTTTTGTTATTAATTGCCTCATATAATTGGCTGCTCCCATGTTTGGGGCATAGATATTTACAATTGTTAGATCTTCTTGTTGGATAGACCCTTTAAGTAGGATATAGTGTCCTTCCTCATTTCTTATTACAGTCTTTGTTTTAAAATCTAGTTTGTCTGATATAAGGATTGCCACCCCAGCTTTCTTTTGGTGTCCATTAGCATGGTAAATGGTTTTCCACCCCCTCACTTTCAATCTGGGGGTGTCTTTGGGTGTAAAATGAGTCTCTTTCAGACAGCATATCAATGGGTCTTGTTTTTTAATCCAATCTGATAGCCTGTGTCTTTTGATTGGGGCATTTAGCCCATTTACATTCAGGGTGACTATTGAAAAGTATGAATTTAGTGCCATTGTATTACCTGTAAGGTGACTGTTAACTGTCTGTTGTCTGTGTTCGTTTCTGCTCTTTGCTGCTTTTAGGTTCTCTCTTTGCTTAGAGGACCCCTCTCAATATTTCTTGGAGGGCTGGTTTCGTGTTTGCAAATTCCTTTAGTTTTTGTTTGTTCTGGAAGCTTTTTATCTCTCCTTCTATTTTCAATGATAGCCTAGCTGGATATAGTATTCTTGGCTGCATATTTTTCTCGTTTAGTGCTCTGAAGATATCTTGCCAGTCCTTTCTGGCCTTCCAGGTCTCTGTGGATAGGTCTGTTGCCAATCTAATGTTTCTACCATTGTAGGTTACATATCTCTTCTCCCGAGCTGCTTTCAGGATTTTCTCTTTGTCTCTGAGACTCGTAAGTTTTACTATTAGATGTCAGGGTGTTGACCTATTATTATTGATTTTGAGAGGGGTTCTCTGTGCCTCCTGGATTTTAATGCCTGTTTCCTTCCTCACATTAGGGAAGTTCTCTGCTATAATTTGCTCCAATATACCTTCTGCCCCTCTCTCTCTCTCTTCTTCTTCTGGGATCCCAATTATTCTAATGTTGTTTCGTCTTATCGTATCACTTATCTCTCGAATTCTGCCCTCGTGATCCTGTAGTTGTTTCTCTCTCTTTTTCTCAGCCTCTTTATTTTCCATCATTTGGTCTTCTATATCGCTGATTCTCTCTTCTGCCTCATTTATCCTAGCATTTAGTGCCCCCATTTTTGATTGCACCTCATCAATAGCCTTTTTGATTTCGATTTGGTTAGATTTTAGTTCTTTTATTTCTCCAGAAAGGGTTTCTCTAATAACTTCCACGCTTTTTTCAAGCCCAGCTAGTATCTTTAAAGTCATGATTCTGAACTCTAGGTCCGACATCGTACTAATGTCCGTATTGAGTAGGTCCCTGGCTGACGGTACTACCTCTTGTTCTTTTTGCTGAGGTGATTTCTTTCGTCTTGTCATTTTGTCCAGAGGAGAATAGATGAATGAGAGAACAAAAGGCTAACAGGTTTACAACGTCCCCAGCAAATATACTGTATACAAATCAGAAAAGACCTGAAACCAGGGGAAAAGAAAGGGAAAGAAAGAAAAAAGAAAGAGAAAAAGAAAAAAAAAAAGAAAAAAAAGATAAAAACAAAAACAAAACAATTCAAAAAAGGAGAATATGATCAAATATGATCAGGCTAGTGCATAGATCAGTGCCACACACTAGATTTTGGGCGTATTTTGGTCTGTTAGAAAAAAGTGCCTCCTAAAATTTTAAAGGAAGAAAGACATATATGTACAAAATAAGGGTTGATACAATGAAGGGATGGAAGATGACTGTAAAGATGAAAATTATAAAAGATTTTATAAAAGGACTTGGTAAGATAAGTTGTTTGAAAAAAGATTTAAGGGAAAAAAAAAAGGAAAAAGGGAGAGAATGTGATCAGGCAGGAGACTAGGACAAAGCCATACACTAGTGATTTAGGGTATATTTTGATCTGTTAGAAGAAACTGTACCTCAAAATTTGAAAGAGAGAACAACTTATATATATATGCCAAAAACAAGGGTAACTGCTATGAAGGGATAAAATATGACTCTAAAAATGAAAAAAAAATAAAAAATGTTTTTTTTTAAAAAAAGGGATTTATAAGATGTTGGTTGAAAAAGGGAAAAAGAAAAATAAAAAAAGTCAACAAAAATTAACTTTGATGAAATAATGAATCATGGTAAAAAAAAAAAAAAAAAAAAAAAGCCATGAATCTATGTGCAGTATTCCCCTAGCGCTGGAGTTCTCCTATTCTCCTTGATCGATCAACTTGGTCTTGGCTTCCTGGCTGTTTGTGCTGATCTTCTGGGGGAGGGGCCTGTTGCTGTGGTTTCCAAATGTCTTTGCCGGAGGCGGAATTGCCCCGCCCTTGTCGGTCCAGGCTAAGGAAGCTGCTCCAGTTTGCTCTCAGGAGCTTTTGTTCCCTGCAAGCTCTCGGTACAGCTTTGGAGGACCAGAGTGAAAATGGCGGCCTCCTAAACTCCACTCGGAGGAGCTGAGAACTCAGGGCCCCGCTCCTCAGTGTGCCCCCCAGAGAAAAGCAGTCACTCCCGTGTCCCCGGTCTCCGGCCGCACTCCGTGCTCACCCGGCCTGTGATCGAGCGTTGCTATCTCTGGCACCCGACCCCGCTCGGAGTCTCCAAACCCAGCAGATCCCTGCAGTGCGTTCCCGCACTGCTCCTCCCCGGGAAGGAAGGGGAGTCTCCCCGGATTTGCTGCTTGTTGGGTCCTTGCTGGGGGAGCCGTGCCCCGACTGGGCCGCAGATCACAGTTTATGGCAACCCTGAGCTGAGAGCCCGTGACTCTGCTCCGTCTCTGCAGCCGGCTTCCCTGCTCTGATACCTGGGAGCTCTGCCGCACTCAGGCACCCCCGGTCTCTCTGTGACCCCAAGGGTCCTGAGACCACACTGTCCCGGGAGGATTCCACCCCCCGCTTAGCCACTGCAGCGACGTCCCTCCGCCGAGCCAACTTCTAAAAGGTCCGATTCTGTGCTCCACGGCTCTATCACTTGCCAGAAGCGGCCGGCGGAGGCCCCTCCCCCGCCATCTATCCTCCCGAATATCGCCTCGGATTCACTTCTCCGCACGCCCTACCTTCCAGAAAGTGGTCGCTTCTCTGTTCAGAGAGTTGTTGCTACTCTCCTGTTCAATCTCCTGTTGAGTTCGTAGGTGTTCAGAATGGTTTGATCCCTATTCAGCTGAATTCCTGAGACCAGGCAAAATCTAGGTCTCCTACTCCTCCGCCATCTTGCTCCGCCCCCCGACGGACGTTTATTTCTTACAGTGATAAAGGCTGGAAGTCTAGCCTGTTTGGATTCTCTGGAGAGCCCTCTTCCCGACTTATAGGTGTCACTGTGTGCTCACATGGCCTTTCCTCAGTAGGTGTGTATGGAGTAAGAGAGAATTCTCTCTTTTCTTATAGACCACCAGTCTTATTAAGTTAAAACCCTACCCTTAAGGCTTGACTTAACCTTAATTACTCGCTAGCAGTCCTATCTTCAAAAATGGTCACTTTGGGGTTAGGGCTTCAACATGAATTTTGGGGGGACCAAATAGACCAGCACAAGCAAAGCATGGTTGGTACTGAATGGAATAAACCTTAATTTAGGAATACAAAAATTTGTAATACATAGTTTTATCCTCAAGAATATTGCTGTAGTACTATGTATGTAAAGTATATATACTATATTTTATGTAAAACATAAATAAAATATAAATATATAAGTAAAATTATTGTATGGTATAATATAAAATACAATATATAAATATATGTATATAAGTATAAAAAGAAAACTATGTTTCTTAGCAGTATTACTTTTTTTATTTTATTTCATTGTTATGTCACCATACATTACATCATTAGTTTTTGATGTAGTGTTCCATGATTCATTGTTTGCCTATAACACCCAGTGCTCCATGTAGTACGTACCCTCCTTAATACCCATCACGAGACTAACCCATCCCCCCACTCCTCTCCCAACTAAAACCCTCAGTTTATTTCTCAGAGTCCATAGTCTCTCATGGTTCATCACCCCCTCTGATTTCCCTCCCTTCACTTTTCCCTTCCTAATATCTTGTTTTTTTTTTTAAACATGTCATGTATTATTTGTTTCAGAGGTACAGTTCTGTGATTCATTAGTCTCACACAATTCACAGCGCTCACCATAGCACATATCCTCCCCAATGTCCATCACCCAGCCACCCCATTCTTCCCACCTCCCGCTACTCCAGCAACCCTCAATTTGTTTCCTGAGATTAAGAGTCTCTTATGGTTTGTCTCCCTCTCTGGTTTCATCTTGTTTCATTTTTTCCTCCCTTCCCCTATGATCCTCTGTCTTGTTTCTAAACTTCCTCATATCAGTGAGATCATATGATAATTGTCTTTCTCTGATTGACTTATTTCGCTTAGCATAATACTCTATAGTTCCATTCACATCATTGCAAATGGCAACATTCCATTTTTTGATGGCTGTATAATATTCTATTATATATATACCACCTCTTTATCCCTTCACCTGTTGATGGACATCTTGACTCTTTCCATAGTTTGGCTATTGTGGACATTGCTGCTATAAACATTGGGGTGCACGTACCCCTTCGGATCCCTACATTTGTATCTTTGGGGTAAATACCCAGTAGTGTAGTTGCTGGGTCATAGGGTAGCTCTATTTTCAACTTTCTGAGGAACCTCTATACTGTCTTCCAGAGTGGCTGTACCAGCTTGGATTCCCACCAACAGTGTAGGAGGATTCCTCTTTCTCCACATCCTCTCCAACATCTGTCATTTCCTGACATGTTAATTTTAGCCATTCTGACGGGTGTGAGGTGGTATCTCATTGAGGTTTTGATTTGGATTTCCCTGATGCCGAGTGATTTTGAGCACTTTTTCATGGGTCTGTTGGCCATTTGGATGTCTTCTTTGCAGAAACATCTGTTCATGTCTTCTGTTCATGTCTTGATTAGATTATTCTTTGGGTGTTGAGTTTGATAAGTTCTTTATAGATTTTGGATACAAGCCCTTTATCTGGTATGTCATTTGCAAATATCTTCTCCCATTCTGTCAGTTGTCTTTTGGTTTTGTTGACTGTTTCTTTTGCTGTGCAAAAGCTTTTTATCTTGATGAAATCGCAATAGTTCATTTTTGCCCTTGCTTCCCTTGCCTTTGGCGATGTGTCTAGGAAGAAGTTGCTGCAGCTGAGGTCGAAGAGGTTGCTGCCTGTGTTCTCCTTTAGGATTTTGATGGACTCCTTTCTCACATTTAGGTCTTTCATCCATTTTGAGGCTATTTTTGTGTGTGGTGTAGGGAAATGGTCGTTTCATTCTTCTGCATGTGGCTGTCCAGTTTTCCTAACACCATTTCTTGAAGAGACTGTCTTTTTTCTGTTGGACATTCTTTCCTGCTTTGTCGAAGATTAGTTGACCAGAGAGTTGAGGGTCCATTTCTGGGCTCTCAATTCTGTTCCATTGATCTATGTGTCTGTTTTTGTGCCAGTACCATACTGTCTTGATGATGAGAGCTTTGTAATAGAGTTTGAGGTCCAGAATTGTGTGCTACCAGCTTTGCTTTTCTTTTTCAACATTCCTCTGGCTGTTCGGGGTCTTTTCTGGTTCCATACAAATTTTAGGATTATTTGTTCCATTTCTTTGAAAAAAAGTGGGTGGTATTTTGATAGGGATTGCATTAAATGTGTAGATTGCTCTAGGTATCATAGCCATTTTCACAATGTTTGTTCTTCCAATCTATGAGCGTGGAATGTTTTTCCATTTCTTGTGTCTTCCTCAATTTCTTTCATGAGTATTTTATAGTTTTCTGAGTACAGATCCTTTGCCTCTTTGGTTAGATTTATTCCTAGGTATCTTATGGTTTTGGGTGCAATTGTAAATGGGATCGACTCCTTAATTTCTCTCTCTTCTGTCTTGTTATTGGTGTATAGAAATGCCGCTGAATTCTGTGCATTGATTTTATATCCTGCCACTTTACTGAATTCCTTTATGAGTTCTAGCAGTTTTATGGTGGAGTCTATTGGGTTTTCCACATAAAGTATCATATCATCTGCAAAGAGTGAGAGTTTGACTTCTTCTTTGCCGATTTGGATGCCTTTTATTTCTTTTTGTTGTCTGATTGCTGTGGCTAGGACTTCTAATAGTATGTTGAATAGCAGTGGTGATAGTGAATATCCCTGCCTTGTTCCTGACCTTAGGGGAAAAGCTCTCAGTTTTTCCCCATGGAGAATGTTATTTGCTGTGGGTTTTTCATAGATGGCTTTTATGATATTGAAGTATGTACCCTCTATCCCTACACTCTGAAGAGTTTTAATCAAGAAAGGATGCTGTACTTTGCCAAGTGCTGTTTTGCATTTGCAAAATGCAAAATTTGCAACAGATGCAGATCTGTTGAGAGGATCACATGGTTCTTGTTCTTTTATTAATGTATTGTATCACATTGATTGATTTGCAGATGTTGAACCAACCTTGCAGCCCAGGAATAAATCCCACTTGGTTGTGGTGAAAATCCTTTTAATGTACTGTTGGATCCTCTTGGCTAGTATTTTCATGAGAATTTTTGCATCCAAGTTCATCAGGGATATTGGTCTGTCATTCTCCTTTTTGATGGGGTCTTTGGTTTTGGGATCAAGGCAATGGTGGCCTCATAAAATGAGTTTGGAAGTTTTCCTTCCATTTCTATTTTTTGGAACAGTTTCAGAAGAATGGGTATTAATTCTTCTTTAAATGTTTGGTCGAATTCCCCCGGAAAGCCATCTGGCCCTGGGCTCTTTTTGGGAGATTTTTGATTACTCCTTCAATTTCCTTACTGATTGTGGGTCTGTTCAGGGTTTCTAGTTGTTCCTGGTTCAGTTTTGATAGTTTATACCTCTCTAGGAATGCATCCATTTCCTCCAGATTGTCTAATGCTGGCATATAGTTGCTCATAATATGTTCTTCTAATTGTATTTCTTTGGTGTTGGTTGTGATATCTCCTCTTTCATTATTTTATTTATTTGGGTCATTTCTCTTCCTTTTGATAAGTCTGGTCAGGGATTTATCAATCTTATTAATTCTTTCAAAGAACCAGCTCCTAGTTTTGTTGATCTGTTCTACTGTTCTTTTGGTTTCTATTTCATTGATTTCTGCTCTGATCTTTATGATTTCTCTTCTGCTGGGTTTATGCTTTATTTGCTGTTCTTTCTCCAGCTCCTTTAGGTGTAGGGTTAGGTAGTTTATTGGAGACCTTTCTTGTTTCTTGAGAAAGGCTTGTATTACTATAGACTTTCCTCTTAGGACCACCTTTGCTGTATCCCAAAGATTTTGAACAGTTGTGTTTTCATTTTCATTTGTTTCTATGAATTTTTAAAATTCTTTAATTTCCTGGTTGATCCAATCATTCTTTAGTAGGATGCTCTTTAGCCTCCATGTATTTGAGTTCTTTCTCACATTCCTCTTGTGAGTTCTAGTTTCAAAGCATTGTGGTCTGAAAATATGCAAGGAATGATCCCAGTCTTTTGGTACTGGTGGAGACCTGATTTGTTACCTAGAATGTGGTCTATTCTGGAGAATGTTCCATGGGAACTAGAGAAGAATGTGCATTCTGTTGCTTTGGGATGGAATGTTCTGAATATATCTGTGAAGTCCATCTGGTTCAGTGTGTCATTTAAAGTCATTATTTCCTTGTTGCTCTTTTGCTTATTTGATCTGTCCATTTCAGTGAGGGGGGTGCTAAGTCCCCTACTATTATTGTCTTGTTGTCAATATGTTTCTTTGATTTTGTTATTAATTGGCTTATATAATTGGCTGTTCCCATGTTAGGGACATAGATATTTACAATTGTTAGATCTTCTTGTTGGAGTGACACTTTTAGTAGGTTATAGTGTCCTTCCTCATCTCTTACTGTAGTCTTCGGTTAAAACCTAATTTGGCTGATATATGGATTGCCACCCCAGTTTTCTTTTGATGTCCATTAGCATGGTAAATGGTTTTCCACCCCTTCACTTTCATTCTGGAGGTGGCTTTGGGTCAAAAATGAGTCTCTTGCAGGCAGCATATTGATGGGTCTTGTTTTTTAATCCAGTCTCATACCCTTTGTCTTTTGATCAGGGCATTTAGCCCATTTACATTCAGGATAACTATTGAAAGATATGAATTTAGTGCCATTGTATTGCCTGGAAGGTGAATGTTACTGTATATTGTCTCTGTTCCTTTCTGGTCTATGTTACTTTTAGATTCTCTCTTTCCTTAGAGGACCCCTTTCAATATTTCTTGTAGGGCTGGTTTTGTGTTTGCAAATTCCTTTAGTTTTTGTTTGTCCTTGAGGCTTTTTATCTCTCCTTCTATGTTCAATGACCGCCTAGCTGGATATAGTATTCTTGGCTGCATATTTTTCTTGTTTAGTGCTCTGAATATATCATGCTAGTCCTTTCTGGCCTGCCAGGTCTCTGTGCCTAGGTCTGCTGCCAATCTGATGTTTCTACCAGTGTAGGTTATAGACCTCTTGTCCTGAGCTTCTTTCAGGATTTTCTCTTTGTCTCTGAGACTTGTAAGTTTTTCTATTAGATGTTGGGGTGTTGACCTATTATTGATTTTGATGGGGGTTCTCTGTGCCTCCTGGATTTTGATGCCTGTTTCCTTCCCCACATTAGGGAAGTTCTCTGCTATAATTTGCTCCAATATACCTTCTGCTGCCCCCCCTCTTTTTTTTTCTTTGGGGATACCAATTATTCTAATATTGTTCCAATTTATGGTATCCCTTGTCTCTCAGATTCTGCCCTTGTGATCCAGTAGTTGTTTATCTCTCTTTTTCTCAGCATCTTTATTTTCCATCATTTGGTCTTCTATGTCACTCATTCTCTCTTCTACCTCATTTATCCTAGCAGTTAGAGCCTCCATTTTTTATTGCACCTCATTAATAGCCTTTCGATTCTGACTTGGTTAGATTTTAGTTTTTTTATTTCTCCAGAAAGGGATTCTCTAGTATCTTCCATACTTTTTTCAAGCCCAGCTAGTATCCTTATAATTGTCATTCTGAACTCTAGTTCTGACATCTTACTAATGTCTGTATTGATTAGGTTCCTGACAGTGCGTACTGCCTCTTGTTCTTTTTTTTTTTTTTTTTTTTTTTTTTTTGAGGTGAGTTTTTCCATCTTGTCATTTGTCCAGAGGAGCAAATGAACAAGAGAACAAAATGCTTAAAGGGTAACAATGACCCCAGAAAAATATATACTTCCAGAAAGTGGTCACTTTTCTGTTCATAGAGTTGCTGCTGTTCTTTTCTTCAATCTCCTGTTGAGTTTGCAGGTGTGCAGAATTGTTTGATCCCTATCTAGCTGATTTCCTGGGACCAGACGAAATTTAGGTCTCCTACTCCTCCGCCATCTTGCTCCTCCCATCTTGGCAGTATTTCTAATGAAGGCTACAGAGTGCTTACAGGTATAAATCAACAGTGATACTTAACTTAGTCGTGTGTTTTCACTCTGCAGACATTGTTTTATTCTTTGAAGGGAGTGCAGTGTGTCAGAAAAATTGGAAATAGTTATCAACTCTTAGGCAACAGAAAAAGTGCATTTGTTGGAAACACATCTATATAGAAAGCCAAGGGACAAAGCACTCCTTAAAGCCATGTGACTTGCACATAGAGAGTTAGACAATTACACATTGAGTGTTTATACTATTACATAAATTTTTCAAAGTGTCTTTTATGTGCTTCCAACTACTTCATTAGCATCTAACATAATTGCAAAACAATAACCAGAAATATATATTCTAGAGATAAGCAGTATCCAAACTGACTTACTACTGAAGGTTAAGGACAAAATTATCTGTGAAAAAAAAATGATTAAATCCTCAAAGAGAAAAAAAATATTCTCGTGATTTTGGGTCTCATTCTTTGTTTTGTTTGGCTTCTGATCAAATATTAATGTATTATTAGGATGTTATATTTGTAGCTCCTTAATATATTAATTTATATTTGCCTTAACTCACTCTAATATGTGACCTCATGTTCACATTTCAGAAAAACAGTCATTAGACCAGCCCAGGCTTCAGGGTGGCTTTGTAGATAGGTTTCAAAAATCATTAGTCTGTCAACAGTTTTAATGGGCCTCTAAAATATTGTGACCCTGTTTATATTTATCCATGTCACCCCATCTGCTGCTTCCTTGGCCCTAGGTTTTCCTCCTGACCCCTCTGTCATTAGGACAAAAGGATGTATGCAAACCTTCAAGTAATTGGGCTCAAAATTTATGACCCTAAAATAATAGGAACATAGGGTGAATAATGAGCCCATGGCCATTTATTGAGCAATTAATATTTTACAGTCATTTTGATGCAGCTTTCCTTCTGTGTCCCATACCCAGTGATATTGTTACTCCTATACTTTATTTTTTAATTAATTAACTAATTAATTTTCTAAATTTAAATTCAATTATTTAACAGATAATGTATTATTTATTTCAGGGGTACAGGTCTGTGATTCATCAGTCTTATACCCAGTGCTCATTACAACACGTACCCTTCCCAGTGTCCATCACCCAGCCACCCCATCCCCCGTACCCCTCCCATCCAGCAACCCTGTTTGTTTTCTAATATTGAGTCTTTTATGGTTTGTCTCCCTCTCTGGTTTCATCTTGTTTCATTTTTTTCTCGTCCCCTATGATCCTCTGCCTTGTTTCTTAAATTCGACATATCAGTGAGATCATATGATAATTGTCTTCTTCTGACTGACTTATTTTACTTAGCATAACACTTGTACTTGAGAGCTCTGAAACCTGAGTTAGTGTAAGGGTTAAGGGCACTGTGTTAATTAACAGGCATGTGAAGATTTGCACTCTAATTCTGATACTTAATAGCTCTATGGTCCTGGGAAGGTTTTTTGTTTGCTTAACCTTTTAGTAACTTATTTTCATCTTAAGTAAAGGTAGAAGTGAAAATTTTGCATACCTCAACAGGGTAGTGGCTGGATAAAATAAACATGCAATAGAATAACATGATCATGCCAGTGGTTAGCACTTTTTTAGTCAAAAATAATGAACAAGCAATTGTTGTGGTGTTGGAAATGCTGTAACTTTCCAAGGCCACCTGGCAGAGAAAAATTAGTCAGGACTTAATAAAGTTCCCTAAGATTTCAGTACTTTTCCCCATGGGGTGCTTGTAGCTGAGTATAATCAATGTTATGCTCTGTGCTGTTTTGCTGCAGTGAATTTGTAGGCTATTAGGTATTTTCATGCATGCTTTAGGATTTAGCTAAAGTGAAATGCAGAGGACTAATATGAAATAGAGTGGAAGTAAGTGAAATAGCAGTAGATTTGGGTCATAAATGGAGACATTCACTGTCCTGTAACAAGTGCCAGGAGATACAGACATGTCTGTCCCAGGGAATCACAACTCCCAACAAGACTGTACCATCCTTGTTTGTCTCTACCAAGGGTGTCTTCCTGAACCTGTAGACATTCTGTTCCTACTTCCCACCTGAGCACAATGTGAATTGCTCTCTACCCTTGCAATTTTGGTATTTCTTAATTGTACAAATGTTGGTATTATGGACATAAATGGAGATAGAATATTAACACTGAAGATCACATCTGACCCATTCACGTATGGATGGACACTTGGGTGGCTTCTTTATCTTGATGACTGTAATTAATGCTGAAATAAACTTAGGGTACGTATATATTTTGAATTAGTAGTTTTGTTTTTGTTGAGAAAATAACCCAGAAGATACATTGTGTGTGTGTGTGTGTGTGTGTGTGTAAATTAAAATGGAATATTAGCCATAAGAAAGAATGCTTACTGCCATTCGCAACAATATGGATGGACCCAGACCAGACCACCTAATGCCAAATGAGATCAGTCATGCAAATAAAATTATTATATGATTACACTCATGTGGAGCTTGAGAAACAGAAAAGCAAACAAAGAAAAAAGATAAAAAAGGAAGAACAAACTGGTGGTCGCCAGAGCAGAAGTGGGTAGGAGATGAATGAAGTAGATAAAAAGAATTAAGAATATAATTATCTTGGTGAGCACCAAGAAGTGTATTGAATTGTTAAATTATATTGTATACCTGAAACTAATTAATTATACTTGAATTAAATTAAAAACAAGCAAATTTGAGTCATAAGTTTTTCAATCTAAACATTAAAAATGAACAAGACTTTTCCTGAATTAAAAAAAAATATGGCTTTGTGCATGTGTGAGTACATGTAACACAGCAAAGGTGAACAGATGTGGCAAGAAAAAGTTAATATTGCAATGTTCACATCATGAATTTTTTTCTGTATATGTGTAAAGATAATTATTTGTAAATTCCACATGACTCCTTGAATACTTAACCAATTTATTAAAATCATATAATGCAATACATAAGTATCTTGTCATCTAGGGAATACATTTTAATCATTTTCATTTTCTTTCAAGATAAACTATGCATGACAAAAATAGGTTTTATTAAACAACATAGAAAAATATCACTATTTCATACGTTATATGTGTGTTTCTTCTCCCTACCCTCTTGATTGGGTATTTAACTGTGTACCATTATCGGTAATTAAGTTGGTCATCTTGTTTATATTAGATCTGAATTGAACATTAGAAAATGAACATCTGAAAATGTGAACATTTAATCTTTAATTTAGCCCACTAAAAAGAGAATTGGGGAGACGTGGACTTCTTGGTATCAGTGAGTGATTTAAGTGTAGTGGAGAGGAAACAGGGTCACCTGAGATCACAGGGCTGCCACAGTTGCAGAAATAATGCACCCAGGTGGATGAAGTGACTAAACATATGGAGAGCTCCTTCAGATCTATTATGGGGCAAAATTACTCTGTGTTCTGTTGTGGTGGCTTTCTTAGGATAAAAGATAGGGGAAGGAAAAAAGGAGATGACTGTGCTCCAAAACTTAGTGTTAATAAACACAAAAACAATATTCTAAGCTCCATGAAGGTGAAGAAGGGAAATATGAGATGGTCTTTAATTAAAGGTGATAGTTTAGACGAGTTTTTATTACATCTGTCCTCCTCTCTGCTTGTCCTGCAACTTAAAGACCATTCTGAAAAGTTGAGATGAGAGAAAATTCATTTTTCCTTGTAACAATCAAAAGCTTGCTTTTTTCACTATCTTAAAAATCAGGACATAAGGATTTATTGTTTTTTATGAGTACACCACTGAAAAATGTTGACAAGAAATTCTTCATATGCTATAGTAGTCTGGGTTCTCCAGAGAGATATCTCGGAAAAAGGTTGATGGTAAAGCGTTGGTTCACATGACTATGGAGGCTTATAAGTCCCATGATCCACCATCTACAAGCTGGAGACCCGGGAAAGCAGGTGTACTTAGAAGGCCTGACAGCCAGTGGTGTAGATTCAGACTGAGTCTTAAGGCCTGAGAACCAGGAGTGCTGGGGGTGGGACAAGACATGTCCCAGCTGAAACAGCTCATCAAGGAGATGATTGGGTTGGACACATAGTATGTATACTTACTTAATTGACGCTGGTAAGAAAAGGAGAAAGGAGTTGGAAGCCTGATTTATTTCCAACATTGTTGTAGGCTTCCACAGTAGATTTCTATGAGTCTTTGTCTAAATAAAATTCTGCGTATTTGGCCAAGTTGACGGGAACTGCGGGCTCTTAAACCTCTTCAGTTTCCTGATGCCTCACTTAATAACGTCTTCTAATATTTTCCGTAATTATACATCCAAATATCTATTTTAAGTGTAGTGCCCATTGTAGTTATTTAATTAAGGTATAATGGACATACAACGTTATATTTCAGGTATGCGACATAATGATTTGGTATTGATATATGTTGTGAAATGATCACTACAATAAATCTAACATCTGTCACTTTCCATAGTTTGTATAACTTTTTCTAATGATGAGAACTTTTAAGGTCTGTTCTCTCAGCAACTTTCACAGATATAATATTATTAATTGTAGTCACCATGCTATATATTACATCCCTGTGACATACTTATTTTGTAACTGAAAATGTGTACCTTTTGACACATTCATGTATTTCACCCACCCTCACCCCTGTGTCACCATTGATCTGTTCACTTTAAAAAATCAAAAGTTGAGGGCGCCTGGGTGGCTCAGTTGGTTAAGCGATTGCCTTCAGCTCAGGACATGATCCTGGAGTCCCAGGATCAAGTCCCGCATCGGGCTCCCTGCTCAGCAGGGAGTCTGCTTCTCCCTCTGACCTTCCTCCCTCTCATGCTCTCTCTCTCTCTCTCCCATTCTCTCTCTTTCTCAATAAATAAATAAAAATCTTTAAAAAAAGTCAAAAGTTGAGTTTTTGAGTTTTGTTATTGTTGCTTTTATATCTTCCTTATCCATTCATCCACCGGTGGACACCTAACTTGTTTCTGTATCTTGGCCATTGTAAAAAATGCTGCAATAAACATGGAGGTCAATATGCATCTTTGAGTTAGCGTTTTCATTTTCTTTAGATAAATGTCCAGAAGTGGAAATGCTGGATCATATGGTAGTTCTATAGTTAATTTTTTGAGGAACCTCCATACTCTTTTCTATAGTGGCTGTACCAATATATATTCTTACCAATAGTGCACTAAGTTTCCCTTTTTTTTCTATATCCCTTGCTAATGCTTGTTATTTCACCTTTTTGATAATAGCCATTCTAACAGGTGTGAGGTGACATCTCATTTTGGTTTTGATTTGCATTTTCCTGAAAATTAGTGATGTTGAGTGTCTTTTCTTTGTCTGTTGGCTGTGTGTCCTTCTTGGAAAAATGTCTATTCAGATCTTCTGCCCATTTTTTTAATTGGATTTCTTTTTGCTCACATATTTTGGATATCAATCTCTTATACAGGATTTGTAGTTATTTTTTTTCAAATTCAATAGGTTGCCTTTTCATTTTGTTGATGGTTTTCTATGGTGTGCAGAAGCTATTTAGTCTAATGTAGTCTCACTTTATTTATTTTTGCTCTTGTTGCTTTTGTTTTGGTGTCACATACAAAAAAACCACTAGCAAGATATATGTCAAGGGGCTTACTGCCATTGCACTTTTTGCATATGTTAGAAGATTCAGCATGGAATCGATTTATTTATTAGATGGAAATGTAGTGGATATTTACATTTGTTTTGCATGTATATATTAATCTGTGAAAAATACATGTATATATACTACAAATTTATATATTTTCCATATTTATGCAGCCTATATGTTACACACTTATAAAATTAATTTAACTGTAAATGCCATAAAGGCTGGAGAAGAATTGGCAAGAAGGGTAGGAATATTAGTGAAACTAGTAGGGTAAGTGAATTCCTTAGAGGATAGTGGAGGGTAGCAGGATAAATGAACTCACCCACCCCCTTTCCCCACCAGTTCTGATATCCTCATAATATATTTCTCTAATAGAATCTGGACTAGTAACACCAACATAAATTTGTTCCTTATGTGTATATAAGTTCCAATTTTATGTTCACCAGAAGAGATTTAAATGCTATAGCCCACTTTCCTAGTTAGAGCCCTGAGCCTCTCCCTAGTGTCATAGAGTAACTCTGTGCACTGAAACTGTTGCCCAGGGGAATGTATGTATCTGTTACAAACATTTTTATGAAACAAACATGATCCCTAGGCATGGTTGCAAATTGCAGAGTCTGTGGTTCCCTCTCTCTCTCTCTCTCTTTCTCTCTCTAAATACTGGAATAGCTCCCCAAAGATAGTGCTATATTTATATTATGGGCAAATGAGGAACCAGAGGAAATGAATGAAGAGAGAATTCCATGTTCAGTCAGAATAAGAATAAATTACCACCTTTTATCATTTGGTGAAGGTTTCATAAACAGGGAAGGGTTATTGGAACATCCTACATTTTCTGCACTAGGAAATTTCAGGAAAAGTTACCAGCCAAATGATTTAACCTTTATATGATGACGTTTTCAAATTCCTTTGCTGGGGCAATGTATTTGTTTCTTTGCCTTCTCAAATGCAGATTCATGTTATCAGAGATAGCTAAAACTGCTTAATGCATAGCAATAGTGGTGAAATAGAAGTCTTAAATTAAAGTGAAGTTTAATGTTACCCAACACTTCTCTTTTGAAAATTATTGGACTAAACTCTGTCATCATTCTTTTTGAACTTTTTGACTTGCCTTCACTTACCTGGTTTAAAACACTAAAAAAATTACAGCAGTGCAATGAATCTTTGTTTTAACTAACTCAGAGATGAGTACAATGAAGCAGACAGATGATGGAAATGAATGTTCATGTCAGCATTTGTATTTAACCTTATTACTGAATTAGCTATTTATCTTTAAGTTTCTTTAGAGAGATAATGTCTTAATATTATGGCAGAGTCTTTCAGGATTTATGTCTTCGGTGGAAAAAAATGAGAAAACTTTTTAAATCTAGTGTTTTCTTTATTGGGTCAAAAATTCAAGTCTCATCTTTCAGGGTTTTTTTTTGTTTTTTTTGTTTTTTTTTAAAGAGCAATGACATGGAAAATAAATGGTCTTGAGTATATGGAAGCCACAAATTGTTTTTTATGTTCTCCAGAAGTAGAAAAGTAAATTATATCCCATTTATCTATAAAAAAAGAAGAAAAAGATATCTTATGGTTTTGGGTGCAATCATAAATGGTATTGGCTCCTTAATTTCTCTTTCTTCTGTCTTGTTGGTGTATAGGAATGCCACTGATTTCTGTGCATTGATTTTATATCCTGCCACTTTACTGAATTCCTGTATGAGTTCTAGCAGTTTTAGGTTGGAATCTTTTGGGTTTTCCACATAAAGTATCATATCATCTGCAACGAATGAGAGTTTGACTTCTTTGCCAATTCGGGTGCATTTTATTTCTTTTTGTTGTCTGATTGCTGAGGCTAGGACTTCTAGTACTATGTTGAATAGCAGTGGTGATAGTGGACATCCCTGCTGTGTTCCTGACCTTAGGGAGAAAGCTCTCAGTTTTTCCCCATGGAGAATGATATTTGCTGTGGGGGGGATGGTGTTTTCATAGATGGCTTTTATGATATTGAGGTATGTATCCTCTATCCCTACACTCTGAAGAGTTGTAATCAAGAAAGGATTCTGTACTTTGTCAGATGCTTTTTTTTGAATCTATTGAGAGGATCATATGGTTCTTGTTCTTTCTTTTATTAATATATTGTATCACATTTATTGATTTGCGGATGTTGAACCAACATTGCAGCCCAGGAATAAATCCCACTTCATTGTGGTGAATAATCCTTTTAATGTACTGTTGGATCCTCTTGGCTAGTATTTTGGTGAGAATTTTTGCATCCATGTTCATCAAGGATATTGGTCTGTAATTCTCCTTTTTGATGGGGTCTTTGTCTGGAGTTGGGATCAAGGCAATACTGGCCTCATAAAATGAGTTTGGACGTTTCCCTTTCATTTCTATTTTTTGGAAAAGTTTCAGAAGAATAGGTATTGATGCTTATTTAAATGTTTGGTCAAATTCCTCTGGAAAGCCATCTGGCCCTGGGCTCTTGTTTGTTGGGAGATTTTTGATTACTGCTTCAATTTCCTTACTGATTCTGGGTCTGTTCAGGGTTTCTAGTTCTTCCCGGTTCAGTTTTGGTAGTCTATACATCTCTAGGAATGCATCCATTCCTTCCAGATTGTCTGATTTGCTGGCGTATAGTTGCTCATAATATATTCTTCTCATTGTTTGTATTTCTTTGGTGTTGGTTATGATCTCTTTCATTCGTTATTTATTTGGGTCATTGCTCTTTTTGATAAGTCTGGTCAGGAGTTTATCAATCTTATTAATTCTTTCAAAGAACCAGCTCCTAGTTTTGTTGATCTGTTCTACTGTTCTTTTGGTTTCTATTTCATTGATTTCTGCTCTGATCTTTATGATTTCTTTTCTGCTGGGCTTATGCTTTATTTGCTGTTCTTTCTCCAGCTCCTTTAGGTGTAGGGTTAGGTTGTTTATTGGAGACCTTTCTTGTTTCTTGAGAAAGGCTTGTATTACTATATACTTTCCTCTTAGGACCACCTTTGCTGCGTCCCAAAGATTTTGAACAGTTGTGTTTTCATTTGTTTCTATGAATTTTTAAAATTCTTCTTTAATTTCCTGGTTGACCCATTCATTCTTTAGTAGGATGCTCTTTAGCCTCCATGTGTTTGAGTTCTTTCTGACTTTCCTCTTGTGACTGAGTTCTAGTTTCAAAGCATTGTGGTCTGAAAATGTGCAGGGAATGATCCCAATCTTTTGGTACTGGTTGAGACCTGATTTGTGACCTAGGATGTGATCAATTCTGGAGAATGATCCATGTGCACTAGAGAAGAATGTGTATTCTGTTGCTTTGGGATGGAATATTCTGAATATATCTCTGAAGTCCATCTGGACCAGTGTGTCATTTAAAGTCGTTATTTCCTTGTTGATCTTTTCCTTATTTGATCTGTCCATTTCAGAGGGGGGTGTTAAGTCCCCTACTATTATTGTATTGTCGATGTGTTTCTTTGTTTTTGTTATTAATTGGCTTATATAATTGGCTGCTCCCATGTTAGGGGCATAGATATTTACAATTGTTAGATATTCTTGTTGGATAGACCATTGAAGTAAGATATAGTGCCCTCCTCATCTCTTATTATAGTCTTTGGCTTAAAATCTAATTTGTCTGCTATAAGGATTGCCACCCCAGCTTTCTTTTGATGTCCATTAGCATGGTAAATGGTTTTCCACCCCCTCACTTTGAATCTGGAGGTGTCTTTGGGTCTAAAATGAGTCTCTTGAAGGCAGCATATTGATGTGTCTTGTTTTGTTTTGTTTTGTTTTTTATCCAATCTGATACCTTGTGTCTTTTGATTGGGGCATTTAGGCCATTTACATTCAGGGGAACTATTGAAAGTTATGTATTTAGTGCCATTGTATTGCCTGTAAGGTGAATGTTACTGTATATTGTCTGTGTTCCTTTCTGGTCTATGTTACTTTTAGGCTCTCTCTTTGCTTAGAGGACCCCTTTCAATATTTTGTGTAGGGCTGTTTTCTGGTTTGCAAATTCCTTTAGTTTTTGTTTGTCCTGGAAGCTTTTTATCTCTCCTTCTATGTTCAATGATAGCCTAGCTGGATATGGTATTCTTGGCTGCATATTTTTCTCATTTAATGCTTTGAATATATCATGCCAGTCTTTCTGGCCTGCCATGTCTCTGTGGATAGGTCTGTTGCCAATCTAATGTTTCTACCATTGTAGGTTATAGACCTCTTGTCCTGAGCTTCTTTCAGGATTTTCTCTTTGTCTCTGAGACTAGTAAGTTTTACGATTAGATGTCGGGATATTGACCTATTTTTATTGATTTTGAGGGGGGTTCTCTGTGCCTCCTGGATTTTGATGCCTGTTTCCTTCCCCAAATTAGGGAAGTTCTCTGCTATAATTTGCTCCAATATACCTTCTGCTCCTCTCTCACTTTCTTCTTCTTCAGGGATCCCAGTTATTCTAATATTGTTCCATCTTATGGTATCACTTACCTCTCAGATTCTGCCCTCATGATCCAGTAGTTGTTTATCTCTCTTTTTCTCAGCTTCTTTATTCTCCATCATTTGGTCTTCTATATTGCTATTTCTCTCTTCTGCCTCCTTTATCCTAGCAGTTAGAGCCTCCATTTTTGATTGCACCTCATTAATAGCCTTTCTGATTTCAACTTGGTTAGATTTTAGTTCTTTTATTTCTCCAGAAAGGGTTTTCTCTAATATCTTCCATGCTTTTTTCAAGCCCAGCTAGTATCTTTATATCCGTCATTCTGAACTCAAGTTCCAACATTTTACTAATGTCTGTATTGATTAGGTCCCTGGTAGTGGGTACTGCCTCTTGCTTTTTTTTCCTCGAGGTGAGTTTTTCCGTCTTGTCATTTTGTCCAGAGGAGAGTAGATGAATGAGAGAACAAAATGTTAACAGGGTAACAATGACCCCAGAAAAATATACACTAAAGAAATCAGAAGAGACCTGAAACTGGAGGAAAAGAAAGGGAAAGAAAGAAAAAAGAAAAAAAAAAAAGGAATATGATCAAATATGACCCGGCTGGTGCATAGATCAGTGCCACACACTAGATTTTGGGCGTATTTCGGTCTGTTAGAAGAAACTGCCCCCCAAAATTTTAAAGAACAAAAAACATATGTGTACAAAACTAAGGTTAAATATGATGAAGGGATAGAATATGACTGTAAAGATGAAAATTATAAATATTTTTATAAAAGGAATTGATAAGAATTTGGTTGAAAAAAGAAAGAAGAGAAATTTTTTTAAAAAGGCGGGGAGGGAATGTGATCAGGTGGAAAACTAAAAGAAAGCCATACATTAGAGATTTAGGGTATATTTTGGTCTGTTAGAAGAAACTCCCAAAATTTTAAAGAGAGCACAACTTATGTATATACCAAAAATAAGGTTAACTACAATGAAGGGCTAGAATATGACTATAAAAATGAAAAACAAAGAAGATTTTTAAAAAGGAGACTGATAAGATGTTGGTTGAAAATGGGAGAAAGAAAAATTCAAAAAAAAAAAGTTAAAAAAATTAACTTTGAAAGGCTAAAGAATCATGGTAAAAAAGACATGAATTCTATGTACAGTATTCCCCTAGCGCTGGAGGTCCACTGTTGTCATTGACAGGTAAACTTGGTCTTGACTGGCTGTTGTTGATCTTCTGGGGGAGGGACCTATTGCCGTGGTTCCCAAATGTCTTTGCTGGAGGCGGAATTGCCCCTCCCTTGCTGTCCGGGCTAAGTCTTCTGCTCGGGTTTGCTCTGGGGAGCTTTTGTTCCCTGCAAGCTTTCCACACAGCTTTGGAGGACCAGGGTGAAAATGGTGTCCTCCCACTCTCTGCCCGGAGGAGCTGAGAACTCGGGGCCCTGTTCCTCAGTGCGCCCCCAGAGAAAAGCAGTCAATCACTCCCATCTCCCTGGTCTCCGGCCGCACTCTGTGCTCACCTGGCCTGTGACCGAGTGTTTCTATCCCTGGCACCCGACCCCGTGTGGAGTCTCCCAAACCCAGCAGATCCCTGCGGTACGCTCCTGTGCCACTCCTCCCGGGGGAGGAAGGGGAGTCTCCCTGGATCTGCTGCTTGTTGGGTCCCTGCTTGAGGAGAAGTGGCCCGACTGTCACCGATCACAGGTTATGGCCACCCCGAGCTGAGAGCCCACGCCTCGGCTCCGTCTCTGCAGCCGGCTTCCCCGCTCCAATACCTGGGAGCTCTGCTGCACGCAGGCACCCCTGGTCTTTCTGTGACCCCGAGGGTCCTGAGACCTCACTGTCCCGCGGGGTTTCACCCCCTGCTTAGCCACTGGAGTGACATCCCTCAGCGGAGCCGACTTCTCAAAGTTCCAATTTTGTGCTCCTGGGCTCTCACTTGCCAGAAGGGGCCGTCCGAGGCCCCCTCCCCCGCCATCTATCCTCCTGAATATTGCCTGGGTTTCACTTCTCCACACGTCCTACCTTCCAGAAACTGGTTGCTTTTCTGTTCAGAGTTGCTGCTCTTCTTTTCTTTGATCTCCTGTTGAGTTCATAGGTGTTCAGAATCTGTTCAGTTCTTTTACAGTTGCTTGTACTGAGCTATAACTATTTTGTTTTCTATACATTGCAACTCTTGCAGTATTCCACATTACTTTTAGTTTTTTATTACTGAAGTACCATATTGAAGTATAATTGACATGGTTACATTCATTTCAGCTATACAATTTATTGACTGGACAGTGTATATCACAATAAGTTGTAGTTGCCATCTGTCACCATACAACATTGTTACAGTGTTAGTGACTGTATTCCCTACGCTGTACTTTTCATCTCCATAACTTACTTTGTAACTGAAACTTTGTACCTCTTAGCCCCCTTTATCTTTTTGCCCATTCCCCCCATTCACCTCCCCTCTGACAACCACCAGTTTGTTCTCTGTACTTAAAGCATCTGTTTTTTTCTTTGCTCATTTGTTTTGTTTTTTAGATTCCATCTAAAAATGAAATCATGTGGTATTTGTTTTCTTTGGTCTGATTTATTTCACTTAGCATATTATGCTGTAGGTCCATCCATGTTGTTGCTAATGGCAAGATCTCATTCTTTTTCTAAGTAGGCTGCATGCCCAGTGTGGAACCCAACACAGGGCTTGAACTCATGACCCTGAGTCACCCAGGCATCCCCTCATTCTTTTTTATGGCTGAGTAATATTCCATTGTGTTTATTTAACACATCTTCTTTATCCATCCGTCCATCAATGGACACTTAGTTTGTGTACATATCTTGGCTATTGTAAATAATTTTGCAATAACCATAGGGGTGAATTTCTTTTTGAATCGGTGTTTTTGTTTTCATAAATACCCTGTAGTGGAATTACTGGATCATATGGTATTTTTATTTTTAATTTTTTTGAGGAATCTCCCTACTGTTTTCCACAGTGTCTGCACCAGTTTACATTTCTACCAACAATGCACGAGGATTCCTTTTTTCCACATCTTCATCAACACTTGTTGTTTCTTGTATTTTTCATTTTGGTCATTCTGAAAGGCATGAGTTCATATCTCATTGTGGTTTTGATTTACATTTCCCTGATGATGAGTGATGCTGAGCATCTTTTCACCTGCTTGTTTGTCATTTGTATGTCTTCTTTGAAAAAATGTTTATTCATGTCCTCTTTTCATTTTTTAATTAGATTATCTTGGGGGGCCAAGTTGTTCTAATTCTTTACACCTTTCACATATTAACCCCTTGTTGGATATGTCATTTACAAATATTATCTTCCATTCACTAGGTTGCCTTTTTGTTTTGCTATGCAAAACCTTTTTATTTTGGTATAGTCCAAATAGTTTATTTTTGCTTTTGTTTTCCTTTCCTTAAGGAGACATATTCACAAATATGTTACTAATGTTGATGTGCAAGTTATATTTATTTTCTAAGTGAAAATGAACAAAAACATACTTTAATTTAAGATTTAGTAAACTTCCATGACTTAGAGACACTTGATTTTCTATGAGTTGTCTTTAGTTTGAATTTTGATAATGTTTTATATTTATATAGTACATTTCTTTAAGTATACTTGAGCAATTCATTGGTGAGTAATTCACTTGGTGTTCTGTTCTAACAGTGCATCAGATAGCATATTAAAATCTCCTCTCTTTTCTGCATCTGGGATATTTAGAAATGGAAGAGTGTTCACTGGCCCTCCATGCACTCCCTCTCCCCTTTGTCTGGGCTTATATCTGTGCGGATGAGACCATTGTCATCTTCTTTTTGGTGGGAGCTGAGGGATGTAGCAGGTGTTTGGATTCTGCAGATAGTCCAAGATGTAAGACTTTCAGATTGGATACATTTATAGTGGGCCATAGATCACAAGTAAAGAAAGTTTTAGTGGTGTTGTCAATGTTTGCCTCAAGCAAATTGTGAAATGTGCCAAGGTGGTCACTGGAGCTTACCATTCTTTGTAGTGCCCCGTCTGTCTTCACTGCCAACGTTTGCTAGGTGTCTCTTGGATGCACAGTTCACACAATCTCAGCTGCCACAAATTTTGCTAAATTTTGCTAAGGTATTACATGGCAAAAGCTTTAATATTGACCCCTCCCAGGGATTTTATTTCCTAAAAATTATATGTCAAAACTGACTTGTTATGTATGAAAAGAAAATATTTTAAAAATAATAATTACTTATGAGCCCATTTACCTGCCAAGCATTTTGCTGTATACTCTGTATTATCTTATTTAGTCTTCATAAGTATACCATATGAGGTAAACTCCATTGTTTGTATCCACATTATAGAGGAGAGCTTGAAGCTTAGTGCATTAAGGAAGTTTTTCCAAGATTACAAAGCTGGTGATTAACAGACTTGATTTCAACCCAATTCTGATTCCAGAATCTATCCTCTAGGCTCTATTGACTGTGATGTTCTGGATTGAAGGTAACCTAGACCGTCTACTCCTGATTTTAGAGAAATTTAGTGAGTATGAGTCTAAGAAAAGTACCTCATGATCCAGTATCTCTTTCCAGCAAACTGGTCTTTACTGTTTTGTAGGCCATATGGTTCCCAAGAATACTCACCCAATTATTCCTCTCATCATACTTGTGCTCAGGCTGCAGCCTCATGATGAAACCATTTTTAGTTTTTGTAAGGGGTGTGTAAATAAACAGAGTTATTGGGAGTTTTGCTCTGACAATTTTTCAAATCCTCTTTTAGGTTCATGTAGTCATTTAAAGAGAAAATTGAGTAGAGTAAGGCCTTGTAAGGTATTTCTGGATACATGTAGCCTGTTGAGATCAGTGAGGTACAGGTCTCAAATATAGAAAATACACCTTATTAGCCTTCTTTGTGAGATATATATTTAGTTATGCATCTTCTGCATTTTAAGTAAGGCTTTATGTTCCAAAGCAATTAAATTGTAATGAGTAAAAACAGAATAACTGAGAGCATCCAAAATATGCAGTATATTTTGAGATAATTGTGGTTAATCACTTTCTAGTTGCAGTAAAGTCATTTCAGTTCAAACCCATTTAACTGAGGCAATCAAGTACTCAGAAAAGACTGAAAACATCCTTGTTTTTGAGGTACTATTTAAATGTATTTATGACATGTCAACATTTCTGTATTTGTATACCAATACATTAGTGCCTTTTTTTGGCTGACAACATTCAGAATATTAAAAAATTATACAGTGCTTTTTCCCAATGCTATATTGCTGAAGAGACATAGGAAGGATACAGTAAGAATAACACTTAAGTGATACACTGTTATCTTCCTGAAAACACATAGGAAATATACAATGAGGATAACACTAAGTGAGACACTATTATCTTCCCTTATGCTTCTGGAAAAAGTAATGAGCTTCTCTAAGTCACCAAACTAATCAAGTAATAACTACCATTTACTTGGTGCCAGGTATGATTGAAGTAAGTTTTAGGATTATTTTTGCTTATTAGACTTAAATAAGTGAAGATCTTTGGAGCTAAGCAACTTGCCTACTAGCCAGATAGCTAGAAATGAGCATAGATAGATTACAAATCCAAAGCTATTCGCTTCAAAATTAACCTCTTAACCAGCAATTTTTATAACTAAGGTAAAATAAAATCTTAAGGACTCACGTTTCTGTCAGTATTGTCTTGTTGGTATTGACATTTCTATATACCCATAATACAGTTAAAAAACCATATTGCCTGAGAACTAAAAGTGCCATCTTACTCCAGCTATTGATGTTATGGAAGAAGAAAATGAGGACCACACAGGATAAATGCTATTCTTAATCTAGAAACATTTCAAGAAACAAAATGTTGACCAAATATTAGATAAATTATTAAATTATATTCAGTATTGCTTGCTATTGAGCATATTCACTTACTCTTGTAGTAAAAGAAAGGCAGAATTGTCAAAGATGGAGGTCAGTTGATAGTTCAGACATGAACCATCATAGGAACAATATATATATACACACACACACTCTAGCCCATTGCTTTGACTCCTTAGATCTCTTATATGTAAAATGGAGGTACTATAACATCTGACTGCTGGTTAAATGATCATGTAATGGTTAAAAGAGAATATGTTTGAGTGCCTGGCATATAGGCATATTCAATAAGAGATAGATGTTATTATTGTACTACTTTATTAGGCTCTTCATATGAGTGTCACGGTCTCAGCTTTGCAGGTCCCAGAAGCACAGTTATTTTAATGCCCTCATATCATATATGATCTAGCAGATAAAAATTTAGGGTGCTTTATCTTAGGAGTGGTGTTCTAATGTTTAACAATTGGATTTTGGAGGGGTTGAGGGAGGAGAGAAGTTATTTTTAGAATATTATGCAGAGTGAAATAAGTCCATCAGAGAAAGACATGTATCATACGATCTCACTGATATGAGGAATTCTTAATCTCAGGAAACAAACTGAGGGTTACTGGAGTGGTGGGGGGTGGGAGGGATGGGGTGGCTGGGTGATAGACATTGGGGAGGGTATGTGCTATGGTGAGTGCTGTGAATTGTATAAGACTGTTGAATCACAGACCTGTACCTCTGAAACAAGTAATACATTATATGTTTTAAAAAAAAAAAAAGGAGAAATGAAGGAGGGGAAATCAGAGTGGGAGATGAACCATGAGAGACTATGGACTCTGAGAAACAAACAGAGTTCTAGAGGGGAGGGGGGTGGAGGATGGGTTAGCCTGGTGATGGGTATTAAGGAGGGCATGTACCGCATGGAGCATTGGGTGTTATACGCAAACAATGAATCATGGAACACTACATCAAAAACTAATGATGTAATGTATGGTGATTAACATAATAAAAAAATTTAAAAAAGAATTTGCTGAATTTTATGTGTAAATTCCTTTAACCAGGACATTTGAAATTACCGACATATCCACTGACTTGTACATCGTGAAATTTTAACAGTAGGCTCTCTGGAGTAGGTATTAGCTAACCTCAGCATGCATTCTCTCTCTCATCTGTGTGTGTGTGCATGTGTGTGTACATATGTGTCTATGTTCATACAAAAACACATGTGTCTATATAAATTGGGGTCAAATTATAATCACAAATTTACCTTGTAAGCATATATTCAAAAAAGAATAGCTATATATTGTCACTGTCATTGAGCTATCATAACAAATCTTAGGTCTAAGACAACTCCTTCCTTGGATAGTGCTGGAGACACAGGGGTAAATATATATCCTTGGATATATATCATTATAGACTAGATTCATACTATTGACCCCCTTGCCCCCATGCACAGTCCATGCCAGTGCAGAAAGGTTCCCTGGAGAATACCTCCCCTTTCTTTGATTGTCTTTGACCACTGCCAAACTAAAGTTAGCATTTCACTCTCAGGCAGTGGTCTTCTCCCAATATAGATTGGGATCCTTTTAAGCCAATTAAAGAGATTAGAATTCTAGAGAAGAAGTCCACATTTTGCTGGGGTAATTGGGGGAAACTTTGTGGACAGAAGGTAGCACTTGAGAGGGGTTTCAAAGTATGCAGACAAAAGGGTATACATAGAAGACAAAGCAGAGAGAGAGCACCGTTAAAGAAGTTACGTCCAATTTATCATGTTCATGACATATTCTCAAATACTCAATTTTGGCATTATAGTTGGAGGGTTTAGACTAATCCACAGAGTTTTCATCCATGAATCACCCTTTAGCGCTTGGGCATGACTGACTAGAACTTTGTTATCATCAATATGCTCTTCTATGGAATTGTTTTGGCATTATCTAGTACATATGTCATCTTGTGGTGATGCCATTTCTTTACTTTTCAGCTTTCTATATTCAATAGCACCAGATGTTCCAACTGACAGACTTTGCTGAAAAGCGTTTGTGCTCATTTGAGAAAAAATTAATTTTGTGCATCAACCTTTTATGGCACAGATTGGAAGATCTTTGGTTAACCCAGTGCACTGTGACAAACTATGGTGTACTATAGGCATTAGGGAAGGCAATGAAGGAGGGAAACCACAGGGAACTTTTGGTAATAATATCTGTTCCAACACAATAGAGGAGCCATTAAATGAAATACTGAGAAATAATATTTAAAAGGAAAAGTGACCACATTGCCAAAGTAAGTTTCTGTTATTCTGTAGCTCAAATTAAACTTTTCAGACACAAAGGGTTCCATAGTGGTACTTAAGAAATTACCTTTGTTGAAGTGGGAGAATTAGCAATTAAGACACTTTCAGCCCTACTTCAAATGGAGCAGCTGAGGCTTTTTACTTTATTTTTTTCTTTTTTAAGAAATAGTGTTTGGGTAAGAAAAATGTTTTAAAAATAATTGGGTACGCTATGAAGAACCATTGAAAGTTTTCAGGGAGGTGAAAGACATAATTAGATTAGTTTTTAAAAGATTGTTCTCGTGTCAGGATGTATCAGGAGTGCAGAAACTAAACAAGGAGATTTTTTTGGAGGACTCTTACATTGTTTAAGAAGAACTATCAAGAAAGCCTGCACAGGGTCAAGGTAGTGAGACCAGGAAGGAGGAGAAGGACAAAGAACCATTCTAGGTGTAGTTTCAATGACCCTCACTGTATTTTGGTTCAAGGGGTAAAAGAAAAAAAAGCCAATGAACCATGAGAGACTATGGACTCTGAGAAACAGAGTTCTAGAGGGATCATTTCAAGTATTTATGGCTTTCTGGCTATAGAAGATAATATCAATACAGATATAAGTAAATTAAAAAGTAGAGAGGGCAAGTGAGTTTTACTGTGAATCTCATGCATTTGAAGTGAGCACTGGATGTCTTGTTAGATACAACAGGCCACTTTCAATGTACTTCTGTAGCTTTGTAGGTCTTATTTATTAATCCAGACACATGAGTATTTATGTAGATGTTATACTGTGGAAGTAGCCAAAGGTTACATTTAAAAGGGGTTAGAGACAAAAGTTGAGTGAATACAAATAGTCCATTATGGAGAGGGTCTGCAGGGGAAGATTGCAAATTTTACAAGGTATATTTGAAACCCTATTTGAAATTAAATAGCAAAAAATTGTAATGAAATCGAAGGCAAACACAGAATGGGGTCTGTAAAGAGGGAGTGGGAAACAGTTTAGTTTTGTACCCTTCTCCACACTTCTCCACACCCACACCTCTTTATCATCCTTGGTACGCCTCACACTTAGCCTCCTATAGGCAGTGTGCTAAATAAAATTGTATCCACTGCTAAATTCATCCTGACAGTTGGTAATACATCCCAATGGGATAGAGGCTATGCTAGCGGTTATCAACAAACGTGGTTCTGTAGCTTCTTCCCCTGTGGGATTGTGGGCATGGAATCAATAACCACAACAATGTGTCCTGAAAGTTCAACACACCATTGAGGTCGTATTATTTTGTTTATTATTATGGTTTAGTGGTCTGTAATTTTTCCATTAAAAAGTCATATGTGCTAAAACCTGAGGGAGTTCTCCTACAACATATCTGTACATTATTTTTGCTGACAAATAGTTTGCCCACTCTCAAAACATCCCATAAATTTATTGGCACAGCTTTTCAATGCTGTATCTTTAATCTGTTTCTGAATTTGCAGTATATCCATGCCACCGAGTTGTCGTTACTTTGAAAAGTAAATAGTTAACAGTTTCCTGGATGAAATAAGTAAATATTTTAAGATTTGTACAATATCTATTGTCTCTATGTATAGCTTGAATTTGTCTTTCATTCAGGCAGGTTTTATTCAAAAATTCCACATTTGTGAAAAAAACAACGAAGTGGATACCAAAGTAATGCTGTATTTATTGTAACACTTCTCTATTTCAGCTTATCGGATAGTTGAAATCATTTTTATAGGTACATTTCCAGGGCATGAGTGCACTAATATAGATATTTTCTGAGAAGGTTTGTAGAACTTCGTCTCCTTCTCACTCTTTCTTGTGGTTGTCATTTTGAGAAGCATCAGTGGCTGAGGTAATGTAGAATGTGCAGATATTGAGAACAAATGTGTAGCTGTTGCTATTCACGTGCTCATTATTTCTCCAGACATTTTTCTTTTTCTATTAAAATTTTCCTATATACTTATTAATAGTCATTCTGAGCTGAGCAAGTAGCCGTGCCCTCATCTTTACTTCCCATGTGAAGTGGGGCCAGCTGCTAGTCTCCCTGTGTCAGCTTATGTCTTTACAGCTCTTCTGCATTGTAGCTTCTTTTAAGGGACCTTCAGTTGCCTGATTTACCTTCTCCCTTTACCTAGTCTTTGGTCCACATCATTAGCCATTCCCTTTGTGCAGAATTCTATTCTGCCTTTATTTTTGATGCTTGCTTTATTCAATATTGTACACAGGACCCATGCTGCATTCTTGACTTTTTTGAGAAAAAATATATTCATATATATTTAAACAGCAGGAAAGAGAACCACTGATGATGTTGCTTTGAACAAGTTACCCTACACTTGGCTACTATTGGAATAGGAATAGTCTGGTATATTGTACTAAAGACCCAGATTTTAAACTCTCCTTGTATTAATGTCTATTGTCTTGCAATCTGGTGATCTGAACACTGGCTGTAAGCCTTAGTGTTTGCTTGTCATATTTAGCCATGGCCACCACTGACAGAAGGGTGTGCTTAGGACAGCCCACTAGCTCCAGGAGGAAAAGGAGAGACACATGGAACAGAGCTGCCACAGCTAAGTTTGACCAGCCTAGGCCAGACGTCAGCCTACCTGTAGATGTATGATTGAACCAAACTGAGATCAGCCAATCCCCAACCCATGCATATATGAGCTATAAAAACATATTATTGCTATTTTATGCTACAAAGCGGTTGGTCTTACTAAGCAGCAACAACTAACTGATAGAGGCGACATATGGAAAAGTCATGCCTGATGGGATATATATGTATTCTCCAAACAAATAAACAACAACAACAACAACAAAAACCCAGTTTGTTTAACTGGGACTTTAATAAGACTGTGGGGGTGGGAGTTGGTGCTGTAGAGATACATTTACCAGTTCATTAAAGGCCTTAATACGCATTTATAATCATGATCATCAGAATAATAATTGTTTAACTCCATTCTCCTCTGCAATAATTTCTCCCTAATCTACTTTCTGTAAGAGTTGATTTTTCTTCCAGATTTGGCATATGGTGTGTACCGGCACTCCTCTTCCATCCCATGACTGATAACTTTTGTCAATCAGCTACTCTTTTTGTTGTCAAAAAAGTCTTCTCAACACAAACCTGTTCATTCTCTTGCCTTGAAATCACCTTTCCTTCCATCTCTGTTCAAAACTCTATCCATCAATGACTGGCTCAAATGTTAGCACCGCATGGGACCTCCTATGATTTCTTCTACCAGAAACACTATTTCCTTCTTTAAATAGCTACAATGCTTTATTTATCAGTTCTTGGAATGTCACATAACATTTATTTACCTTTCTTGTTTCCCATCTTAAACCTAAGCTTTTTGAAGCTAAAGATCTGTCATGTTTTTTGAAACCCTTGAAACATCTAGATTAGCACTTTGAATATATTAGGTAATGCATAAATGTTTTTAGAAGCATGAATTAAAAACTTAAAAATATTACAACTTTTTCTTAACTCGACTTTTATCAAGAAAAGGTTAAGAATCTTTGTGATCAGTATATAAACATATGATTCTGTTTAGTTGCTTTCTAGAAGGTGTCAAATTAATTTCTTTTCTAAAATGTACCTGACAAGAATTTACAAAGAGACTGAAAATCATGGGAAAATTCCCTGTGTGCAGCATGAAAAAAGATGATGTTAGCCTTTGCAGATGGATAGTGTTTTTCCACTTTGGTTCAGAAACTGACAGAAATTATTGCCCCTCTAGATTTTGGGATTCATTCTCTTTTTATTTATGGCCCTAGAGATGCATTAGCCTAGAATCCTGAATGTTAATTTCCTATGAACTTGGTCATTTTTATTTGTTCAGCTCAGATAAAAATTCTAATTCAGAATACTTTGATTAGGAAGAGAAAATTTCAACAATCATAATTCTAATACCCAGCACATTTAATAGAATGAATTATATAGAAATCCTGAACTTCTGGGCAATAACTTTATTTGACTACCTCATGTACACAACAAAAAAAGATTACATTTACATTAAAAGAAGAAAAGTAGAAAAGGAAGAAGGAGGTAGGCAAGGAGGAGAGGGAGAGAAGAAGAGATAGAGAGGAGGAAAGATGTTCCCTGGTGATGAGTATTTTATATAATTGAATGACCCTGACTTTAGATTCTGATTTTGAGATTTTTTTTTTAATTTTTAAAAAATTTTTTATTATTTTTTTAAAGATTTTATTTATTTGATAGAGAGACACAGCGAGAGAGGGAACACAAGCAGGGGGAGTGGGAGAGGGAGAAGCAGGCTTCCCGCAGAGCAGGGAGCCCGATGCGGGGCTCGATCCCAGGACCCTGGGATCATGACCTGAGCTGAAGGCAGAGGCTTAACGACTGAGCCGCCGAGGCGCCCTGGGATTTTTTTTAAAGATTCTCAACAATTGATTAGGTATCTGAGTTGCTTATAATCAAGTCAACTCTAAGAATAACTGTGGGTTCTAGTGAAAAAAATACTTGTGATAAGAAATAGTGTTCTCACTTGTAAGTATGTCTTCACTGACTATATACACCCATGTGATGAAATGTTCCCCTGTGACTTTTTAGAAATGTAACTATGGTAAGTTCATATTTTGAAATATATAATCATTGATATTAACAAAGTATCTTTATAAAGTTAAGAATATTTTGAAAGTTACACTATTTTATTTTTGCTATTATTTTAATAAATGATATTTAAATCTCTAAAGAAAGCAATGACCTTTCCCTTAAGAATATCTTACAAACTCAAAATGTAGTACAGCATATATCTCGTTAGATATTTAAGCTTCTCTTGGTGTCATTTTGTTTTATTACAGGGATTACCTTATTATTGAGTAAACAGTTAAAACACTGACCAAAACTTTTCATGATAATTCTCTAATGTCTCATAGAAATGATACGCTTGGAATTTAGCTTTGGCATATTAACCTTGAACCTTCTCACCTACCTAATTTTCAACCTGACATCTTAAGTTGCTTTTGGCATTTTCAATTTTACACACTGAAAATTTTACATAAAGAATGAAATATCCTTTATACATACTGAAGACTCGAATACTCTGAACTACTTCCATGTGTAGGAGAAGAGTTAGATTATAAAACACAGCAGAAGTAGACTAGTTTCCAAACTTAATTTACCTCTACTCCTGGAAGGAACTGTGGAGTCACTATTTATTATTATTATTATTTTTACATTTCAGTGTTGTTGATGCATAATGTTATACCAGTTTCAGTTGTATAGCATTGTGATTCAAACTTTTTATATATTATGCTCACCACAAAGATAGCTATCGTCTGTCAACATACAATGCAATTACAATATCATTGACTATATTTCTATACTGTGACTTTCATTCCCATGACTTACTCATTCCATACCTGGAAGCTTTATCTCCTACTCCCCTTCTGAGTTTTGCTCATCCCCCTACCTCTGGCAACCATCAGTTTATTCTTGGTATTTATAGGTCTGACTCCACTTTTTTTTATTTTTTTTCAGATTTCACATGTGAATGAAATCATATTGTATTTCTTTTTCTGGCTTACTTTACTTAGCATAATACCCTCTAAGTCCATCCCTGCTGTTACAAATGACACAATCACATCCTTTCTTATGGCTGTGTAATATTGTGTGTGTGTGTGGATGGGTATGTGTTGTGTGTATACACATCTTCCTTATCTATTCACTTATCAGCTAAAGAGATGTATTTCATAGCTTCCCTGTTTTGGCTCTTTTAGAGTGTTTGGTTCTTTTTAGTTTCTTACCTGATTGTGAGAGCCACATACAAACTAAACTGAATGATGATTCCAAGGAAAAGTGTATTTTTAAAAGGAGCATTTGGTATACACTAGAGAAAGCCCCTATTATTTTGTCAGAATATGTGTGATATAGTGATTAAGAGTAACTCTCCTGGGTGCTTCCATTTAAAAACCATATGATTCTTGGCAAGTTAATTCACCTCTCATAGTTTTAATATTCTCACCTGTAATTGTGAATAACACCTATCTCGAGGATTGAGCAAAATAATAGCTATAAATGGCTTAATAGAGAGGTTGGCACAATTTAAGCCCTTTCAAGAGAACTTGCACTGAACACTTGATAAAAATATTAAGGCAGACTTTATTCAAGACTATTGGAATAGGGGAGGGAGAATGAACTCAACAATACTGAAACATTTAAATGCTGGTTAGCTAATAGAACACAAGTTTTAGGTCTTGGATAGGTAACTAAATATGGGATATCTGGGTGATAAAATAACTGTAAGTTAAATATTATAGGATACTACCAAACTCCACTAAGATGGCATTACTGTTCTGCCTTCACATCAGCAAATGTTGAGAGTTCCCATTGCTATGCATCTTCAAATCGTAATGCCTCTTTTTTTTTTTTTTGTAATTTTAGCCATTCTAATGGTTCTGTAGTGGTTTTGTCGATTTCTCCTTGCATTTCTAAAAGATGTTTCATGTATTTTCATGTTCTGTTGTGAGGTACATACATGTTAAGGATTATTGTGTCTTCTTGGAGAAATGACCACCATATTCCTGTTCCTAATTCTGAAGGGTGGATTTTCTAAAATTAATAATGGTACTTATACTTAATGTTAGCTTAGTATACCTTTCTGCAGCCCTTTACTTTTTTTTTAATTTTTTTATTGTTATGTTAATCACCATACATTACATCATTAGTTTTGGATGTAGTGTTCCATGATTCGTTGTTTGTGCATAACACCCAGTGCTCCAAGCCGAACGTGCCCTCTTTAATACCCATCACCAGGCTAACATATCCCCCCACCCCCCTCCCGTCTAGAACCCTCAGTTTGTTTTTCAGAGGCCATCATCTCTCATGGTTGGTCCCCCCCTCCAATTTCCCCCCTTCATTCTTCCCCTTCTGCTATCTTCTTCTTCTTTTTTTTTTCCCCTTAACATATATTGCATTATTTGTTTCAGAGGTACAGATCTGTGATTCAACAGTCTTGCACAATTCACAGCGCTCACCATAGCACATACCCTCCCCAATGTTTATCACCCAGCCACCCGATCCCTCCCACCCCCCCATCACTCCAGCAACCCTCAGTTTCTTTCCTGAGATTAAGAATTCCTCATATCAGTGAGGTCATATGATATATGTCTTTCTCTGATGGGCTTATTTCACTCAGCATAACACCCTCCAGTTCCATCCACGTCGTTGCAAATGGCAAGATCTCATTCCTTTTGATGGCTGCATCATATTCCATTGTGTATATATATCACATCTTCTTTATCCATTCATCTGTTGATGGACATCTTGGCTCTTTCCACAGTTTGGCTATTGTGGACATTGCTGCTATAAACATTGGGGTGCACGTACCCCTTCGGATCCCTACATCTGTATCTTTGTGGTAAATACCCAGTAGTGCAATTGCTGGATCGTATGGTAGCTCTATTTTCAACTGTTTGAGGAACCTCCATACTGTTTTCCAGAGTGGTTGCACCAACTTGCATTCCCACCAACAGTGTAGGAGGGTTCCCCTTTCTCCGCATCCCCGCCAAAATCTGTCGTTTCCTGACTTGTTCATTTTAGCCATTCTGACTGGTGTGAGGTGGTATCTCATTGAGGTTTTGATTTGGATTTCCCTGATGCCGAGCGATGTTGAGCACTTTTTCGTGTGTCTGTTGGCCATTTGGATGTCTTCTTTGGAAAAATGTCCGTTCATGTCTTCTGCCCATTTCTTCATTGGATTATTTGTTCTTTGGGTGTTGAGTTTGATAAGTTCTTTATAGATTTTGGATACTAGCCCTTTATCTGATAAGTCATTTGCAAATATTTTCTCCCATTCTGTCGGTTGTCTTTTGGTTTTGTGGACTGTTTCTTTTGCTGTGCAAAAGCTTTTTATCTTGATGAAATCCCAATAGTTCATTTTTGCCCTTGCTTCCCTTGCCTTTGGCGAAGTTTCTAGGAAGAAGTTGCTGCGGCTGAGGTCAAAGAGGTTGCTGCCTGTGTTCTCCTTCAAGATTTTGATGGACTCCTGTCTCACGTTTAGGTCTTTCAACCATTTGGAGTCTATTTTTGTGTGTGGTGTAAGGAAATGGTCCAGTTTCATTCTTCTGCATGTGGCTGTCCAATTTTCCCAACACCATTTGTTGAAGAGACTGTCTTTTTTCCATTGGACATTCTTTCCAGCTTTGTCGAAGATGAGTTGACCATAGAGTTGAGGGTCCATTTCTGGGCTCTCTATTCTGTTCCATTGATCTATGTGTCTGTTTTTGTGCCAGTACCATACTGTCTTGATGATGACAGCTTTGTAATAGAGCTGGAAGTCCGGAATTGTGATGCCGCCAGCTTTGCTTTTCGTTTTCAACGTTCCTCTGGCTATTCGGGGTCTCTTCTGGTTCCATACAAATTTTAGAATTATTTCTTCCATTTCTTTGAAAAAAAAAAGTGGATGATATTTTGATGGGGATTGCATTGAATGTGTAGATTGCTCTAGGTAGCATTGACATCTTCACAATGTTGGTTCTCCCAATCCATGAGCATGGAACGTTTTTCCATTTCTTTGTGTCTTCCCCAATTTCTTTCATGAGTATTTTATAGTTTTCTGAGTACAGATCCTTTGCCTCTTTGGTTAGATTTATTCCTAGGTATCTTATGGTTTTAGGTGCAATTGTAAATGGGATCGACTTCTTAATTTGTCTCTCTTCTGTCTTGTTGGTGTATAGGAATGCCATTGAATTCTGTGCATTGATTTTATATCCTGCCACTTTACTGAATTCCTGTATGAGTTCTAGCAGTTTTGGGGTGGAGTCTTTGGGTTTTCCACATACAGTATCATAGCATCTGCAAAGAGTGAGAGTTTGACTTCCTCTTTGCCGATTTGGATGCTTTGATTTCTTTTTCTGTCTGATTGCTGTGGCTAGGACTTCTAATACTATGTTGAATAGCAGTGGTGAGAGTGGACATCCCTGCTGCATTCCTGACCTTAGGGGGAAAGCTCTCAGTTTTTCCCAATTGAGAATGATATTCGTTCTAGGTTTTGCATAGATGGCTTTTATGATATTGAGGTATGTACCCTCTATCCCTATACTCTGAAGAGTTTTGATCAAGAAAGGATGCTGTACTTTGTCAAATGCTTTCTCTGCATCTATTGAGAGGATCATATGATTCTTGTTCTTTCTTTTGTTAATGTATTGTATCACGTGGATTGATTTGCGGATGTTGAACCAACCTTGCAGCCCAGGGATAAATCCCACTTGGTCATGGTGAATCATCCTTTTAATGTACTGTTGGATCCTATTGGCTAGTATTTTGGTGAGAATTTTTGCATCCATGTTCATTGAGGATATTGGTCTGTAATTCTCCTTTTTGATGGGGTCTTTGTCTGGTTTGGGGATCAAGGTAATGGTGGCCTCATAAAATGAGTTTGGAAGTTTTCCTTCCATTTCTATTTTTTGGAACAGTTTCAGGAGAATAGGTATTGATTCTTCTTGAAATGTCTGATAGAATTCCCCTGGGAAGCTATCTGGCCCTGGGCTGTGGTTTGTTGGGAGATTTTTGATGACTGCTTCAGTTTCCTTAGTGGTATAGGTCTGTTTAAGTTTTCTATTTCTTCCTGGTTCAATTTTGGTAGTTGATACATCTCTAGGAATGCATCCATTTCTTTCAGGTTATCTAATTTGCTGGTGTATATTTGCTCATAATATGTTCTTATAATTGTTGTATGTCTTTGGTGTTGGTTGTGATCTCTCCTCTTTCATTCATGATTTTGTTGATTTGGGTCATTTCTCTTTTGGGTAAGTTTGGCCAGGGGTTTATCAATCTTGTTAATTCTTTCAAAGAACCAGCTCCTAGTTTCGTTGATCTGTTCTACTGTTCTTTTGGTTTCTAGTTCATTGATTTCTGCTCTGATCTTTATGATTTCTCTTCTCCTGCTGGGTTTAGGCTTTATTTGCTGTTCTTTCTCCAGCTCCTTTAGGTGTAGGGTTAGGTTGTGTATTTGAGACCTTTCTTGTTTCTTGAGAAAGGCTTGTATTGCTATATACTTTCCTCTTAGGACTGCCTTTGCTGTATCCCAAAGATTTTGAACAGTTGTGTTTTCATTTTCATTGGTTTCCATGAATTTTTTTAATTCTTCTTTAATTTCCTGGTTGACCCATTCATTCTTTAGTAGGATGCTCTTTAGCCTCCATGTATTTGAGTTCTTTCCAACTTTCCTCTTGTGACTGAGTTCTAGTTTCAAAGCATTGTGGTCTGAAAATATGCAGGGAATAATCCCAGTCTTTTGGTACCGGTTGAGACCTGATTTGTGACCTAGGATGTGATCAATTCTGGAGAATGTTCCATGGGCACTAGAGAAGAATGTGTATTCCGTTGCTTTGGGATGGAATGTTCTGAATATGTCTGTGAAGTCCATTTGGCCCAGTGTGTCATTTAAAGTCTTGATTTCCTTGTTGATCTTTTGCTTAGATGATCTGTCCATTTCAGTCAGGGGTGTGTTAAAGTCCCCCAGTATTATTGTATTGTTGTCAATGTGTTTCTTTGCTTTTGTTATTAATTGCCTTATATAATTGGCTGCTCCCATGTTAGGGGCATAGATATTTACAATTGTTAGATCTTCTTATTGGATAGACCCTTTAAGTAGGATATAGTGTTCCTCCTCATCTCTTATTACAGTGTTTGTTTTAAAATCTAATTCGTCTGATGTCAGGATTGTCACCCCAGTTTTCTTTTGGTGTCCATTATCATGGTAAGTGGTTTTCCACCCCCTCCCTTTCAATCTGGGGGCCTCTTTGGGTCTAAAATGAGTCTCTTGCAGACAGCATATCGATGGGTCTTGTTTTTTAATCCAATCTGATAGCCTGTGTCTTTTGACTGGGGCATTTAGCCCATTTACATTCCGGGTAACTATAGAAAGATATGCATTTAGTGCCCTTGTATTGCCTGTAAGGTGACTGTTACTGTATATTGTCTGTGTTCCTTTCTGGTCTATGCTGCTTTTAGGCTCTCTCTTTGCCTAGAGGACCCCTTTCAATATTTCTTGTAGAGCTGGTTTTGTGTTTGCAAATTCCTTTAGTTTTTGTTTGTCCTGGAAGATTTTTATCTCCTTCAATTTTCAATGACAGCCTAGCTGGATATAGTATTCTTGGCTGCAGTTTTTCTCATTTAGTGCTCTGAAGATATCATGCCAGTCTTTCTGCCCTTCCAGGTCTCTGTGGATAGGTCTGTTGCCAATCTAATATTTCTGCCATTGTAGGTTACATATCTCTTCTCCGGAATTGCTTTCAAGATTTTCTCTTTGTCTCTGAGACTCGTAAGTTTTACTATTAGATGTCGGGGTGTTGACCTATTTTTATTGATTTTGAAAGGGGTTCTCTGTGCCTCCTGGATTTTGATGCCTGTTTGCTTCCCCAAATTAGGGAAGTTCTCTCCCATAATTTGCTCCAATGTACCTTCTGCCCATCTCTCTCTTCTTCTTCTGGGATCCCAATTATTCTAATGTTGTTTCGTCTTATGGTATCGCTTATCTCTTGAATTCTGCCCTCGTGATCCAGTAGTTGTTTCTCTTTTTCTCAGCTTCTTTTTTTTCCATCATTTGGTCTTCTATATCGCTGATTCTCTCCTCTGCCTCATTTATCCTAGCAGTTAGTGCCCCCATTTTTGATTGCACCTCATTAATAGCCTTTTTGATTTCTACTTGGTTACATTTTGGTTCTTTTATTTCTCCAGGAAGGGTTTCTCTAATAACTTCCATGCTTTTTTCAAGCCCAGCTAGTATCTTTAAAATCATGATTCTGAACTCTAGGTCTGATATTGTACTAATGTCCGTATTGAGTAGGTCCCTGGCAGACAGTACTACCTTTTGTTCTTTTTGCTGAGGTGATTTTTTTTCATCTTGTCATTTTGTCCAGAGGAGAATAGATGAATGGGAGAACAAAATGCTAACAGTTTAACAATGTCCCCAGCAAATATACTCTAAAGAAATCAGAAAAGACCTGAAACCAGGGGAAAAGAAAGGGAAAGAAAGAAAAAAGAAAGAGAAAAAAAAAAAGAAAAAGATAAAAACAATCAGAACAAAACAAAACAAAAAACAGAATATGATCAAATATGATCAGGCTAGTGCCTAGATCAGTGCCACACACTAGATTTTGGGTGTATTTTGGTCTGTTAGAAGAAAGTGCCTCCTAAAATTTTAAAGGAAGAAAGACATATATGTACAAAATAAGGGTTGATACAATGAAGGGATGGAAGATGACTGTAAAGATGAAAATTATAAAAGATTTTATAAAAGGAATTGATAAGAAGTTGTTTGAAAAAAAAAGATTATTTAAAAAAAAGAAAAAAGAAAGGGAGAGAATGTGATCAGGCCGGAGACTAGAACAAAGCCATACACTAGTGATTTGGAGTATATTTTGATAGAAGAAACTCAAAATTTTAAAGAGAGAACAGCTTATATATATATGCCAAAAATAAGGGTATCTACTATGAAGGGATAGACTATGACTCTAAAAATGAAAAATAAAAAAAAATTTTTTTTCAAAAAGGGATTGATAAGATGTTGGTTGAAAAAGGGAAAAAGAAAAATTCAAAAAAAAACAGTTAAAAAAATTAACTTTGAAAAGCTAATGAGTCATGGTAAAAGAGCCATGAATTCTATGTGCAGTATTCCCCTAGTGCTGGAGTTCTCCCGTTCTCCTTGATCGGTAAACTTGGTCTTGGCTGGCTGTTCATGCTGATCTTCTGGGGGTAGGGCCTGTTGCCCTGGTTCCCAAATGTCTTTGCTGAAGGTGGAATTGCCCCGCCCTTGCCGGTCCAGGCTAAGCAATCTGCTCAGGTTTGCTCTTGGGAGCTTTTGTTCCCTGCAAGCTCTTTGCACAGCTTTGGAGGATGAAAGTGAAAATGGTGGCCTCCCAGTCTCCACCCGGAGGAGCTGAGAACTTGGGGCCCTGCTCCTCAGTGCGCCCCCAGAGAAAAACAGTCACTCCTGTGTCCCTAGTCTCCAGTCGCACTCTGTGCATTTCTATCTCTGGCACCTGACTCGGTGTGGAGTCTCCAAACCCAGCAGATCCCTGTGGTGTGCTTCTGCGCCGCTCCTCCCGGGGGAGGAAGGGGAGTCTCCCCGGCTCTGCCACTTGTTGGGTCCCTGCTGGAGGAGCAGTGGCCTGACTGGGCCGCGGATCACAGTTTATGGCCACCCCGAGCTGAGAGCCCGCGCCTCTGCTCCGTCTCTGCAGCCAGCTTCCTTGCTCCGATACCTGGGAGCTCTGCCGCACTCAGGCACCCCCGGTCTTTCTGTGACCCCGAGGGTCCTGAGACCACACTGTCCCATGAGGGTTCCACCCCCCGCTTAGCCACTGGACCAATGTCCCTCAGAGGAACAGACCTCTAAAAGTTCCGATTTTGTGCTCCGCGGCTCTATCACTTGCCAGAAGCGGCCCACGGAGGCCCCCTCCCCCGCCGTCTATCCTCCCAAATGTCGCCTCGGATTCACTTCTCCGCACATCGTACCTTCCAGAAAGTGGTCGCTTTTCTCTTCAGAGAGTTATTGCTATTCTTTTCTTCAATCTCCTGTTGAGTTCGTAGGTGTTCAGAATGGTTTGATCCCTATTCAGCAGAATTCCTGAGACCAGACAAAAGCCAGGTCTCCTACTCCTCCGCCATCTTGCTCTGCAGCCCTTTACTTTTATTCTATCTGTATTTAAGGTGAATTTCTGTAGACAGTGTATAGTTATGTCTCCTTTGATTTATTCTTTTATCCACTTTGAGAATCTATCTTTAATGAGTGTGTGTAAACTATTCACATTTAAAGTGATGATTTACATAACTGGATTAATACCATATTTGTAACTGCTCTCTATTTATTGAACTTGTTTTTATTATTTATTTTTATTCCCTTATTTTTATGCATTCTCTGGTTTTACTTGAACATTTTGTATGAGTCCTTTTTCTCACTTCTCTTTACCAGTCAACTGTACATCTTTTTAGTTTTCTTTTTAATGTTGGCTCAAGAGTTTGAAATAAATACTCATAACTAAATATGCTTTTTTTTTTTGAAGGAGAACACCACTGACTTATCAAGAAACTACCATTGATATGTGGTAGCTTTTAGATGCATGTAATTTAATCTTCCTGGTGACATCAGTTTTTATGAGCTGTCTTTTTATTGAATTATAATTCATCTACAATAGAGAATTATATTGACTCTTATTGAATTCTTGCCACAGATTTTTGGCTCACTTCTACATAAATAACCTATTTGAAATACTAATCGGGATTTAAAAATCCTCTCCCAGAGAACTCTGACAGTTGCTGAAATAATTTTATAAAAAAAGTTACACATTTGTTGATATTCTCTTATCCACCTCAAAATAAAACATGTGGCCTCACAGTGTTTTGGTACTAGAAGCACCACTAGAGAATATATCTTGTAAATGTTCATCCACAGCAAGAAAACAGAAACCTGGAAAGATGAGGTGAATCAAAGTTAATCATTTAGTGACTAACGAGTGTAAACTCTAGATCTCCCAATACAGGATCCAGTACATTTTCCCAGTGTGCTGTTACACTAAAAGTTTAGCTGTCAAGTAAACATTCTTAGATGTCCTTTTAGAGAATGATACAGCTGTCATTTTACTGTGAGAATATTCTATAATATATGGAGTCTCCCAATTAAGAAGCTTATAGCTATTCATAGCATTGGTGCTGCAGATACATTGCCAGATAGCCTTGTTTTCGGGGGTAAAAAGATGCACCAGAAAAATAAACAATGGATATTATACAATATTCACATTGAATTCTAAGGTCAGTGATTAAAAAAAAAAAAACCTAGTGAATTTAATGTGTTTTACTAGAAAAAGCTATAGCATAATTATAGTACATGCTGATACTCTTAAAAATAAGAGGGTAGTAGCTATGATAATCAGTGATTAAAATTAAGAATTATTTTTTATATTCATGGAAGCAAGGGCCCAAGATAAATCGTCATTTAATTGTTGAAAATGATTCACCAGCTTCTTGAGGCTCTATTTATAATCCTGAACCATCTAACCATGGTTAGAGTTAGCCATTCCCCATTCGTCATGTTTTCCTGTGAAAGGATGTAAGCTAAAACAACACTTCCAACCCCTTAATCACTATTCCTCAAGGAGAAGACTGAGCTTATTGACAGGAAGGCCTTTGGTTGATGTTTCTGAGTTTGATGCAGCTGATCTGATAAAAATACTTGGTGTCTAGTCTCTTTTACTCCCTTTCTCTATACCAAGTGACTATGAAGCAGCAATTTTTGGTAATTTTATTTGTCCTTCAGACCCGAATGTTTTCTCAAGTGCGCACATCCCCGGTAAAGACGGGATGGGTGTTGGAAAGTCCATTTGGTTGGATAAAGAGTATATATATTATTATCCAGAGTGCTTTGTAGTAATAGAGGTTATGTGTTGCCTCTGCTTTACTGTTGAGATTCCACTAGTCCTTGTTAGTACCAAATTGTGTGGTAAAGACTGGAGTGTTATTCATTGACCCCTAGTACTCCATCATTTAATGTATGGGTTAGCAACATTAAGGAATAGACAAAGAATGGGATTTGGGGACTGAATGTGGAGAGAAGAAAACTTCTATTGGTCAGGGCAGGTGGCATAATTCTTAGGCTTTCACGAGCAAATTCGTTTTAACCTTGGTGGATCAGAACAGGTGATTTTAGTAGCTGCTTATAGATGAAGACTATTTTTAATAGCTGTATGCTTAGCAATTGCTGGCTGTAGAGGCAATAACGTTTGTGCTGATGCAGCCTGACATTAAAACATACTGGTTAGTTTGGCCTGTAATGGTAGCAAGACCAAGTTAGGGAATACATCTCTTTAGGTATTGATGAGCAGAATATTTGCAGCCTTCCTTCACTGTTTCTCCAGAATATTATCAGCCTTCCTTCACTGTTTTTCCAGCCATGTCTGCATGCCAGGACTTTCAGAGGCAAGCCAGCTCTGTTATGAATGCTTTACTGAACATTATTAAGGTTCTTGCTTTAAATAGTCTGTGTCATGCCTCAGAAGGCTTTGTTAGATAAGCTGCTCTAAATTTAATGTCAGTTTTTGTTGTTGTTTTGTTTTGTTTTGTTTTTAGAGTAGAGAGAGCCTAAGGAAGGGCCTCCTGAATTTATGTGACTTATTCAGGCTCTTAAGAACCCATGCTTCCTCTTACAAAAGTACAAGCTAGATCTTCACTTAATTACATCAGTACTGACTATAAAATATCCTGAGTTTGCCAGGAAAATTTATTGACCATTTAAATATTTGTTGAGGGTGTAAATAAAATAATGAATGGAGTAGCAGGTATAGTTAATCTCTGCCCTATCCATAAGAGAAGACAAGTCACTGTAAGAAAATGATGGGAATATTAACATATTCAGTGAGTAGTAAAACTTGGCATCTGTAATTGGTAAAGCAAAATAAAGAGAGAAAGCGGCAAGAAAAAGACAGTAAGAGAAACAAAGAGAAAATTGTTAGATCCATGCTGTACTATCAAGCTTATTTTACTTAACATTTCTGGTTTAAATGAGATTAGACTATTGAGCAATCACATAAAGGGTATCCTTATGCATTGATCTCGGAAGTAACAAGTTCATCCCATATTGCTGAGAGATTCACTAATTTAAGAAACCTAGTGGAATCACTTACATTCTGAGTTCTTTTCATCATCAGATCACAAACTGATAGAGAAATGTAACACTGAAGTCACCTCAGACAAACAAAAGCAGCCTCCCCGCCTTGCTCATCCCCAGCCATGTATAACCATGATGTGTTATTGTTTGTTCTCCTATCTCAATACAGGCACTGAAATACTTAGTGTAACCCATTTAACTTGACATGAACTGTTATCAATAAAACATAGATGAAGAATGCTGAGATCCCAATAGATAAGTGTGCAAGTATTGTGAACAGATGATTCATGGAAAGCAAAATTCATTTGAATGTAAATATACATGGAGACTTTCTCAGCTCTGTCAGTAGTAAAAGTACATTAGCCACAAGGAAACACCAAATTAGCATCTAAGATAACTCTATTTTTACATCCTACATTTTACAAATTCTAAGATGACTACATTTTCCATGTTTACCTCTTTGAAATTGACATGTATCCTACCATTGTGGCATCTTAGATACAGTGAAATATTGTAGATAAAGTCTTTGGTTCATGTTGCAGTACTCAAATGAAATTAGTCAATATGTTTGTGAGACTGGTTATCATGATTAAAAATATATTCTATATTTTTCCCATTGAATTAATCAAGATGAACTAGTTGTGGTGCACTAACAAGCAGTCCCAATTTTCAGCACTTAACACAAAAAGCTCATTGCTTTTCTCATCCTGTATGTTCACTGTAGGTCAGCAGGGTCTGTTTCCTGGGTTTCCAGAGACTCAGATTGATGCATGCCATCTTAGCAGGACCTGAATGATCATTTCAGCAGAGGGAAGAGTAAGAGACAAATCATGTATTGGCTGTTAAAGCATTGGACATATGTCACACCTGCTCATAATCATTGCTTAAAAAAAAAAATCACAGAATCGTGTCAGACTGGAAAGGGTGATCCTACCATGTCTCTCAAAGATAAGTGCCCTAGGATACTTGTGAGCATCACCAGCAACCTCCATAACCACCTCGATCCAACTGTTTCTTTCCTTACCTTGGATTTTTTATTTGGCAGTCATAAAATAGCTGTCTTCTGATTCAAACTTATATTCAGGAAAGTAACGGTGGACTCTGTCCCTTCTTAGAATAATTTTGAACAGGAACATACAGTCACATTTATCACCCCTGTTATGTGTTGAATTGTGTCCCTGCAAATTCAAAAAGTCCTAACCCAGAACCCAATACTGTGACTGTATTTAAGAGGTAGAGTCTTTAATGAGGTAATAACTAAGTTAAAGTGAGGTCATGAGGTCGGACCTTCATTCAATTATGACTCCTTCAGAAGAGTTGATTAGGATACACACACACACTCTCACACACTCACTGTCTCTCTCTCTCTCTCTCTTTCTCTCCCCGTTGAGGATACAGGGGCCTCAAAAGCCACCCTGCTGAACCTTGATCTAATACTCCTCGCCTTCAGAATAGTGAGAAAATAAATTTCTGTTTAAACTCAGTCTGGGGAACTTTTTGTAAATGACTGAGCAAACTAAGACAACCCCTTCCTTCCACCTTGATTTTTCTGACGGTTAAAATGATAAATGTCAGAAATAACATTTACACACAATTGTTTTTTTCTCAGACAATAATTAGCCTCTCTTCCCACCTGAAGGGCATGGAAAAAGAGTCATCATTCTTAGTCTTGTTGCCTAGGTTGGCTGACTCAAACCTGGGTCAGGTTCCAGGAATAAAAAGATACATTTTACAACTTAGAATTCATGCACCAACTTTGAAAACTATCTTTGCTATCTTCCCAGGCTTTACCTTTAGAGTCTTGGTAATATTGTGCCTACATCACTCTTCAGGGATTTAATTATGGCTGAAAGAAAAAGATGCCAGTTGGAAACTAGCACTTGATCTGTGGAGGAATAAAATAAAAAGTTGCTTTCACAGCTGAAAGATAATTACACTTGGGAGGGAAAATGCCTTTGTTTAGAAAATAATTTTAAATGCTGCTTTTATTGGAGCATGGGTCTTAAAGGAAGGGGTTATTAGGGTATAAAGAAAAAATGCTTTGAATAAATTGAATAGGAATTCGACAGAAGAGCTGTATGACTAAGGAAACCATGGTCTGTGACCAAGAGATTAAAAATGTTCATTGCCAGATTTAGGCCATTTGCTGTAATGCAACATTATCTCTCCCTTTATATTGGTGTCCTTCAATAAATATGCTGTATTCACAGAGGGGACAAATGTGAATGTACATATATAAGGGTGTGTGTGTGTGAAATTTAAAGAAGGATGCTAAGTCGTACATTTGAATCAGTAATAGATTGATATGAAGTGGGCTTATAAACTCATCTTTCTCTGTGATTCAGGGAGTTAATGAAAATAAATGAAGCCTGTAGTATATAGGATAAGAAAGGTAGGGTGGTCTGGAGAAAAGACACTTCACTGGAAAGGAACTTCCTGGAAATGAGCCCTAGTAAATTATTGCCTTGAAGAATAAGGGTTCAGTGAAGATACCATTTTTCAAAATAATCCTAAGATTTTGGTATCTATGTAAGATATCCTGATTTTTAAATTGAAGTATAGTTGACACACAATGTTACATTAGTTTCGGGTTACAGCATAATGACTCATCACCTCTGTATGTGATGCTCACCACAGGCGTAGCTACCATCTGTCACCATAAAACATTGTTAAAATGACATTGACTATATTCCCTATGTTGTGCCATTCATCACCATGACTTATTTATCCCATTACTGGAAGCCTGTACTTCCCACTTCACCATTTAGCCCATCTTCCTATCTGCACCCCCCCTCCCAACCTCTGGCACTCCCAGTTTGTTCTCTGTACTTACGGATCTGTTTCTGCTTGCTTTGGTTGTTCATTTTGTTTTTCTAGATTTCATATATAAGTAAAATCATAAGGTATTTGTCTTTATCTGTGTGACTTACCTGACTTAGCATAATATCCTCTAGGTCCATTCATGTTGTTGAAAAAGGCCAGATTTCATTTTTTATTATGACTAATATTCCATTCTGTAAAGTATACTACATCGTCTTTATTCATTCATTTATTGATGGATGCTTGGGTTGCTTCCATATCTTAACTATCTTAAATAATGCTGCAATAAACAGTTGTGTGTATATCCTTTCAAAATAGTGTTTTTGTTTTTTTCTTAGTAAATACCCAGTAGTAGAATTACTGGATCATATGGCATTTCTATATCTTTTTTTTTTTTTTTTTAACAACGTCCATACTCTTTACCACAGTGACTGCACCAATTTACATTCCCACCAACAATACATGAGGGTTCCTTTCTCTGCACATTCTCACTAACACTTGTTACGTCTTGCCTCTTTGATAATAGCCATTCTGACAGATGTGAAAAGGTATCTCATTGTGGTTTTGACCTCACTTTTCCTGATGATTAGTCTTGTTGAGCATCTGCTTATGTGCTTCTTGACCATTTGTGTGTCATCTTTGGAAAAATGTCTATTTAGGTTCACTGCCCACTTTTAAGTTAGATTTACTTATTTAATTTTTTTGGTGTTGAGTTTTATTCTTTATACATTTTGGGTATTAATCTCTTGTTAAGTAGGTTATTTGCAAATATCTTTTCCCATTCACTGGGTTGCCTTTTTGTTTTGTTGATGGTTTCCTTCACTGTACAGAAGTCTTTTATTTTGGTATAGTCCCAATAGTTTAATCTTGCTTTTATATCCCTTCCTTAAGGAGACATACCTAAAAAAATGTTGTTAAGGCCAATGTCAAAGAGATAACTGCCTGTTTTTGTCTAGGAATTATATGATGTCAGGTCTCACATTTAGTTCTTCAGTTCAATTTGGATTTATTTTTGTGTATGGTGTAAGAAAATGGATCAGTTTCATTCTTTTGCATGTAGCTATCCAGTTTTTCCAGCCTTATTTATTGAAGAAACTGTCTTTTTGCCATTGTATATTCTTGTCTCCTTTATCATAGATTAATTGACCATCTAGGCACAGGTTTATTCCTGGGCTCTCTATTCTGTTCCATTCATCTATGTGCTTATTTTTATGACAGTACCATACTGTTTTGATTACTATAACTTTGTAATCGGTGATAAAATGTCCTGATGATTAAATGTTGACAATTAATTTAAATAATAGAGTATATAGACCATATATAATGTTTGAATGCCAAAATCAGTTTGGGGTTTACAGCAAGATACAGGAGAATGGGAATTCAGTGGAGACCAGGATTTGAAACACAAGGAATGATCATAAGAACTTAAGACACCAGGGGCACCTGGGTGGCTCAGTCATTAAGCATCTGCCTTCGGCTCAGGTCATGATCCCAGGGCCTTGGGATCGAGCCCCACATCAGGCTCCTTGCTCAGCGGGAAGCCTGCTTCTCCCTCTCACACTGTCTCTCTCTCTCTCTCTCTCTCTCTCTGTCAAATAAATAAATAAATAAAATCTTAAAAAAAAAAGAACTTAAGACACTGGAGATGATCAGAAAAAGTGATGATGGCATTAGACATTTTATGAGGCATCCAAAAAGATTTGAAGCTAATTTTACCTTGACCATACGTTTAGAAAACGACCTCAAGACATGTCTGGATTCACAAATAATGGTGCCCACCTTATTGTCATCTATTTTTTGTCTGATAAAAGATTCTTATTGAAAAATCTTGTACTTAAGTAAGGATCAGGATCTGAAACAATAGTCCCTAGTCTCCATAAAGTCTGGATGCATAAAGGGACTTAGGGGCATATATTTGATCAATGAATAGATTAATGGAAGAATCATAGAAATGTACACTTTTTCAGTGCATTCAGAGTTTTAAAATTAAAAAAAAATACATGTTTACTTTTGCTGATATGGGAGAATTATGCATCTTTTTATGACTCCTAATATTTTATGTTGCTGATAACCACTTTGCACAGCCTCTGACAGAAAATGTGAAGTTTCAATTTTCAACTTCAAGAAGATCAGATGTGAGGTGCATTAAATGAATGACTCCAGCTTCTGAGGGAGCAAGATCCGTATAAATCATCCTTTTTTCAGAAACCTTCAACAACCCAAATGGAGAGTCTAAAATGAATGTCCTTATAAATTATCATTTTATAGAAATAATTTTTGAGATAAAAATTTACTTGAAAATTATAGAATGATTTGTAGGACTTTCAGATAATACCTTTATATGTGCTTAGAGTTTTTCACCTGGCCAAGGGATTTCAAATAAGCAGGAACTCACCAACTCCCCCATCATCATTTATCAACACTGTGATGGGTTAATGTTTTATTTTCTGAGAGTCCTGGCTTAACATTCCTTCAGAGTGATGTGAGAAGAATTACCATTTGACTAAAAAATACTCAGCTTCCTTGAGATGTATGAGATTTGAATGTGACCTTTGTGATTATTTATCCTCATTATTATTAATGCTGCTACTGATAACTATAAACTTGTTTGATTCAACCTTTGACCTTTCAATATCCATTCATTCTGTCTGCAGTAACCCACTTTCTTTGTTGTCATCTTTGTTTGTACCAGTCTACCTTGGAGGGTTTTTTGTGTTCTTAGTAACTGAAGGTTGAGGAAAGAAATCCAGATGACAAATGTCATTATTAAAACCATGGTATAGAGTTGAAACTCAAGAAAATTGACAAAAAATAATCATCTGTGTATAACACTGTGACAAATAACTATGTATAAAAATTCAGGCTTATTCCAAGCCTGAATAAGAAATAAATGTCATTGTATGCATGAATATCCCACTTACTTACCTATTAGAAATGCATCCATATTACCAGAGATTTTTACCATGCATTTGTAGTAAGATTTGTACTACTTTTGGCTAAGTTTTTGAGTTTATTTATTAATTTGGCTCTCATTAGTATAATCAATTAATATATATTATGAGTATATAATAGCTAAACACACAGAAACTTAAATGGTGTAGGTTTTTTTATTTAGTTGATAGGTTTTATTCAGGTGATGTTTTTAAATATGAAGAACTACTTTTTTGGTGATCGCTATTCGGCATAATGACTGAGCTATTTGATGTTTTAATCAACACTGGATTAAAACATACAATCCTAAATTATACACACTAAGTTGAACCACATTAAGTTTCCAATATCGACCTCTTGTTTTACTTAAAAAGGGGTCCGTTAATGTGGCTCAACCTGATAGGAAAATACCTGCAAAATGAAAATTATTTAACTGTTTTGACATAGCTTGAGATTTGCTTAGCCGTAAGAAAGTCAACCATTTCTCAAACATGGAATGACTTCATTAAAAACTCTAAAAACTATGTTCTCTTGGGAAAAAGACTTCCAATTTATTGAAATACTATTGTAGAATGTGCTTTAGAAAAAAATGGGGTAATTGTAAGAAGAAATTTTTAAAACACTGATACTGGAAAAATGTGTGGTTGACTTTTAAAATTCTTGAGAGTATTCATTCAGGATTTTTAAAATCTTGCTCTCTGGAAACAACAGCTTATTAGTTTGCTCCGTCCCAGTTCAACACTGAATTGAAAGCAGTATCTCATTACTGTGTTCTCTGGTAACTTTTCAGAACTTCCCTCTGAAGTCTTTTCCAAGAAGCATCATTAAAAATTCAATACACACATAAGTCATCTCATTTGTCCCCAAGTGCAGTATGTACATCTGCAGTTCTGAATAAACAATAGTATGAGTACTTTAAAAAGCAAATGTGAAAGATATAGGACCAATGGGCCAATCTAACAAATTCAGCTTTGGTTTAAAGAGATAAGAAAAAAATAAATACCTTTCCTTTCTTCAAGTAATTCATCTTCAGAGGGTGGTAATATGTACAAATATCTGCAAATAGAGGCATTAAATCATCCATCCATAAATCCTCTTTTTTTTTCTTTCAAAAGCAGCTTCTCATCCTTTGTCTAGGCTTTTAAGTAACTTGATTATGATAATTCCTATGTGTCCTTCTGGAATGCCGTGAATGCTTGCTCATAAAATTATGGAGAAAAAAAGGGATTTGGAAAGTAAATATGAAATAGGAAAAAAAAAAACACAGGGAAATGAGGGTAAGGAGAGGCTAAACATACACCCCCACAGCCCAAATCCCTTCTCAGCTGGTGATGTTCAAAAACCATCTTTGTAAATTGAAAATGAGTACAATATAGGCTGATGAAAAAGCTTTGGTTTGTGTGAAATGACTGCTGTAAATGTCAGAGAAAATTTTGCTTACCACATCAAATGGAAAACTTTGGCACTCTTGTATGAATAATAGAGCCCAATATGCCTCCCAGTCAGCCATGTAACAGTCTTGGTTAGGCTAAACACTGTGGCAGAAGCATTGAGTTAGTAAGAAAAAACAAATGAGGTATCAAATGAAAATTTATTTCAAAAAGTAAGAGCTTGATGCTAAGCATGATAATGAAGAAAGAGAGAAAACATATATTATATATATATATATGATTTTTTTTTTTTTAGGGAAATCTTATTTGGTTTTCCCAAGTTTGAAAGTCAAACCTGTGAAGTTCACCAGAAGCTAGATTTCAGGAAACATTTGTTGTAGTCGTACTTTAGGATAGGTACAGTATTATTGCTAGTTTCTACCTTTAAGGATCACCCCATCTGAAGAGGAGACAGATAAGCAAACCAGTCATTACAGTGCACTGTAATAAACATAATGATAGAAAGGTAAAAAGCACAAAACGGGGCAAAATCAAAGCTTTTGAGATTGTGAGGTAAGGCACACTCTTGGAGTGGTCAGATTGGAACTAAATCTTGAAATGTCTACTGCAAGTAGCCAGGAGGGACGGGGTGGTGAGAAACAACAACAACAACAGTGTATTCAAAGCCTGAAGTGAAAAGGCACGGGTTGTTCGGTAAACTACTCAGTTGTGTGGACAGCCTCATTTCCTATTAAGGCCTCCCAAGCTCGGGGTCATTGACAAGGAGAAGGCATACCTGTTCCACTTACCATTCAACAGGTTGGCGGGTGGACTTTCATGGTCCATTTATTGCTACATCCAAAGACTCTTCCCACCTTTCTAGGAAGAGTATCTAGAAAAATCAGTATCTGGTGATCTCAGTGTAATTCTTTTCCCTGTAGCATATCTAAGAGCTTCACTGAATATATATATGAAGGGTAGGGTGATGAGAGGTAGGGTGTGTAGAGTCAGCACAATTTATGGAATTTTTTATTCGGGGTGAGAACTATGTAGAAATGAAATAAGTTCTAAGGACTGACCTTTTTTACACCATTATTGAAGTTTTGAAACTAAATGCAGCTCTTAGAAAATTAAGTTAGATGGGACTTAGATGAGCATGTGCATGTGGGAATGTCTATGAAAAAACTACAATTTTGACTGCTGTTACTGAGACTCATATCTACTTAGTTGAAATTTTGTTGTATTCCTATAAACAAAGCTTTTCAGCTTGGTAAATTGATAAATTCTGATGAACTGAAACCTAATCTACTTGAACCCTCAATGAACCCTCAATGAACCCTCAATTCTGCATTCTTAAATAAACAGGAGGTGAAAACCTAAGACAAGCTCCTATCAGAGGTTAATTTCAAAGATCAGGGTTGATGTGTGGTCTCATTTCTAAAAGTGTTTATATTTGCAGAAGGAAGAAAAGTTGTTTATTATTGCTAATGAAGACTTTTCATAGTTGTGAAATTTTTATAATGAAAGGTTGTATTTTACTTAGTGTACTCTGTTTTTATGGCAGGAAGATAAGGTAGGATATTGTAGATTCTGAAGTGTGGGTGTGTGTGTGTGTGTGTGTGTGTGTGTGTGTGTGTGTGTGTGTGTGTGCGCGCGCGCGCGCTCGTGCACGTGCTTATTCGTGAAGGCTACCCGGTTCAAAAGGAACTTTTCTACCTAAGTTGTTATTATATTGGTTTTTTTCTGTTTTTTTTTTATAATTTTTTATTGTTATGTTAATCACCATATATTACATCATTAGTTTTTGGTGCAGTGTTCCATGATTCATTGTTTGTTCATAACACCCAGTGCTCCATGCAGAACGTGCCCTCCTCAATACCCATCACCAGGCTAACCCATCCCCCTACCCCCCTCCCCTCTAGAACCCTCAGTTTGTTTTTCAGAGTCCATCATCTCTCATGGTTCGTCTCCCCCTCTGACATACTCCCCTTTTCTTCCTCTCCTGTTATCTTCTTCTTTTTCTTTTTTCTTAAAATATGTTGCGTTATTTGTTTCAGAAGTACAGAACTGTGATTCAACAGTCTTGCACAATTCACAGCGCTCACCGTAGCACATACCCTCCCCAATGTCTATCACCCAGCCACCCCATCCCTCCCACCCCCAACCACTCCAGTAACACTCAGTTTCTTTCCTGAGATTAAGAATTCCTCATATCAGTGAGGTCATGTGATACATGTCTTTCTCTGATTGACTTATTTCACTCAGCATAACACCCTCCAGTTCCATCCACATCGTTGCAAATGGCAAGATCTCATTCCTTTTGATGGCTGCATAATATTCCATTGTGTATATATACCACATCTTCTTTATCCATTCATCTGTCGATGGGCATCTTGGCTCTTCCCACAGTTTGGCTATTGTGGACATTGCTGCTATAAACATTGGGGTACACGTACCCCTTCGGGTCCCTACATTTGTATCTTTGTGGTAAATACCCAGTAGTGCAATTGCTGGATCGAACGGTAGCTGTTTAATATAATGCTTACTATATGCCAGACAAATATTACAAATATTAACACATTTAATGCATAGAACAACACAGTGAGATAAAATAGGATGCTACGAAATGGATGCCTATTTTGCAAAGGAGGCAACTAACACCCAAAGAGTTGGAGTAACCTACCCAAAAACATAGGGCTGGCTAGAAAATGGTAAAGTTGGGATAGAAACTCAGGCAGCCTGGTTACAGTCTATATTCTTGGTCCTCAGGAATATATTATGGAGGAAGAGGGATAGATTTTGTACTGCAATAGGCTCAAAAGTACATTTTCAGGAAATATGCCAGGATATATCAGTCTGAGGATGTCAAATGAGCACAGGTTCTTGAGTCTCCAAGGTTTTCTCCATGGAGACATTGGTTGGTGTCAATGGCAATCTGCTTGTATAAGGTGAAATCCTCCTGGATTGGCATAGTGAATGAGGTTTACCAAACTTGAACTCCAAAAACATCACACCCCAAAATCTCAGGGATGCTACTAACATGATTGTTAATCATGCCATTTGCAAACTGACTCCTTTCTCTAATAATTGCACTCCAATTTTATTTTATGTTCCTAATATCATTTTGCATAATAAACTTTCTTCATTGACTCTAAGATGTTTATTGTAAAATATTTTATACACTACTATAATACAAGAAATATTGCCAATCAAACCATAATACATTGCTATCTTATTTAGAATTTTTACATTATCCTTAGGAAAAAAAAGCTTACTTAGATATTTCAATCACATGCCACTATAGTACATACATAAAACAGGACATAGAATAATATGATTGATAAATTCCTAAACTTTTCCCACATTTTGAATTTGAATACTTTGAGTTACTTTCTTTTTTAAATTTTTATTTAAATTCCAGTTAGTTAACATACAGTGTAACATTAGTTTCAGGTGTACAGTATAGTGATTCAACACTTCCATACAGTACCCGGTACTCATCACAACAAGTGCATTCCTTAATCCCCATCACCTATTTCACCCATCCCCCCACCCATTTCCCTTCTGGCGACCATCAGTTTGTTCTCTATAGTGAAGTTTGTTTCTTGGTTTGCCTCTATTTCCCCCCCTTTGCTCATTTTTTTTGTTTCTTAAATTCCTCATATGAGTGAAATCATATAGTATTTGTCTTTCTCTGACTGACTTCACATAGCATAATACTCTGTATCTCCCCATCTACATCGTTGCAAATGGCAAAATTTCATGCTTTTTTGTGGCTGGATAATATTCCATTGTATATACATACTACATCTTCTTCATCCATTCATCAGTTGATGGACACTTGGGCTCTTTCCATAATTTGGCTATTGTAGATAATGCTGCTATAAATGTTAGGGTGCACATATCCTTTTGAATTGGTATTTTTGTTTTCTTTAGGTAAATACTTAGTAGTGCAATTGCTGGATCATAGGGTAGTTCCATTTTTAACTTTTTGAGGAACCTCCATACTGTTCTCCAGAGTGGCTGCAGCAGTTTGCATTTCCACCAACAATGTAAAGTGTTCCTCTTTCTCTGCATCCTCAGCAATACCTCTTGTTTCTTCTGTTGTTGATTTTAGCCATTCTGAGAGGTATAAGGTGGTATTTCATTGTAGTTTTGACTTGTATTTCCTTGATGATAAGTGATGTTGATCATCTTTTCATGTGCTATGGCCAGTGTCAGAGACCTTACTGCCTGTGTTCTTCCCTAGGATTTTTATGGCTTCAGGTCTCACATTTAGGTCTTTAATCCATTTTGCATTTATTTTGTGTATGGTATAAGAAAGTGGTCCACTTTCACTTTTTGCGTGTTGCTGTCCAGTTTTCCCAACACCATTTGTTGAAGAGACCACCTTTTTCCCATTGGATGGATATTCTTTCCTACTTTGTTGAAGATTAGTTGACCATATAGTTGTGGGCTCATTTCTGGGTTTTCTATTCTGTTCCAATGATCTGTGTGTCTATTTTTGTGCCAGTACCATACTGTCTTGATCAGTACAGCTTTGTAATATAACTTAAAGTTTGGAATTCTGATGCCTCCAGTTTTGTTTTTCTTTTTCAAGTTTGCTTTGGCTATTCAGGGTCTTTCATGGTTCCATACAAGTTTTAGAATTGTTTGTTCTAGCTCTGCAAAAAATGCTGGTGGTATTTTAATAGCGATTGCATTAAATGTGTAGATTGCTTTGGGTAGTATAGACATTTTAACAATATTTGCTCTTCTAATCCATGAGCGTAGAATTTTTTTTTTTCATTTCTTTGTATCATCTTCAATTTTTTTCATGAGTGTTTTTTAGTTTTCAGGGTAGAGTTCTTTTATCCCTTTGGTTAGGCTTATTCCGAGGTATCTTATTGTTTTTGGTGCCATTTAAATGGGATTGAGTCCTTAATTTTTTTTTCTGCTGCTTCATCTTTGGTGTATAGAAATGCAGCAGATTTCTAAATGTTGATTTTTTTATTCTGTGATTTTACTGAATTCGTTTATCAGTTCTAGCACTTTTTTGGTGGAGTCTTTTGGGTTTTCTCTATAGAGTATCATGTCATCTGCAAATAGTGAAAGTTTGACTTCTTCCTTGCTGGTTCTGGATATCTTTTATTTTTTTGTTGTCTGATTGCTGAGGCTAGGACTTTGAGTACTGTGTTAAATAAAAGTGGTGAGAGTGGACATCCCTGTCTTTTTCCTGACCGTAGAGGAAAAGCTCTCAGTTTTTCCCCAGTGAGGGTGGTAAGAGCTCTGGGTTTTTCAGATGTGGCCTTTATGATGTTGAGGTATGTTCCCTCTAATTAATCCTTTAAGTTACTTTTCAACTCTAAGTCAATAATGACATATTTTGTATACAGAATCATCCTCTGTGCCATCAAAGCATTTTGGAGATTAGTCATTTTTAAAAGGTATCTCATTTAACTGTTGCTTGGCTCTAAAACAAAACAAAAATTCCCCACAAAAACAGTTTTAAGATACATTCCAACTTAAGAGATACTAAAATGTGGGGTAAAATTAATATCTTGGTTAGTTATTGAAATACAACTTAAAGTATTGAGTATAGTGCGTGAGCAGTCATATAACAGTTTTATGAAGATGACTAGTCTATGAGCAAGCCTCAATTTTATAATAGAGTTAAGCATTGTCTCATACTAATTTATTGGTATCTGCAGTTATGGAACAACTCATGTATTAACTACAGAATAATTTTAATTACTCTAGGATAAATATTTCACACTCTGAATTTTATTTAAGCAGTGTCTTTGGCAAATACTACAAGTTTAGGGAGATAAAAGAGTTTGAATACACAAAAACCATGGTGCTGGCCAAGTGAGCTTCTGCAATTTGCAGAGGGCAGGCAGTGATACAGCATGGATGCTTGTGTGTGCTTGGATAAAAACGTTAGACTAAATAAAAAGGGAAATAAATAAGCTCTTGCTGTAAGATCATAATACTAAATGAAGAATCTCCTTGATTGCCTTTTTCCTTTTTTAGCACAGTGTACATGTTTCATAGGTAGATGATGACAATCCTTTTATCATTAAATACAGAAACGTGTGTGATTCTTTTCCTTTGAACTTTATTGACTGTCATGGCTTCTAAGACTATAGACTGGTATGCACCAATAAACTTGGGATTATCTGCTAATGTCTTGTATCAATATGATTCGATTCCAAACTCAGTCATTGCCCATATTCTGATTTGCTTAAGTAATAAATGTCAGAGCACTGGCTCTTCCCAGCCACAGTGGACTTGCCTTTGAAACAGGGGTGTTTAGAGGAGAATTACCTGAAATATACAGTAAAAATTATGTCATCTGAAAAACTGCAAGGACAGAGATAAGGGAATGTTTAGTTTTTAAAATAAAAGGCAAAGTGGGAAAGAAAGTAAATACTTCTGAAATAGTTTACGGTGTACAGTGTAGCCTACAGTAACTTTTGATGACTTCAAGAAGTAGAACCAAAGATGGAGAAAGAGTTAGGTTCACTCTAAGGGCATATGCTCTTGTGGTTATTGCTACCCAAAGATGGAATAGCCTGCTTCAGGTATTGTGAATTTCCAGTTACTTGAAATATTAAATCCTAGGATGGACAACAGTCATTAAGGATGACATTATGGGTTTTTCATGTGTCTGTTAGCCATTTGTATGTCTTCTTCGGAGAAGTGTCTGTTCATATCTTCTGCCCATTTTTTGACGTGATTATTTGTTTTTTTGGGTGTTGAGTTTGAGAAATTCTTTATAGATCTTGGATACCAGCCCTTTATCTGTAGTGTCATTTGCAAATATCTTCTCCCATTCTGTGGGTTGCCTCTTTGTTTTGTTGACCGTTTCCTTTGCTGTGCAGAAGCTTTTTATCTTGATGAACTCCCAAAAGTTCATTTTTGCTTTTGTTTCACTAGCCTTTGGAGATGTATCTTGAAAGAAGTTGCTGTGGCCGATGTCAAAGAGGTTACTGCCTATGTTCCCCTCTAGGATTTTGATGGATTCCTGTCTCACATTGAGGTCTTTCATCCATTTTGAGTTTATCTTTGTGTATGGTGTTAGAGAATGGTCGAGTTTCATTCTTCTGCATGTGGCTGTCCAATTTCCCCAACACCATTTATTGAAAAGACTGTCTTTTTTCTTTTGGATATTTTTTCCTGCTTTGTCAAAGATGATTTGGCCATAGAGTTGAGAGTCCATATCTGTGCTCTCTATTCTGTTCCATTGGTCTATATGTCTGTTTTTGTGCCAGTACCATGCTGTCTTGGTGATCATCATCATTAGCCATCAGGGAAATTCAAATCAAAACCACATTGAGATAGCACCTTACACGAGTTAGAATGGCAAAAATGGACAAGGCAAGAAACAACAAATGTTGGAGAGGTTGTGGAGAAAGGAGAACCCTCTTACATGGGAATGCAAGTTGATATGGCCACTTTGGAAACCAGTGTGGTGGTGCCTTAAAAAATTAAAAATAGAGCTATGACCCAGCAGTTGCACTCCTGGGTATTTACCCCAAAGACACAGATGTAGTGAAAAGAAGGGCCATATGCACCCCAATGTTCATAGCAGCAATGTCCACAATAGCCAAACTGTGGAAAGAGCCGAGATGCCCTTTAACAGATGAATGGCTAAAGAAGATGTGGTCCATATAAACAATGGAATATTACTCAGCCATCAGAAAGGATGAATACCCAACTTTTACATCAACATGGATGGGACTGGAGGAGATTATGCTAAGTGACATAAGCCAAGCAGAGAAAGTCAGTTATCATATGGTTTCACTTATTTATGGAACAGAAGGAATAGCAGGGAGGACATTAGGAGAAGGAAGGGAAAAATGAAGTGGGGGGTGGGAATCAGAGGGGGAGATGAACCATGAGAGACGATGGACTCCGAGAAACAAACTGAGGGTTCTGGGGGGGGGGTGGGCGATGGGTTAGCCTGGTGATGGGTATTAAAGAGGGCACGTACTGCATGGAGCACTGGGTGTTATACGAAAACAATGGATCGTGGATCACCATATCAAAAACTAATGATATATTGTATGGTAACTAACATAACATAATAAAATTAAATTAAAAAAAAAGGATGACATCATGGTGACTCAGACATCACTATGTAAATTAACTCTGGGACTTAATAACATCCCTGCCACCCATGAGCTTTTATGATACTCAGGTGGTAATATAAATATAATGAAGGTAGTACATCTTGGCTTATAGGCTAGATATAAATAATGATATGTGATAATACTTTGTGATATGTGTTGAGATAAAGTTTCTGAGGAACCTTGTTCTTTTAATTATATACCCTATACCCTGAATCTTCATTCTTTGTGTCCTTTTCCATATTTCTGCTTGAATATCATATGACTTTTCATGGGCCAGTCTAAGTGGATCTTTCTCTAGTATTCTCTGTATTTGAACCATTCCAGTTGATTTAATTTTGTCTTCATATATAGTACTATACTATTTTATGCATAATTTTAGAAAATAGGTAATTTTTTGTTTACTTTGTGAAAATTCCTACTGAAATGCGAGTTCCTTAAATTACTCATTCAACAAATAATATTTTAACTCATTCTATACCAGAAAACTCCTGATTGTTGGCAGAAAGTTCTCCATGGATTTCTGGTGTTCCTACATGTTCTAGGCTTTCTGAGTGAAGGACATATTTGAATAGCAAAGAGCCCTGGAGTCTGGAGATAGTGTGTTCTACTGAAGAGATGTAGAACCATCTCTCTTCTTGTGGAAGTCCCAAGGCAGAAAAGATGAGGCCTTCTCCTTGGCCTCTCTGGTGACATTTGCTCACATTTTAGTGTAATAAATCTGGAGACACCTTTCCTTGCCCCTATAGGAGTTTCCTACACTCCAGGTGTATGAGTAATCGCTCCTTCAGGAGGGGTGGACAAACACATGTGCCAGTAGTCTCTTGAAGTTTTATTGAAGTTTTCTAAATTTGGGGTTCCTCTCTTTTTCTCTTTTGGTACGTACCACTGTGCATGTAGACAAATACCCCTTATTTCATCAACTGTGGTTTTTGCCATAACAAATGGTCCATTTCTCTGACCCAGAGAAATATGCCTAAATATGAAAACCTGGGCACCTGGGTGGCTCAGTTTGTTAAGCGACTGCCTTCGGCTCAGGTCATGATCCTGGAGTCCTGGGATCGAGTCCCGCATCAGGCTCCCTGCTTGGCGGGGAGTCTGCTTCTCCCTCTGACCCTCCCCTCTCTCATGTGCTCTCTCTCTCTGTCTCTCTCTCTCTCTCTCTCTCTCTCTCATTCTCTCTCTCAAATAAATAAATAAAATCTTTAAAAAAATATGAAAACATGTGTCATGCTAACCCCTACAGTTTGCAAGTAGGGTCAGTCTCGGACTCTTTGTAATTTTTGGCTTAACAATGCTCTGCATATATGTGCACATGAATGTGCATGAAAGCGCAATATGTATACAGGAGCAAGGGGAGGAAACGGGGAAGATATGGACGTTAAATAAGTAATTACATTCTAAAATAGGATAATTTCTGAAATAAAGCAAAGTGCTATAGGAGCACAGAGGAGGAAACAGATTACAAGACTAGTGAAAATAAAGTATTTTAAACCAGCTGGTGAAATATCAATTCACTGCAATTTGAAATAAGATGATGGATGAGTTCTGTAATCAAATCTGTCCAGTCACCTAGGGAATTTATCTTTCCACATTGTGAAATTACAGACTTCTCTGCCTCTTACTTGGTCTGTAGTGAAACCTTTTTCCCAATGCCTTATTTCCACAACTTACCTGAATTACTTGGCTTTATATCCTTGTGGACAACAAATCATTATCTCCTGTTTGTCACTGTTCTTCTCACTTTCTAGATGACTTAGAGCTTCCTGTGACCCTGAGGCCTCCTTCACAGTTTGTATAAGAAGACTGTACATTTTGCACTTTGCTCTGAGAACTATTCCTTTAAATGACATATCAGAGTTAGGAAAACAAATAGAAAAAGCAAATCAGAACCATATCACTTACATTTTCTAGTGGAAGAGTCAGTTATCATTTTGCCCCACCAGTGAGAACCTGCGGGGCATCTTGCAAAGTGCCAAAAAGGGACAACAATTCAGTGCTTTCAGATGTAGTGAAAAGAACTATTTTAAACTTCCTTGTAATAGATCTATCAGATAACTTTAGTTGATTTAGTTATTTCCTCTCTCCCTGTCTTTAGGTCCTGGAACATTGGCAAAACTCCATTTCCAAATAGTTCCTTTTTTGTATTCCCCTGCCTGGGAACAGTGGGGCTAAGGCTGGAGTAGAGAAAGCATGGCTTCCTTAAGCAAGCAGCTGACTGAAGGTGATTGCTAGAGTATGGAAGCCTTGGTCCCAGCAGAGCCCCACTCCTACTCTCTCCTCCCATAGCCACCCTTAATGAGCAGATATGTCTCCATTCCCATAAAGTAGGGCAGGAGGAATATAATGGTGTGGGCAACACCCCCAGGAGACTGGCCTCCTCCTACAATGCATGGCCTAGCCACGCTGATCAGCTTAGACTTAGAGACTAGATAGGTCTTGCAGGCCAGTCTCCATGTGAGTTTGGAGCTGAGAGGTAATGGTTTAATAATGACTCAACACCCAAGGAAATTTCAGAAAGACTGAATATTCCTTCATACTGATTAGCCTATACATAGCCATGGACTTTGCACTCCAGGTATATGGTCAAGCACAAAAGCTGACCATTTTATACAGACTCACCATTCCATACCCAACAACTAATCTAGACACACTGACAGACTGAATAGACCATCCCAATTAGACTGTTCCTAACCATCCACTATTCCCCACCTGCACCTGAGATACAACGGAAATCCCATTTGGGGCTTTAAGTGCATGGGGCATGGGAAGCTGTGATGGCCCTGAGGCCTTTGTGAAAACTTCTACCCTATGAAATGTTGTGGTATGTTTTCCCAAAGTGCAGCTGAGCATGATTTTCAAAATGATTATTACATCTAATGAACATGTACACGTGCAGTGATAATAATAATGGCATCACTTTTTGAGTTTTTACTCTTCAAAAGGTACTTATATAAAGTATGAGTCATATATATATTTGTATAAAATTATATATATAATTGTACATAAAAACTTATTTCATCCTTATAACAATATCATGAAATAGGTCCTATAATTACCTCTGTTTAATAGATGAGAAAAGAGAAACAGTGAAGGAGTAAATATCTTGCCTGAGATTATAAAGCCAGTACTGGGAGGGTCAGGTAGTAATCCTGTGCAGCTGGGCTCCAGAATTCTCATTCTTAACCAGTATTTCTAACTAAATGTCTGATTTCAAATGCTGACTGATAGGTTGCAGGGTAAGTGACTTTTATATAAAAATCCTGTGTTGCTAAAAGTTCAATTAATATTTTTTTGAATTGATATTTAACATTTAGCATGTGCTTCTTAAATCTAATACAGTGTCTAAAGAGGACATAATATCCTGTTTCTCAGTCATGTATTTCTCAATCTGTTATAGGAATAGACTTTTGAATGAACTGATAATTTCTCTCAAAACTTCTAAGATGTAAGAAGATCATCATATTTTTTTGTAAGAAACATAACATTCAGTTGATAACAAAACATTCTGGTCTACCTCCCTGGAATAGGAACTGGGGCTAGTGTAGCCTTCTCCTACTTCTAGAATCAAAGAAGTCTCACAAAGGGTTGAAACCAGCACAGTAATACATAGACACATACATTATAAATACTTATCCATACATCAAACATTGTAGCATTATTACTATCCTCACTAAAGGCTTGTCTTGTCATTGACTGTAATGCCCATTTTGAAAACCAAGCTCAGCTGCACCTGGGGAAAATACAGGATTTCACGAGATAGAATAGAAAAAATATTTGGGCTAGAGAACAAAGTGATAGCAGAAGAATGCTTTGTTCTAGAGGCTTTTTTTTTTATTCTGAAATTCCTGCCTTTTTGTTTATTTTCAAAGCAATCAAAATATCAAGAGTAAAAATCCAAAAGTCTCCTGTGATTGTAGAAAGTAAGAACTCCCCAAGTAAAACCTGTGTGTGTGAAAGTTGGGCAGTCTCTGCACTGGCCCTTTTGCCTCTAAGGTATTAAGATAAATCAAGTTTACTGAAGTCTACTAGAGAAGAGCAGAGTAATCATAGAAAAGTCAATATGTATAGAAAGTTTGCATGAATTATTCAGACAGGTAAGAAAACTTTCTGAAATACCCTTGGCGTCTAACACAGAGATCTGGCATTATCTCCACAAGACAGAATGTTTGCATATGACTTTTTTCTGCATCCCTTCCATTACCCTAATCACTTTAGAGAAGAGGTTTTTAGGCTTGAATGTACATTTTCACTGGGGGAGATTTAAACTTAGACTTACCTGGGCCAGAGTTTCTGATTTAATTGATTTGAAATATGGCCTAGACATTGAAATTTGGGAAAGTTCCCTACATAACTGTATATGAAGCACAAGTTTAAAGCCACTGCTTTAGAGTAACTTTGTCCTATCTTCACTTCCATTCCCAAAACACCTTCTCTGGGCCCTCCCTCTCTTTCCTGTACAATTTCTCTCTTGTTTCAGCCAATCAGACCTGAGAGGTATACATACAGCAAGTTGCTCTTACCTAGGAGGTATTAATTCATATTACTTGCATGATAACATTTTAGCTCTTAATATTCCTAAACATAGTATACCTATTTTAAAAAAAAGAGTATACCTATTGTAGAAGCACAGGGTTTTTAGTGTCTAGTAGATCCAGGTTATGACTGCATGATAAATCAATTTGAGTATTTTTAAATGATATTTTAAAAAGAAAATTCCAGAAAGAGTAAAAATTTTTGGTATTGACATAACATAGAGGAACTTATATTCCCCAGCACGTTAACATCTGTGAAAATAATATTTTGTGGTCATAAAAATTTTGCCAAACATTGGGTAAAAGTAAGGTTAAGCTATTTTTTCCCTACAGGGCACTTAATTGGCTACTATGCACTGTGACTCCTGAAAAGTCCTATATTATTCAGCATTCACAAACTTATCTGGGCTTTTTTAATATTAATTAGGGAAATGAATTTTTGAGAGTACTATTATTCTCTTCTTTTTTTGTTTTTGTTTATGTTTTTGGGTTGTGTTTTTGCATTCTCTTCCTTCTGCTTGAAGCCAAGAAACTTAAAAATAAAAAAAACGTTCCTTTATTAGGGAGCTACAAGAACAATAGAGTATTGGGTATACAAGTAGAAAAAGTGAAAGATTTATGCAAGATATCAAATACCATGAGGGCAAATTGAGTACTAGATGATGATGCAGTATGTCCAGTATGTGGGACATAGATGAACTAAATTATTGACAGTGAAGATTGTACATAAATGAATTCCTTCATGTATTCTTAGAGATAGTTGGTAAAACTGTATAGATGACCTTACTGGTTCTAGGACTTTCAGATAGGGGCACCTGGGTGGCTCAGTCATTAGGAGTCTGCCTTCGGCTCAGGTCATGATCCCAGGGTCCTGGGATCGAGCCCCACATCAGGCTCCCAGCTCGGCGGGAAGCCTGCTTCTCCCTCTCCCACTCCCCCTGCTTGTGTTCTCTCTCTGTCAAATAAATAAAATCTTAAAAAAAAAAAAAAAAAACTTTCAGATAGTTGGATAACTTTCACATAGACACTTTCATGTATTTGGGAAACTGTTCATTCATTTTTCTTTCTTTAATTCTAGGATGTTTTGTGGTATCTTCAGGAGATTCTAACATATTAGTAGTGTTGATAAATGTAGTACTTACATTATTATTTAAGGCAGTTGAGGCAAAGCACCCCCTAAATTAATGGCTTGTGGGAATGTAAAGGTTAGTGGTTTGTGGGAATGCAGCTAGTGTGGAAAATCTTGTGGCAGTTCTTCAAGAAGTGAAACATGAAATTACCGTATGGCCCAACAGTTCCACTCCTAGGTATATGCCGAAAAGAATTGAAAACAGAGACTAAAACAGATACTTGCATGCCAATGCTAATTGCAGCAGTATTCCCAATGGCCAAAAGGTGGAAACAACCCAAGTGACCATTAACAGATGGTTGGCTAAACACAATGTGGGGTGTGTGTGTGTGTGTGTGTGTAATCGAATATTATTCAGCCATAAAAAGAAGGGAGTTCTGATACATGCTACAGTGGATGAACCTTGAAAATACTATGTTAAATAAGCTGGATCCAAAGAATAAATATTGTATGATTCCTTTAAGACATATCTAAAATAGGCCAATTCATAGAGACCAGGGGCTGGGAAGAGGGTGAAATGAGGGGAATTGCTTAAGGGGTTCAGGATTTCTATTTGGCATAAAGGATAATGATTTTTAAAGATCCTGGTTATGAAAGTACAAGCTTGCAAGCATAATAAATGCCACTGAATTGTACACTTAAAAATGGTTAAAATAGCCATTTTATTATGTAGATTTTACCATGATAAAAACATGTGAAAATAATTTAGTGGCTTAAAATAGAGTTCTTAGATGGGCTCATGATTCTGAGAGTTAGGGATTCAGCCTGTTTAGTTGGGGAGTTTGGCTTCGTGTATTGTCATTTGGGGTTTCTCATGAGTCAGTTGGTGGTTAGGTCTCCATCATCCTAAATGGCTTCAGTTCGAGACTTAACGTTGTACAGCTTTGCAATACTGAGAAGTTAAGCATACATGATGCTTGTCCCCTAGTAATGTTAATTTAAGCTGATAACATTTTGTTAGCATGATCTTGTGCCATCTCTAAAAGTTCCCCCATCCCGACATACCTTACTTCATTTCACAAGAATTCTTGGGCATTTTTTCTCCTTTCTATTATAATTTCTTTGGGTAATTGTTCACTGTATTGAACAGTATTTGAGATGAGAGACCCAGTATTGACATGATTCCCTCCTAGTCTTTGACTCTTCAGATAAAGGGCCAGTGCTCTCCTCATCCGTCTGGCTGATAAAGAATAGTTCCAGCTGTGGTATCAAGATTTTATTTATAATAATAAAAGAAAAACAGCATTAGCAAAAAAAAACCTCAAGTGAATGCTTATTGACTATTTCATATGCGCCACACATTCAAGCACCTTACAAACATCCTGTGATACTTAAAATAGCCCTATAAGTTAGGCACAGTCCTGTCCCTATTTTATAGATAAGGCCACTGAGGCTTGTCATGTATCTGAAGTCATCCAGCAAGTAAGAGCCAAGAGTTGAAACTGGGCCTGATGACTCTGGAGCCTATGCTCTTAATTGCAATTATGCTTCCTCAGTCCAGGAGTTTCTAGTTGTGCATTCATGGCCTTCTTCCCTTCTTATTCTCTTAAGAGAGTTTCAAGAGGGTTCTATTTTAGAGTTACTGTGTAGGGAATGTGTGAATCAGCTAATCATTTGTTGCTGAAAACAAAACAAGATCTCCACCATCATTTTCAGAGTAAATGGGGTATATTAAGCAATACGAATGTAAGACAATAACAATAAGATATCTATGTCAGGAAGCAAGTCAGGACTCTGGTTATTTACAGGCTCTCCCCAAATAATCCTTCCCAAGTCTGATGGGAGGTAATCCTGGGACAAGTCATGGCTGATCTCTTTAATCATACTCTGTGTAGCATTAGCAAAGCCTCTCATTGTTGGGTACGAATGCATAGTTGTACTTCATATGGTAAAGTTGAACTGACATGCAACGTAAAGATTCAAAGTCAGGTGTGGGCCTGCAGGTCGTCCAGAAGACACGAGATTCTTTATATGTAGAAAAGGGAAGATGCTTCTTACAGTGCAAATAAAATGTGACACTTCTACATAAAGATGAGTTTGAATATTTACTGAGCTGGTTCTTCCTCATCTTCACGTAATTTAAAAAAATGTTTTATTGTTTCACTTGAGAAATGTCAATTGAGCATCAGCTGGGAAGCAAACACTGGTAAGTACTGGGAAACAGACTTGCATTATTTTGAAGGCAATATGAACATATTATAATGATAGATTAAATAGAGAATTTGAAAGTCCATATATGAAGGTAAAGTGAAGAATGTTTAGGAGTTTTTTTAACAGCTGCTTCTCTAGGGAGGACAAGTTCAATTTCATTCTAAACAAATAATGAAACATAAATTTAGTTCTATAAATTAGTAAAATAATGGTTGATGGATTTTTGTACTGCTGTGGGGTTCAATAAATTTCTTTCCCTCTGCCCTTAGTATAAATGGTACATGAGATATTCCAAGTTACTTGAATGAAATTTGAGGACATGTTTTGTGAGAGGGAATTGTGGGCCTGATTTGAGGAAAACATCTGTAAAATATCCCTTCTGACTATAAGAATACCATAGATGAAGCATTTTCTTTCAATGGCTAGTTCTTACTGGGTAGACCTTAAGTAAGTTTTGAGTTCAGGTCTAAAGTTCACGAGAAATTACCTGAAAATCTGGGTATACCTAAATTTTTTTCCTTAGGATTTAAAAAGGCATGTGAAGCAGGTAGAACGTATCCAATTATTGCAGTGAAGTGAAGACAACAAGGAAACTAAATCTCAGAGAAAACAAAGGCTAAATTCTCACTCAAACTGCCTTTCTACTGAGGATTACAAAGAACTCTGTGCTACATCATCTTAATTTCAGGACTCTGGCTGACAGAGTACCCACTCTCTGAAACACTGCATGTTCCTTTTACAGAAGGAAAAAAAGTGTCAAAGCACATACTAACTCTTAAAGCTTCTATGTGGAAGACACACAGATCACTTTCCCTGTGTTTTATTGGCTGATGAACATCACATGGCTACAGCTGAATTCAGAAGGGTGGTTAATTATAATACCATCATGAGGCTGAAAGATGAGAGAGAACCTGCTCTTTGTTAAGCACCTCATGGCTATTACAGCGTATTTGATGTAAAGTTTGTGTTTTACCTAACATGACTTTAACCTTTATTATATACAAAATGTCTATCACATTGTCAAAAATTAAAAAAGAGAGTTGTTCTGCAATGACTTGTCAATATCACCTTTCCAATCTACCATCATATTGTAGGCTCAAGAAAAGCAGAAAGAAAAGCAGAAATGTCATTATTACTCATTTTTGCTAAAATGCACCTTAAAACAGGTCATCCTGGGTCAGTCTTAAATGGAAGCAGATATTTTCACACTAGCACCCAGAGCATTGTGCTTTGGAACTCAATTTAGGTATTGCACATAGCAACAACACTGAGGAATAAGTGATTTCAAGTAATGGAAAAATGGATGTAGGAAAAAAATGTAACAAATTGTAAGTGACCGGAATAGTCCACTGAAGAAGAAAGTAATGTGTATTTACCAGTGAGCTTGTTGGCAAGCATGGTGGGAACAAGAAGAAAAGCTTACCTTGAGGTCTGTAAAAGCAGTTTCTGCTGTCCCTACCCATGGCACCTCACCTGTCAAGTAGCAATCAGGAGATGCCGCTTATATGGAGCAATCAGCATTGCACAGTGTTGAGATTTAAAAAGAAAGAAAATAACATCCTACATTTCCCTGACTTGCATGTCAATTATCCCATTTGTCAAAGCATAACAAAGTGTGAATCATATCTAGATTTAGTATGGTAAAAATTCACTGAAAGATAGGAATACAGAAATAATATTTGGGAAGGATAGAAAAAAAGAGATGTTCTCAGCTCTCCAGGGTGATCTTTGAAACCAGACCTGACAAAACAGAGCATATCATCTATTCTGCACATCTACACATCCAAAAATGGTTTGCAGAATATGTACGTTTTCTATCCTAAGACTTCTGGGGCCAAATCATGTGAACAACACTCTGCATGTGTTTGTAGCAGAGGAGGGATAGGGTGAAAATGGCAGGGGAGTCAAGACAAAGACAAATAATAAATTTTTTGATCAATGAGTGAAAGTCCTTATCTGGACATCTGTTTTTTTTAATCTGGACATCTTTACAGTCCTTTCTCTGTGGTTAAGTTATAGCAAATCAATCCCATTAAAAAATCTGTTTAATTGTATCAGTTGGCTTTATTAAATGATTCATGACCTGGGAAGTAGCCCGTCCCGCAAGTAGAAGGGAGCTTGAAGGAGTTATACAAAATGGTATTTTTTACAGGAAGGGGGTGGGGCAAGAAAGTTACTAGCAAAGAAAGGGATTGTTCTAGACAAGATTGCTTTCCCTTAGTGGGGAAGAGCAGAGATTCTCACCATGCAGATAACCTCATCTTCCTCTAGGAAATGGAAGGGGCTCCTATAGCTGGTAACTTCATTGGCGCTGATTAGAAATCTCCTGACTGACCTGTTAAGACCGTGTTTCTGGGGGAGGTTGAAACTATAAGTAGATCAGTTACTAAGCTCTGGTTTGGGGACTCAGTCTAAATGATGGCATTATGAGCCTGTGTTTTTCTTTTTAACAGTCCCAATGCAGCCACTCTTTGGGTTTAGTACTGCTTTCTTTTGTAATATTTTGAATCCACATTTGTTTATTAACTCCAACCAGGTTTCTTAGGAAGCATCATTGGCACAATGGTCTACACTACACTTGAGAAGGCCCAGTGGATATCATTCAGAACATCTGCTAAGTGCTAAAACTCCAAGCAGTGAGCAAAGAAATAGGAACAGTAAATCTCCAACTCTTGAAGATACTCTTGGTTTTACAAAACAGAGTAGTTGTGATCTAGGCTACAAGATAGTATTGAAAAGACACATTAAAAATATTCATTGAATTTAAATGTAAAGTTTTATTTATTTTGTATTAATTAAAAGAGATTTCTATTGATCCTTGCCACATGCCTATTAGTCTATGGCTTTTGTAGGAGACCAGTTAAGAAACAGTTGAAGCCATTGATTCGAAGTCAGGAAGCCAGGCAGTAAGGCAATCTCAGCAAGCACTCACCATCTAATTTTGGGTCCAGACTCTTTTACACTAAGCTAAACTTCCATGTTCTCCGATACCTAATACCAGATATTAATGCTGCTCCCTTTTAAATTCTCTTTTTATGCAGTTTATCCAGGGAGTAAAGACACTTATGTTGACAGGGGTTGGGGGAGAGCACTATTCACTGTGCTGTAACTTGATTTGTTTTGTTGAACATAGTTCTTATTTGAAAGGACATTGGACTAATGTCTTGTTGTCAACCAAATACATTTTAAGAGCACAAAAAACTCATTTCATAGTAGCCTCTGTCTGTGAAAACCTATGAAGAAAGAAACAGTACAATGTCCTTTGGATTTGCCAATGATCAGGTCATTGGAAAAATAGCCTTTGAGTGCCTGTCATAGCATGCTCTATACTTGGTAATAAGGGAATAAAAATACAACCCCTGGGCTCAGAAGAGACAAAGATCCCTCTGGTAATCTAGTAACTGATAATTGTCTATCCAGGCAACAAATGCTTGTTGAGTACCATGTGAAAGATGATCAGGTAAACTTGATCTGATAAATGATACTCTGTAGTGTAAAGCACTTGGTTAGAGGATGTAGCCTCTTACATTGCCTCTGATCACCCTTGTCAGCTTATTTATTCTTCAGAAAAATCCAACTCATTTAGTATGGGAATATACAACTGATGTCATGCTTTGTGAAAACAATTTTATTAACATGTTTTGAGCAAAATAAGCCACTCACAAAAGAGCACACACAGTATATGATCCCATCATATGAAATTCAAGAACAGGCAAAACTATTCCATGAAGTAGAAAAGTGGTTATCTCTCATGAGAAGAATTTTCACTCGAAAACATGAGGGATCTTCCTGGGGTGATAGAACCTCTCTATTTTGATTTGAGTGGTGGGTACATGGATATATGCACATGTAAAAAGACATCTACCCACTCAATTAGGAATTATGCATTTTACTTTTTATAAAATGTACCTCACTAAAAAGCACAAAGCCCAAACAAAACAAAACAGAGTCTTGATTCTCATAGCTGGTATCCTCAAGAATAAGCTAGTCAACAATTACTAAGAAGTTTATTTATATTGAGACTTTACACAGTTCTAAAAATACCTTTTTTTTTTTTTTTGACAATGAACTATCCATTCTCTTCCCTTGGCTTATAAATCTCTATTTAGGCCAGCATCATACAGTTTTGATTACTATAACATGTCATATATTTTGAAATCAGGAGGTGTAATGCCTCTAGCTTTATTCTTCCTTCTCAGGATTGTTGTCACTATTCAGGTCTTTGTTGGTTCCATATGAATTTTAGGATTTTAAAAAAAAATCTGTAACAAGTGTCATACAAATCTTCATAGTGTTTGACTTGAATCTATAAATGACTTTGTGTAGTGTGCACATTTTAATAATTCATTCAATCCCTGAACACAGGGTATCATTTATTTATGCCTTCCTTCAATTTATTTCATCAGTGTTTTACAGTTTTTAGTGCACAGATCTTATATCTCCTTGGTTAAATTTATTGCTAAGTATTTTCAGTGCTATTGTAAATTGGATTGTTTCTTTGTTTCTTTTTCAGATAGTTGTTAGTGTTTAGACACACAACTGATTTTTGTTGTGTGTCAAACACATAACTGTTTTTGGTAGAATGTTTAAGAATATATATGATATATGATATATAGATAGATATCTATATATCATATATATATGATTTTATCTGCAAATAGACACAGTTTTACTTTTTCCTTTCTAATCTGGACAGCTTTTCTTTGTCTTGCCTAATTGAAATGGGACAGAATTGAGTCCAGAAATAAACCCATGCATATACAATCAACTAATATTTGACAAGGAGGTGAGAATACACAGGATGGTCTCTTCAGTAAATGGTATTGGGAAAACTGCATATCCATGTGCAAAACTTGATGTCTAAATTATACCACTCCTAAAAAATTAACTTGAAATGTATTAAAGACTTAAATTTAAGACCCGAAACTATAAAACTGCTTAAAGGATACATAGGGGAAAGGTTCCTTGACATTGGTCTTGATAATTATTTTACATTTTACATTAAAAGCACAAGCAATTAAAGGAAAAATAAAATGTAAATCAAAATAAAAACTTCTACATAGCAAAAGAAATGATAAAATGAAAAAGGTAATTTACAGAATGGGAGAAAATATTTGCAACCACATATCTGATAATATACTTGAGTTAATATCCAAAATATGTGAGAAACTCATACTATTCTATAACAAAAGAAATGGCATTAAAAGTTTTTTTTTAGAAAGTAACGCAATGTGGGTTTTTTTGTTTTTAAAGATTTTATTTATTTATTCATGAGAGACAGAGAGAGAGAGAGAGAGAGGCAGAGGGAGAAGCAGGCTCCCAAGGAGCAGGGAGCCCGATGCGGGACTCGATCCCAGGACCCTGGGATCATGACCTGAGCAGAAGGCAGACGCTTAACCATCTGAGCCACCCAGGCGCCTGGCATTAAAAGTTTGACACAGGACCTGAATAGACATTTTTCCATAGATATTCAAATAGCTGACAAGTACATGAAAAACTGTTCAATGTCACTAGTCATCAGGGAAATGCAAATCAAAACCAGAATGAAATATCATCTCACCTGTTAGAATATCTGTTATCAGAAAAACAAGATAATGAGGGCTGACAAGTAACTGGAGAAAAGGCAACTCTGTCTACTGCTGGTAGGAATGTAAATTCGTACAACCTTTAAGGAAAACAGTATAGGGATTCCTTAAAAAATTAAAAATAGTACTATTCCAGCAATCCCACTTGTGCGTATATGACCACAGGAAATGAAATCATATCTCAAAGACATATCTGCATCCCCATGTTGATGACATTATTTACAGTAGCCAAGACATGAAAACAAAGTGTCCATCAATGGATGAATGGTTAAAGAAACTATGGTGTATACATACAATGGAATATTATATAACTATAGGAAAGAAGAAAATCATGCTGTTTGCAGGAGCATAGAAGAATCTGGAGAGCATTAATCCAAGTGAAATGAGTTAGAGACAAATATTTATTTTTATATATATGATCTCACTTACAGGTGGAATCTCATAAAAAACAAAGTCATAGAAACAGAGTAGAGTGATGACTGTCAGGGGCAGAGGGAGCATGGGGGAAATCAGTGAAGGTGGTCAAAGGGTAAAAAAACTATGAGCTTTGAGATGAGTAAGTTTTGGGGATGCAAGGTTCAGAATGAGGATTATAGTTAACAGTACTGTATTGTATATTTGAATGTTGCTAACAGTAAATCTTAAATGTTCTCACCACACACAAAAATTTGTAACTATGTGAGGTGATGGATGTGTTACCTAACCTCATTGCAGTAATTATTTGGCAATATTTATATATATCAGATAATCACATTGAATAACTTAAACTTATACAATGTTATATGTCAATTATGACTCAATAAAGTGGGGTACCTGGGTGGCTCGGCCGGTTAAGCATCTGACTTTTGGTTTTGGCTCAGGTCATGATCTCAGTGTCCTGAGATTGAGCCCTGTGTCTGGCTCTGCTCAGTGCAGCTTATGCTTGTCCCTCTCTCTCCTCCTCTGCCCCTCCTCCTGCTTGAGTACCTCTCTCTCAAATAAATAAATAAATAAATAAATAAATAAATAAATAAATAAAATCTTTCAAAAATAATAAAGCTGCAAAAAATAAAAATATACAAATTTAAGTAGTGAATATACTAATTCAACTAAATAAATATAGTTTATATTACCTCAACATAAACCTATTTAATCAACTACAGATTGAAAATCTATTTTTTCCTGTGCCTTTGTAGCCCACATCTTAGAAAGGAATGTTTCTTTGGGCTTGGTGAGGACAAAATTCCTTTTTTCTGGTCAGAATCACTTGCTTATTGGAGTCCTAGTCAAAAACAAATTCTTAGGGGCACCTGGGTGGCTCAGATGGTTAAGCATCTGCCTTTGGCTCAGGTCGATGGAGCCCAACGTCCGCCTCCTGGCTCAGCGGGGAGTCTGCTTCTCCCTCTGCCTCTCCCCCTGCTTGTGCTCGCTCGCTTGCTCTCCGTATCTTTGTGTCTCAAATGAATAAATTAAATCTTTAAAAAACAAAACAAAACAAATTTTTATTAGGCAGAAACGAGGATACTATGACATTCCTGTGTAGAAGAAATATTAAAAAGTCTATCTGATTTCACATTTTTAAACGTGTGTGTGTTTAACTTAAATGACTTGAAAAGATCTAAGATATTATTACAAATTTTTTTGAATGTGATCCTTTCTATAGGAATTTACAAAAGAGTACTTTAGAGTGAAATGCTGTTTAGAAAATGTTTCCATATATTCCATTTTGTTTCTCTAATTTTCACAGTATCTTTGAATGAAGATGCACAAAACACTTTGTTTAGTGACCTTCTTGCTGATTATTGTGAATGAATTACCAACATATATTATTTCTTTCTTTAGTTTAGGAATCCAACATAAAATTTTTAGTAGGATCCAAGACTAGCAGAGGTAATATGCATTATTGACTTTATGCAATTAATGGCAATTTCATCAAGAAATCTAATTTCACTCCACAAAATTCAGTTTGTGAATAATACTTTGCAAGTCAAAACACTTAAAAATAAAACTCTACTCTAATATGGCTTAATTTGTTTTGATCCTTCAGAGTTGAAAAGGATGAAAAAGCAACAATTCAAAAGAATGGAATTCAAGTGATCTGGATGAAATGTTCTTGAATTTTTCTACTGATTTGCAAATCTCTGAAATTAAGATGAGCATGGTAACAAAAGTTTAAAAAAACTGAGGCTCTGTGATACTGTAAGAAGTTTATTATAAATAAGGAAACTATGCTCAAATACCTGTTACTGCACAGAAATGAAACCAGAAATTACTTCGTAAATAATAAAAAGGAAAAAAAAATACACGACTACTAGAAGGTCTTTTAATAATTAAAAATCTCCTTGCCAGTGTTGTTCTTTGGGAAAGAACAGGACAGTATTGAAACCCACGATGTAGTAAGCTTTAAAAAGTAGATAATAACAATTAAATCTGTGATATTAAAAAATTGCATTTTTTTAATGATGTGTAATCTCCAGGTTTAAAACGACTGGTTAATAGTTTTTATTTTTCCTGTAGTCTAATATTTAGCACCAAATAAAAGCACCTATAACTGGATTTGTTAATGCTTTGACTTGAAACGTGCCAGGATTTTTAAAATTAGAACAAATTTCATACTTTACCCAAGAATTACAAGTGAATGTTCTGTTAGATTAGAAGTATATGCATTTTCTTAGACTGTATTTCAAAGGCAACTTCCCTGGTAGGACATTGATTGTGTTGATTCAGGCATTTGAACTTTTGTTTTCTCAATTACACTACAGTTTGAAAATCTATCACTTTATATTTTATTTGAAATAACTCTTCATGTATCATTATCTCTGCAACCTTTATTTACCTAAAAGCATTATTAAAGAGTCAGAAACTCATAACATCAACAATACGCCACTTCATATAATTCTCTGTTCTTGTTCTTCCTTTTAAGTTGGTTTTGTCTTAGGGTGTAAGCTTATAGAGATCAGGAATTATATTTCTTTTAGACCCCTAGTTCCTGTCATGCTGTTAAGAACATCAATAATATCCATAGTATTTACTGAATGGATTGACCATCTTTCAGAGAAAGTTATATTAGTTTCATTGCTGTTGTTGCTGAATTATCTTTTGTTTTACTTGGACATGTTATTTACATCTTTTTAAATTTATCTTTATTTGTATTTATTTTTTTTTGAGGTAGGAACACAACATGGAATCTATTTTTTATTGAACTGCAGTTGACACAAAATGTTAATGTTTCAGGTGTACAGCATACTGATTGACAAGTTTACACCTTATGCCATGCTCATCACAAGCGTAGCTACCATCTGTCACCATACAACGATATAATAATACTATTGACTGTATTCCCTATGCTGTACCTTTTATGTCTATCGCTTACTCATTCCATAACTAAAAGCCTATACCTCCCACTCCCCTTCTAATGTACAATGTATTATTGCTAACTATAGACATGCTGTTGTACAGAAGATCTCTAGAACTTATTTGGTATAATTGAAACTTTATACTCAAATTCCCTCTTAACCCTTCCCCATAACTAATTCCCCATTCCCCTTTCCTCATAACCCTGGCAACCATACCATTGTACTCTCTTACTCCGGTAGACTATACCTCATATAAGTAGAATCATGCAGTCCTTCTGTGACTGCCCTTTTTCACGTTGAATATTGTCCTCAAGATTCATCCATGTTGTTACATGTCGCAGAATTAGCTTATTTTTAAAGGCTGAATAATATTCCACTGTATCTATATAAGGTAATTTTTCTATCCGTTCATCTGTTGATGGATATTTAGGTTGTTTCCATATCTTGCCTCTTATGAGTAATGCTGCAACAAACGTGGGACTACGTATATCTTTTCAAGATTTTGATATCTATTCTTTTAGATATATACCCAGAAGTGGGATTGCTGGATCACATGCTAATTCTATTTTTAATATTTTTAGGAATGTCTATACTGTTTTCCATAGCAGGTGCGCTATTTTACATTCCACCAGCAGTATGCCAGGCTCCCCATTTCTCCACATCCTCATCAACATTTATTTTTTTAATAATAGCCATGGTAACAAGTATGAGGTGTTATATCATTGTGATTTTGATTCGCATTTCCTGATGATTAGTGTTGTGGAACATCTTTTTATATACTTGTCCATTTGTACACCTTCTTTGGAGAAATTTCTCTTAGATCTTTTGCTCAGTTTTTAATCACATTATTAATCTCTTTTGCTCTTGAGTTGTATGAGTTCCTCATGTATTTTGTTTTTGTTTTTTGTTTTTTATTTTTAGAGTGGGGAGGGGCAGAGGCAGAGGGAGAGATAGACTCTTAGACAGGCAACCACACTGATTTTACAACCCTGAGTTCATGACCTGAGCCGAAATCAATAGTCAGACACTTAACTGATTGAGCCACCCAGGCGCCCCTCCTTATGTATTTTGGATATTAAACTCTTATCAGATATATGGTTTGCAAATATTTTCTCCCATTCCATAGGTTGCCTTTTCACTCTGTGGATTGTTTGCTTTGTTGTTCAGAAGGTGTTTAGTTTGCTGTAGTCCCACTTGTCTTTGACTTTTCTTGTTTGTGTTTTTGGTATCATATTTAAGAAATTACTGCAAAACGCAAAGTCATGAAGTTTTTCTCCTATATTTTCTTACAGAAGTTTATAATTCCAGAAGTTATGTTTAAGTGCTTAATCCATTTCCATTTTCAGTTAATTTTTGTACATGGCATCTGATAAGGGCTTAATTTCATTCTCTTGCATGTGGATATCCAGTTTTCTAAACACCTTTTACTGAAGAGACTGTCCTCTTTTGTTTATTTTTGGCACCCTTGTTGAAGAATGAATGAACGCTTAGGCATAGGTTTATTTCTGGGCTCCCTATTCTGTTCCTTTGGGCTACATGTCTGTCTTTATTGCCAGTATCACATTGTTTTGATTACGGTGGTTTTTAAGGTATTCTGAAATCAGGAAGTAAGGTGCCTTCAATTTTGTTCCTCTCACTTAAGATTGTTTTGCTAGTTCTGTGTCTTTTGTCATCCATATGAATTTTGGAATTTTTTCCTATTTTTGTGAAAAATGACATTAGAATTTTTATAGGGATTGCACTGACCTAAATCTTAAAGATCAAATTGGGTATTAAGGGTATAACAAAAATAATTCCTTGGGCACCTGGGTGGCTCAGATGGTTAAGCATCTGCCTTCGGCTCAGGTCATGATCCCAGGGTCCTGGGATCGAGTCCCGCATCGGGCTCCCTGCTCAGTGGGGAGTCTGCTTCTCCCTCTGCCTCTCTCTCTCTCTCTCTCTGTCTCTCTGTCTCTCATGAATAAATAAACAAAATCTTTAAAAAAAAAAAAAATTCCTTAATCTGTGAACACAGAATATCTTTCCATTTATCTGTGTCTTCCTTCATTTTTTTCATTAATTTTTTATAGTTTATACAAGCTTTTCACCTCATTGATTAAGATAATTTCTAAATATTTTATATTTTTCAATGCTATTAAAAATGGGATTATTTTTCTAATTTCCTTTTCAGATAGTTCATTGTTAGTGTATAGAAGTGTGACTGATTTTTGCATGTTGAATTGTATCCTGCAGCTTTACTGAATTCTCTGATGATTTTTTGTGGCTTCTTTAGTGTATAATCATGTTCTCTGCAAAGAGATGATTTTACTTTTTACTTTCTGATTCTTAAGGCTTTGCTTTCTTTTTCTTGCCTAATTCCTTTGGAGAGAACTTTCAGTACTTTGTTGAATAGAATTGGTTAAAGTGGGCATCCTTGTCTTGTTCTTGATATTAGTGGAAAAACTTAGGGTTTTTCCATGGTTGAATATGATGTTAGTGCTGTGGGCTTTTGATATATAACCATTAGTATGTTAAGTGCACTTCCTTTTGTACCTAGTTTGTTGAGGGTTTTTGTCATGAAAGGGTGTTGAATTTTATCAAATAAACCTGTTTGGCATCTTTTAAGATGATTATGTGATTTTTTACCCATGTTGTGTCACATCAATTGATTTGTGTATTTTGAATGATCCTTGCATCACAGGGATAAATTACCCTTGGTCATGCTGTATGATAATTTATTACATTGTTGAAATGTATTTGCTAGTCTTTTGTTGAGGATTTTTGAATCTGTGTTCATCGAGGATATTGGACATTTTAAACCAGACAACTTTTGTTCCCCTTCAATCAAAATAATACATCATTTATTCATTCACTAAATATATATTAAATCCCAGTAATACTCCTTAATTTAAAGTGACCATAATTAATCCACTGGTTTACTTCCAATTAACAGCCTTTTTAGTTAAGAATGCAACAGAAACCTTAATTATTTGGTTTGCCTTCTTATCATCTACAATCCTAAGATAAGGTATGAAAATCATTCATCATACTTTCCCCTAGCAGTTTCACCCTAAACATTTATTTTACTAGCTACATTTATTTTGAAGAGATTTGGTATTTTCCTTTTTTCTTGAGATAGGATGGTATTGCTATGAACTATCCTTTCAGAACTGCTTTAGCTGCATCTCACAGATGTTGGTATGCTGTATTTATGTCTTCAATTGTGGTTTTCATTTCTCCAGGTATTTTTTAAATTTTTTCCTTTGATTTCTTCTGTGACCCAGTAGTTGTTCAGTACATGTTGTTTAATCTACACGTATTTATGGTTTTTCCAGTTTTTTTCCTTATAATTGGTTTCTAGTTTCATACCATCATGGTCAGAAAAAGATACTTGATAAAATTTCAATTATCTTGAATTTATTGAGACTTGCTTTGTGGCCTAACATGTGATCTATACTGGAGAATGTTTCATGTGCACTTGAGAAGAGTATGTGTTCTGTTTCTTTTGGATGAGATGTTAGTATATATCTGTTAAGTCCATCTGGTCTAATGTGTTGTTTAAGGCTGATGTTTCTTTATTGATGTTCTGTCTGGATGATCTGTTCATTGATGTAAGTGGGTTGCTAAAGTCTCCTACTCTTACTGTATTACTTTCGATTTCTCCCTTTAAGTCCATTAGTATTTCCTTCATATATCTTGGTGCTCATATGTTTGATGCATATATATTAATGTTGTCTCTTCTTGTTGGATTGACCTCTTTATCATTATATAATTCCCCTTTTTGTCTTATTACAGTCCTCATATTAAATTCTTATTCATCTGATACGAGTATAGTTACACCATCCTCTTTATCATTTCCATTTGCATGGAATATCTTTTCCCATCCCTTCATTTTCATTCTGTGTGTGTCCCTACTTCAGAAATGAGACTCTTATAGACAACATGTAGATGAGCCCTGTTTCTTTTTTTTTTTTTTTTTAAAGATTTTATTTATAAGGGGAGAGGGTCAGAGGGAGAAGCAGGCTCCCCACTGAGCAGGGAGCCGGATGCGGGACTCGATCCCAGGACTCCGGGATCATGACCTGAGCCGAAGGCAGTCGCTTAACCAACTGAGCCACCCAGGTGCCCAAGCCCTGTTTCTTTATCCACTTAGCTACTCTCTGTTCTTTGGAGATTTTAGTCAATTTACATTTAAAGTAATTATTAATAAATGTGTAGCCATTGAGATTTTGTTAATTATTTTCTGGCTATTTGGTAGTTCCTGTCTATTCCTTTCTTTTTCTCTTTCTCTCTTCCCTTGTGGTTGGGTGACTTTCTTTAATATTATGTTTAGATTCCTTTTTCATTTTCTTTTGTGTATTATTATAATTTTTGGCTTTGTGGTTACCATGAAGTTCACATGTATTATCCTATGAATATAAGTTTATTTTAAATTGATAGCAACTTAAATTTGAACATATTCCAAAATGACATTTGTACTCTCCTATGTTTTGTTTTTGATGTCACATTTAAATATTTTTGTTTTAATATCCCTAAACTGAATATTGTGGTTTAATTTTACTACTTTTGTCTTTTAACCATTATAGTAGCTGTATGAGTAATTAATCCACTAGTTTCACTGTATTTTTACCTTTTCTAGTGAGATTTTTGCTTTTACATATTTTCTTGTTATTAGTGCCACTTCTCAGATAATAGAAGTCCCTTTAACATTTTTTGTAAGATTGGTTTAGTAGTAATGAACTCTGCTAGCTTTTGCTTGTCTGAAATTAATTCTGAATGATATCCTTGCTGGGTAGATTATTCTTTGTTGGACGTGTTTTCCTTTCAGCAATTGAATATGTTATGCCGTTTCCTTTGGGCTTGCAAAGATTCTGCTGAGAAATCTGATAACATTATGGGGTTTCCCTTGTACATAACAATTTCTCTTTTACTGCTTCTAAGATTTTTCTTTAACATTTGACTTTTTCATTCTAATGTATCTTGGTGTGGATCTCTTTGTTGCAACTTACTGTAACTGTCTTGGCTTCCTGGACATGGATATCTGTTTCCTTCCCCAGGTTAGTGAAGTTTTTAGCCATTATTTATTCAAATATGGTTTCTACTCCTTTCTCTCTTCTCTTTATAGGACCCTTGTAATGGAAATGTTATCCAGGAGGTCCCTTAAGTTATATTCATTTTTTAAAATTCTTTTTTTTTTTTTTTCTTTTTGCTGCTCTGTCTAGGTGAGTTCCATTGCTTAGTTTTCCAGCTCACTGGTCCATTCTTCTGCATCATCTAACCTTTTGTTGAATCTCTCTAGTGTATTTTTAGTTGAGTTATAGTATTCTTCAGCTCTTTGACTTATGTTTAGCACTTTTTAATATTTTCTATTTGTTAAAGTTCTCACTGTGTTCATCCATTCTTCTGAGTTCATTGAGAATCTTTATAATCATTACTTTGAATTTTTTATCAAGTAGATTATTTACCTCTGTATCATTAAGTTTTTTTTCTCTGGAGTTTTGTTCTTTAATTCAGAACATAGTGGCCTTGCATAAGTGATGAACCTTCTTTTTCAACCTTGCCCTAGCTCCTCATTGTTTCTCAAAACTTTGTGATTGTCTAAACTGTCTGATTTATTCTTGATAAGTCCCCATTGTAGAGGGTGTGTCAAGACCCACCTCAGTGTGATCTTTTTGTCCTTTGTTGTGGAGAAAGTAGTTAATCTAATTTTCAGATCTTTTTCAGAGAGGAATGATCCATATATAGCTGTGGGTTTGGTTTGCCTGTGGGAGGAGGTAAGTTTAGGATTTTCTTGTGCCATCATCTTTTAGAAATCCACACCAAGATAACATTTTAAAATATCCTTTAAGTTTCACTAACAGCAATGGTTTAGAATTTGATTGAACATCAAGCTCATGAAAGATACTAGGCTTCACTAAGTTTGCCACATTACTTAGTTTTCAGAAAGGATACCGGGGGGGGGGGGAGGGTGCAGCACAGCATGCTTTTGAAGAACAGAACAATGCTCCTGACTTCTTAGTCACCCCGACTAAATGTGCACAAAAGATGAAGCTGATTGAGAAAACACTTCCTTAGCTCAGATAAGTCTTTAGCTCTAGAATCCCTTCACTCTTAAGTCTTAGCTCTAGAATCCCTTCATTTTTATACCTAGAATGTTACACATCTCTCTCAGACCTCCATAATGACCAGATAGACCTCTATCCACCTCAGTTTTATCACTATGTACAGTTACATCTCATCAATATTATTTATTCTTTACTTAATACATAATCTCCATGATAAGGTACAGATTTTTGGTCCAGTTTATAGTCCTTGATCAAATTCTCATTTATCTTGGTTTGTTATAAATATTTTTATAATAGTCTTTTGGTTAATGTTGCAAAGAGGATTGAGCCAAGATTCAAATAACCAGCATTTCCTGGATGTAGAAAAAAGTAATCAAACTAGATGTTAACTTTTTCTTTTAATACTTTTATTTTTTTTTAAGATTTTATTAGAGAGAGAGCATGAGCATGGGGTAGGGACAGGGAGAGAGGGAGAGGCAGGCTCCCTGCTGAGTAGGGTGCCCAACACTGGGCTCGATCCCAGGACCCTGGGCTCATGACCTGAGCTGAAGGCAGATGCTTAACTGACTGAGCCACCCAGACACCTCAGTACTTCTAAATATATGGAAAATGGGTAGATTTTTTCACATGTGGTGTAAATATCTAAATTCATAATGTTTCTAAGACTCTGAGTAGAAAATTACATTTTTAAAATAAGTTTGGGGGCACCTGGTTGGCTCAGTTGGTTAAATGGCTGACTATTTTGGCTCAGGTCATGATCTCATGGATGTAACATTGAGCCCAGTGTGGGGCTTCATGCTAGGTGTGGAGCCTTCTTAAGATTCTCTCTCTCCTTCACCCTCTGTTCTCTCTATCTCAGCAAAAACAAGTTTTTAAACCAGGAGTACTATTTAATATTTGAAAATTTAACATTCGTAATAGCTATAAAATGTTTTAAATTATTAAACCTGAAGTACAGTCCTAATGCTCCAAATATTTTTAATAAGAAAGAGCTTGAGAAAATGTAGAGCTATGTGAAAACAAAAATTGACAGAAACTATTTTAAATATATACTTTTAAAAATATCAATATTCAGAGTATTATCTGAATTAAAGAACAAGACAAATACACTTTTAAAAAATATCAATAAGAGTGAAAAGGAATAATGGCAAATATAAGATCAGAGTAGATTGTTACTAGAAACAGAAAGTAAAGGAACATAAGACAAATTCCTAAACTTCAAGGAGGAATATTATGTTCCAGATAACTAAGGAGCTGAAAGAAACTATACTTGATAGTTAATATTAAGTTACTCATTTCATAGGCATCATTATGTTCAGTTTTGAGTAAAAGAGAATTCATTTATAATGAGGATGAGATCCAGATGGACTGAATGTTTATTTAAAAATTCTTGATAATAAAAGGGAAATTGAAATAATTACAAAGAAAGAATCTGTGAAGGGGTTTATAAAGTGAATTGAACTAATAAAATTGCAATAGGAAAAATTTCTTTGCTTTTCTCAGAAGGAGAGTAAAATGAAAGGATAATAACTAGATTTGATCTACAGTCTTTCCCTAATGTGTTATTTTCAGTAATTCACATTAGGAGTTACTAAGTTTGGGGCTGTGTTACATGCTTGAATGGAATTTATTTTTTATTACCTACTTTGAAAGTATGTATTCCTCTGAGAACTTTCATTTTATTGCTTTGCATTAACATAAAGATAACCTATGAAACTTAAAAAGTCCAGCACTTTTTCTTCTTTCTTAAATATAATCATATACACGTTTTCTGTATGGTCTATTTAGGAGAAGACAATTTAAAAAAAAAGAGTAAGAATGACTGCTGTCCTCCACAGTACATGCAAGTGTTGTACCCATCTGCTCTTTACTATCCTGAATTTGTTACTGAAAACATGGAGTTTCACAAGACTTGCTTCCAAGAGTTGGTTTTATCTTGCAGAGACAATATGTGGAGAAGGGAAAAACTTTCAGATATGTACAGTCTCATCACAGTGGAAAGTTGCTTTGTTTACCATTAAAGATATTAACCCCATATGACCTGAAGAAAATAGCTAAGCAACTTAGATAACCTAGTGAGCATACCATAGTCTTCCCAGTCATGTTAATAATCAACTTTCCAAAATTATTTGGGAAAAATTTAATGTGGAACAAATGAAATCCCCTTGAAGGCCAATAGGCATTATTGTTGCTGAATCAAAGAGGAGGCCAAATCCAGGAATAAAAAATTTTCCAGCATGACTTCCTGTCTTAAAGAAAGCCAAAGGGATCTTCTTACTGGACAGTATTGATTGAAGAAATTCTCAAATGCATGATACAACCAAATACAACAATATAAATGAAATAATTATCTCTGAGAATTACATATGAAAGATCTCAGCTCGGGGAAAAAGGATGGTCACCCAAATTGACTTCTGTTTATTAATAATAAAGTTATATTAATAATCACAAGAGCTATTATATACTGAATACTCCTTGCTACACACCATATTACGAATTTTGTAGACCTATATATTTTTTTTAAAAAAAGATTTTATTATTTGTTAGAGTAGGGGGAGGAGCAGAGGGAGAGGGAGAAGCAGACTCTGCACTGATTGCACAGCCCTACATGGGGCTCGATCCCACAACCCTGAGAACATGACCTGAGCTGAAATAGAGTGGAACTCCTAACTTTTAACCACCTAGGTGCCCAAGAACTTTGTAGACCTATATTAATTAACTCTTAGTAAACTTTTATGAAATGAGTATCTCAGTTTTATAGATGAGAATATAAAAGAGCCAAAGTAACATGCTCAAAAATCCTGATTAGAAAGTGACACATTCAAAGTTTGTTTGAATTCTATGTCATTCCAAGATGTAACACTTTCTCTACTGTTCCAAACAAGCTTCTTGCTCTTAGGGAATCAATAAAATGATTTCTTGAAGACATAAATTTTTGAACTCAGTATTTCAACTTATCCTTTGTGTTTTTATGTCATTCTTACTAGAAACATAATAAACTATCCTTAAGAAAGCATTATTTTTAAAAAAAAGTTTATGGTGAAGACCAGCTATATCAATGCAATTTTCTTTTTTTAAAAGGGGAGGCATTTGCTTTGAGACTGTTGAGGGAGAGGAAAACTTTCTTCTTTGGCTTGTTTGGTATAAATTGATTTCACAAATCTTTGTAATATGTTGTAAGGAACTAGATTTATCCTCTGCCCTGAAATAACTAAAAAAAAAAAAAAAGAAAAGAAAAAGAAAAAGTGAGCCAATACATGAAAACAGCAAATACTAAGACAGGTATTAAACAACAAATAGTGACGGCTAAGAGATAGGAAATAAACAGCACTAATACTGCCTCAATTTAGAGCAGGGAAGAGGAACCCACATAGAATCCAGAGGTCTCCCTTAGTCAGTTGAGTGGAGAGTATGAGAGGCCAAAGCAGATAGAGCTCCCAGGACAGGGTGCAGAGATGAGAGAGGGCCCTGAGAGAGAACTCTAGAGAGTAGAAATCTTAGAAAGTCTCTCAATTTTTTAGATGAGTTTTGATCAACATATGCATTTCAATACCTAAACCTGAGGAAATAATACCCAAAAGGATTGAAGGGAAAGATCCCCTAAGCCCAGGTATGGTGCTCATGCCCACCAGCAAGAACAGAAAATCTCATAATATACAGAGATTAAATAAAGTACTGAGAAGGGTTTTGTCTCAAAACTAGTCTGAGAATAAATGCTACTCTGGTTTCGTTTAAAGCATTTTAAAAAGCAAGACCTGAAAGGATGGAACTGTTTCCAAATAATAGTATTTCAGAATGAAGCTCAAGAATATTTACAGATGGGTTAGCCCGGTGATGGCTATTAAGGAGGACACGTACTGCATGGAGCACTGGGTGTTATACAAAAACAATGAATCGTGGATCACTACATCAAAAACTAATGATGTATAGCGACTAACATAACATAATAAAATGAAATTTTAAAAAAATACTTAAACAGAACATATCCAGGATCCAATATATTAACTATCTATAAGCTCAATTTTGAAAAATAAGTCTTATAAAGGACAGGAAAATACCACCCAAAGATCAAGAAAAATCAATTAATTGAAACTGATATAGAAAGGGTGTAGATAATAGCATTTGTAGACTTTAAAACCATTGAATAAATTAAACATGTTAAAGATATTTTAAAAAATATGAAAACTGAACCACTAGAGATGAATACTACAATATCTTTGATGGATGAACAGCAAATTAGATACCACATAAGAAAATACTAATGGACTTGGAAATAGCAATAGAAACCTTTCAAAATGAATATGGGGAAAAAAGACTTAAAAATTTAAGAGTTAAAGTATAACTTCCAGTGACGTATTGTTAGTGTAATGAAAATTCTCAAAGGAAAGAGGGGAGAGAAATCATTTCGAAGTAACAGTGGCAAAAAGTTTTCCATATTTGGTGAAAACTGTAAAGCCAGAGATCCAAAAAGCTCAGTGAACCCCAACCAAAAGAAATAAGAATAAAAATTTGCTAAGATATGGGAAAATTGCTTAAATCTAGTAATAAGAGAAATCTTAAACACAAAAATAGCTCAGTATGTATAGAGCAACAAAGATAATGGCAGATTTCTCATCTAAAACAATGTGAGCTGGAAGAGAGTAGAGCAGCATCTTTAAAGAACTGAAAGAGAAATTATCTTCCTAGAGTCCCCTGTGTGCTCTGAACGTTTAAAATAAATGAATTCAGAGTCCATCGTCTCTCAGGGTTCTAGAGGGGAGGGCGGTGGGGGGATGGGTTAGCCTGGTGATGGGTATTAGGGAGGGCACGTTCTGCGTGGAGCACTGGGTGTTATGCACAAACAATGAATCATGGAACACTACATCCAAAACTAATGATGTAATGTGTGTTGATTAATATAAAAAATTTAAAGGAAAAAAATAAATGAATTCATAAGTACGCACTCTAATCATAATGGAACCAAATTAGAACTCAATAGCAGAAATAGTAAAAATCTCCAAATACACAGAGTGAAGAAACATGTTTCTAAATAATTGATGGGACAAAAAGAATGGCTCAAAGATAATAAAAATACACGTAACTGAATAAAAAGGAAAATGCAAGTCCATGGATACAACTAGAGTGATACTTAGAGGAAAAATTATTGCATTTAATTCTTGAATTAAAAAGAAATTCTCAAATCAATAACCTAAACTCCTACCTCAAGAAACCTGGAAAAATAACAAAATTAACTGAAAGCATGTAGAAGTAATGTAAGAGCAGAAATCAATTGTATTCAAGACAGAAAAGGTGGAGGCGATCAAGCCAGAAGCTGTTTTTAAAGAAATCTATAAAACTGACAAATCCCTAGCAAACTGACAAGAGAGATGGAGGGATGGAGCAGGATGGAAAGGAGAAGAGAGAGAAAAACACAAATTAACAATATCGAGCAATATCCGGAATCAAGGCATATCATTATAGATCCTATTGACATTAAAAAGATAAGTGAATATTACTAGCATTTCTATGCCCATAAATCTGATATCTGGATATATATATATATATATCCAATATATGGATATATTTCTTGAAAGATAGAAACTCCAAAACATACTTAAGAAGAATTAGTCAGAATAGTCATATTTGAATTAAACAAGTTGATTTTATATTTAAATCTTTTTGCATAAAGTAAATTTGGATGAAAAGAAATAAACCAATAAGTGGAAATAAAAACAGCAAGAATAGCTACATTCATGCCAAAGACAAATTTGAAATAAAAAAACTATTACAAGAAACAAAGATAGCAACTAAATAATGATACGGGAGTCAATTAATGAAGAGGATTTTACAACTGTAAATTTATATAGACCCAATATTGGAGAACCTAAATATATAAAACAAATATTAACATATCTGAAGGAAGAAATAAGGAGCAATACAACAATAGTAGGGGTTCTTAATATCCTGTTAATAACGGATAGATCATCCATTCAGAAAATCAATAAAGAAACATTTGACTTGAACTAGAGCTTAGACCAAATGAAACTAATAGGTATATGTAGAATTTTTCATCCAACAGCACCTGAACACACATTTTTCTAAAGGGCACATGAAGCATTTTCCAGAAGAGTTTATATGGTAGGGTACCAAGCAAGCCTTAACACACTTAAGAACGTTAAAATCATATCAAATATCTTTTCTGATACAATGTTAGGAAATTAAAAATAACAGCTGGGATATTGATGGACAGGACACTCCTGATTTTAAAGAAGAAATCAAAAAAATATCTTGAGACAAGTGAAAATGGAAACACAATACCGAAACGTAGGGAAACAGCAAAAGCAGTTCTAAGATGGAAGTTTATAGTGGTAAATGCCTACATTAATTAAAAAAAAACACTCAACCAACCAAACTTGACCTCTTTAAGAACAAGATAAACCTAAGTAAGCTAAACCCAAAGGTAGCGGAAGGAAATAAATAGGGACTAGGAAAGGATAGAAAAGATGAAGGAAACGTGGAGCTGACTTTTCACAGATAAAATTGACAAACCTTTAGTTAAACTAAGAAAAAAAAGAACTCAAAATCAGAGCAGAAATAGACGTTACAACTGACACCACAGAAATAAAGAGAGTAAGAAACTGCTTTGAAGAATTACACACCAATATATTGGATAACCTAGAAGAAATTACTAAATTTCTGGAAATGTACAACCTACCAAGATTAAATGAAGAAACAGAAAATGTGAGCAGACTAGACTAATAATAATTAAGGAGATTGAATCAGTAATCAAAAATCTCCCAAGAAAGAAAAGCCAGGGACCAGATGGTTTCACAGGTGAATTTTACCAAACATTTAAAGAAGAAGTCCAAACATTCTCAGACTCTTCCAAAAACTGAAAAGGCAGAAACACTTCCAAACTCATTTTATGAGGCCAGCTTCACCCTGATACCAAAACCAGACACTAACATAATAAAATTAAAAAAATAAAAAATATTCTGTTAATACAAAAAAAAGAATCTACCAGAAAAGAAGAGGCCAATATCTCTGATGAACATATATGTAAAATCCCCAACAAAATACTAGCAAACCAAATTCAATGGCACATTAAAAGGATCATATACCATGACCGAGTGGATTTTTCCCCATGGTGAAAGGGTGGTTTAACATACACAAATCAAATCAATAAATGTGATATACCATATTAACAAATGAAGGATAAAAATCATATAATCGTCTCAGGTGAGAAAAGCATTTAACAAAATTTAACATCCCTTCATGATAAAAAAAAACTCTTAAATTGGGTATTAAAGAAATGTATCTCAATATAAGTAACGTCGTCTATGACAAGACCACAGATCACATTATACTCGACAGTGAAAAACTGAAAGCTTTTCCTCTCCTATCAGGAACATGGCAAGCATGCCCACTTTCACCACTTCCATTCAGCATAGTACAGGAAGTCCTACCCAGAGCAATTAGGCAAGAGAAAGAATAAAATTTGGCATCCAAATCAGAAAGTAAGAAATAAAATTGTCTATATTTTTAGATAAATTAATATTACATGAGGAGTCCACCAAAAACTGCACTAATAAACAATTTGAGCAAATATTAAGGATACAAATCAATGTACAAAAAGTGTTTCTATACGCTAACTACAAAACATTTGAAAAAGAAATCAAGAAAATAATCCTCTTTGCAATAACATTGAAAACAGTAAATACTTAGTAATAAAGTTAACCAGGAGATGAGCGATCTAGACATTGAACATTATAAAATATTGACCAAAGAAATTAAGACACAAATAGATATTTCATGTTCATGGATTGGAAGAATTAATATTGTTAAAATGACCACGTGTGCAAAGCAATTGACAGATTTAGTGCAATCCTCATCAGAATTCCAAAAACATTTTTAACAACAACAACAAAAAAAACAATTCTAAAATTGGCATAGGACCACAAATAGCCAAACAGTCTTGAGCAAGAATAACAAAGTTGGAAGCATCACCCTTCTTGATTTCAAACTACATTGCAAACCTATAGTAATAAAAACAGTGTTGTACAAGCATAAAAACAAACCCATGGACCAGTGGAACAGAATAGAGAGCCCACAGAAATCCATGCATATACAACCATACCATTCAACAAAGGTGCCAAGAATACACAGTGGGGAAAGGAGAGTCTCTTCAAAAGTGGTGGTGAGAAATTTGGATAGCCACCTGCAAAAGAATGGAATTAGATCCTAAACTTACACCATACACAAAAATCAACTGAAAATGGATTAAAGACTTAAACATAACGCCCGAAACCACAAAACTCCCATAAGAAAGCACAGAGGGAAAGCTCAGCAATGATTTTTTTTGGATATGATAGAAAAGAGTTTCTGTTAATTTCTCTCATGAATTTACCTACTTTCTTGTTGCTTTGCCTGCTTGATTTTAAAACTAGAAATTTTGAGCATGATCATATGGTGGTTCTGGAACAGACATTGCTTCTTCTTGGGGTTTGTTTTTGTAGTTGGCTGTGTGTTGTAGTTGTTTAGTCACTTTCTGAACTACTTTTATGAAATCTGTAGTTTCTGTCTCGTGGGAACTTTGAAGTCCCTATTTCTTTAGTTTGTGGTCCAAAATAAGAAAGGAAGGAAGAAAGGAAGGAGGGGGTGAGGCAGGGGAAGGGGGGTTCATCTGGGGTTTACAGATTAGCTCTGTGTTCAGGTATGTCTGTAACACATAGCCAGACTCCTCACAGCTCTGATGTAGCTTTCATTTCCTTCTCCTGCTGAGCCTAGAATCAGCCAGAGGTGAATGCTTGAGGTTTTTTTCTTAGTTTTTTTTTTTCTGAACATGCGTCGTGCCCTTAAAATTTGTCTGTCTTTCTAAATTCCTTTGTATGTGTGCACTTTTTGCTGACCTCATTTCCCAAAGAAACTCTCCCCAGCTTTCCCTCCCAGACTTTGAGTACATCTTACTGCTTGCTTCCACTTGACTCTCTTGCCTCAAGCAACAGCAGGTTGTTGGTGTACCTTGCAGTATTTTCACAGAATGCCCTCTGCAGAGCCACAGCCTCTGCCTGAAAGAGTTCTTTCATTTTGTTTTGTTTTAAATTCCAGTTAATTAACATATGTTCTCTTAGTTTCGGGTGTACAATATAGTGATTCAACACTTCCATACATCACCCAATGCTCATCACAAGTGTGTTCCTTAAACCTCATAGCCTATTTCACCCATTCCCTCACCTCCCCTAGCTAGAGAGTATGATGCTAATAAGTCAGTCAGAAAGAAAATTCTGTCTCAAGCAAAACAAGGGCAATGGCCTTCAATCAGTCCCTCAGGTAGGCTCCAAACAGGTCAAAGCAGACAGACAAGTGTTTGCAGAGTAAGAGCTGTTGTGCTCTCTCTGGACTTGGGACTGGGGTTTGACCCTGGGAGTGGCGACCACTGTCCTGGCCAGTGAGGGGGAAGGGACATGGATGAATGAAAATGCTATAAAGGCTTCCTATCATTTTCAAGTTAGTTTTTTCTTGACTCAGCATTTGTTGAGTGGCTCTAAATCTTTGACTATTTTGTAGACTTTGGACAGTTTATTCTGACAGTTTTGATATTTTTCAGTGTTTCAGTGAGGTTAGGAACTCCTGGAACTACCTAATGTGCCATCTTCACCGACGTGATTCCTCTTTCCCTCTTTCTTAATATGGTATCTCCATCGCTTTCTTGCTTAGTTATTTACTAATTTTCAAGTTAGAGCTTTTTTCTGCTAATGACCTTTGGTTATCATTACTTAAAAGTGGAAAAATAAGCTCCTGACCTCCCCGCTCTGAGTTCCCCTCTTGAGTGAAGGTTGTTCACTGATAAATGTTCTGCATCAGATTAAAAAAAAATTTAAGTATAAAAAAAGGTAGAAAAATAAGCTTATTGGAAAGACAATGCATATGGGTAGGGAATGTCATGTGCAGGTTTTAGTGTTAAAGCATTATCTCTTTGTGTCATTATACTAGGACCTCCTGATGTATGTTTACTTCTTTCATCTTTACCTGGTCTCTTCACAAGAGGAAAATTTTCTGGTCATCTGAGAGGGTAGCCTTGGCTACTGTCATTTTGAGGGACATGTAAAATCAGGGTGTGGAGGGGTTTCCACACTCAGTAAGCAAATGGTTACTAAATCATCTTGTACCCGAATGCACATGGGGCCTCCCATTATATAGCCCTCTCTGTGTCCTTGGTGAGGGAATGGGTGCTTCAGTTACCTAGTTTAGAAGAATCATTACTCAATCCTCCAGATGTTATTAGCCTGATATTTACCTTCATTTTCAGAAGTACTATCATTTGGAAGTTCCTCACTGCTGGTTAAAAATTCACATTTGTTGTGTCTGCTTTCAAATACTACCTACCATTTATCTGCTTTCCCTCTTAAAGTTTTTGTGTTTTTTTTTTATTTTCTCTCTTCTTGTGGACTTAATGTTTTTTAAATGATAATTATTTGAGCGACATTAAGGGGTAGAAGACCAAGCTGTATTTTTAGACCACCATCTTTACTCTGAAATCTGTTTGTAGGATTTCTCATTAAACCCTATTTCTTGAATCTGATTTGAAGAAGCAGTTTCTAGGATTTAAGCTTTACAAATTTGAAGAGACTTTCTAGGATAAATGGTAGAAATAAAAAAAATTCCTCTGGGTACTTTGTCATATTAATCTTTTAATGGGTATTCTTGAACATCACAAATCTTGAGCATAATCATACAACTTCACTTTAAAATAATATTTTAATTCATTAATACTTTTAAGCCTTTTGTTGAATGTAATGTATTACAGAGGTCAAAGATAGACCAGGCCCTAATTGTGAAAACATTTGGCTTAGCAATTAAAGGCTTCTAAGAGCTATTCATAATGTCAAACAATTTACCCACTAGAAGTTTAGTGGATTGTTTCTCAATAATATTTCATCAACTAATTCCTTTATTTTTTATTCCCATCATATTACTTATGGGCTGAATCTTTAGTTTTTCTTTTATTAATTAATCCATTGTTTCATATAAAGCCATCAAGTTAACTTGTAGGCTTTGGAATATTTGATTGCTGACTTGTATTCCAACTGTATCATTATTACACTCTTTCATTTTTAAAATTACGAGAAGTTGTCTGCTACTTTATGGTCAAAATTGTAAGGTTATTTCATTTCACTCGTTCTCTTTTTTTTTTTTTTTTTAAGATTTTATTTATTTGACAGAGAGAGAGAGCGAGAGCAGGAACACAAGCAGGGGCAGTGGGAGAGGGAGAAGCAGGCTTCCCGCGGAGCAGGGAGCCTGATGCGGGGCTTGATCCCAGGACCCTGGTATCATGACCGGACCCGAAGGCAGACGCTTAACGAATGAGCCACCCAGGCGCCCTAATTTCACTCTTTCTCTTATAATAATGTTTGAAAATCCTTTTTAAGATAGGTATTCTTCTTATGGTTCATTCTCACAAACTGTTTTTTAAGGTTACATTCTTGAAATAAATTTATTTAAAAGATCAATGAAATGGAAAATTGGAGTGACTCAGCCAAGCAAAGAGTAATTGAATGTTTGAGTCATTACTCTTGGTGACAAATATTAAAACTAATAAAAGTAAATGGCGCTAAAATCAACAAAAAGTAAAACATCCAACACAGTAGGGAAGACCGAGATCAAAGAAATAAGTAGGTTGTGAAAGTGTTGTAGATTGTAGACTACCACAATCTCAAGTAGCAATGATGCTTACATTAAAATTGTAGAGCTACATTGCAGGGAGGTATAGGAGGGATGGTTAAAAAGGTAATTATTTGTGTTCTGTAGTAAGCCAAAGACATATTAGAAACTTAGGTAAGCCTTCTCAATGCTACCTCTCCAGGTTTCTGAGAAAGACTCTAAATGATGCCTCCTCTATATGCAATTCAGGACTTTACTTTTTTCTATTTGTCCAAGCTCTTCTCCAGTCCTGGCTTGACATTTTGCTTTCCTTTTCTTCCCATTACTTAGACTTTATTTTTGTTTTGATTGTTTAACTTCCCACTTTGGCAAGGTAACACTGACACAGAACCTACTTCTTAGCCAAAATTCTGGCCGGCCTGTAACTGGCTCCTCATCAGTCTGGTCAGGCAAATCCTAGTGCACTGGGTTTGATCTTGGGAAATTATAACTAAGAGCTTAAGAACTGAACGTAAGCTCAGAAGCCAAGCTCTTGAAAGTGGGGAAGTTGGAGTCTTACAGTAGAGACTTGATAAGGAAGGGCAGTTTTCTCCCTTCAACCTAATTTTAAGTCTGAACTGGAACACTTGGGAAATTGATTCCAGTTCAGCAGTAATATGTGAGAGATCAAATACTGGGTGTGGGTGAAGAGAGAGATGTTTAGGTAGGAGGATGTTGGCAGTGATGAATTCTGGCTCACAGCCATTTTAAAAAGATGTCAGAATCAGGTTTCTTGGAAGGTCCGTGCAGATTGTTATAAGGATCAACTAGCAGGTGGGGAGACAGAAATAAGAGGAACCAGCTTCTAGGTTCCACGCTGTCTTTTGCATTTACTGTTTATTTGATTGCTCTAAAGCACATAAGGAATCAGGCCATCATTTTCTAAATGTAGTAGACCAGCAAAGAGTTAGTATAATTGCATGTAGCTATGGTAGCCAAGAGAGTAGCCCCAAAAAAGATACATTACTCGAAACCCTCCTCATTATCCATATATTTATCTCTACTGTTTTTATTTGAAAAACTTGGTTCAATCCAGTTGTAAAAATTGTAAAATTGATGTTCCACATTATTGTCAGGAGATCAGTACATCAGGAATAGCTTTATCTCCATGCCTCTAAACAGAATTTGAAATGCACGTATATGTGTATGCGGTATAGTGAGGGAGCTGAGAGCTTAGGCTCTGGAGTCAGACATCTGAGGCTCAGTCTGCATTTCCTAATATTACTAGATCTATCATCTTACCCAAGTTAATTTTCTTCATATTTCAAATTCCAGATTTTTCAAATGGGTCTAAAGATGTTACGTACTTCACTAAGTACAATAAGGTGATAAAGTATAAAATGACATCGTTTGAGTCAATAACCTTGGAAAGTTTTTCAGTGTGATATGTCCAAATGCCCAAGCATCACCAGGCTCTTCCCGGCATTGCTCATACAGAAAAATGAATACTATTATATATTAATTATTTTATTGCAGTTCCCATTTCAGTATAAAATGTAGAAAAGAGGACTGCCTCATTAAGAGTTCACATTAAAAAGGTTCCACTCCAAACTACGGTATCTAAACCAAAATCTCCTGAAGATATACTGAAAGAGGGGATTGTAACATCGGTGCCTACAGAAATGCGTACTAAATTCTCTTTACTGACCCATCATGCCAAGGTCCTTGTGATTCCACAATAGACAGCTCTCCTCTTATTCCTTTCCCTATCTGCTTTGACACATTAAAAGGATGATGCCTTTATGGTTGAGTGTCTTGATTTTTTTTTTCACTGTTTTAGTGGCATCATGGGAGTTAACAATCCATTTAAGAAAATTCATAGTACTCTCTACTTGGTACTTGCATTTAAACTCCAAATTATTATTTTGTAATATGTTTTTTATGTCCCTGAAAACTTCAAATTTGAGCCCTGAGTGAACTTACTAATGGTTCAAGGCAATCTTACAGAATACATAGTAATTCCATCTTATGTAAATACCATTTATCCTAAATCCTCATATTTTCATTACATTTCAAATGTTATTTGAGCCTTAATGTTCTATTGTTATGGAGTAAAACAAACCTCTTAATCTCTTATTATGAGAGTGAGGAATGTATTTTATAAAAGCTTTTCTTTTTGTGTGTAGCCAGACTCTTGGTTTTGTTAAAACCGGAATAAAGTGAGGTTTTCATAACCTCTTAATGTTCACTTTCAGAACTATTGTGTCATTTTCACTGAGTCTATAGGCAACGTTTCAGTGTTTTACAGTAAGATAGTTCTATTGAGCTGTCTGACTGGAAATTACAACGGAAACAGCTATGAGCTTTCCTCTTTTCCTCTGTAAGAAGCAACTACATTTTAGCAACTGCTACCATTTGCCCAAGATACATCCGAAGAAATAATATTCAACATGTAATGCTTCTATGAATGCTTCAGTATATTTTAATATGTATTGTATTTTATTTTAGACTTTGAACAAGTTTAGTTAATTGTGGATTTGCATCCCAAGATAAAATTTACCTATGATATGATTACACCCGTTGGAATAAGAACAAAAATGATCATCAGTGCTATGACCTGTTTTGTATTTGAAAATTCCTAAGTGTAGGAAGAAATTTAATTGATCACCCCTCATTGCTTTATTAGCCTTCTCTTGTTGCCATTCTTCCTTATATTCATTATCAAGGATTGGCCAGAGACCTATGACTGTAAACCTTGAACTAAGCCAAAGAAGAATGGAATCTTTATAGAAGTACTTTGATGAAGAGGAGATTTGCGACTTAGAGTAGCATCTTCACCATCTTCAGTGATAACTAAAACCCTCATGACAGTCCTGGAGGGAGGGCTGAGGCCAGTATTGTCGATTGGTTTTCTAATTGTCGTTGCTTCCAACTTTTCCTTGGCTTACAGAACCTTGATATTTAGAGAAATGCAATGTGTTGAACCATAGAAGAGCTGTCATGGTTTAGTCTGTTCCGTTTGAGTTAGTCTCGTTTTAATTTCTGTGATCTGGAGACTCCTTTGTAGCAAGTGCTGTGAGTAATAATTACTCACTTGGATACACGTTTTCTGTTTTGTTTATTGCAGTGCTCTGGCCTGTGTACTGTGTTCCCAGCAGTCTTGGTCCTCTGGTTCTGGCTTCCAATCCCTGGATCACACCTCCGGTGAATCTTACTACACTCAGTAGTTAGCATTAACATCTTCATGTGTCCCCAGTTTTGGGACTGCAGTCACCCCATAGCTTTCATGTATAAATTCAGCTGATTAGTTTTAGGAATCACTGGGGTTCAGATTAGAATTCCTCTGGTCTTTCCTGTGATTTTGTAATTCTTGTATTAAACCCTTTCTGCTAAAATATTTACAAAGATTTTTACTCCCTACACTGAACATGACGGATACAGCCACACTCGTTTTTGCAGGTAGGTTGGCCCTGTGACTCAGTAGTTGCAGGGGTTACTGGAATTTTGTTGAATGTCTTTTGGTAAAGATTGTTTTCTGATTAAAGATATAGGGTATAAAAGTAAGTAGTTTGGCCGTTCTGCTCTTTCTCCTTCTCTTCCTTCCTTTGATCTTAATTTTGGAGCAGCTGTCTTGCAACCATGTAATTTCTAGATGGATGAGAACTAAAGGCTACTATATTAGGCATAATAGAGAAGGATGGAAAAAGCCTGGGTCCTTGATGATGTCATTAGGCTACTGAAGAAGATCTGGATTGCTTACTGAATTTGTGCATTGTTAGGCTTCCTGTTACATACTAGAAAAATAATTTCTAATTGGCCAGATAGTATTACCTACTGACTTCTTCATGGTCCTAAATTAAAGGTAAAGGAAATCTTTTTTTTTTTTTTTTAATATTTTATTTATTTGACAGAGAGAGAGAGAGCGAGAGCAGAAACACAAGCAGGGGGAGTGGGAGAAGGAGAAGCAGGCTTCCCGCCGAGCAGGGAGCCCGATGCAGGGCTCGATCCCAGGACCCTGGGATCATGACCTGAGCAAAGGCAGCACTTTAACCACTGAGCCACCCAGGCACCCAAAAGGTAAAGGAAATCTTAACTTCTCTAATGGAAGAGGTGCTGTCGGTGTCCCACCCATGTTTCAGACTTTACTCTTCCATGGTAGTCTAGCCAACCTCCCATGGCCACACATTACCTCTGTGCTGGAGAACTTTCTTTTGGAATTTCAGCAGGCCTCCTTCGCACCTCTAGAGCAAGGGGAAGTGCCAATGGATATAAGCCTCTTCGGATACCCCCAACCAGCGACTCTCAGAAATTGCCATATAAAATATACCAATTTCCTGGCCCTTGGGGCAGGAAAATTCTGAGGCATGTGGTTTTTACACAGTTCCCTCCCAGACTTGCACAGCATACTGTGTTAGCTTAATAACTGATCGTTTATTGCTTGTCTCGTGTATCCCTTAGGTAGAGGTTGTACCTCCTAAATCAAATAATTGCACTTGATTTTTCTTGTCTCTTACGTGCTTCTGTGAGAATCACACCTAAGATGCCTAAATTAAAATAAAATTAGCTATATTAGACCCCAGCCAAATGAAAGAGGCTTTGCTGTTTTACTCAGTGGTCAGTGCACAAAGCCCTCTGGAAGCCATCTGTGATGTAATTTATGACTATGGCTTTTCAAAGACTTAGGCTCTTTGATTTTGATATATTATTTCAGTTAGAACTGTGTCTTGACTATCCCCAACATATAAGTCCTAATGGGCACCATTACACCAGCTTTATCACTAGGTGTCATCAGGACAATTTGTAATTAACCCACTGATCTGACTGTACTACTGCTTCCAAAGACAACTTAATTTTAATTCATTTAGAATATGATTTTCCTATTTGTTAAATGACTTTAACTGAAATTAGAATTTTGAGTTCTCCTTAATCAAGTATCTGCTATTTCCATGAGCTCAAACCACATGACTTTTTATATCCATGTGTGCAGGCAAGATGGGTAGATTTTGTTATGGAGTTAAAAAAAAAAAAAGTCCCTGTTGACATGAAAATACTTTGCTTCTTTGTTAAAATACTAGAAATTCTCTAGCTGAGAGAGGTTTCCTAGAGTAACAGGCCATTGTAAGGGAATTAAAACATTTTGCTACCAAGGAAGACCAAATAATGAGCTAGCTGATGCATCACTGAGGATGTTCTCATTTAAAATATTACCACCCCTTGTCACCTATCATATGGAAATGACTCTACTGAGGTTACATCTTAATGAGAAGGAGGAAGAAGAAAACTGATGAATGATTTGTCACTCAGGTCAATTGTTATGTATCACAGAGCACACTGGGAAGAAGTCAGGGCCCCAAGAGGCAGATCATAAAATGGGGGGGTCAACTAAAAGCTGATAGCCACTGAGCAACTCTGCCAGAGCGTTACCCTGTATACTAGATTACATGAAAAATTAAAAAAAATAAAGAAACAAAATAATAAGCTATATTTAAACTTTGCCTTAACTCTCCATTTCTACTTCACAGCACTTAAGAATTATGGGTTCAGCATAAAACATTTTGCTTTTACAAGAAAAGCTATTTTATTCTGACAGAAAGGCCTTAGGTAAAAAGTAAATTTAAAAATCCAATTTAGGGGGTGCCTGGGTGGCTCAGTTGGTTAAGCGACTGCCTTCGGCTCAGGTCATGATCCTGGTGTCCCAGGATCGAGTCCCACATTGGGCTCCCTGCTCAGCGGGGAGTCTGCTTCTCCCTCTGACCCTCCCCCATCTCGTGCTCTCTATCTCATTCTCTCTCTCAAATAAATAAATAAAATCTTTAAAAAAATCCAATTTAGAGGGGAAAAATACAGGAAACTGTTATTTTATGTTGGTGGAAACTGTTTCACATTACAACTAAGTGAGTTCCCTTGCATGAATCTTTTATCAAAGCAAGGCCAATGAGGCTAGTTAGCTGATGACAGAGCAGTTTTACACAAAACGATTTTATTTTGGTGAGTTTTAGTTGATGACAAACATGTTTGAATATCTACTAGGAAAATTTCCAAGGAGCTCCCCTTCACCTAGAAGGAAAAAGGGGTAATATGTTTTAGGAAGTAATTTTCCTGATGGAAATTATCTTTCAACTCTCTATTTACTGATTTGTGCAGGAATGTGTTTTATACAACTTATTGTAAGAAAAACTATAAAGAAGAAAAGAGTTCACCAAATTGTAAGCTTATTGAGAATAAAGACCTGAATTTAGTCATCTGAAGATCTCCACTGCCCATAACCATGCTTTGTAATTATTAGGTTGTCAACAAGTATGTATCGAATAAATGAATGCTAGTTAAGTTTCGGCTTATGTTCTCAAAGAATTTATAATCTAGTTGACTTAGGGAGGCATACTGCTATAAACTAGCCAAAACACTATGTTGTATATGCAAGCAGTGGCTTCTTTGGGTAACTATTGATAGCTGTCAACAGTTTGAAATAAGTGAAAGTAATTCCCAGGCTATAATAAAGGCAAATCTCAGAACAAATTTGACCAGAGACACCATCATGTATTATCAATCAAGTATATGATGCCAACATGTGTTATCAATAAAGTATATGATGTTTTAAAAAATTTGATGAAGTTCCAGTTTATAAGAAAATAATTTGCATGGAAGATGTACTTAAGGCATATGTGACAATATTCCATTGTTAGATCTTGCTAAACTTACTTACTAAGTCAGGCCATTAAGAAACCTCTGGATCAGTGGTGGAAAACAAATATTTAAGAATCAAGCCTAAGATGTCATGCTTAAAGGTATAGGTGAAGGACACAGTGTTTGTTATATTCTTACCCCTATTAAAGCAAAGTTTGGGATTATTCCTAAAAATTTTCAGTCAATCTACACATCTTGAAGATCACCGGTGAGATTTCATCCCTAATGACCACTTTGTTAATGAACAAAATTTCTCCAGTAGAGTTGTAATTGTAACATATTGTGCTAGTGAGCTAACTTTGATGATGATGACCAGAAAAAGAGGTAACTGAAGTATCCATAGTAGCTGTTGGAGGGATGTGGCTAGTTCATTCTCTGCTGAATTCCTGATGAGGATGAATAAATGCTCCTAGAGTGTGGTTTTCACATGCATATATAATAGCCAATTGTCTATAGTGAAGTACTTCAAATAAATGCAGTTTCATATCATATATGACATGAGTGGAGATCAGTAAAAATAACTAACACATATTGAATGCTTCCTGTGTGCGGAGGGAAGATTCTAAATATTTCACATGAATCATCTCAAATAATCCCACAGCAACACTGTTATTTCATTGTCAGTAAGAGAAAATTGAGGTTCTGAGAAATTGGGTTGCTTGCTAAGGTAAGAAGCTGGCAAGTGGCAATTTATGATTTAAATGTAGATAATTAGCTTTAGAGTTCACGCCCTTAACCCAAATGCAGTAGTGACTCTCACAACACTGAATACAGACTGAATTGTACAAGCTACTGGGACTTAGAGGCTGACCCGATCATACATGCAGAAGGACTGGACAGGAGTGCTGTTCGTCCTGGATTCAAGATCTGTTCAATAGGGAAATACAGTCAGTCACAGGTGAACTGAGATTACCTATACAATAGGTACTCTGTCATGTGTCTGTATTCCATCCATATCATTTATTCAAATTTGTAACAGGAGAGCAGTTACCTTCATCAAACAATCAGGCTTGACCTGTAAACCCAGCTTCCCAGGACCTATATAGTTGATAGGACATCTGGATAAGTGCCATGATCAACTTGAACCCCTGGATTCATATTACATTGGTGAGTTTCAAAGGGTATGGGTGATTTTAGTGATGGTAGAATGTGATTATCTGGTGGAGACAGCTCAGTAGATGAGAAAAATGTAATCTAAAAATACTTCAGTGGAATAACTAATTTACCCTTTAAAAAATTTATTGGCTTATAATTGCATACAGTGTTCTATTAGTTTCAGGTGTACAATATACTAATTTGACAATTCTCTACATTACTCAGGGCTCACCACTATTAGGTTAGTCACCATCTGTCATACAGTGTTGTCACAATATGATGGACTATATTTCCTATGCTGTACTTTTCATCTCTGTGACTTAATTATTTTAAAATGGAAGTTTTACCTTTTAACTCCTTAATCTGTTTTGCCCACCTTCTCATCTACCTTCCATCTGGAAAAAAACAGTTTGTTTTCTGTATTTGAGAGTCTGGTTTTTTGTTTGTTTTTTAGAGTCTACATATCAGTGAAATCATATGGTATTTATCTTTCTGTGTCGGATTTCACTTAGCATAATATCCTCTAGGTCCATTTATGTTGTCACACATAGCAAGATCTCATTCTTTATTCTTTCTTTTTTTTTCCCCCTCTGGCAAAGCAGTATTCCATTGTGTGTGTGTGTGTGTGTGTGTGTGTGTGTGTGCGCGTATGCCACATCTTCTTTATCCATTCTTCTATTGATGGACACTTGATTTGTTTTCCTATCTTGGCTACAGTAAATAAAGCCACAATAAGCATAGGGATGCATGTATCTTTTTGAATTAATGTTTTTGTTTTCTTTGGGTCAATATACAATATTGGAATTACTGGGTCATACGGTATTTCTATTTTTAATTTTTGGAGGAATCTCCATACTTTTTTCCATGGTGTTGCACCAATTTACATTCCCGACAACAGTGCACAAAGGTACTCTTTTCCCCAACTCCTGACCAATACTTGTTATTTCTTGTCTTTTTGATACTAGTCACTCTGACTGGTTTGAAGTGATACAGCATTGTGGTTTTGATTTGCATTTCCCTGACGGTTAGTACTATTGAGTACCTCTTCATGTGCCTGTTGGCCATCTCTGTGTGTCTTCTTTGGAAAAATGTCTGTTTGAGCCCTCAGCCCATTTTTTAATCAGATTCTATTTTTTGGTATAGAGTTGTAAAAGCTTTTTGTGTGTACTTTGGATATTAACCCCTATCAGATAGCTCATTTTGCAAATATCTGCTCTCATTCAGTAGGCTGCCCTTCCGTTGTATCAGTGGTTTCCTTTGCTGTGGAAAATCTTTTATTTTGATGTAGTCCCAATGGTTAATTTTTGCTTTTATTTCCCTTGCCTGAGGAGACATATTCATACATGTGGTGCTAAGGATGATGTCCAAAAGATTACTCCTATGTTTTCTATTAGAAGTTTTATGGTCTTTGGTGTCACATTTCAGTATTTAATGTCCTTTGAGATTATTTTTATGTATGGTATAAGAACACAGTCCAGTTTCATTCTATTGTACATAGCTGTCCAGTTTTCCCAACACCATTTTTTGAAGAGACTGTCTTTACTCGCATTGTTCATTTCCTTCGTTACTGTAGATTAATTGACAGTATAGATGTGGGTTTATTTCTGGGCTCTCTATCCTATCCATTGATCTATGTATATATTTTTGGGCCAGTACCAAACTCTTGTTATTATAACATCACATTGATTGGTTTTTAAATATCGAATCAGGCTTGCCATCCTGGAATAAATCCCACCTGATTTTAGTGAATGATTTTTTTTAATGTATTGTTAAATTTGGTTTGCTACTATTTTGTTGATGATTTTTAAATCTATGTTCATCAAAGATAAAGGGTATAGGTGTTTTTTGTTTGTTTGTTTTTTGTATTTGTCTAGTTTTAGTATCAGGGTAATGCTGGCCTCATAGAATGAATTTGGAAGTTTCCCCTCCTCTTTTATTTTTTTGCAATAGTGTGAGAAGAATAGGTATAAATTAATTCCCCATTACTTGTTTGATAGAATTCACCCGTGAAGCCCTCTCATCCTAGATTATTCTTTGTTGAGAGTTTTTTGATTACCACATCAATTTTGTTACTAGTAATTAGTCTGCTCAAAATTCCTATTTCTTGCTGATTGAGTTTTAGAATATTGTATGTTTCTAGGAATTTATTCATTTCTTCTAGGTTGTCCAATTTGTTGGCATGAAATTTTTCAAGGTATCTTCATAATTCTTGGTATTTCTTTGTATTTCTCCTTTATTTCTGATTTTATTTCCGTACACTTTTTTCTTAATGAGTCTGGTTAAAAGCTCACCCGTTTTTATCTTTTCAAAGGATCAGCTCGTGTTTCATTGATTTTTTTTCTGTTGCTTTGTTATAGTCTCTATTTAATTTATTTCCATTCCAAGTCTTTATTTCCTCCTTCTACTAGCTGTAGGCTTTGTTTGTTATCTTTTTCTAGCTTCTTTAGATATAAGTTAAGTTGCTTTTTTGAGATTTTTCTTGTTTCTTAAGATAGGCCTGTGGTGCTATAAACTTCCCTCTAAGAACTGCTTTTTCTGTGTCTCAAAGATTTTGGAATATTGTGTTTTCATTTTCATTTGTCTTTATGTATATTTTTTATTTCCACTTTGATTTCTTTGTTGCCCATTGGTTATTTAGTAGTATGTCGTTTCACCTCCATGTGTTTATGTTTCCTTCCAGGTTTTTTCTTATAATTCATTTCTAGTTTCATATCATTGGGGTTGGAAAAGATGCTTGATACAATATCAGTCTTCTTAAATTTACTGAGACTTGTTTCATCCTAACATGATCTATGCTGGAGAATGTTTCATGTACACTTGAGAAGAATGTGTGTTCTGGTTTGGAAGGGAATGTTCTGTATATATCTTTTAGGTCCATCTAGTCTAATGTGTCCTATAAAGTCACTGTTTCCTTGTTTTTCTGTCTGGATGATCTGTCCACTGATGTAACTGGGATGTTAAAATGCCCTGCTCTTACTGTATTACTGTCAACTTCTCCCTTTATGTCTGTTAATATTTGTTTTATGGATTTAGGTGCTCTTACACCGGGTGCACAGAGATTTACAATTGTATATTCTCTTATTGGATTATTCCCTTTATCATTATGTAGTGCCCTGCTTTGTCTCTTGCTATAGTCTACTATTTCATATAAGTATTGCTACCCTAGCTTTAATTAATTAATTTATTTTTACCTCCATTTGTATGATGTATGTTTTTTCATTTCTTTGCTTCCAGTCTATATGTATCTTTGGTCTGAAATGAGTCTCTTCTCAGCAGATAGATGGGTCTTGTTTTTTGTTTTGTTTTTAAATCCATTCAGTAACCCTATGTCTTTTAAGTGGAACAGTTATTCCATTTATATTTAAATTAATTAGTGGTAGGTATGTACTTACTGCCATTTTGTGAATTGTTTTCTTGTTGTTTTTTGTAGTT